>NC_051095.1:24434455-25070705 GCF_901709675.1 Syngnathus acus | reverse complement strand
GGCAGGCCACCAATTTGACTTCATTTTGGAATTGTGAGCCATTGTGCTGTTTTTTTTTTTTTTTTTTTTGGAAGATCTAAACAGGCACATTCATGAAACTGTGCACACATCAGGCCTGGCTAAAACATTTATATTTTAGAGAGATTTTGTGCCAGGACCCCAATGAGGCCAGTGTTGCGAGGACCCTTTATAGCTCCTTGCAGTTGGTTTTCATTACGTTTTTGGGGCAATGTTTAATTTTGATGATTTATTTTTTTGTAATATTGTGTATTTGTTAGGTGAGAGACGTTTTGAAAAGGCCACAATAAGTATTTTTTATTAAAAACATGGAAAAAGATGATTTGAAAAATATTAACTTAATTATCATATAAATAACCAACAAATAATACTTAACAGTCCACTTAGAGTTCAGTGCAATAAGCCCAAACAGAAGAAATCTGAGGCTGCTGTTCTGAGAATGAGCTTTTTATGTATAAATCAACAAAGATCCATTTATGGAAAGCTGTGATGAATGCAGTGTTGTCTTTAATTATGTTCAACAATATAACACATTTGACCACTTTTAATTGATTGAAGTTGAATACACTAAAGTTAAGGCTATATACCTAATTTCTAGTAAGTGGCCCATCCCCTCCTATATGTTTATAAACGTGGCCCTCATCGAAAAAAATGTGGATACCTTTGGCCTATGCAGTTTATTATAACCTTGCCAGCCACTAGCAGCTAACTGTGTCAGGGCTGACAGTGCCTCAGGTGGTGATGGGAAAACTGTGAGGAGGCTAATTGTTTCTTCCTCTCTTTTTAGCAAGAGAGAACCCGCTCCTTTGATGGTTTCAACATGCACTCTCTGGAGAACTCCCTGATCGACATAATGAGGGCTGAACAGGATTCCTTGAAAGGTTAGTTCTCACAATAACAATAGTGAGGATGAGCTCTGTTGCCGTTGGCTATAAAAAAATAGAGCCTTTATATGACAGAAGTTTTAGGTGTCTTCGCATAGCATGCAGTTCAAAGTGTAGAAAGACAGTAGAGGAAAAAATTGAAAATGACAATTGTCTTTTGTACGTAATGTACAGGACGTTTTTTTAATGTATTTATTTATTAACGGTAACACCCAGATGTTCACGGTTTGGCATTTGGGAATTCAGTTATTCGCAGATTTTTGCGAGATTCACCCATTTGCTGTTTTTGTTTTTGTTTTGCTAATAAGTATTGCTTTGGCGACATCTTGAATTGTGAAAGTGAGTTTTAGTGCTTTACTATCATCCTATGAGGATTTAAAACAAAATTCATGCTTTGCCACCATCTTGTAACATTTATAAGGCAATTCTTTTTTTTATGGGGGGGATTACTTCCAGATTTTTGCTATTGGCGTCAGAGCTCTGTATACTTTTTAAAAACTTCAGTCACATACTATGTATTATAGTAGATAAATTATGAATAAAATAGGACATTTAAACAATGATGAATGAATTTTTATTCGTCTCAAACATGTAAACAATACATCAATAAAGCAAAAAACCGAAGTGAAAGTCATGTAAATTGACTTTGTATGAGTGCTAGATGCAAACAATACAAAATACAGCACATAATGGGCAGTATTTACATATCTGAAAAGGAGTGGGAAGAAGTAGGAGTTATTTAATCCCACCCCCTATCCAATTTAAAAGTAATTTTTAGTTACCTGTAACAAAGTTGTTACTTTACATATTACTGTACGTTTACTTTCACATGTACAGAAAAGAGGAAAAACACAATAACATTATTGAATTTCAATGTGATCATAACTCATAAGTATCAATTCCTTAAATTTCTTTTTAAACATCACCATACTTGAGCATTGTTTCAGGTTTTGATTCAGATTGTTCCAGAGTTTAACACCTGCAATGGAGATACAAAAGCTTTTTATTGTTTTTCTGTGTTTGAGTAGAGTAAATTTGCTGTCATTATCCCTTAGTGTGCAATCACTGTGATGTTGGTGAAAATGCATATAAATGTTTTTAGGCAAGGATTTTTGCTGCGCTTTTAACACCATTTGAGCAGTTTGATAATCTACAAGATCCTTGAATTTAAGAATCAGTCATTAAAAAAAATAGCATGTTAGTGTGTTCTAGATACCGTACTTTTTGCACCAAAAGGCGCACTGGATTATAAGGCGCACCCTCATTGAATTGTTTATTCCAGAGATTATTTCATATAAAGGGCGCACCGTATTAAAAGGCTCATAAAATAGAAGTTATACTGCAACAAACTGAGGTTGACTAGGGTTGCAGTATGCATCCACTAGCTAATAACCAATGAGCCCTTTGTAAATAATCGCGTTTCTCAAACTATCTCCTATAAAATGATCGGAACTGACTAAAGTTCGATCTAACACATTGGTACTGCTTACCTATGTTTCCCTTCCATATCGATCCGTAAATTTACTCTGAACATTAAAGGAGTAGCCTATTTTGAAATGAAATCGCCTCGTGCGTATAACAGCTATCATTATAGCATTAGCCACCCGCAAACTCCCATGAGCCTCAGCTCGCAGACTCCCATGAGCCTCAGCAAAGTGTTGTGGCAGCCACCTGTAAACAATCACGTTTCTCAAACCCTCTCCCATAAAAGTGATCGGAACCGACTAAAGACTGATTTAACACATTGGTGCTGCTTATTTATGATTCCGTTGGATATTGATCCGTAAACGTACTCGAAAACATTAACGGAACAGCCGATTTTGAAATGAAATAGCCTCGCGGGTACAACAGCTATTCAGTGACGCCCCCTGACCACAGTTGCCGTAATGCTGGGAAGCGATGCGACCTTGTAATTTACTAGTCGTACTAAAATGTACTGAAACATTTTGGCAGAGCGCTGTGTACAACCAGTATGGATCAACAAATTCATCAATTGATCCATATATAAGGCGCTCTGCATTATAAGGCGCACTGTGTTTTTTTGAGTAAAATTTAAGTTTTTAGTGCGCCTAATAGTGTGGAAAATACGGTAATCGGATTTATTTATAATTCGAATGGCCGCCTTCTGTAAGCGAGTGATTTGTACTACTGAGCTTTTATAGTTGTTTCCCCATGTCTGCGCAATAGCTCAAGTATGGTGATATCAAAGAAAAATATAATATATTGAGTGATTAGTGATCAAGAAAATGCTTTGCTTTATAAAAGATTGAGATATTTTTTGCCAGTTTGTTTTCAATGTATTTAATATGGGGGACACCGCTGGGAATGTTTAAACACGAAGATCTATATTGACCTATTTTCACAAACTGCTGTCTGTTACGTATATAACTTTTGACACAGTTCAAAGCAACTCCTCTAATACCATATTGTTCCAGTTTATTGGCTAAAATATCGTGCTCTATGGTGTCAAAAGCTTTTTTCAAGTCAATGAATATTCCGGCAGTGTGTTGGTTACTGTCAATAGAGTTAGTTATTTCCCCTATTTTGTCAATTATTGCCATGGAAGTTGATAGATTTTTCCTAAAACCATATTGGCTATCTGTTGATGTTATTTTTGTGTAAATGACTCAAGTCTGGCATCAAATAATTTTTCTAGTATTTTTGAAAACAGTTTGTGAAAAGGTGCAAATCTGAGTTTTTGTAAAATGGAATTACTTTTGCTGTTTTCATCTGAGGGAATTTGCCAGACATAAATGATAAAGATTTATGTTAAAGGCTTGGCAAAACCCCCAATAACCCACTTTACAGTTTTCATATCAATTTCATCATAATCAGTAGACAGTTTTGGCTTACATTTGGAAACAATGTCGATAACTTCCTCCTATCTATTAAAGACTAATCAGTATCAGTGATTTCTACAGCTAATTTTTGACCAATGTCCACAAATTACTCATTAAACTTAGTGATTTCATTCATACTGTCAAGTATTTCTTATTCTCAATGAAATAGGAGGGGTACATTTTTTGTGTAGTATTTAGATTTTTAATAATGGAGTTGAGGATGGGGCGCCTCGGTGGCACAATGGGTAGCACGTCCGCTTCACAGTTAGGAGGGTACAGGTTCGATTCCACCTCCGGCCCTCCCTGTGTGGAGTTTGCATGTTCTCCCCGGGCCCTCGTGGGTTTTCTCCGGCCACTCTGGTTTCCTCCCACTTCCCCAAAACATGCTTGGTAGGCCGATTGAGCACTCCAAATTGTCCCTAGGTGTGAGTGCGAGTGCAAATGGTTGTTTGTCTCTGTGTGCCCTGCGATTGGCTGGCAACCGGTTCAGGGTGTTCCTCGCCTACTGCCCGTTGACGGCTGGGATAGGCTCCAGCACACCCGCGACCCCCGTGGGGACTAAGCGGTTCAGAAGATGGATGGATGGATGGAGTTGAGGATGTTCCACATGCCTTGTACATTGTTTCTGTTCTCTTGTCTTATAGTAATCTATGGTATGGAATATACTATAAGCTTTATCAACATCATTACTGCAATAAACCTCATTCCAATTCTGATCATTTAAGTCATTTTTCAGAGTATTAAGAGTCTCTTGTGACTTGACTCTTTTCCAAATCATATTCTTGTTCTCTTGCAGTTTAGATTTGGTATTAAAAGTGGTAAATATTAAAAGTGGTAAATATTGGCAAGTGATTGCTGATATCAGTGACGAGAAGTCCACTAACAGAGTCATTGGCTACATCATTTGTAAATATATTGTCAATCAATGTGGCACTTCCAGTTGTTATTATGGTTGGTCGTGTAATTTTAGGGTACAAGTTTAAGCAATGCATGGTGTTTAGAAAATCCTAGATGGGTTTATGTTCATTTGCTTTTAATAAATCAATATTGAATTCCCCACAAATATACATAATTTTATCTGAGGTGAGCGAAAAGGTAGTCTATCCAATTAATGTCTAAATGTCTCAAGGCTCATGCCAGTAACCTGATACACACAACTAATAATAATATTTTTCTTTTTTTCATAACTGATTTAAATTGAAATGCACTCCAAAACATTTTCGATAGCAGTTGACATTCTCTTGATGATTTTATATTGATGAGAGCTCTCAATAAATAGAGCAACATTTGGTCTATTTATATATTATATACAGTGCCTTGCGAAAGTATTCGGTCGGCCCCCTTGAACCTTTCAACATTTCTCGACATTTCAGGCTTCAAACATAAAGATATAAAAGTTTAATTTTTTGTCAAGAATCAACAACAAGTGGGACATAATCGTGAAGTGGAACAAAATTTATTGGATAATTTAAACTTTTTTTAACAAATAAAAAACTGAAAAGTGGGGCGTGCAATATTATTCGGCCCCCTTCCGCTAATACTTTGTAGCGCCACCTTTTGCTGCAATTACAGCTGCAAGTCGCTTGGGGTATGTCTCTATCAGTTTTGCACATCGAGAGACTGGAATTCTTGCCCATTCTTCCTTGCAAAACAGCTCGAGCTCAGTGAGGTTTGATGGAGAGCGTTTGTGAACAGCAGTCTTCAGCTCTTTCCACAGATTCTCGATTGGATTCAGGTCTGGACTTTGACTTGGCCATTCTAACACCTGGATACGTCTATTTGTGAACCATTCCATTGTAGATTTGGCTTTATGTTTTGGATCATTGTCCTGTTGGAAGATAAATCTCCGTCCCAGTTTCAGGTCTTTTGCAGACTCCAACAGGTTTTCTTCCAGAATGGTCCTGTATTTGGCTCCATCCATCTTCCCATCAATTTTAGCCATCTTCCCTGTCCCTGCTGAAGAAAAGCAGGCCCAAACCAAGATGCTGCCACCACCATGTTTGACAGTGGGGATGGTGTGTTCAGGGTGATGAGCTGTGTTGCTTTTATGCCAAACATATCATTTTGCATTGTGGCCAAAAAGTTCGATTTTGGTTTCATCTGACCAGAGCACCTTCTTCCACATGTTTGGTTTGTCTCCCAGGTGGCTTGTGGCAAACTTTAAACGAGATTTTTTATGGATATCTTTGAGAAATGGCTTTCTTCTTGCCACTCTTCCATAAAGGCCAGATTTGTGCAGTGCATGACTGATTGTTGTCCTATGGACAGACTCTCCCACCTCAGCTGTAGTTATCTGCAGTTCATCCAGAGTGATCATGGGCCTCTTGGCTGCATCTCTGATCAGTCTTCTCCTTGTTTGAGATGAAAGTTTGGAGGGACGGCCGGGTCTTGGTAGATTTGCAGTGGTCTGATACTCCTTCCATTTCAATATAATTGCTTGCACAGTGCTCCTTGAGATGTTTAAAGCTTGGGAAATCTTTTTGTATCCAAATCCGGCTTTAAACTTCTCCACAACAGTATCTCGGACCTGCCTGGTGTGTTCCTTTGTCTTCATGGTTCTCTCTGCGCTTTAAACAGAACCCTGAGACTATCAAAGAGCAGGTGCATTTATACGGAGACTTGATTACACACAGGTGCATTCTATTTATCATCATCAGTCAAGTCAAGTCAAGTTTATTTGTATAGCCCTAAATCACAAGCAGTCTGAAAGGGCTTCACATAGACAAAAATTGACAATTATTCTCAAAGCATCCCCTGATCTTAAGCTCCCAAAAGGGCAAGGAAAAACTCAAAAACCCCTGCCAGGGGAAAATGAGAAACCTTGAGAAGGGACCACAGATGGAAGGATCCCCCTTTCAGGATCACCAGGTTGTAATGGATGCAGTCATTTAGGACAACATTGGATCATTCAAAGATCCTCACTGAACTTCTGGAGTGAGTTTGCTGCACTGAAAGTAAAGGGGCCGAATAATATCGCACGCCCCACTTTTCAGTTTTTTATTTGTTAAAAAAGTTTAAATTATCCAATAAATTTCGTTCCACTTCACGATTGTGTCCCACTTGTTGATTCTTGACAAAAAATTAAAATTTTATATCTTTATGTTTGAAGCTTGAAATGTGGCGAAATGTTGAAAGGTTCAAGGGGGCCGAATACTTTGGCAAGGCACTGTACGTATATTGCATATATTGCAATTCATAACCATCCAAGTCAACATCAGTCCCTCTTTCATCATCCATCAATGTTTCTGTCACATCTATTACCGTAATTTTCGGACTATAAGTCGCGGTTTTTTTCATATAGGGTGTTTCATAAAGTACGCAGTTTTTTAATTGCGCGGGATTTTTTGTTTGAAGATTGTCAGCACTGTTCCTATCATTTTCGTTATCTATTATCACTCCGATTAGAAGACCATTTGTCGTTTTTCCATTTTGTAGCCATGGAGCGGTTCAGTATCGAGCAACGCATTCTTCTTGTGAAAACTCATTACAAAAACGGGGAGTGCTACGCAGAGACTGTCCGTAAACTTCGCGCGATCTTTGGACGTGACAATGCCCCGACCGCAACAACAGTTTCGAGGTTGGTACAGAAATGCGAAGAATCTGGGTCAGTTGCAACCAGAAAATCGCCCGGTCAAAACCGTAATTCCCTGAGCGTCTGATCTCACTTCGCGGCGGCGACCAAGAATGGCCTCCGAGGTCATGTGACCTCACACCTTGTGACTTCTTTTTATGGGGATATGTGAAGTCACAAGTTTACGTGAACAAACCTCAAACGATTACCGAACTGAAGATGGAAATTCAACGGGTAATCGGCGAAATCGACAGGGACGTCTGCAAAAGAGTTATCGTTAATTTCAACGATCGGATGACTGCCTGCAGAGAAAGTGGAGGTGGACATATGCTCTATCATTTTTCATTATTAAATTGAAGTATATGTTGAATGAAATTAAATAAAAATTGTGAATTTTTCATCGATTTTGGCTGATTTATTGCATTTTTAAAAACTGCGTACTTTATGAAACACCCTATAGTTTGGGTGGGGGGGCGACTTATAATAAGGAGCGACTTATGTGTTTTTTTTCAAAAATGTTCAAAAAAAAAAGTGAACCCGCGATGTAGCAAGGGATTACTGTAATTTGAATTTCAAGTGACGTCAGCAGCGCGACGCGGCGTGGCGATTGTTTACATAAAGGACAAAGATTGATCACGGGATGACGAAGATGACGAAGGGCCCCACGTACTACCGGCATCATTAGCGGCTTTATTTCTAAGTGACACGGCGGACGAAGAGTTTGAAGGATTTAAGGATTTGGAGTGACACAGAAGGTTTGAAAAACTATTATGGCTTTTACCCACGCCCGGTCCTACTCGACGGAGCTCTCTTTCACTTCCGTGGATTGAAGTCGGGGGCCGGCGCTCGGCCGGGTGGCTGTCCAGGGACGGTGGATGGGGCTCGGACATGGCTTTAACGCACCCCCGGTCCTACTCTACCGAGCTGTCTTTCACCTCCGTGGATAGAAGTCGAGGGCCGGCGCTCGGCCGGGTAGCTGTCCGGGGACGGTGGATGGGGCTCGGTCATGGCTTTTACGCACGCCCGGTCCTATTCTATGGAGCTCTCTTCGACTTCCGTGGCTGGAAGTCCACGCCGCCACACGCCTGGAAGTTGGTTTTGTTAAATAAAGAGCCGTTTACCAAACCCACGTCTTTCCTTGAACTTTGTTAACACTACAATATAGTTATATAGTAGATCTGTGGAATAACGACGAGGCTGACGTCAGGGCGCACGCGCGGCGTTGTTGACGAAGGACGAGGAATTTAATCGATGGATTTAATGATTTAGATTGCACAGATGCTTTGATAATACTATTGCTTATATAATAGTTATTTGATATCTAATTTATATATTGTTATATGGGCCTGTGGAATATTTTGAAGTGCAAGCGCCGTCAACTGCGCGCACCCATTGTTGACAAAGGATGATCGATGGATTTAATGATTTGGAGTGACACAGATGGTTTGATAACATTGCTTATATAATAGTTATTTGATATATAATTTATATATCGTTATATGGGCCTGTGGAATATTTTGAAGTGCAAGCGCTGTCAACGGCGCGCACGCATTGTTGACAAAGGACGATCGATGGATTTAATGAATTGGAGTGACACAGATGGTTTTATTAACGTGTTATTTATGTAATAGTTTTTTTAATAACTCTGAATTTTACGTCAGGGCCATTCTCAGCTCTTCGTTTGTGTTTGTCACCTTAGCATATCTGTCATTTAGCCTGTTGTTGCTCGTTTATGACTGTTCTTGGTGTTGGATTGTGTCGAATAAATTGACCCCCAAAATGCGACTTATACTCCGGAGCGACTTATATATGTTTTTTTTCACATTTTTGGGCATTTTATGGCTGATGCGACTTGTACTCCGGAGCGACTTATAGTCCGAAAATTACGGTATGTTGTAAGGTTTAGTGAACTGGTTAAGATATTCTTGAATTTGACCAGCTCAGTGGCCTAGTGGTAGAGTGTCCGCCCTGAGACTGGAAGGTTGTGGGTTCAAACCCCGGCCGGGTCATACCAAAGACTATAAAAATGGGACCCATTGCCTCCCTGCTTGGCACTCAGCATTAAGGGTTGGAATTGGGGGGTTAGATCACCAACTGATTCCCGAGCGCGGCACCGCTGCTGCTCACTGCTCCCCTCTCCCCCAGGGGATGGATTAAAATCACACGGGGATGGGTTAAATGCAGAGGACAAATTTCACCACACCCAGGTGTGTGTGTGACGATCATTGGGACTTTAATCTTTAATTTGGGTAAAATTTGTAATTTTCATGAATCCACTGTCATTCTGTTTTTTCCTCTATTTCGTCCTCTGCCTAGGGAATTCCTGAGCTGCTTAAGTTATCTTGCTTGCTTTTAACAGAGCTTGCTTTTATTCTTATATTTTTTCAGGTATTGCTTTTATCTTTACTATGATCTAATCTTTACTTTTGGGTGAAATTCGAAGACATCTAAGTATTCTAGTACAGCCAAGCCTTGATTTTACGCGGACTTTGGGGTTCAGAATTTGGGAGTCGCGTTGACTCTGACAGCACGTTATATAGAAAGTCTTGGAAGAGGAAAGAAATTCAGAGCCATGCATACGAGTGTATCGGGAAATAGCAGTAGGGTAATACGTACTAAGATACACATGGTTGCATTTGGGGAATAACATCATTGTTCTTGGTGAAAATCTATATGATATAATTATTAAAAATGATAAGTCTGTATTTGGACTCAAACATCGTATTATTACAGCAAAACCACACTCACCGAATAGTAACAAAACAGAGTACTCGAGAAATAAAAAAGAACTAGAACACATAGACATAAGAAACGTTAATAAAAATGAAAGTTTTGATCTCTGAAACAGAGCTCGTCCATAAACTGTGACGTGTAATGTTGCGTTGTTACATTGCACACGTTCGTGACTTTAAAGTAATCCCAAAAGTCGTTCTTAATCACAAGCAGTCTCAAAGGGCTTCACATAGACAAAAATTGACAATTATTCTCAAAGCATCCCCTGATCTTAAGCTCCCAAAAGGGCAAGGAAAAACTCAAAACCCCTGCCCGGGGAAAATGAGAAACCTTGAGAAGGGACCACAGATGGAAGGATCCCCCTTTCAGGATCACCAGGTTGTAATGGATGCAGAGAGGGCACAAATAATACATAATATGAAAATCAAAAAAGTGGATGTCCAAGTCAGAGCGAAGGGCTGCCGGAGGAGCCCTCTACTATCCTGTTTAAAATAGTCAATAATGCGCTTTTGCTTTACAGCTTTAGTCCGTTGCTTCCTTGCAAAATCTAGGATGTCTCAAAGATGCATCACGTACATGGCGTCCACCTCCTGAGTTTCTAACTATTTACGGATAGCAATCATGTAGGGACATCCTATCCTATTAGCATTAGCATAACAGCCCTTACCTATCGCTGTCTCTGTGGTAGTTGCGTGTTGTTTTCCAAATGTTATAAAGTTAGTAGTAAAATGTATTTACAACAAAAAAATTGGGGTGTTGTTTTCCAAATGTTATAAGGTTAGTAGTAAAATGTATTTACAACAAAAAACTTGGGGTCCCCAACCAAGTCGCATTAGACAGAAAATCGTACAGAATCGATGCGTGTAAAATTGAGGCTTAGCTCTATTTGGCCACTAGGAGCAACACTAGTCAACATTAGTCTTTAGGACTATGGATCACTAAGTTTCAGTCAATGGAGCCAGTGATATCTGTTTTTTTTTTATGAAGTCTCATTGAACTCCTGCAGAATAATAAATACTAGGAATCTCTCATCCACGCCTTCATCTCATCCCGGCTTGACTACTGCAACTCCCTTCTCACTGGAATCACTGCTCACTCAGTCCATAGACTTCAACTAGTCCAAAACTCTGCTGCCCGCCTCCTTACCCACACCCGGTCCCGTGAACACATCACTCCTGTTCTCCACTCTCTTCACTGGCTCCCCATTAAGGAGCGTATCATTTTCAAGATACTCCTCCTCACCTTCAAAGCCCTTCACCACCTGGCTCCCACTTACCTATCCGACCTCCTTGTCCCCTACTGCCCCAACCGTCCCCTCCGATCCTCCAATACTTCACGTCTGACAGTCCCAAAATCTAAACTCAAATCCTTCGGTGACAGAGCCTTCTCCTGCACATCACCCCGACTCTGGAACTCTCTCCCTCAGTCTGTCTGTGACTCACCCACACTCCCCATATTTAAGTCCCGTTTAAAAACTTACCTCTTCTCCCAAGCTCATGACCTCCCCTACCCATAACTGGTTTCCTCTTCTTAATTTTATCCGATTGTTTCTTCCCCGTCCCCCTCCCCTCATGTATGTCTTTGCCTTGTTCCCTGTAAGCGTCTTTGGGTTTTTGAAAAGCGCTATACAAATTTAATGAATTATTATTATTATTATTATTATTAGTCTCTTTTATTACTCATCTTCTTTGTATCACATGTTGCATGATGCATGAACTGGCAACTGTGTTTTGTGCTTGTATGTTGCTTAACAGTAAAGTGTCTTCAATAACATCAATATCCTTAGAATTATCAGCGCTCAGGCTGTTGGTTGCAGATACTGCTTCTTGTTACATTGTATTTGGATGAACAAACACTGGCTCTTGCTGGGTAACTTCAATGCTCACAATGGCAATGACAGTGAGATCTGGAAAGGGCATGATTGGGAGGAATCCCCACCCCCCCGCCGCTCCATCAAGTTTTGTTTCTAAACTTAATGTAACGGATTGTCCATAACAAACACCTTATTCAAACATAAGGGCATCCATGTATGCCTTTAGCACCAGGACACCCTATGCCCCAGTTTGATGCTCGACTTTGTAGTTGTGTCATTAGATTTTCTGCCACATTTTTTGGAGCTACCAACTGATCACCACCTAGTCAAGTCAAGTTTATTTGTATAGCCCTAAATCACAAGCATTCTCACAGGGCTTCACACAGACAAAAATTGACAATTATTCTCAAAGCATCCCCTGATCTTAAGCTCCCAAAAGGGCAAGGAAAAACTCAAAAAACACCTACCAGGGGAAAATGAGAAACCTTAAGAAGGGACCACAGATGGAAGGATCCCCCTTTCAGGATCACCAGGCTGCAATGGATGCAGAGAGGGCACAAATAATACATAATATGAAAATCAATGAAAAAGTGGATGTCCAAGTTAAAGCGAAGAGCTGCCGGATGTGCCCTCGACTGTCCTGGCAGTGTCTTCGAGGAGGGTGAGCTGCAGTTCCCTCATCCTGAATTGGTCCACGAGAATCCAGATAGCCGCTGTCAGCTTGGGTGCCACCTAACCACCTCCCCAGCCGGGGAGGGATGGGGGGGAGGGTTGGTTGGTTTAGAGGGAGTGAAAACAAACTCCAGCCGCATCGGCCACTCCAGGTTAATTAAAGGCCATATCATAGAAATGTGTCTTTAAACGTGTCTTAAATGTTTCTAGTGAGGTAGCAGTTCTAATATCCATTGGTAGGGCATTCCAAAGCTCTGGAGCCCGAATAGAAAATGCTCTAGACCAGGTGTCTGAAACTCCAGTCCTCGGGGGCCGCATTCCTACATGTTTTCCAAGTTTCCCTCGTTAAAAACACCTGATTCAAATGATCAGTTCATCCTCACGTTCTGCAGGAGCCTGATAATTGAATCAGGTGTGTTAAACGAGGGAAACTTGGAAAACATGTAGGAATGCGGCCCCCGAGGACTGGAGTTTGAGACCCCTGCTCTAGATCCTGCAGACATTTTCTTGGCCCTCGGTGTCACTAAAAGACTAGCGTTTTGCGAACGAAGGTTACGAGACGGAACATAAGGAACAACTAGGTCGACAAGATATGAAGGCGCTAAGCCATGCAGTGATTTATAGGTTAATAGAAGAACCTTGAAGTCACATCTTAAATGGACCGGGCGCCAATGTAAGTTGGCTTATATTGGGGTAATGTGATCAAATTTTCTTGTCCGTGAGAGCAGCCTCGCAGCAGCATTTTGTACTAACTGTAGACTTTTGATGCTGGACTTAGGAAGACCAGAGAATAATGCATTACAGTAGTCCAGGCGCAACGTGACGAACGCATGTATAATAGTTTCCGCATCACCGGTCGAGAGGATCGGACGAATCTTAGCAATATTACGAAGGTGAAAAAACGCAATTCTGGTTATATTAATGTGCTTTTGAAAGGAGAGCGTTTGGTCAAATATTACCCCGAGATTAGTTACAGTATCGCTCTGAGTGATAGTACGGTTATCTATAGTTATAGTGGTTTCCTTAAATAAGTGTTGATAACGAGTTGGACCAATTATCAACATCTTAGTTTTATCTGGGTTAAGACGAAGGAAGTTGAGACATCCATTGCTTGATCTCCGCAAGGCACGCCTCAACAGTCCCGTGGATCTGTCATCGATAATGGCATATATAATTGGGTGTCATCCGCGTAACATTGAAAACTAATATTATATTTACGTATTATGTCCCCAAGCGGAATCATATAAATATTAAATAGAATTGGTCCAAGTGCCGATCCCTGTGGGACACCACACATAACATTATAGAGCTCAGAGGACGTATTACCATGGATAGATAGATAGGAATAGAACCAGCCTAGTGCTGACCCTGAAATACCAACACAACTCTTAAGACGCCCTAATAGAATATCGAAGTCTACAGTGTCGAAGGCAGCACTAAGATCGAGTAGTAACAATACCGATGAAGTGTTTGAATCCATAGCTATGAGGAGATCATTAGTCGCTTTAGCAAGGGCTGTCTCAGTGGAATGATTAGCTCTAAAACCAGACTGAAAAGATTCATATCGATTATTGGCGACCATGTAATCAATAAGGTGCTGCGCTACTACTTTTTCAAGAAGTTTTGCTATGAATGGGAGGTTTGAAACTGGCCTATAATTACTGAGACAGTCCGGGTCAAGATTTGGTCGCTTAAGTAATGGTTTAATGATAGCGGTTTTAAAGGCTGTTGGCACTATCCCCGAGGAGACAGACAGATTGATTATATTTAAGACGGACGGTCCTAAAATTGGAAATAATTCTTTAAGTACCGTAATTTTCGGACTATAAGTCGCGGTTTTTTTCATAGTTTGGGTGGGGGGGGCGACTTATACTCAGGAGCGACTTATGGTTTTTTTTTTTTTTCAAAAAATTTCAAAAAAAAAAAGAAAAAGAAAAAAAATGAAACCGCGATAAACGAACCGCAATGTAGCAAGGGATTACTGTAATTTGAATTTCAAGTGACGACAGCAGCGCGAAACCATCTGCGTCACTCCAATTCATTAAATCCATCAATCGTCCTTTGTCAACAATGCGTGCGCGCCGCTGACGGCTTTTGCACTTAAAAATATTCCACAGGCCCATATAACGATATATAAATTAGATATCAAATAACTATTATATAAGCAATAATGTTATCAAACCATCTGTGCACTCTAAATCATTAAATCCATCGATCAAATTCCTCGTCCTTTGTCAACATCGCCGCGCGTGCGCCCTGACGTCAGCCTCGTCGTTATTCCACAGATCTACTACATAACTATATTGTAGCGTTAACAAAGTTCAAGGAAAGACGTGGGTTTGGTAAACGGCTCTTTATTTAACAAAACAAACTTACAGGCGTGTGGCGGCGTGGACGTCCAGCCACGGAAGGGGACGAGAGCTCCATACGATAGGACCGGGCGTGCGTAGAAGCCATGACCGAGCCCCATGCACCGTCCTCGGACAGCCACCCGGCTGAGCGCCGGGCCTCGACTTCCATCCACGGAGCTGAAAGGCAGCTCGGTAGAGTAGGACCGGGCGTGCGTAAAAGCATTGTCCGAGCACCATCCACCGTCCCTGAACAGCCACCCGGCCGAGCGCCGGCGCCCGACTTCAATCCACGAAAGTGAAAGTAAGCTGGACGCGCGACAGCAGCGCGACAGCGCGACAACAGCGACGCGACGTCGCGGTCGCGCGTCAGCAGCGCGACGGTTGTTTACATAAAGGACAAAGATCGACTCGTCCAGCTTTCTTTCACTTTCGTGGATTGAAGTCGGGCGCCGGCGCTCGGCCGGGTGGCTGTCCAGAGACGGTGGATGGTGCTCGGACAATGCTTTTACGCACGCCCGGTCCTACTCTACCGAGCTGCCTTTCAGCTCCGTGGATGGAAGTCGAGGGCCGGCGCTCAGCCGGGTGGCTGTCCGAGGACGGTGCATGGTGCTCGGTCATGGCTTCTACGCACGCCCGGTCCTATCGTATGGAGCTCTCGTCCCCTTCCGTGGCTGGACGTCCACGCCGCCACACGCCTGTAAGTTTGTTTTGTTAAATAAAGAGCCGTTTACCAAACCCACGTCTTTCCTTGAACTTTGTTAACGCTACAATATAGTTATATAGTAGATCTGTGGAATAACGACGAGGCTGACGTCAGGGAGCACGCGCGGCGATGTTGACAAAGGACGAGGAATTTGATCGATGGATTTAATGATTTAGAGTGCACAGATGGTTTGATAACATTATTGCTTATATAATAGTTATTTGATATATAATTTATATATCGTTATATGGGCCTGTGGAATATTTTTAAGTGCAAGAGCCGTCAGCGGCGCGCACGCATTGTTGACAAAGGACGATTGATGGATTTAATGAATTGGAGTGACGCAGATGGTTTTATTAACGTGTTATTTATGTAATAGTTTTTTGAATAACTCTGAATTTTACGTCAGGGCCGTTCTCAGCTCTTAGTTTGTGTTTATGTCACGTTAGCATAGCTATCGTTTAGCCTGTTGTTGCTCGTTCATGACTGTTCTTGGTGTTGGATTTTGTCGAATAAATTGCCCCCCAAAATGCGACTTATACTCCGGAGCGACTTATATATGTTTTTTTTCACTTTTTTGGGCATTTTATGGCTGGTGCGACTTATACTCCGGTGCGACTTATAGTCCAAAAATTACGGTAGTTTGGCTGGAAGAGGGTCGAGTAAACATGTTGTTTGTTTAGCCGCACTAACCAATTGTGTAAGCCTTTCAAGGTACACGCTTTTAAAATTTGAGAGGGTTATTGCGTGATCATCAGCGCCGGTAATCGGCGGTCTCGACTGAGCGATTGGAATGGTATTCTTGATCTCATCCCTAATGGATTCAATCTTTCGAGCAAAACATTTCATGAACTCGTCAGCTGAGTGGAAGGAGCTATCGAGGGTCGGCTGGCGTAGTGTTGGCTTTGCCACTGTATCAAATAGGTATTTAGGATTGTTTTTATTGAGATTAATGACTTGCGAAAAATGAGTTTTTGCTAAGATAAGCACATCTTTATATTTCAGGAGGCTGTCCTGCCATGGCTGATGGAAAACCTCAAGTTTGGTTAAACGGCATCTGCGCTCATGCTTTCTACATAATTGCTTAAGCGTACGTGTTTCATCTGTGAACCACGGAGTTGGCAATTTACGGCGAGTTTTCAGACGTAGCGGCGCCACAGAGTCGATGGCATTTAACAATGTCGCATTGAATTCATTTGTAAGATTATCAATAGAGCCGATATATGCGGGAAATATGGCAGTATTGTCAACAATGGGTGCGCGCCGCTGACGGCGCTTGCACTTCAAAATATTCCACAGGCCCATATAACGATATATAAATTAGATATCAAATAACTATTATATAAGCAATAATATTATCAAACCATCTGTGCACTCTAAATCATTAAATCCATCGATCAAATTCCTCGTCCTTTGTCAACAGCGCCGCGCGTGCGCCCTGACGTCAGCCTCGTCGTTATTCCACAAATCTAGTATATAACTATATTGTAGCGTTAACAAAGTACAAGGAAAGACGTGGGTTTGGTAAACGGCTCTTTATTTAACAAAACAAACTTCCAGGCGTGTGGCGGCATGGACTTCCAGCCACGGAGGTGGAAGAGAGATCCATAGAATAGGACCGGGCGTGCGTAAAAGCCATAATAGTTTTTCAAACCTTCTGTGTCACTCCAAATCCTTAAATCCTTCAAACTCTTCGTCCTCCGTGTCACTTAGAAACAAAGCCGCTAATGATGCCGGTAGTACGTGGGGCCCTTCGTCATCTTCGTCATCCCGTGATCAATCTTTGTCCTTTTTGTAAACAACCGCCGCGCCACGCCGTGTCGCGCTGCTGGAGTCACTTGCAATTCAAATTACAGTAATCCCTTGCTACATCGTGGTTCGTTTATCGCGGTTTCTCCTTATTATAAGTCGCCCCCCCACCCAAACTATGAAAAAAAACCGCGACATAGTCCGAAAATTACGGTAATACTAATTTGTCATATTACTTTACAGCAGTGGTCCCCAACCACCAGGCTGCGGACCGGTACCGGTCCATGTGTCACTTGGTACCGGGCCGCCAAGTCACACAGAAAGAAAAAAATATTGTTTTTTATCGACGATCAATTAATTCAGGTCAAGACGCTCATCCCGGTCAGGTGACATGTTTCCCCAGTCGAGCCCGCAAAGCTAGCAAAAATTAGTAAAAATTTATTTTGAAAAATATTAAAATATTGGCGATTCTTTCCCAATTACATCCGTCGGTTCAGGTCAAGACGCTCGTCTCGGTCACGTGACGTCACCTCAGTCGAGCCCGCGAAGCAAGCAAAAATGAGCAAGAAACAGAGATGTTTGTAAAGCTTCTTCGGAAAGGGAAAAAAGCCCAATGAGGAGACGGAAGAAGAAGAGGCTACGACTTCTAAGAAAAGGAAAGCTGCATTTAAAAGAACATTTCTGGAGTCCTACTTAAAATATGGATTTATCGCCACAGGTGACTCTTGACGCGCCAAGCCCACTCTGCATAATATGTGGCGACAGGCTAGCTAACGAGGCAATGAAGCCTTCAAAACTGCTCCGGCACATGGAGACCAAGCATCCTGCATTAAAAGACAAACCTTAACCACTTCGGGTGTCATTGTCTCCGATTACGCCTAGATGGGACCGGCTCGTTTCTGAGAAACAAGCTCAGTGCTCCCACTAATTCAACGTAATGGTGAGTTTTATTTTTATGTCGTTTATACTTCTTTTTATGCCAGTCGTATCATTTTATTTCATCGTATTTATATATTTATTATAAATGTATTATTTATTTATATAAATGTATTATTTATTTATATAAAGGTCGGTCCGCGGAAATATTTCTGACATGAAACCGGTCCGTGGCGCAAAAAAGGTTGGGGACCACTGCTTTACAGGATGACTAAAAAGGATTGATAATTGAAAACCATTCATGTTCTTTTGTACTACTGTACAGTCTTATACAATTCGTAGTGCAGTTTTTGTTTGCTTCCACATGAATGAATAAATGTTTGTAAATAAGGGATTATTCGTCTATTGAATATTTTGTAAGGTCAGATTGACTGCAAACTATTGAGCTACAAACGATCCTTAAGGGAAATAAGGTAATTCCTGTTAGTTACATGATTTGAAGCCTTTCCTGTTTTTGTCAATCAATCAATCAATCAATCAATCAATCAATGTTTTATTTGCCAAGTTTTAGCATGCCAAACAAGGAATTTGAATCCGGTAGATCTCGGCCTCTGTACAACATTTAAGTAGCTAACATTCAGGACAACATGCGCAAAAATTGACTCTATGAGTGGTGTGAGTTCATCAGAGCCACAGCCTGGGGGAAAAAGCTGTCTCTGTGTCTGCTGGTTTTGACGTACAGTGCTCTGTAACGCCGTCCGGAGGGGAGTAGCTCGAACAGAATGCAACCTGGGTGAGAAGGGTCTGTAGAGATGTTATTTGCACGTTTCCTGGTCCTGGACAGGTACAAGTCCTGGATAGATGGGAGGTTGGTCCCGATTATCTTTTCTGCAGTCCTGATTGTCCGTTGCAGTCTGTGCTTGTCTTGTTTGGTGGCCGATCCAAACCAGATAGTGATGGAGGTGCAGAGGATAGACTGGATGATGACAGTATAGAAGGTCTTCAGCAGCTCCTGTGGCAGGTTGAACTTCCTGAGCTGTCTCGGAAAGTACAGCCTCTGCTGGACCCTCTTCCGGACAGAGTCTATGTGGCTGGTCCATTTCACGTCCCGAGAGATTGTGGATCCCAGGAACTTGAAGGTGTCTGTGGAGAGAATAGTATTACTGTGGATAGTAAGGGGTGGAAGTGGTGAAGGGTCTCTCTTGAAGTCCACGGTCATCTCCACGGTCTTGAGTGGGTTCAGCTCCAGGTGGTTTTGGCTGCACCAGTGGACCAGCCGCTCCCCCTCCTGTCTGTACGCAGTCTCGTCACCATCCCGGATGCGTCTAATGAGAGTGGTGTCGTCCGCATATTTCAGGAGCAACCACAGAAGAGTCGCCTGAGGAGCAATTGTTACTGTAGAGAGAGAAGAGCAGTGGGGAGAGGACGCACCCCTGGGGGGCATCAGTATTGGTGGTCCGGGTGTCGGATGTGATGGTCCCCAGCCTCACATGCTGTCTCCTGTTGGTCAGGAAGCTGGTGATCCACTGACAGGTGGAGGCAGGCACCGCGAGCTGGATGAGCTTCTGGTGGACGATGTCAGGAGCGATGGTATTGAACGCCGAGCTGAAGTCCACAAACAGAATCCTGGCGTACGTTCCATGGGTGTCCAGGTGGTGCAGGATGTAGTGCAGTCCCATGTTGACCGCATCGTCCACCGACCTGTTTGCCCGGTAGGCAAACTGCAGGGGGTCGAGCAGGGGGCCGTGATGTCCTTCAGGTGGTTCAACACTAACCTCTCGAAGGATTTCATGACCATAGATGTCAGGGCGACGGGTCTATAGTCATAAACCCGTGATGGTGGGCTTCTTGGCCACCGGTACGATGATGGAGCTCTTGAAGCACAAGGACACCTCACACAGTTCCCGGGAACGGTTGAAGATCCGTGCAAAGGTGGGTGCCAGTTTCAGACTTTCAGGCAGGAGGGAGCCACGCCGTCTGGGCCTGGTGCCTTCCTGACCTTTAGTCTCCGGAACATCTGACACACCTCTACCTCCTGTCTGTACGCAGTCTCGTCGCCGTCCCGGATCAGTCCGATGAGAATGGTGTCGTCCGCATACTTCAGGAGCTTCACAGAAGAGTCGCCTGAGGAGCAATCGTTAGTGTAGAGAGAAGAGTAGTGGGGAGAGGATGCACCCCTGGGGGGCGCCAGTATTGGTGGTCCGGATGTCGGATGTGATGGTCCCCAGCCTCACATGCTGTCTTCTGTTGGTCAAGAAGCTGGTGATCCACTGACAGGTGGAGGCAGGCACCGCAAGCTAGATGAGCTTCTGGTGGACGATGTCAGGCGCAATGGTATTGAACGCCGAGCTGAAGTCCACAAACAGGATCCTGGCGTACGTCCCTGGGGTGTCCAGGTGGTGAAGAATGTAGTGCAGTCCCATGTTGACCGCATCGTCCACCGACCTGTTTGCCCGGAAGGCAAACTGCAGGGGGTCGAGCAGGGGGCCCGTGATGACCTTCAGGTGGTTCAACACTAACCTCTCGAAGGATTTCATGACCACAGATGTCAGGGCGACAGGTCTATAGTCATTCAAACCTGTGACGGCGGGCTTCTTGGCCACCGGTACGATGATGGAGCTCTTGAAGCACGAGGGCTCCAGGGAACGGTTGAAGATCTGTGCAAAGGTGGGTGCCAGTTGTTCAGCACAGACTTCCAGGCAGGAGGGAGACACGCCGTCTGGGCCTGGTGCCTTCCTGACCTTTTGTCTCCGGAACATCTGACACACTTCCTCCTCGCGGATCTGAAGTGCGGGCGTGGCTTCTGTAAGAGAGAGAGTAGGTAATAACGATGATTCCTGTTTTGTCATTTACTGTAGGACGCTTCAGCTTCTCTCACCAGGGTGGAGATGGGCCTCTGCCTATGAATGGTATGTAACTTGCATGCATGAAAAGCACCAAGGCATAATTGAAATTGATACCTGATACACTTCCCACTTAATTTAGAAACTGATGCATTTGCGTATTTTAAGAGCATCATTTTTAATTTGAGGCAGCTGTATAACCCCAGAACTTTAAGGTTTTGTTGTGATGTTTTACATGCAGCGAGAAGCTATGGCAGAAGACGAGGTAAATCCTGTAATGTACTTGTTGGAAAAAAGAAAAAAGCTTTTTGAAATAATTGAACTTTGCTGCGGCAGCACCGCAGCCCCATGTTTGCTATGAAATCTGCCTTCAATTAAGCATACTTCAGTTTTCATTTTATTTTTATTTATCCACTTGCTAGGCCATTCCTCTCTGTTCCCCATGGAGGATGAGCGCTCTTTTGGGGAGGATGAGACCACTGACCAGGGGCTCGGGGGACTTGGCTCGGCACACTGTTTCCCTCACCTGAATGGGGAGCGCATAGAACGCTACTCTCGCAAAGTGTTTGTCGGAGGGCTGCCCCCAGACATAGACGAAGGTACAGCGACGATCCGAAAGACACTATGCTAGTGTCAGGGTTACTACGCCAGTATGGAAATAAATGTGATCATTTGTCTTCCAGATGAAATTACAGCCAGTTTTCGTCGTTTTGGTCACTTGTTTGTTGACTGGCCTCACAAGGCAGAGAGCAAATCCTATTTCCCCCCAAAAGGTGAATACTGCTACACGCCTGTTCTCTTTTGGATGCCACAGCACTTTGATGGTCACTGCTCTTCTCATCACACCTCCCCAGGATACGCCTTCCTGCTCTTTCAAGATGAGAGCTCTGTTCAGGCTCTGATCGATGCCTGCATCCAAGAGGATGGGAAACTGTATCTGTGTGTCTCCAGCCCCACCATCAAAGACAAGCCTGTAAGTATTTGCATGCTCCTTATGTATTGTACGTTCCACCTCGCGACATGCTGCGTTGACCGCTATTTTGGCGTGATTATACTGACGTTAACCTTTCGTTGTCTTGATTCGAGATACCACATTTCCACTGTAATTTGTTTTATTTGTATTTTGTACAATAATGAAATGAGTTTTGGGCTTCTTTCACTGCATCCTTCACAAAGGCAACCTTCATGTTGAAAATAGTATATACCGTGTTTTTCCATGCATAATGCGCCCCCGTGCATAATACGCACCCTAAAAATGGCATGTCGATGCTGGAAAAAAGCCTGTACCCATGTATAATACGCACCCAAATTTTGACTCTTACTTAAGTCCGTAAACGTAAAATTATTTCAGAAAAAAGATCATCTTTGGGAACAACCGGATGTTATTCTGCCGGTCAGTATCACTGCACATGCGCTAGCAAACTCGATAGCGAAGAAATGTTTCGGATTTGTGTAGGGTACATTGTGACAGCAAATGAGCAGGTGATCGAGCAAGCGTCTGATACGAGAGCATTGTGTTCGTATGGAGCGTGTTTGAAGTGAACAGCAGAGAAGAAAGGAACAAGGCAAAGTGTTGTGAAATAAAATATTACCTGTAATACGCATTTAGGTTTAGAACTGAACTCTCGCTCTTTATATAGCTGACGTGTCTTGCGCATCCGTTCTGCGCATCTGTAATGGCGACCTCCGTATGATATCCGGTTTGCGATGGAGATTAAAAAACAAACAATATTTGACAATTCAAGATTCAAGAGTTTTTATTCGCCATGTTTGAGCGTGCCAAACAAGGAATTTGACTTCGGTAAATCACACCCTCTGTTCAACATTTAGGTGACTAACAACACAGGACATGTGAAAAATGGCAAATATTCTCAAACATCCCCTGATCTTAAACTCCCAAAAGGGCAAGGAAGAACTCAAAACTCCAGCTAGGGGAAATGAGAACCTTGAGAAGAGACCACAGATGGGAAGGTCCCTCTTCCAGGATGACCAGGCTGCAATGGATGCAGAGAGGACACATAGTACAAACAGTGTAGACAAATTCAAACAAGGTGTGGAGAGCAGGATGTTATTGCACAGTAATGACTCTGAGACTCTAAGAGTGGTGTGAGTTCATCAGAGCAACAGCCTGGGGGAAAAAGCTGTCTCTGTGTCTGCTGGTTTTGGCGTACAGAGCTCTGTAACGCCGTCCGGAGGGGAGTAGTTCAAACAGACTGCAACCTGGGTGAGAAGGGTCTGTAGAGATGTTCCTTGCACGTTTCCTGGTCCTGGACAGGTACAAGTCTTGGATAGATGGGAGGTTGATTCCAATGATCTTTTCTGCAGTCCTGATTGTCCGTTGCAGTCTGTGCTTGTCTTGTTTGGAGGCCTATCCAAACCAGACAGTGATGGAGGTGCAGAGGATAGACTGGATGATGGCAGTGTAGAAGGTCTTCAGAAGCTCTCGCGGCAGGTTGAACTTCTTGAGCTGTCTCAGGAAGTACAGCCTCTGCTGGGCCTTCTTCCGGACAGAGTCTATGTGGCCGGTCCATTTCAGGTCCCGAGAGATTGTGGTTCCCAGGAACTTGAAGGTGTCTGTGGAGAGAATAGTATTACTGCGGATAGTGAGGGGTAAAAGTGGTGAAGGGACTCGCCTGAAATCCACTGTCATCTCCACGGTCTTGAGCGGGTTCAGCTCCAGGTGGTTTTGGCTGCACCAGTGGACCAGTCGCTCCACCTCCTGTCTGTACGCAGTCTCATCACCATCCTGGATCAGTCCGATGAGAGTGGTGTCGTCTGCATACTTCAGGAGCTTCACAGGAGAGTCACCTGAGGAGAAATCATTGGTGTAGAGAGAGAAGAGCAGTGGGGAGAGGACGCACCCCTGAGGGGCTCCAGTATTGGTGGTCCGGGTGTCAGATGTGATGCCCCCCAGCCTCACACGCTGTCTCCTGTTGGTCAGGAAGCTGGTGATCCACTGACAGGTGGAGGCAGGTACCGCAAGCTGGATGAGCTTCTGTTGGAGGATGTCAGGAGCGATGGTGTTGAACGCCGAGCTGAAGTCCACGAACAGGATCCTGGCGTACGTTCCTGGGGTGTCCAGGTGGTGCAGGATGTAGTGCAGTCCCATGTTGACCGCATCATCCACTGACCTGTTTGCCCGGTAGGCAAACTGGAGGGGGTCAAGCAGGGGGCCCGTGACCTCCTTCAGGTGGTTCAGCACTAACCTCTCGAAAGATTTCATGACCACAGATGTCAGTGCGACGGGTCTATAGTCATTCAAACCTGTGATGGTGGGCTTCTTGGCCACTGGAACGATGGTGGAGCTCTTGAAGCACGAGGGCACCTCACACAGCTCCAGAGAACAGTTGAAGATCCGTGCAAAGGTGGGCGCCAGCTGCTCAGCGCAGACTTTCAAGCAGGAAGGTGACACGCCGTCTGGGCCCGGTGCCTTCCTGGTCTTTTGTCTCCGGAACATCTGGCGCACTTCCCCCTCGCGGACCTGGAGTGCGGGCGCGGCCTCTGCAAGAGAGAGAGTGGGTGACAACGATGATAGAGGTGTGGACAGAGCAGTTGTGGGGAGAGGTGAGTATGTAGATTGTGCTGCAGGAAGTCCCGTTGTGTGGGAGGACCGATCAAACCTGCAGTAGAACTTAACACACCATCAAGGATTGCACCATCGCATCAAACGATGCGTCGTCAATTATGAATTTTACTGACTAAGTGTGTTGGGCAGGATGGCTGAATGCGATGCGCGATTGACAACAAACAAGAAGAAAGGTGTGATTTCAAGTTTTATTTCGAGGGAGATTTTCTTCAAAAATTGTTGTACCCATGCATTATGCGCACCCCAGATTTTAGGACAATAAATTAGTTACATTTTGCGCATTATGCATGGAAAAACACGGTAAATGAGGACTTTTTTTTTTTTTTTTAAACAAAATTTTGTAAGCAACCCAAATTGTTAATTAAAAAGGGATGGATGCTATTCCACTGTATGTACATTTGTACCTGAAGATACAAGAAACTGGTCTTTCTCTCCCTCTACCCGTTATTCCACTATGTAGTACATTTGTTGTTGTTTGTACAAGAGACTGGTCCTTATTTTCACAACATGTTTTACAATAAGCAATGCTTTGACAAATAACACTTCATCGAAGAGGCTTCAAGCTTTTAGTTGCCACTCCCAGTGGGCTGTTACCCTGTTACAACATATAATGCCCCAAAAATTGTTTTGGGGGGGTATTAATAGTTTGGCCTTAATCATCTTCTCATGATGCTGACCACCTCTGCTAAAATTACTTACATTCACAGTTTACAGATCTTGCAAAATATTTAATATTATTTCTTATGAATGAATACAGTCAAACCTCTACATACGAATTTAATTCGTTCCGGGACCTACTTCATATGTTGAAATAATCAACAATGATCAAATATTCCCATAGGAATGCACTGTAATTCGTTTAATTTGTTCCTTAATAAATACTGCAGATAATTACACATAGCAATAAAATAAATGCATTATATCAGGGAGCTGTAAAATGAAATAAATTGCAAAGAAATAATAAAAAATGTTTTATTGTCCGTAACTTACTGTAACCTACAGTATGTGAACTTTTTTTTAATTTTTATATTTTATATATGTTTTTTCTATTTTTCAGTTTTCATTTTATCCAACTTGCATAACGTTAACATAACCCAATATATGGCCTTCTCACATGTGATTATTTCAGTGGTCGTTTCGCCAGCAATCTCCTTGTCCTTTATCCATACAAACAGAAGGCGTTCCAGCTCTTCCAGGGTAGGGCTGTGGCGACGTTTAGAGATGATGGTGATCCCCTTGGATGATTTGACCGCTATGAGGGCTTCCTTCTGCTTAATGATCGTTGAAACTGTTGACACGTTTTTACGGCCATATTGTTTCACAAGATCACTCCGCGCTCATGGTTTCTTATGATTGCTTGTTTTAATTGTAAGGAAATCATCACTTTTGTCCTTTTTTCACCACTACTACCATTTGCGTTAGCCTTCTTGACGTCATCCCAACGTGCTGCTGTCTAGCGGGCTAACTATGATGGTGTCGTATGTTGGGAACATTTGTATATTTAAGCAATCGTATGTTGAGGTTTGACTGTATGTTATATTCATTCTTTAAGTTGCTTGTGTTTTCTGAAAAAAGAACCGAAAGAAACTAAAGCTATGAAACAAAGAATTACACTTTGTGTATTTAAAATAGACCAAAAACTGCCAAATAAAAGGCCCTGCTAGCTTAATTCTAATGTCATAGATCAGTGGTCCCCAACCCGCGGACCGGCCGATCTGTGGATCATTTGGTACCGGGCCACACAAGAAAGAATAAATAACTTGCATTATTTCTGTTTTGTCTGAGTCTGAACGAGCTTTTATTTTGAAAAATGGACCGGATTCTCCCCTACACCTCAGTGATGTGAACATAACATTACATATATTATGTTGTTGACGCGATGTTATGAGGATGCTGCTAGTAAAGTTGCATAGGAGTACACAGTGGATTCATGTTTATTATTATACCATTGTTTTATGCCGGTCATATTAATTTTATTTTGTTGTATTTATCCGCCACACCTTAAAAGCCAGTCCGTGAAAATATTGTCTGACATTAATCCGGTCATTGGTGCTAAAAAGGTTGGGGACTGCTGTCATAGATCATCTTGTTGTAGTTCTTCAACCGTTTTCAGAAACCGATGAGCACGAATGGTTCAACAACAAAGGCTACTGTCACCCCGCAGGTCTTAAAACTCAGTTCAGATTTTTGGGTGAAATTTTGATTTATTTATTATTTTTTTGGGGGGTGATGGGAGTTAAGCGTTCTCAAGGTGATTTGATAGTGTTTCAAGTTCCAAATGGCAAAATGGCCGGGTTGGTAAGAGACCTGCTCGTTCTGTAATCTGTGGTTCCCTCTGTTTTGTGTAAACACGACCTCAACAACATTGCAAACACTGGAAACTGCTTTCACACACACCATCTAAACCTGCTGCATTTCTGTAATGTTTATATTTTATATATTCCAGGTCCAAATCAGACCCTGGAACCTAAATGATAGTGACTTTGTGATGGATGGCTCTCAGCCTTTGGACCCAAGGAAGACCATCTTTGTAGGAGGTGTCCCTCGCCCTCTACGAGCAGGTACATTTGGATAATGGCCTCCTCATGCGGTACACTGCCGTCGTTACACCGACTCAATTTGTGTGTTGCTGTCCTTCCAGTGGAGCTGGCCATGATCATGGACCGTCTCTATGGTGGAGTGTGCTATGCTGGTATTGACACTGACCCTGAACTGAAATACCCTAAGGGGGCAGGGCGAGTGGCTTTCTCCAATCAGCAAAGCTACATTGCAGCCATTAGCGCCAGATTTGTTCAACTGCAGCATGGGGAGATTGACAAAAGGGTAAGTCAACTTGTGATTAATTTTAGACTTAACACCAACCTAATTGGCTAGATTAGATTGGCTAGTATATTGCATATTTCTGTTTTCTTTTTTTTGCATTTTACCAGGGTATGGTGGATGGGTTTAGTTTGCATGCTTCTTCTTGGGAGCTAGTTACTGTGTGCTAGCATACCTGTTAAGGGAAAAAAAGATGCAAATTCACTGTCAAAAATTTGAGAAGACTCAAACATGAAGCTACCAGGAACCCATTATCCTTCAGAGCTACAATATTCCGGAACTTCAATCTACCTGGAGTGCGCTGGTTTAAAAGGTTTAAAACAGGTTTGAAAAACCAAAATAAAACTGTTTTGTCTGTCACGCAAAACGTATGCGAGCGTGTGTGTGTGTGTGTGTGTGTGTGTGTGTGTGTGCGTGCGTGCGTGCGTGCGTGCGCGCGCGCGTGTGTGTGCATATGTAGGTATGGTATCCATGATAAGTGATGAGAAAAATGACGGAGGACCCGGGAGAGTCATCTCAGCGGGAGTCGAGCGATAGGTCAATTACTACATTAACTGTACTGTTATAAATGAGCGGCCTGAGTTCAGTTGAATGACATTCTGTGGTGTTCTCTTGATTTCAGCTTCAATATACGTAGTCCTTCCATTTTAACACTCAATACATTACTGTACGTCTCCAGGTGGAAGTGAAGCCATATGTGCTGGATGACCAGCTGTGTGACGAGTGCCAGGGCACACGCTGCGGGGGGAAGTTTGCGCCTTTCTTCTGCGCCAACGTGACCTGCTTGCAGTACTACTGTGAATACTGCTGGGCGGCCATCCACTCCCGGGCCGGTCGCGAGTTTCACAAGCCCCTGGTGAAGGAAGGTGGCGACCGACCGCGGCATATCTCCTTCCGCTGGAACTAAGGCAAGGGAGAGAGAACCTAGGATTAGGGAGGGTCTGAGAGAAAGGGGTAGCTAAGGAACGGGGTTATTGGATGACCTATGATATGAAAAATATAAATGCACTTTTCTTTTAAGTTAAAAAAAAAAATCTACTTAATTTTTGTATTTTTTTAAATTGGGCCCTCCAAATGGTAACTGCTAAGAAAAGAGTAAAATCCCATTTATGTTGTGACTTAAAGTGTGCATGAACATATGAATGCATTCTTTTTGGATTTAGATGTTTTCTTACTTGACTGTAGTTTTGTTTGGTGTTAGCTGGCAAAGCTGCTTACATTTGTTATCAAGAGTAACAAAATTTAATTAAGATTCATCATAATACCTAAATCAGTATACTGACTATGGAAGCTACATTACAGAGAGCATTTTTTTTTTTTATTTAATTTTTTTGTGCAGAATTTGAGAACAAGTACCATTTACCAAAGTTTGAGTTGGATTAGAATAGAGGAGGAAAGATTGTTTTAGATGCTGAGTTGATTTGTCTGGAAGCTGGCCAACGTCACATCAGTCTCCCCTGCGTCTGGCAAAAGCTGCGCTTGTATCGCTTTCAATTGTTTGAGGTCTCTGATTAAAGTTGACGCTTTGTAACAGGAAAGGGCAAACCAAAGATTGGCATGAAACGCATTGTCGAGAGCAGACGTCAACGCGGGGTTATGGCGTCCTCTCGTCACGCGGCAGAGGAAGTACTGGTAGTCTTCTGGAGTTTAAGCTCATTAAGGCTCAGCCCTCGCGGCTCAGGTATTGGCAGTAGTATTTGCTCGCTTTATATTGTCAGGGATATTAGCACTGGAAGCTAACATGCTAATGTAGTACGAACTATGGGAATGCACAGTCCATTCTCCCTGAGCTGTCTTCATGGTGTACCACTGCACGCTCTACCTGGATTGGGGCTTCTCTCACTAATGTTGTGATTGGATATGGTTGTAGCTCAAATTTGCTGTCACAGAGAAACAGATATTATTTTATACATGGCCTGCTGATTTTTGTACAGCGTTTTATAGCTGATTATTTTGTCATGGACATATATACATTTATTATGCACTACTTTTCTAAATATTTTTTTCAATAGTCATTTAAGGCACATTTTTCACAGATGGGAGAACTCCTTTTGCAATACCTCATTTTTTTTCACTTGATGAAAAATAATTTTGTACCTTTGTTACTAAGAGATCTGCAATTATGGTAAACTTAATTTAAGAAAAGAAAATGAATGATAATATAATTTTCAATTAGCTTTTATATATTTAAGTGCTGGTAAATCTGAACATTGTCTGGTGTATTGGTGTGATTCTGGAGCTTCAAAATAGGCTGTCATTAGCCAGTCATACATGCGTAGATTCTCCTCTGCCCTGATTAACATTATTACGGGATCCTAAGGCATGGCAAGACCTTTGTAAAAGATTTTGATAGTCTTGAAAATACATATATATTCTGGTATTTCACTCGTAGGTGTAGTTGATATGATTATGAGTAAAATAAATGTTTTGGCTACGGTCAACATGTCATCCTTCTATCACCTGAGTGGGTTTGAATATTTAGCTCCTCTTTCTGGGACTGCCTGTAAGTTCTACTTCTTGGCATGCATACCGTAATTATGTACTACAGAAACTACATGGCTAGTGATAATGCAGGACCTAATGATCTAATGCACTGGCGCTCCTTCCTTTTCATTGTCTCTTGGAGATCACCTCTCTCTACACGATGGAGTCTGCCTTCCTAACACAGAAATGTTTATGCAATCTACACTATGACAACACTTTTGTAATGTAGAGAACACATGGTGTAGTACATAGGTGAGAAGACTTGATGATTTGACCCCTTTTGTGATGTGGCATGCTTTGGGACATATCCTGAATGTGATGTAATGTTGCAAGTTAACTGTGAGCCATTATGTGCAATACTTATTTTTCTTTCCAAAAGCAAGTCTTCGCAGTCAGTCATTCAATCCATAAATCATGCAGTCATATTATCGTTCCCTCCTTTTTGTTCCCTCATTCGGATGTCTGCGAGACATAAATATAATATATATATTAAAAAAGCTAATTTATATATGAATTTATTTTTAAACATTTAGTTTTGTGCTTATGTACTTATTTTGCTACTACCATGCAACTGTGATTGAAAACATTGTATAAACAAGATTGATAATGTATTACATTTGCTATATTTTCAATTGAAATGTATGACTATGAATTGGATCAGATTTTTGTTATATTTTTGGGTGTGTTTAACTTGATGTCTAGTTTTTCTAATTGCTGTTTTGTGCTCTGCATTTTCAGATGCAATTGAATATGTCCCTTAGTATTACTTGATTGCAAATGTTCAATAGTTTTTAATTGTATGCTGGGAAAGTTATATTTATTAACTTTTTTTTTTACCTAATATAATTTGGATTTTTATTTAGTAGTTTCACATTTATAATTTGGATTTTTAAATAATTTCACATTTATACACAAGTTCTAATTTTTATATTTTCCTCCAGATTATTATATGCTACAATACAGACATCTGTTTTGATTGCTGATTTGTAGAAGTGAAGTAAAAACAAAGATCCAATGTCATTCATTAGCTGCCAACCTTGTTTAACTGTCTGCATACATTTGAAGTATTTGTAACGTGCGATGTTGAATGAATAAAAGAGCTGTGAGGAAGAATCAAGTACTTTGAATTTAATGGGGGGCTTCCGTGAAGAAATGTATTTTTATATATATTATAATATTATAAATATATATATGTATATATCTATATATATATACATATATATATATATATATATATAGGTAGACAGACAGACACATATACAGACAGACCGACACATATACAGATAGACACAGATACAGACACATATACAGATAGACAGACAGACACATATATAGATATATAGACAGACATATATAGACACACAGACACATATATAGACAAACACATATATAGATATAAAGACACATATATAGATATACAGACACATATATACATATATAGATATACATATATAGATATTTGCCGAATTGGAGATCCGATTTCACGAAGAGGGTTGATTAAGATTCTGACAAGTGCAAATTCCCACATCCGTGTGACATAAATACATCAGTTGTATCACAACATGCGCTAAGCTTGCTCCATATCCATCCCAATGGAAGAGGAACGTTAGTCCTCTGTTCACTGGAGATTTACACATTTGATATTTGCCGAATTGGAGATCCGTTTTCACGAAGAGGGTTGATTAAAATTCTGACTGGCAAGTGCAAATTCCAACATCTTCCATGTAACATAAATGTATCACGTGCTAAGCTAGCTCCTTGTCCATCCCAATGGAAGAGGAACGTTGGTCATCTGTTCACTGGAGATTCACACACACACACACACACACACACACACACACACACACACACACACACACACACACACACACACACACACACACACACACGCACACACAGGTACACAAACGTTGGTAATATAGTATTGGAATAGCAACGCTATGGGTGATATGTAATAGAACATTTTCAAGGTGCGCTAGTAGGAGTGGATGGCTCATACTTTGTGTGATTTTAAAATGAATAAATCCTCATTATTGAAAATGAATAAATCCTGAATGTGGTCCAAACAGTGACCACTTAGTGCAGGGTTTTTTAACTGGTTTTGTCCAAGGAACCACCATTATACCCAAGAAGCAACGGGACCACTGCTTTGGTGGACTAATATTTTACTTTTCACCGAAGGAGGATAGACCCATATAGGCTAGTTATTTGCATCTGTATGTCTATTTTGAGAATCTCCGCTACATTTGACATAATTTGGATGGGTAAATTATTCACAAAATAAGCTGGAAAATATATCAAGTCTAAATACTAAATCAATTTTATTTTTAAAAATGTTACAATTATTTTCCATGCCCAATTTCGTGGACCACTTGAATACCGTCACAGACCACTAGAGGGCTGCGGACCACAATTCTCTGAATTGGTGCATTCCCTGTGTGTGGTTTTAAATTGCCCGCTTTTGCCCGTGTCGGGCTGCCCTTAACCTCATTAAAAGAAGCGCCATCACTTGTACAAAATCACATAAATCTCGTGTTTTCAGAAAAATGGCCATTGTCAGAAATCAGAATCAATCTTTATTTGCCAAGTTTGAGCATGCCAAACAAGGAATTTGACTCTGGTAGATCTCGGCCTCTGTACAACATTTAGGTAGCTAACAACATTCAGGACAACATGTGCAAAAATTGACAATTATTCTCAAACATCCCCTGATGTTAAACTTCCAGGAGGGCAAGGGAAAGCTCAAAACTCCTACTAGGGGAAATGAGAAACCTTGAGGAGAGACCACAGATGGGAGGATCCCTCTTCCAGGATGACCAAGCTGCAATGGATGCAGAGAGGACACAATATGGACACTCCAAAGGTAAAGCATCGAGAACAGGATGTTATTGCACAGTAATGACTCTCAGACTCTATGAGTGGTGTGAGTTCATCAGAGCCACAGCCTGGGGGAAGAAGCTGTGTCTGTGTCTGCTGGTTTTGGCGTGCAGTGCTCTGTAACGCCGTCCAGAGGGGAGTCGTTTGAACAGACTGCAGCCTGGGTGAGAAGGGTCTGTAGAGATGTTACTTGCACGTTTCCTGGTCCTGGACAGGTACAAGTCCTGGATAGATGGGTGGTTGGTCCCGATTATCTTTTCTGCAGTCCTGATTGTCCGTTGCAGTCTGTGCTTGTCTTGTTTGGTGGCCGATCCAAACCAGACAGTGATGGAGGTGCAGAGGATAGACTGGATGATGGCTGTATAGAAGGTCTTCAGCAGCTCCTGTGGTAGGTTGAACTTCCTGAGCTGTCTCAGAAAGTACAGCCTCTGCTGGGCCGTCTTATGGACAGAGTCTATGTGGCTGGTCCATTTCAGGTCCCGAGAGATTGTGGATCCCAGGAACTTGAAGGTGTCTGTGGAGAGAATAGTATTACTGTGGATAGTGAAGGGTGGAAGTGGTGAAGGGTCTCTCCTGAAGTCCACTGTCATCTGTACGCAGTCTCGTCGCCGTCCCGGATCAGTCCGATGAGAATGGTGTCGTCCGCATACTTCAGGAGCTTCACAGAAGAGTCGCCTGAGGAGCAATCGTTAGTGTAGAGAGAAGAGTAGTGTCCAGGTGGTGAAGAATGTAGTGCAGTCCCATGTTGACCGCATCGTCCACCGACCTGTTTGCCCGGAAGGCAAACTGCAGGGGGTCGAGCAGGGGGCCCGTGATGACCTTCAGGTGGTTCAACACTAACCTCTCGAAGGATTTCATGACCACAGATGTCAGGGCGACAGGTCTATAGTCATTCAAACCTGTGATGGCGGGCTTCTTGGCCACCGGTACGATGATGGAGCTCTTGAAGCACGAGGGCTCCAGGGAACGGTTGAAGATCTGTGCAAAGGTGGGTGCCAGTTGTTCAGCACAGACTTCCAGGCAGGAGGGAGACACGCCGTCTGGGCCTGGTGCCTTCCTGACCTTTTGTCTCCGGAACATCTGACACACTTCCTCCTCGCGGATCTGAAGTGCGGGCGTGGCTTCTGTAAGAGAGAGAGTAGGTGATAACGATGATGGAGGTGTGAGCAGGGGGGTTTTGGGGGGAGGTGTGTATGGTCTGTATGTCGATTGTGATGCAGGAGGTCCTGTTGTGTGGGTGGACCGATCAAACCTGCAGTAAAACCTGTTTAGCTGGTTTGCAAGCCTTGGGTTCTCCACACACCAACAAATAATTCTGTTGGTATGACTAATTTATTTAAGGCTCTAATTATGTCATGTGAAATTTTGCAATTTATCTTTTTTTTTTAATGCGGATACAAATTAGTTCTTTATCATCTTTGTGCATGTTTTTACTTTTATTGTCCATGGGGGGGTAGAAGGAAAAACAAAAACAAATATGGTGTGATGCCCCTGAACATTTTGAGTGATTGAAAGCAAAAATATTTTCACAGACTTAGTTATCACATCAGGCAGTGACATTTTCTGGACAAAATTGACGGAACTATTTAAAAAAAAAAAAAAAAAAAAAAACACCCATGGGTTTAACATAACTTTTAAACTAATACAAGATCCCGCGGCCTGAATGGCTCATGGTCACCCAGTTTGGTCATGATATCCTGGCTATGACTATGGCCCATTGAGCGATATTTCGACTATTTATTCACTTGATGCATAACTCCGGACAAAGCTTGAAAGCAGCCGAGGACTCAAATCAACAACTGCCTTATCCCTGCATCAAGATGGTAAAGCCTAATTCACACTGACCGGATGCTTTGCGGTGTCCATACGGGAGATGTACGACTGCAATCCACACCGACCACAAGATCGTTGGTGTTCACGCTGAAGAGTTGAGCTCACACGATAACAACTATTTGTAAACAATAGCCATCCTTTTTGTTCACACTGATACGCCTTTTGGAGAATATTTACAGGAATGTGGCTCTTCTACCATGGTTTCCGTGTTCTTTAATTGAACAAATATAAACGTGGGACAACTGCTTACTTTATCTTAACCGCTTCAATGCCAAGCGCATACAACACGTCACGTCAGGTTGTGACCAAAGATCATCTGTGTTATTTCGTCATGTTTAATGTATTTCCAGCTCATTTTCTGTCTTTCAAATGTCCGACTCATGTCAAGCTATGTAGTTAGCTGTTTGTTGTAGAAATTTGAGATATCCATCCATCATCTGAACCAATTATCGTCACGAGGGTTGCGGGTAGGGATGGGAATTGATAAGATTTTTCCGATTCCGTTTTCGATTCTGTTTAACGATTCAATTAATGATCAATTCTCTTATCGATTCTCACTCTCAAAAAAGAAACACAATTATGATCATTTTGTTTTATATATAGTAACTTTGTGTATACGTATATGACATTATAAACCTATGAGTGAAGAATACAGATATTCTCCATCCATCCATCCATTTTCTGTACCGCTTTGTCCCCACGGGGGTCGCGGGCGTGCTGGAGCCTATCCCAGTTGTCATCGGGCACCCTAAACTGGTTGCCAGCCAATCCCAGGGCAGACAGAGACGAACAACCATCCGCACTCACACTCGCACTCACACTCACACTCACACCTAGGGGCAATTTGAAGTGCTCAATCGGCCTACCAAGCATGTTTTTGGGATGTGGGAGGAAACCGGAGTGACCGGAGAAAACCCACACGGACACGGGGAGAACATGTAAACTCAACACAGGGAGGGCTGGAGGTGGAATCGAACCCACACCCTCCTAACTGTGAGGCAGACGTGCTAACTACACCAGGCACCACAGCGACGTAGCCACGCCGATCTGGACCGACTTTGTCAGCTTTTCTGCTTCGAGGAAGCTGACAAAACATCACCTCATTTGAACTCGACTGTTTAAGTCCAGAGCTCTGCAACGACTTTGCACAACTGCATACAAGCCGTCGTCCACGGCAACAAAGGAAAGGTGTTTGAGACACAACCTTCAGGAGCCCGGTAACACGGAAATTAGCTGCAGCGGCTAGCTGGTCTACATTTCCAAACTTTACGCTATGCCGCCCAAAAAACAAGAGGGCTACAATGAACTCAAATCATCCATTGACTTGATACGGCAAGACCTTACCACAGTCTTAGAGCAGCAAGCCACCCTGCTCCAGCTAACGACTGAACTAACGGAGCTTAAGAAATTATCCAAGGAGAAAGATGAGAAAATCTTGTCGCTTGAACGGAGAGTAGATGCACTGGAGCAGTACTCCCGACAAGAAGACCTCATAATTACTGGTCTTAAAACATCACACCGCTCCTATGCCAGGGCGGCGGGTGTTAGAGTGGTGCTCACTCTAACTTATTTTGCAAGAACCACACGGGAGACAATTAAGTCTTCTGAGACACCTGCAGGTGGAGAGTCCATTCGTCGCTGTGCATACAGCGATGATCGAATGACGTCTGACTCTCGCCTCCTGCATGAGCATTTTTATTAAGGAAAACAGGGTGGGGGTGAGAGTGGACTGGATAGAGAAGAGAAAGCCCTTGACCTCTAGTCAAAGCATAGCAAGGGAATGTTTTACGACATTGTGTAGGATGGGACAAGCTAGGTTATTTATTACTGGTTACACACCAACATAAGCATAAAACTAATCTACCTAGGTTATTTATTACTGGTTACATTCCAACATAATCATACGATCAAGATAGTTTGGAAAACCCTGACATATCCCTCCTGTCTTATCATATGATTATGTCAACCCGACCAATCAAACATAAGTAAGAAAATATAAAGAAAAATAGTAAAAATAACAAAAACACTAATAAAAAAGATCGACAAAAAAACTGAGACGACAGCGGACGGGTTGGGGATCGTGTAGGGTGAAACATGACAAAAACATCAAACAACGATAGCAATAATCTCCAGTGAAGATGAGGATTTTCCTCAATACTCCAGTTCAAACTTAGTGTGTGATCTAAAAACCTGCTGGCCGATGTTAAATCGCAGGAAAAGTCTCACGGTCCCTCTGCCTTAGGCGACCAGAATGCTATCAATAAAAAATAATAAAATAAAAACACAGAAACAGTACATCATTGTATCCATCACTTGCGAAGCATTTTTGATGGTCAAATCATCAAGTTTCTGTAAAACATGCACAGTATAACAGCACCTACGCAATCCACGTTTCATTATGGTTATCACATCCGTCACGACTAAGAAGTTGTATATGTACTTGCGCTACGGTAGAAGAGACAACCCTCGTCACAGCAGACTTCAAACATGGGATAACACAGGTCGTAAACAAGCACAACAACACCAGCACAACAAACACAGGAGACACAATTTTCAACAGCAGTTGCCACCAGTTGCCAGAGAATAGCCATGAAAAGAAACCCCACTGTTGTGGAACTTTGTCATTCGACATGGCCTGCTGTAAGTTCTTCAGTGAAGTCATGGCGTCGTAGATGTGTGTGTCATTTTCTCCCGGAATGTATGTGCAACAGGAAGTCCCAATGACGTGGCACACACCACCTTGTGCTGCCGTCAACAAGTCCAGAACCATCCTGTTTTGCAAGACCATCAGCCTAATAGCCTGAATCTCTCTATTTTGTCCATCGTTGACTTGTATTGAGAGATTCGCAAAGGATTGAAAACGATAGTTCAGTGTCTCGATGAAGAGCGAATGTTTTCCAACTCCGACCCAGGGAAAAAGCGCATGAACAACTTTGTCTCCAACGGACCATACTTTATGGTCGTCTGGAACATTCGCACCCCAGACAGGGTCGTGGGGGTCAAAGGTTGCCACCGCCCTGCGTTGACGTCCAGAAGAGTTGTGTGCTGTCGCCAGCTGACGATGTCGTATCCTGTAGGTGCGGTCTGTCACCCACACTGGTGCACACACTCCTGTCCAGTTGGCGGGCAGCATCGGATAAACCTTGTGACCACAAAGCCACCAGCCATTCTGTATGAAGTATGTTCCGTTCGATGGTGCAGCCATGTTAGTCGGAGAGCCCTCCCCAACTGAAATGGCTCTCCTATCCTGACACTCAGCGGCGATGTCCAAAGCTCCCATACAGTTTCCTCCTGGAGAGCAGTCTCTGTCAATGCATTTGTGGGTCTTACTTCCTTGGATGTAACACGTATAGTTCACTCCAGGTCGCCGCTCTGTGTAGGCCACCTGCGGCAATGTTCGTCCTTTAACAGTCACATTGAGATTTGTCCAGAAAAGCTGATCACAGGTACCTTCCGCAAGTCCAGGGCGGGAAGGGTCGTCATCTCTCACTTTGACAGCACGGTGTTGATATCCAACTCCTCCCTTGGATGCCATACATTTCGCTTCGGTGACATTCATTGCTCTGGCCTCCAAGTGAACTTGCGTGGAGGAAGGGGGGAGTTTTGAACACACATAACACCCCTCCTGTGTGTGGGCTCTCACAGTGAACTTGACGTACCGGTACCACGTGTTGGTTTCGTATGGGTTTTTGGGGTCCCATGACCAGTCCTCAAAGTTCTCATCGTGTGACCATCGTTTTCCACGGTCAACATTATCACTTGGTCTGTTCAAATGAGTCCATAGACCATAGCACGCTCCAACCACAACGCAGCAGAGGATCCATCTGGCATATGGAGCCCCGTTGCTACTAGAATGGCAGAGACACCGGGACATCCCCTCACCTAGCGGAGTGGGGATCGTTGTTTTCTTCACCAACATTGAGACGTCCCACCCTAAACGATAGGACCCCTTTGAAGTCAGCCTTCCCCACCACTCCGAATTAGGGGTCCAGCACTCTCTGCAACTTGCAGCGGCTGAGGTGAATCCAGCTGGGCCGTTCAGCGATCTTCACTGCGGTGGGGGTAGTCAGCAAGACTTGGAATGGTCCCTCCCACCGTGGGCTGACCCAGTTCTTTCTTTTAATGACCTTGATGTAGACCCAGTCTCCTGGATTGATGGGGTTGTCGACCTGTGAGGAGGAAAGATCAGGCGGCAGTAAATTTGCATTTGACACATCTTTCAGTTTGAGCGCCCTTATCATATAATCTGCCAAGGACTGTTCTTCATCTGCTTTTTGCAAATCTGCAGGGAACACAGGTAGTCTATATGGTCTCCCATGGATGATTTCAAAAGGTGTTAGCCCTTCTGAAGTGGGAGTAATTCTCATATAGAGCTTCACTAAGTCCAGGCACTCTGGCCAAGATCTGCCTGTTGTTTCCATGCATTTTTTCAACCTGCTTTTGATAGTGGAGTTTGCTCGTTCAACCAGGCCAGCGCTCGCAGGATGCCAAGCGCAGTGGTTTTTTAATGTTATCCCAAGGTGTACAGCCATGTTCTTTACAACTTGGTTCACAAAGTGTGGACCATTGTCACTGTAAATGGTTTGGGGGATGCCATGAGTCGGTATGATGGCTTTGCAGATGGCTTTTGCCACTGTTAAGGCATCTGCTCGTTTAGATGGAACTATTTCCACCCATTTGGAAAATGCATCAATCATCACTAAGCAGTATTTGTGAGGTCCACTTTGTGTGAGCTCAATAAAATCCATGTGCATGATTTGAAATGGGTAAGACGGTTTTGGAAATGAGCTTAGGTCTCATGTTTCCTTGTGGATTATGTTTCACACAAACAGGACATGCTTTACAAAATTGTTTTAAGTAAGCATCTAAACCAAAGGTAGTGAACTGTTGATGTATGATGGACTTCATCCCTCCTGTCGACACATGGCAAGGCCCATGTGTCGCAATTGCTGCCGCCTTAAAAAGTGATTTTGGTAAAACAGGTTTGTCATTGATGTGGTGGATATTATCTGTATCCATTATTGCGCCTTTTGTCGTCCACATTCGTTTTTCCACCATTGGAGCATTGCCCTGCATATCTGTCAGTATAGTCTCATCTATGAGTTGCGTGTCCTCTGAATCCATTTTAAAAAATTCCTGCCCATGTTTCCCTGCTGCTGCTTCTTTAGCAATTCTGTCTGCTAATCTGTTTCCATTTGAGGCTTCATCTGTGCCTGTGGTGTGAGCAGCACATTTACACACAGCTAGTTTAGCAGGTAAATGAATGGCCTGCAACAAGTCTTTTTACAAGGAGGCATGGGTAACCGGCTTACCGGTTGATGTTGTCATCCCTCTGCGCTCCCATTGTTTCGCAAAATAGAACAGAGTAGAAAACGCATACTGACTGTCTGTGTATACAGTGACTTCCTTATCTTCCGCTAATTGACAAGCTCTTGTTAGCGCAATTAGCTCAGCAGCCTGCGCTGACCTGTTGTATGGAAGCTTCTCTGCTTCAACAATCTGGTTTGGCAATTTCACAATTGCATAACCACTTTTATTGTTTCCTTTAGGATCCTTTGAACATGATCCATCCACAAACCACTTTTCCCCTTTGTCAAGTGGCGTGTCACTTAAATCTTCTCTGGGCAGCTGTAGATGTTCTGTGGCATCCAAACAGTTATGTGGGGTACCATCCCCTGGCAACGGGATCAACGTTGCTGGGTTAAGGACTGTGCACCTCTTTATCACAATGTGTGGTTGTGACAGAAGTGTAGCAGTGTAAGACAGGTGTCTGGCTGGTGACAAAAAGTTCATTTTACTTTGCAGTAGCAACACATCTACAGCATGTGGAACTAGCAGCTCCATTTTGTGAAAGAGCACCATATCTGCAGCTTGTCTCACTGCAAGCGCTGCCGCGCATACTGCTTGGACACAGTCTGGCAAAGATTGAGCCACTGGATCCAATTTTTTGGAATAAAATGCAATTGGTCTTAGTTTGCTGCCATGACTCTGCAGCAACACTGAGGTCATGAAACCATTCCTGCAGTCTGCTGTTTGCACAAAGGTTTTATTGTAGTCTGGCAAGATAAGAGTTGTAGTTTCCATCAGAGCCTGTTTCAGCACTACAAAAGCATCATCTGCTACTGGTGTCCACATTATTTTTTCTGTCATTGCCATGGGGACTCCATGCACAATATTCAGCAGCGGTTGTGTCTTTTCCGCATAATGTGGGATCCATGCTCTGCAGTAATTGCAGAGCCCCAAAAATGACATCATTTGTTTTTTTGTTTCAGGTTTCGGTGCATCTGCAATGATCTGCTTTCTGGTTCTTTGTATCTGTCTTCCAGAAGCTGACAAAGTGTGACCTAAATAGTTCACTTCCTGTCTGACCCATTGTAGCTTGTTCTTGCTCACTTTATTCCCTGCTTTGCAGAGAAAGTGTAACAATGCTAAGGAGTCTTCCTTGCAAGCAGCTTCAGTTTCAGAGGCTACCAGGAGATCATCTACATAAACTAGAAGTTGGTTTTGTTTGACATCTGAAAATCAGCCAAACAGGCCATGATAGCTTGAATGAAAATAGTTGGACTATCAGCAAATCCCTGTGGCAATCTGGTGTACGTATAGCTTTGTCCTTTAAAGGTAAACGCAAACCAAAACTGTGAGTCTGGGTGAATTGGCACTGAGAAAAATGCATTGCTAAGATCAATTACTGTGAAAAACGTCTGGTTAGGTTTCAAAGTGTTCAGAAGTGTGTGTGGGTCAGGCACATTAGGTGCTCTTGTCTGCACTGCATCATTCACTGCTCGTAAATCTTGTATCATTCGCCAATCAATTTTATTGGCCTTTTGGACTGGAAAAATAGGAGTGTTGCAAGGAGAATCCGAGCACTTCCTAATGATTCCTCCTGTCAAAAGATCATTTATAACAGGGGCAATCCCATTTATTGCCCCGTGTTTTAAAGGATATTGCTTAACTCTTGGACGCCACTCTGATCTTGGTTTGATCTGTACTGGGGGAATGGACGTTAAAAGCCCTACATCAGATGGGCCCTTTGTCCACAGTTTTTCAGGAAGCCCAGCCAATTCTCCCTCCTCCTCTTCATTCAAACAAATGTTTGCACAAGCGCATGCCCTACCAACAGCTACTTCACACACTGTTTGCTTCCACATGTCACAACTGGTACTGTAGCTCCACCCATCACCTTTGTCCTCATAATCAGTGACAGATCCAGCAAGTTTAATTCGGCAACCCACATCTGCCCATGTTACACTGTGAGGTTTGAACAATGAAATGTGGGGTACAGCCGACAACTTGTATTTGTCTTTCTGAGGAGCGGGCAGGAGCACAGCAGCAGCTGCAAATGACCTGCGGTCTGTGTACAGAGCAGTGATTGTTAAAGTTACTTCTGTGTCACTGAGAAAACTTTCAATATAGTCATCATGTGGATCAGTGAGAATATTCATGGTGACATGTAACTGATTACAAGTCATTTCTGATTCAGGTCGGGACAAATGTTTTCGAGCTTCACCCAGCAATCTGCTTGGTAGCTTGGGATTCCGTTCAGGAGTGATGTCATAGGAGCAGCAAATCTGTTCACCTGCTCGTGCAGCATATGAGTCTACATCTCTCACTCTACATGCTCGCATGCCATCCTTTACTGGAATTATTGCAATTCCCAACCGAGTCATCAGATCTCGTCCCAGCAGGTTTATGGGACATTTTGGGGATAGAACAATCGAGACTGAAGCTATGACTCCCGTTTCATCATCTCTCACTACAACTGGATTGGAGATACTCTCCTTGTGTACCTGCCCATCAGCAGATTTCACCCAAATTGTATTTTGGGAGGCCTTTAGATTAGGGACTTTAGTTTTTATTACGGTTTTACAAGCTCCGGTATCACACAAAAACTCTACTTCACTTCCTCCAATGTTTAAGGTAACATATGGTTTTTCTTTGAATGCACTCAGAATGTCCCATGCTGTATGGACATCTACTATTTCTTCCTCTGTAGGAGCACAAGAGGTCATAGGGGAGGAATCTAGTCATGCTGAGAATTTGGCTTTCCCTCTGCCCCTTCCTCCACCCCTTGATTGGTTTTGTTTTGCAAAACGACACTCTCTTGACCAGTGTCCACGTTTCCCACAGTTCCAACAGTTGTCAGAATCTGGTGGGGGTTTTGAATTGTATGGTGGCCTTCGACCTTGTTGGCCTCTACCTCCTCTTCTGATCCGCTGGGACCCTTGGAAGAAGACTGTTGTATCTTCATCTAGGTCATCAACGTCTAGATGAAATACATCAGAACTTTTGCCTTTTTTGATCACTTTTTCAGCATGTCTGGCCCATTGCATAGTTGTTGTCACACTTGCAATATCTACTTCCACCAAATGTTTACTCACCCAGTTGCCTATTTCAGGGCGGAAATTAGTAAGGAGCGCATTTTTAAGCTGTTGCTGATAAGCACTCTCAGCTGCATCATTGAATGGGATGCCACTATGCACCCTGAATTCTTTTTCAAATCTCAAGCGAAAATCATCAGTATCTTCCCCAGGCTTCTGTTTTATTCCTGCCAAATGACCATAATTCGCTCGTCTTTGAAATATAGTTCGCACTCTTTGCACAAGATCATTCCATTGTGCTGCATACTCCCCTCCCAATCGATTTCCCTCAACGGGATAGGGAAAAGGCCCTTGATTATTTCTACCTGTATAATTTCCTCTAACCTTTGCCCAGTCTTTTCCCAAGGAAGACATTGCAGCTTCTCCTGCCTCATGCCCATTTAGTCTATAGGAATGTATGATTCCAGCCATGTCTTCTGCCCATTTATCTGGGTCTTCAGCAACAGGGGTAACCCCTTCAACTGCTTTCCTTGCCTCTTCCAAAGTCCATGGCCGAAAAACATATGTATGTGGAGGTTGGCCTTCCCCTACAATAGGGTTTGGCACCTGTATCATTGGGCACACATCAACATTGTCTAAATTTTGGGAAAATCTAGCAGCAGTGGTCAAACTTCTTGTTTGTACAGGGCTTCTAATAATTTGACCCTGACCTTTTTTGCTGTTATATGGGGGAGGGTGCAGGTCTGTTAAGCTTGGATACAAGTTTTGCGCACGAGCGGAAAGCCCCTCTTGCTCCTCTGCTTGAGGTGCACCTGGGACAGTGCGCCTGCGCATTGTGGCCTCATTGTCTTCCGGCCTGACAAACATAGTCGCAGCCTCATCACTTTTCATCTTTCTATCTTTTGTCTTTTGGATTTGTTCTCTTCTCTCTTGTGAAGCATTCAACCACATTCTAGCACAAATCAATTCTCTCTCTTTTCTCTTCTTTTTCAGTCCTTTTGACTTCCTATTCACACTCTCCTCCAAAACATCAACCACTATCTTCCACACTTCAACTTCCCTTCTACTCCATACTTTTTCTTCCACTTCGGCATGTATTGCATACAATTAACAAATTTACTCGCCATGTACTTCTCATCTCCGTCAAGAGCTAGGGATTTACCGTTTTTATTTCCCATCTTAACTTGGTATTTTAGGTTTATACAATTTTGTTTCAAAAATGTATACTCTTTCTTTGAGGATCCTCAATGCAGGTTTAAATTGACCTTTCAACAAATTCTCTTTCTAGTCAATTTATCCTACCAGACACACTCTCAACCACACAAACTCCAGCGCTTTTTATTTTTAGGCCTATCCAGGATGGGTGTAAAACCCTTCCAAACAGCTTGGAAAAACGGACAAAAAAAAAAGAATATACGCCCTTCTTCAATTAGGAAAAAGAAACTCTGTTTTTTCTTAGCCCGTTCCTTCCACTGGGACTTGAACCCAAGCTGTTCTTTGGCCGGAAAAACGTACAAAGAAAAATCTACACTCTTCTTTGATTAACAAAAAAGAAGCTCCGTGTTTCTTAGCACGTTCCTTCCACTGGGACTCTAACCCAAGCCAGATCCCTCAGCTTGGAAAAACAGACAAAGAAGAATCTACACACTTCTTCGATGAACGAAAAAGAAGCTCTGCTTTTCTTAGCCTGCTTCTTCCCCTGGGACTTGAACCCAAGCTATATTCCGTGCACCTCTACCTTTTACGCGTTTCACAACAACACAATCACACAACTTTAGGGCTTTAACTTACTTGTCCCCTGGCTCGTTGCACTGCCGGGTCCCGTCAATCCACCCCTGTCAGACGAAGGCAGACCTAAGATGCTGGCCCAGCGAAGAATTTCCTTCCCAGGTCTTTCTTTACCAGGTCCGGCTAAATGGACGCTGGCCAGTCGACGGTGTACAGCGTGTCGTCCTCCGTCAGCCAGATGGCGGGTATGAGAGGTCCTGGGTTTTGGCACCAAAATGTTAGAGTGGTGCTCACTCGAACTTATTTTGCAAGAACCACACGGGAGACAATTAAGTCTTTTGAGACACCTGCAGGTGGAGAGTCCATTCGTCGCTGTGCATACAGCGATGATCGAATGACGTCTGACTCTCGCCTCCTGCATGAGCATTTTTATTACGGAAAACAGGGTGGGGGTGAGAGTGGACTGGATAGAGAAGAGAAAGCCCTTGACCTCTAGTCAAAGCATAGCAAGGGAATGTTTTACAACATTGTGTAGGATGGGACAAGCTAGGTTATTTATTACTGGTTACACACCAACATAAGCATAAAACTAATCTACCTAGGTTATTTATTACTGGTTACATTCCAACATAATCATACGATCAAGATAGTTTGGAAAACCCTGACAGCGGGTCCTCCGGATCCCTCGACAGATGACTCTCCATCGGACAAACTGTCAACACTTGAAAATCAGGTAGTACAGTTTTTCGAGAGTAAGCATATGGAACTCCAGAAAGGAAACGTTGCCGCTTGTCATACATACACTCCCAAGAAACCGAAAACGACCAAAAGATGCTCCGAAAATTATCATTCGGTTCGTCAATAGGAAACATAAAGTGGATCTTCTGAAGCAAGGGAGGAAACTACAAGGGACGGGTGTTTACCTAAATGAGCACCTCACTAAGAAGAATGCTGAGATAGCCTGGAACGCACGCAAACTGAAGAAGGAAAACAAGATTCTCGCAACGTGGGTCAGAAACTGCAAAGTATGGATCAAAACGAACGGAGCAACACCAGAAGATGTCAAGAGTCTCGTTGTGAGTGAACTGGAGGAACTGAAGATGTATGGCCTGGTGGTGGGGGAACCTAACATCTACAATGGCTGAACTGATGACCATTAACTGGTCCCTGTGGACCCTCCTGACGAGAATGGTGGATTACAGCGGAGCACAACATGGCAAACAGAGACTGGCGGGGAGGACATTCATCTCAGGTAGACCGTCCCCTTACACCCTTCATGACATCCAGTGACACTCTCACAAATGCAGGGATTTCTGTCCCACCGGATCTGGACTCTTTATTATTTCATTTATTTAACCTAGAGAACGTTAATGCTGGTATCTATGAGTACTTCTTTAACCCAGATACTAATTACACTCCCCTAAAATCTGTTGAATTGTCATGTGAATATTTTTCTGAAGATATGTTTAACAAACTGTGCAATACTCCTCCTGGCCACTGCCAAACAAATGTATTCTCCACTGTCCACTTCAATGTACGGAGTATCTCTAAAAATCATGATGGTCTGAAAACCTATTTATCAACCTTAGCACATTCTTTTTCAGTAATAGCTCTTACTGAAACCTGGATGGTTGATAATACATCTAGCTACCCTCTCTCTCACTACACTCAGTGCCTTTCGTAAGCCACCTTGCTCCCTCCCCCACCGTCTGTTGTCTTCCGGGTTAGAGCACGCTGGCGTCAAACTTGTTGACTGCCGCTTCTGTCCTGGACCGTGTCCGTTACTTGTTTTTCGTTTTCCCGTTTTCAGTGCACCAATCTCTTCTTTTATTTTTCTCGTGTTGTCTTCCGTCCACTTCGCATTCCCGCAGCTCCGCTCTCACCTATCTGTTTCCTCTCCCTCGGACTACCAGCTACGTTAGCCAGTTAGCCAACAGCCAACTGGCCAAAACCACCACCGGACCCTCCTGCCTCCTGACTCTGAGCCTGTGGCCGCCTGCTGTGCTGTGCTTGCTGTGGACTCTACGGCAGCTCTGGCCTGGCTCTCTGGCCTTCCGTCCGGCGTTCTCGGGCGACGGGCTCCACTCCCTGCGGGCTCGCCAACCGTGGCTCTGCTGTGTGCCGCCGTGGTGCGTTGGGGCCTGCCGTTCGAGCGGGTGCAGTCGAGGTCGACCGGCATCACCGTCTGGTCCAACATTTGGACCGGCACTTCCCCGATGGCTCATCCATCTCCTCTTTTTGGACTACCAACCCCCCGTCACTCCCACCTCCCGTACTGCCAACTTCAACAACCTCCGCTCCCGCCCCCCCTGCTCCTCCATCCATCTTCTTCGCACTGCTGACCATGTCCTGTTATTAACTATATCCTACTGTCTCCCCCCCCCCACCCTATACGTACCCCCCCCCCCTTTTTTGTTCCCTGTAAAGCGTCTTTGGGTTATTGAAAAGCGCTATATAAATTGAATGAATTATTATTATTATTATTATTACTCCTATACACTCCTGTAGACCAAACAAGCAAGGTGGAGGAGTCTCACTGTATGTGATTGATAACTTCAATTTCTCTCCCAGAAAGGATCCAAGTGTTAACTTTGATATGACTGTAGCAGAATCTGTGTTTATAGAACTCTCATCTTGTTCACTCATTAACAATAAAAATGTGATAATTGGATGTATATATAGACCACCAGACTTTGATAAAATCACCTTCAATGAAGCCCTCGACTCTACTCTAGAAATCATAAACAAAGAAAACAAATTGTGTGTCCTACTTGGTGACTATAATATTAATTTGCTTGAAACTAAGCAGTCACATACAACAGACATCCTTAATACATTATATTCCAGTAACTTTTTCCCCCTTATCAACAAACCCTCCAGGATCACAAGCTCAACGGCCACTCTCATTGACAATGTTTTATTTAATTCTCTAGACTACAAAATAACATCTGGCCTGTTGATCTGTGATGTATCTGATCATCTTCCTGTCTTCCATTTCATCCACAATGATAGTGGTCCAAAAATCAAAGGTCATACTGGTGATCAAATGAAATTCCGCAAATTTACTGAGAAAAACATGGTATCCTTTATATCTATCATCAGCTCTGTGTTATGGGATGAGGTTATCCTGTTGCAAGATGTCAACAAAGAATATCAATATAGAAACATACAAGAAATGTAAAAATAAATTTACAGTATTACTAAGGAAAACCAAACAAACTTACTATGCTGATAAATTTACTCAAGCCTCTGGTGACATCAAAACAACATGGAATCTTATCAACCATTTATTACATCGCAAAACATCTAAAACATCTACCCCAAGTGAGATGCTGGGGAAGAATGGAGCCCATTCTAACCCAATAGATATTTCTAATGGTTTCAATGATTTCTTTGTTAATGTTGGTGCTACCTTGGCATCTAGCTTCTCAACCTCTGATACAAGCCCCTGTTGCCTAATTAAAGGGCAGTTTCCTTCGCTCTCCATTCTTGACCCTCCTAGTGTTGAGGAAGTTTACAGCATCGTCATGAGCTTGAAAAACTCGGCCCCTGGCCATGACGAGATCAGAAGCATACTTATTAAGAAAATCATTCATTCAATAATAATCCCACTAACACACATTTTCTTCTTATCTTTAAAATTTGGCATTGTACCCCAAGAACTAAAAATTGCTAAAGTCATTCCTATTTTCAAAGCTGGTGAGACAAATGAATATGGTAATTTTCGGCCTATATCCATTCTTCCATGCTTCTCCAAGATTCTAGAAAAATTGGTTTATTCAAGATTGGCAAATCACCTAGAAACAAACAATATTCTCTACAAGCGTCAATATGGTTTCCGCAAAAAGTTTTCCACTGAGCATGCACTGCTTCAGCTTGTCAGCCATATCTCAACAGCTCTTGACAATAAGAAATTCGCTCTTGGTGTCTTTCTAGATCTAAGCAAAGCGTTTGATACTGTCGACCATAAGATTCTCATTGCTAAGCTAGAGAGATATGGAGTGAACGATTCTGCCCTGAAATGGTTCACAAACTACCTCGCCAACAGAGAACAATATGTATGTATAAATGGTTGTTCTTCCAACAGATCTAAAATTCTATTTGGGGTCCCGCAGGGCTCAATATTGGGTCCTCTATTATTTTTGGTGTACATAAATGATTTCTCCATGTCTTGTTCTAATTTTCTCCCTCTGTTATTTGCGGACGATACCAACCTCATTGCCACCCACGATGATTTTAATTCCCTCATTGCAAGTGTGAATGCTGAGTTGTCCTCTGTTACAAAATGGTTCAAAACAAATAAGTTGACACTCAATATAAAAAAATGTGACTTCATGATCTTCTGCAATATTAATTAATTTTAAAGATTAAAGTCCCAATGATCGTCACACACACACCTGGGTGTGGTGAAATTTGTCCTCTGCATTTAACCCATCCCCGTGTGATTTTAATCCATCCCCTGGGGGAGAGGGGAGCAGTGAGCAGCAGCGGTGCCGCGCTCGGGAATCAGTTGGTGATCTAACCCCCCAATTCCAACCCTTAATGCTGAGTGCCAAGCAGGGAGGCAATGGGTCCCATTTTTATAGTCTTTGGTATGACCCGGCCGGGGTTTGAACCCACAACCTTCCAGTCTCAGGGCGGACACTCTACCACTAGGCCACTGAGCTGGTTATATATAATATAATATAATATATATATATATATATATATATATATATATATATATATATATATATATATATATATATATATATATATATATATAATATAAATAAATCTTACACCAAAGGAGACCAAAATTTACATAAACAATAACGAAATCCAACAAGTTACTAGCACCAAATTCCTAGGAGAGTAGACGAACACTTAAACTGGTCTGAACATATTGATTTGGTTTGCAAAAGATCTATGAAAATGCTAGGTATTTCACGAAAAGTTTGTCCCTTGGTCCATCCTTCTGCTCATCTCACTCATATTATAGCTAAGGCTGTGGACTCGGTCGGATTTTTGCACCGAGTCCGAGTCCGAGTCCGGCCTCTTGACCATGAGTCCGAGTCCGAGTCCGGCTGTCCATTTTTTCTGTTAATTCATGTGACTGCTTAGTCTTTATTCAAGACTAATTTAGATCAAAATCTAAATAATTACAACAGTTTTGTGATGGCTTTGTCTTTATTAAACATATAAACGAATACAATAAACAGATACTTTCAAGTTTTAATCATTAATTACACCATTATAGCTCAGACATTTATCTAAACACAAATAATTAGTGACGACCCCTTATTTGGAAAGCGAAAAACCCATGTCGTACGGCGTCAGCACTATGTTGTTTTCAATAAAAACATGAAGAACTCACGTTTGCGTCAGTCAATTTTAATTTTTATAAAGGATTATTCTCATTTGATGTCTTTAAATTCATCTGCGTTCTGCCATTGAAGCGGGGTGCATTCAAAGACCAGTCGTACAGACGGAACACTCATTCACTTCACCAAAACACAACAATATAATTACGTGAGCTCTTTGCATAAACCTCGATGCAAAGAAACTCCTCTTTTTGGGTACAAGGAGTATATATTACAAAGGAGACTTTATACTTAATTGTGATCATCATTCATCCATCCATCCATTTTATTTTATTACTCAGGTATTTTCAAAGCAAATTAATATTGTTGCATTTATTAATTTGCTTTAACATGACAGCGCAATATAATTAAAAGCTGACACGATAGCAATGTCAAACGTGTTCATTTAAGAAAAAGCCACACACGTTTTGTGATCAAATCTTTCATAACGAGAATGATTTGAGTGAATTGATTTTACAATTTTTATCCCCCCTCCCCACCATCTGTCACTTTGCTTGGGACAAAAGGAGCCTTCAGAACAGAAATTTCTTCTCAATTATTCATTCAAATCAATTCACTCAAATCATTCTCGTTATGAAAGATTTGATCACAAAACGTTTCCGTCTGTAAGACTGGTCTTTGAATGCACCCCGCTTCAATGGCAGAACGCGGATGAATTTAAAGACATCAAATGAGAATAATCCTTTATAAAAATTAAAATTGACTGACGCAAACGTGAGTTCTTCATGTTTTTATTGAAAACAACATAGTGTTGACGCCGTACGACGCCGTACGACATCGGTTTTTCGCTATAATTCGGTATAATTCGAGGTAGTCCACCCTCACCCAAAGTTAAGGTTTCATGGGAATATTATTGTCATAATTGTCTGGACCATATATGATAATTGTTTAATGGTAGTTATTGATAGATCTTGAAGATGTCAAGTTATAGGTGCATAAGACTATGTTGTTCATGCATATAGCACGTTCATTGTAAGAGGGGAAGAGATGTTGTGTATTTTGGGCTAACTCAAATTCCGTAGTAGAAAAACCCCGGAAGTGGGATGGGCATTCTGTGTTGTTCTGGTACGCCCTGTGAACGCACTGTGAGTAAGGAATAAAGCAGTTATCATTCACGTCGTTGTCCGACCTATTCTTGCTATCTAAGAACCTGGAAAATAGTAAGGATATAACATATATCACGGGTCATTACGACGAGTTTGGTGGAGTTTTTACTGCTTCTTCCAACTCCTACCGCGCTGACTGTAACCTGGCACTCTCTGGCTGCGTCTTGCCTCTTTTTTTTTATTGTCGGACTCAGTGGACTCGGTCAAAATCAGCTCCGAGTCCGGGTCCGGCAAAAATGACCGAGTCCGTCCGAGTCCCCGAGTCCGAACCGAGTCCACAGCCCTATAATTTATAGCTTCCTGTTTCCTTTACTCAATTACTGCAACATAGTCTGGGCAGCCACATATCAGGACATGTGAATAATGGCAAAAACAGTGTAGACAAATTCAAAAAGGTGTGAAGAGCAGGATGTTATTGCATAGTAATGACTCTGAGACTCTATGAGTGGTGTGAGTTCATCAGAGCAACAGCCTGGGGGAAGAAGCTGTCTCTGTGTCTGCTGGTTTTGGCGTACCGAGCTCTATAACGCCGTCCGGAGGGGAGTAGTTCAAACAGACTGCAACCTGGGTGAGAAGGGTCTGTAGAGATGTTCCTTGCACGTTTCCTGGTCCTGGACAGGTACAAGTCTTGGATAGATGGGAGGTTGATTCCAATGATCTTTTCTGCAGTCCTGATTGTCCGTTGCAGTCTGTGCTTGTCTTGTTTGGAGGCTGATCCAAACCAGACAGTGATGGAGGTGCAGAGGACAGACTGGATGATGGCAGTGTAGAAGGTCTTCAGAAGCTCTCGCGGCAGGTTGAACTTCTTGAGCTGTCTCAGGAAGTACAGCCTCTGCTGGGCCTTCTTCCGGACAGAGTCGATGTGGCCGGTCCATTTCAGGTCCCGAGAGATTGTGGTTCCCAGGAACTTGAAGGTGTTAAGTTAAAGTTAAGTTAAAGTTAAGTTAAAGTCCCAATGATCGTCACACACACACCTGGGTGTGGTGAAATTTGTCCTCTGCATTTAACCCATCCCCGTGTGATTTTAATCCATCCCCTGGGGGAGAGGGGAGCAGTGAGCAGCAGCGGTGCCGCGCTCGGGAATCAGTTGGTGATCTAACCCCCCAATTCCAACCCTTAATGCTGAGTGCCAAGCAGGGAGGCAATGGGTCCCATTTTTATAGTCTTTGGTATGACCCGGCCGGGGTTTGAACCCACAACCTTCCAGTCTGAGGGCGGACACTCTACCACTAGGCCACTGAGCTGGAGAGTATAGTATTACTGCGGATCGTGAGGGGTAAAAGTGGTGAAGGGTCTCGCCTGAAATCCACTGTCATCTCCACGGTCTTGAGCGGGTTCAGCTCCAGATGGTTTTGGCTGCACCAGTGGACCAGCCGCTCCACCTCCTGTCTGTACGCAGTCTCATCACCGTCCTGGATCAGTCCGATGAGAGTGGTGTCGTCTGCATACTTTAGGAGCTTCACAGGAGAGTCACCTGAGGAGAAATCATTGGTGTAGAGAGAGAAGAGCAGTGGAGAGAGGACGCACCCCTGAGGGGCTCCAGTATTGGTGGTCCGGGTGTCAGATGTGATGCCCCCCAGCCTCACACGCTGTCTCCTGTTGGTCAGGAAGCTGGTGATCCACTGACAGGTGGAGGCAGGCACCGCAAGCTGGATGAGCTTCTGTTGGAGGATGTCAGGAGCGATGGTGTTGAACGCCGAGCTGAAGTCCACGAACAGGATCCTGGCGTATGTTCCTGGGGTGTCCAGGTGGTGCAGGATGTAGTGCAGTCCCATGTTGACCGCATCATCCACCGGTAGGCAAACTGGAGGGGGTCAAGCAGGGGGCCCGTGACCTCCTTCAGGTGGTTCAGCACTAACCTCTCGAAAGATTTCATGACCACAGATGTCAGTGCGACGGGTCTATAGTCATTCAAACCTGTGATGGCGGGCTTCTTGGCCACTGGAACGATGGTGGAGCTCTTGAAGCACGAGGGCACCTCACACAGCTCCAGAGAACGGTTGAAGATCCGGGCAAAGGTGGGCGCCAGCTGCTCAGCACAGACTTTCAAGCAGGAAGGTGACACGCCGTCTGGGCCCGGTGCCTTCCTGGTCTTTTGTCTCCGGAACATCTGGCGCACTTCCTCCTCGCGGACCTGGAGTGCGGGCGCGGCCTCTGCAAGAGAGAGAGTGGGTGACAACGATGATAGAGGTGTGGACAGAGCAGTTGTGGGGAGAGGTGAGTATGTAGATTGTGCTGCAGGAAGTCCCGTTGTGCGGGAGGACCGATCAAACCTGCAGTAGAACTTGTTTAGCTGGTTAGCAAGCCTTGGGCTCTCCACAGGACGTGGGGTTCGTTTCTTGTAGCCCGTGATGCTCTGCAGACCTTTCCACACTGTTGAGGGATCAGGATTGGCAGAGAGGTGTCTCTTCAGGTTCTCCCCGTAACACCTCCTGGCTTTCCTGACCTCTCGGTTCAGTGTGTTTCTGGTCTGCCTGAACAGATCGCGGTCGCCGCTCCTGTAGGCCTCCTCCTTGACTTTGCGCAGCCTCCTGAGGTTCGGTGTAAACCAAGGTTTGTCGTTGTTGTACGTGCAGAAGGTCTTAGTCTGCACACACAGATCCTCACAAAAACTGATGTATGATGTGACAGTGTCAGTGAGTTCATGCAAGTCTGAAGTTGCAGCTTCGAAAGCTCCCCAATCGGTGCAGTCAAAGCAGGCTTGGAGGTCCTGCCTTGACTCCACTGTCCACTTCCTCACAGTCCTCACCACAGGCTTAGAAGTTTTTAGTTTCTGCCTGTAGGCCGGGATCAGATGAACTAGACAGTGGTCCGAGAGTCCTAAAGCTGCACGAGCCGCAGAGTGGTATGCATCCTTAATCACGGTGTAGCAGTGGTCCATAGTCTGTGTCCCTCTGGTGGGACACGTTACGTGCTGTCTGTATCTGGGGAGTTCGTGTGCGAGGTTCGCCCTGTTAAGATCACCCAGAACAATGATTAGTGAATTTGGTAGAAGTTTCTCCATGTCTGTTACCTGGTCAGCCAGCATCTGCGTGGCTTCACTCGCACGTGCGTGTGGTGGAATGTAAACAGCCGCCATGACGATCGAGGAGAACTCCCGTGGTGAATAGAACGGCCGGCAGTTTATGAAAAGTGTTTCTAGGAGAGGGCTGCAAAACTCTTTCAACACCGTGACATCAGTACACCAACGTTCATTAATGTAGAAACAGAGACCACCTCCCTTTGATTTTCCGGAGAGCTCCGCGCTGCGATCTGCTCGCGTTAGCCTGAACCCGGCTAGCTCCACGGCGTGGTGGGGGGTTTGTTCGCTGAGCCACGTTTCCACAAAGCACAGCGCGGCGGATCTGCTGAAGTCCGTGTTCCTTGAAGTGAGGAGCAGCAGTTCGTCCATCTTGTTCGCCAGGGAGCGGACATTCGCCAGATGAATTGACGGTAGGGCAGAACGGAACCCTCTCTGCCTCAGCCTTACGAGTGCTCCGGCTCGTTTTCCGCGCCGCCGTCGAGCCGCCCCTGCAGATATTCTCCTACAATAGAATTGATCACCTACCAAAAATTAGGGGCTTCTACAGTGGCAAATGGGTGCAAGCCTTTAACTACAAACTTTGTCACTGCACGATAACATTCCTCAGTCCTTTCCTTAGACATGTTGCGCCTCTCTGCCTCTGTGAACGGATAAGCACGAGGTTCCGTACTGCTGGTGTCTGAACCAGTCAGACCTACTGCTGGGGAGGCTGGAGCCTATCCGAGCTGAATTCGGGCAGTAAGCGTAGGACACCCTAAACTGGTTGCCAGCCAATAGACAAACATGGACAAAGAACCATCCACAATCACACCTACGGACAATTTGGAGCACATGTTTTTGTAATGTAGGAGGAAATAGGAGTACCCGGAAGAAACCCACGCAGAGAACAGGGAGAACAGGCAAACTCCACAGGAGAAGGCTGGAGCTGGAATTGAACCCTGCAGTTCTGAACCGTGAGGCGGACGTGCCTCACCGTGCTGCCATTGAATAACATGTTTTGTGCAAATTAATATTTGTTGTTGAGTTCTTAACTGTGCCTCAATATCTTCAATGGATTGAATCTTCCTGGATTGTTTCATAGTCCCCGCATCTCTTAAATTAAATTCCCTTAGTCCAGACACTTTCTCCTAGTTTGTTTTGATTTGATTCTTAAAAAGGCTCATTTGTGCAACCTTATTAACCGTTGTTTTGGTTTCCTTTCCGCTGGCCTTGCACTGCCAATCAGAGAGAACACAAGAGGATAAATTACGCACTCTGCTTTCAGGTAGTTTACTTGCAGTTCACTTCAAGCTATTCTCACGCAGGCAGTGTATTTTATGTTGTGCCAGAATAATGAACAACTCGCTGGTAAATGGAAAAGCTCAAACAAAACATAATACGCATAGCTTAGCGTAAAATGTCCGTCACTTTAAAAAAGGAATTTGAGAAGAACTGAAATCATGGAAATATAAATGTAAATGATCAATACTAGCCATTTGGTATCGATGTGATACCAATACTCACATTGACATTGATTCTATCGATACTTGGATCAATCTGCACAGCCCTAGTGATGATCGGCTGTGATGATCGGCCATGGAAGGCTTTGATCAAAAATACCGGCCACCTTTTTTCACTAATATTGACCGGTCAAGTATTGCGGCAGGTCATGCTCGAGCCATATTTATTAGAGTGGTCTCTGAATTTGTATGCCTGCACGCTACGGTATGTCCTTTAATTTGGAATTCTAGTTTGCAACCCTACTTTGAAACCCTAACCCTAGTTGGAAAACCTAAGCCCAGTTGGAAACCCTAACCCTAATATGAAACCCTACTCTAAAACCCTAACCTCAGTTTGAAACCCTACTTTGAAATCCTAACCCCAATTTGAAACCCTACATCAAAACCCTATACCAAATTTGAAACACTACTTCAAAACCCTAACCCTAGTTCAAAACCCAACCCTATAGTTTTAGTTCGAGTGCATAGTCTCCCCCTCGGCAAAAAGGAGCACAATGTAAACATGGGAGATACAGCTGAAATTCAGGTGTCTCCCACGAGAGTCGGAAACGCAAATATGAACAAGACAACTGTTTGTTCAGAAACCGGACGAGTGACTGTCATCCACTATGCTGCTTCCGCTTTCCTCACGAGCTCACTCTTAAACCCACATCCTTGTTGTCTCTCTCATCCAAAAACACATTCAAGACCTCACACACTGCCAGAATCCCAAGCCCAACGTCAGCTGCCACTGGGTTCCCAAAATGCTTACGACAGCCATGTGGAGCTCAACAACCAGTTGGGTTGGGCACTGCGTCCTCGCGGACAGAGGAGGCACAGCCGTTTACAATGCGTGAATATTACAGTGATCCCTCGCCACTTCGCACTTAATCTCTCGCGAAAGCGCTTCTTTGCGAGTTTATAAGTGACAGGAGAATGGCGTTTAAATACACGCTGATAGCGCAGGTCAGCAAGCTTGCGTCGTGCATCGCGGTGGCATCTCATTACACAGTGGATCGAGCAAACAGAAATCAGGTGGTAGACGTGCGTGTGTCAAAGCAGACGAAACAGCGAGGACTGACGGCGATTGACGTCTTTAATATAGACAGGGATGTGCGGTCAGAGGAGGCAAGGGAGGCCGTGCCTCCCCTTCCATCATGAAAAGGGGGAAAAACAAATTCAATTGTTTGTATTATAAAGTAATTTTCCTTTTAATTTCAGTAGTTTTGTATCATTTTGAACCAAAATTGCTGAATTTCTATAGTTATGTTAAAACCGCGGTGTTCTATTATTGGACTTCTGTGCTCGACACGGATTTTCTATAATGAACACCATGTTCAAGCATAAGGGTGTCCATGTGTGCACTTGGCACCAGGACACCCTAGGCCGCAGTTCGATGATCGACTTTGTAGTCGTGTCATCGGATTTGTGGCCGCATGTTTTGGGCACTCGGGCGAAGAGAGGGGCGGAGCTGTCAACTGATCACCACCTGGTGGTGGGTTGGCTCCGATGGTGGGGGAAGATGCTGGTCCGACCTGGCAGACCCAAACGCTTTGTGAGGGTCTGCTGGGAACGTCTGGCAGAATCCCCTGTCAGGAAGAGCTTCAACTCCCACCTCCGGCAGAGCTTTTCTCACGTCGCGGGGGACATTGAGTCTGAGTGGACCATGTTCCGCGCCTCCATTGTTGAGGCGGCCGACCGGAGCTGTGGCCGTAAGGTCGTTGGTGCCTGTCGTGGCGGCAATCCCCGTACCCGCTGGTGGACACCGGCGGTAAGGGATGCCGTCAAGCTGAAGAAGGAGTCCTATCGGGCCGTTTTGGCCTGCGGGACTCCGGAGGCAGCTGACAGGTACCGGATGGCCAAGCGGAACGCGGCTTCGGCGGTTGCTGAGGCAAAAACCTGGCCGTGGGAGGAGTTTGGTGAGGCCATGGAGAATGACTTCCGGACGGCTTCGAGGAAGTTCTGGTCCACCATCCGGCGTCTCAGGAGGAGGAAGCAGTGCAACGTCAACACTGTTTACAGTGGGGATGGCGTGCTGCTGACCTCGACTCAGGACGTCGTGAGTCGGTGGGGACAATACTTCGAAGACCTCCTCAATTCCACCTATACGCCTTCCATTGAGGAAGCAGGGCCTGGAGACTCTGAGGCGGACTTTCCAATCTCTGGGGTCGAAGTCACTGAGGTAGTTAAAAAACTCCTCGGTGGCAAGGCCCCGGGGGTAGATGAGATCCGCCCGGAGTTCTTACAGGCTCTGGATTTGTGGGGCTGTCATGGCTGACACGCCTCTACAACATTGCGTGGACACCGGGGACAGTGCCTCTGGATTGGCAGACTGGGGTGGTGGTTCCCCTCTTTAAGAAGGGGGACCGGAGGGTGTGTTCCAATTACAGGGGAATCACACTCCTCAGCCTCCCTGGTGAGGTCTATTCAGGGGTGCTGGAGAGGAGGGTCCGTCGGGAGGTCGAACCTCGGACTCAGGAGGAGCAGTGTGGCCTTCATCCTGGCCGTGGAACAGTGGACCAGCTCTACACCCTCGGCAGGATCCTCGAGGGTGCATGGGAGTTCGCCCAACCAGTCCACATGTGTTTCGTGGACTTGGAGAAGGCGCTCGACCGTGTCCCTCGGGAGGTTCTGTGGAGGGTGCTTCGGGAGTACGGGGTGCCGAGCCAACTGATAAGGGCGGTTCGGTCCCTGTATCACCGATGCCAGAGTTTGGTCCGCATTTCCGGCAGTAAGTCGGATTCGTTCCCAGTGAGGGTTGGACTCCGCCGAGGCTGCCCTTTGTCACCGATTCTGTTCATAATTTTTATGGACAGAATTTCTAGGCGCAGTTGAGGGGGTCCGGTTTGGGGACCTCAGCATCGCGTCTCTGCTTTTTGCAGACGACGTGGTGCTGTTGGCTTCTTCAGGCCGTGATCTCCAGCTCTCACTGGAGCGGTTCGCAGCCGAGTGTGAAGCGGTCTGGATGAGGGTCAGCACCTCCAAATCCGAGTCCATGGTCCTCGGTCAGAAAAGGGTGGTATGCCCTCTCTGGATCGGGGATGAGATCCTGCCCCAAGTGGAGGAGTTCAAGTATCTTGGAGTCTTGTTCACGAGTGAGGGGAGGATGGAGCGCGAGATCGACAGGCGGATCGGTGCAGCGTCGGCAGTAATGCGGACTCTGTACCGGTCTGTCGTGGTGAAGAGAGAGCTGAGTAGAAAGGCAAAGCTCTCAATTTACCGGTCGATTTACGCTCCTACCCTCACCTATGGTCACGAGCTATGGGTCGTGACCGAAAGAACGAGATCCCGGATACAAGCGGCCGAAATGAGTTTTCTCCGCAAGATGTCTGGGCTCTCCCTTAGAGATAGGGTGAGAAGCTCGGTCATCCGGGAGAGACTCGGAGTAGAGTCGCTACTCCTCCACGTTGAGAGGAGCCAGATGAGGTGGCTCGGGCATCTCATCAGGATGCCTCCTGGACGCCTCCCTGGGGAGGTGTTCCGGGCACGTCCCACCGGTAGGAGACCCCGGGGACGACCCAGGACGCGCTGGAGAGACTATGTCTCTCAGCTGGCCTGGGAACGCCTTGGGATCCCCCGGGATGAGCTGGATGAAGTGGCTGGGGAGAGGGAAGTCTGGGAGTCCCACCTAAAGCTGCTGCCCCCGCGACCCGACCCCGGATAAGCGGAAGAAGATGGATGGATGGATGGATGGATGGATGTGTGGATGGATGGATGGATGGATGGATGGATGTTAAAACCGAAGACGAGTCACTCGGAGGAGGCAACCTCCTGCCTTGCCTCCTCTGAGGATTGCGTAATCACACGGCTGCCTATGCTGACAGGCTATGCAGTTAGACTGAACTGCTGTCTGTCTCTATGTCGCTGTAAGTGTTCAAACACTGTGGCTACATTAACTAATTTCCGTAGTTAAGATGATGTATATAATATCTAGTGTTTTTTGTCATCTGTCTGTTGTAATACTCTGCCAGTTCAGTAACGTTAGCCTATCGTATTGGGTATCTACCAAATATCTTGTCCTGATTGGTCCGTAACATTAGGATTACACAGAATGTAGTAGCCGGAGGTTGGAAGCATACGCCTTCCTGAATGCAGCATGTTTTCCTGCTCCTGCAATCTTCATTAAAAGATTAGTTTTGCATGTCGTTGTCCTGATACAGTTTGTACCTAGCGTGAGTACAGAACATTACATTTGTAACGTCGTGTTTCTTTAGATCAAAGTGTCCAAAGTCCGGCCCACGGGCCAAATCTGGCCCCCGGTCAGATTTCATACGGCCCGTAGCTTCGGTCTTATAATGTATTATTTATGGCCCGCCTGCACTGTCATACTGAATAAAAAAAATCATGAAACTTGAAACTGTAATTCCTCCTATTACCAAAAGGTGACAGCACCACACCTCTCCGCTCATTTCTGCCATGGCGACTGCAGAGAAAACGAGGAAAGTTGACATTGTGGGCCGTCGCTTTCAAGAGAAATGGGAATTAAAATACTTCTTAACTGAAAATCAAGGCAATTGTGTTTTTCTAATTTGTAAAGAGACGGTTGCCTTGTTTAAGGATTTCAACCTAAAGAGACACTATCAGACTAAACATGCAAACACATACGACAAGCGAACAGGGAGTGACCGCGCTGATCAAGTGAAGCAGCTCCAGGCTGATTGGCATCACAACAGCGATTCTTCATGCGGGGCTGTGAGTCAAAAGTAAATCAAAAGTAAATATTACTTACCGTGATTTCCCATGCATAATGCGCAAAATTTAACTAATTTATTGTCCTAAAATCTGGGGTGCGCATTATGCATGGGTACAACAATTTTTTAAGAAAATCTCCCTCGAAATAAAACTTGAAATCACCTTTCTTCTTGTTTGTTGTCAATCGCGCATCGCATTCAGCCATCCTGCCCAACACACTTAGTCAGTAAAATTCATAATTGACGACACATCGTTTGATGCGATGGTGCAATCCTTGATGGTGTGTTATTGTCAAATATTGTTTGTTTTTTAATCTCCATCGCAGACCGGATATCATACGGAGGCCGCCATGACAGTATGCGCAGAACGGATGCGCAAGACACGTCAATCGCGCATCGCATTCAGCCATCCTGCCCAACACAGTCAGTAAAATTCATAATTGACGACACATCGTTTGATGCAATGGTGCAATCCTTGATGGTGTGTTATTGTCAAATATTGTTTGTTTTTTAATCTCCATCGCAGACCGGATATCATACGGAGGCCGCCATGACAGTATGCGCAGAACGGATGCGCAAGACACGTCAGCTATATAAAGAGCGAGAGTTCAGTTCTCTACCTATTAGTTTCAATTCACAGTTTAATTAGCAGTTTCAATCAGCAAATAACAAAATGCGTATTACAGGTAATATTTTATTTCACAACACTTTGCCTTGTTCCTTTCTTCTCTGCTGTTGTTCCCAAAGATGATCTTTTTTCTGAAATAATTTTACGTTTACGGACTTAAGTAAGAGTCAAAATTTGGGTGCGTATTATACATGGGTACAGGCTTTTTTCCAGCATCGACATGCCATTTTTAGGGTGCGTATTATGCATGGGGGCGTATTATACATGGACAATTACGGTAATATTGATTATTACGAAGTGGCCATGTTAATACTGTAGATGTTATGAACCTGTAGACGTGACACAAACTATTACTTTCTGAAAGATATTGTAAATGAAAAGAGCAAAATTCACTTATTTTAATAATAACAGACAACTTTGCATTACTTACATAACTCCTGTTTAAAATGTTCATGAGGCAAAAATGGTCAAGATCTGTCACAGTTTGTTTCCTTGTTTTAATATCATAGTTTTGGTTTGCGTGTCTGTGTGCTCGCCCCTCCCCTCCTGTGCTCACAATCTATGTAATCGCCGTCACCTGCCTCTCTTTACCTGTCATGTATTTAAGTCCTGTCTGCGTGTCACTCCCTGTCGGATTGTTCTCGTCTTGTCTTCTTGTTTCTTCTAGTTGCTTGTCTGTTCTCGTCTTATTTTATCTTTGTGTTCAGTTATTCACGTCCCTAGTTGAGCGTCTATAGTTTGTCTTTTGAGTTGGTTCAATAAACCCTGGTCCAAGCTGCATTTGGTCGCCCAGCTCCATTCACTTCACGACAGAACAATCCGACCAATTCAGCGACCAGCGCTTGGACCAACCGTTGCCGGCTCCCGCAACTGCTGCATGGTAGCCACAGAGCTGGCCTTCAGCGGCGCGTGACGCACGGCCGCCCCCCGACCCAGTCCCGATGGCGCGGATTAGAGATGCACCGATCCGATATCTGGATCGGATATCGGCCCCGATATCAACAAAATTGATGGATCGGGTATCGGAAAATGCAGCCGATCTGCGAGCCGATCCTTTCCTTAATCTATTGGGACGCGGGCTACGTCATACGTCAGCAGCACGTGTGCCGCGGGACGCGGCTACGTCATACGTCAGCAGCACGTGTGCCGCATGCCACGAGAGTTTTCTAAACAAACGCAAACATGGAGCGAACGAAAGAGTCAGCTGTGTGGAGGTACTTTAAACTGAACACGCCAACTAGCTCGACGGCAGTTTGTAATGTCCGCAAAGCTAATGTTGCCAGGGGTGGTGGTAGTACTGCCAGTTATAGTACTAGTCCTAAGCGGAGCTTGTTTTCAGGGAGCACTTCTCATTGCTGCTTAAATGAGCATTTAGAGCAGTGGTTCCCAAAGTGGGCGGTACCGCCCCCCTGGGGGCGGTGGAAAGATCTGGGGGGGCGGCGAGGAAGAAAGGGGGGGTAGGGGGGCGGTAGGGGGGCGGCAGTCGATTTGTACACAACACGCCGCTCTGGCCCAGTCAGATCCGACAGCATAGACTACAAAAGCAAAAGCTCAGGTTTATAATTTCAAGCTTGTAATGTTCAGAATTGTATCTCTAATAAAAACCGCACTCTGGCGGTCAACATCATCTTGAGTTCAAGTCAACATGAAATTGGGGACTCGCCAGAACGCGCCGTGTTGTGTTGAGCTGGTTAGGGCAGTGGTCCCCAACCACCGGGCCGCGGACCGGTACCGGTCCGTGGGTCACTTGGTACCGGGCCGCCAAGCCGCACAGAATTTTTTTTTTTATCGACGATCAATTAATTCAGGTCAAGACACTTGTTTCCATATGTGCCTTGGGGGGGGCGCTAGGAATTCACTGGGGAGCCAAAGGGGGCGCCAGCCTGCAAAAGTTTGGGAACCACTGATTTAGAGCATCAACAGGTCATGAGTGATGTGGAACGGCACCTAATGTTTACATGTTTACTATTTATTTTAATATTTGGTTACTGTGTGCTTGATCACCCTTTCTATATTTGCCCAGTGCAGTTTCAGCTGCAACATTTGTATTTTTTTTTTTAAGAAGTTTGTATCCTAATTTACTTGAATTTAAATGCTTATACACTTTATTGCTGCTGTTGCACAATTTTTGTTACAAATAAATAGTTCATTGCATGAATCTGCTTTATCTTGTTACATTTTGTCTTAGGAATGAACTGTGTAGTCATGCCTGATGCCATTGCCTTTAGTCTTTTCTGTTCCACATGTAGAGGTATGTAGCTTGTTAAGTCAACCATAATATCGGATCGGTATCGGGTATCGACCGATACGCAAAGCCACGGTATCGGTATCGAAACTGAAAAAGTCGGATCGGTGCATCTCTAGCGCGGATGCTGCGGTCACCACCAGTTCCGGCGGCGTGGATCCAGCGGCCGTCACCCAGTCGGCCTTTGGCGGTGCGTGACGTGCGACCGCTGCCCTGACCCAGTTCCGACAGCGCGGATGCTGCGGCCCTCACCAGTTCCGGCGGCGCGGATCCAGCGGCCGTCACCCAGTCGGCCTTCGGCGGCATGTGGCGTGCGGAGGCCTCCCCGTTCCCTCCCGCCCCTTGTTACACAGTTTTGGATTTTTGCTTTTTGAGACGTCCCTTGATGGGGGGGGGGGGGGGGTACTGTCAAGATCTGTCACAGTTTGTTTCCTTGTTTTAATGTCATACTTTCAGTTCGCGTGTCTGTGTGCTTGCCCCTCCCCTCCTGTGCTCACAAGCTATGTAATTGCCGTCACCTGCCTCTCGTTACCTGTCATGTATATAAGTCCTGTCTGCGTGTCACTCCCTGTCGGATTGTTCTCGTCTCTCGTCTCATGTCTTCTTGTTTCTAGTCTCCAGTCTGTTCTGTTCTGTTCTGTTCTGTTATTCACGTCCCTAGTCGAGCAACTATAGTTTGTCTTTTGAGTTCGTTCAATAAACCCTGGTCCAAGGTGCATTTGGTCGCTCAGCTCCATTCACTTCATGACAAAAATAATTTTAAACTTGTGTAATTTTAAGGTATTTCCTACAGTTTGTTTAATGTTATCTGACTCTTCAGATATGAATGAAAGGCAGAATTTGTGTTTTTAGAGTTGTTCTCATCTGCCTGAGTGGCTTATATTTGGTTATTTTGTCATTTAAAAAATAAAGACAATTGGGACAATTAATTTTTTTTACAACAGTGTGTATTTGCATGACGTTTTTGGAGTTAAAAAATGTCAGAAAAAACTTTTGGGCCCCGGGTCCCTTCCCTTTGTCAAATCTGGCCCTCCTTGCAAAAAGTTTGGATACCCCTGCTTTAGATGAACAAAACGGCTTTGAAAAGAGACCCAACGGAAAACGAAAAAAAGTTCTCCAGCCTTATGGCAGGGAGCGCTAGTGATCCTGGGATGCTTCATGCGCCCACCTATAGAATAAGTGATCTCCAGTTCACAACTGAGGAGCAGTCGTCCATTTATTTTGTTTTACATTCGTTTTTTTTGTTTTTACATTTCGTTTTACAATGTAGGATTACATATGCAAACTCAAACGATTTTCAACTTTGGATTTTCGGTCGAAGCAGGAGGTCATCAGTAAAGGAAGACCAACTCCGGAGTTAAAAGGTTTGATTCGGACAACGAGACTTCGGAGCATGTCTTTTCAAACGGTGTGGTACGCACGATCGAAAACAAATATTTGATTCCATGTGCTTTGAGTGTTTTTATGTGTGACGACTGCTGATATGGGATTTTAATTAAAATAGTTCAAATTAAATAATGAATAAGCTACTCTGGAGCAGCGTTCCCCAACCTTTTTTGTGACACGGTTAGGTGTCGGACAAATTTTACCCGGGGGGGGGCGTCAGTGCCTCCCCAGTCATCAACCTCACCGCACGTCACTGGTCAGCGAGAGAGGGTTTAAAAAGCTCGAATATTGCTTTGAATACTGGACCACAATGCAACAGGAGATTCATGCGCAACCATGACACACTTTGGTTTCGCTATGCATGAGGTTGGACACTTGACATTACTTGGCAAGGTAAACCACACTTTTAATAAAACTTACAATGCACCCATGCACTGTAGCGACCAACAAGAAATACTATTTGTTGGAAATTTCAATACATTGGTATTTAAATTTCTAAATAATGCATATACTGTCAAACCTCGGTTTTCGAACGTCCCGGTTCCCGAATAAATCGGAATTCGAACAAAAATTCTAGATTTTTTTGCTTCGGTTGTCGAACAAAATTCGGAGGTCGAACCTCGCGAGATGAGCCGAAAGGACCCGAGAAAACCCAACCGCGCGGCCCGGATGCCGACTGACTCCGTTCGTTATTGTATTTTCGTTACTTTGAGGATTGTATTAACCCCTAATCCTACTCCTTGTCCTCCCCTCCTTGCTCTATGCCTGTGAGACATGGACCGTCTACAGCCGACATCCAAAGCAGCTCAATGCCTTCCACATGAGATGGGCTGGTCATGTCTGCTGCATGCCAGAAGAATGCCTTCCAAAAAGGTTTCTGTACGGCGAACTACACCTTGGCAAGTGCTCTCGTGGCGGCCAGCGGAAGCGGTACAAGGACACCCTAAAGGCCAGTCTCAAAAGCTGCGGTCTGGACCCAGAGACCTGGGAGGTCGATGCCCAAGACTGACCAAACTGGCGCTCTGCAGTCAAGCACGGCGTTGCAGACTTTGAAAAGCGACGCATCCACAAAGCGGAACGGAAACGACAGCTTCGCAAAACAAAAGACAGTTCTTCTCTCCCACCCAACCAGCCCTCAACCCTAACCTGCCCCCACTGCAACCGGTCATTCCGTGCAGGGATTGGCCTCATCAGCCATCTCCGCATACATAAGACACTGTGAAGTCACATGGTCCTCTTTGGAAGCGAAGGACGAACATGTTAATCATGCCTCCAAAGAAAGCAAGTGGGAGCAGTAAAGCCATCCTAAAACACAAAGACGCTCTTAAAGCAATGCGACAGTGAGCGCCCGACGCGCTGCGGTTGCGCGATTGGACCAAATTAAGCTCCCTGCGCACTGAGGTTCACTTAAATTTTGGAAAGTACATCAGGACTTTAAAAATATTTTCTAAATTTCAGCGACGGCTCTGTCACTATAATGCGACCAGCGCGGTGCAGTTGCGTGGTCGGCGGCGCGCTACGGTTGCGCGTTCGGCGGTGCGCTGCAGTTGCGCGATCGGACAAAAATGCACAAATGAAAAAACGCTTAAAAAAGGAGTTTTCTTTTTTGTCTTGGAACGGATTTTTTTTTTCCATTATTTGTAATGGGACAATAGATTCGGAATTCGACCGATTCACTTCTCGAACCGCCTTCTGGAACCGATTGTGGTTGAAAACCGAGGTTTGACCGTACTGTATCTATTTCGCGGATTTCCGTTTTTCGCGAGTGGTTCTGGAACGCAGCCCCCGCGAAAAAACGAGGGATCGCTGTACTTGAATATCTGAGACCTGAGTATGTGTGTGAACATTTTGAAACCGTGCTACGGTGGTGTAAAAAGCCTGCTCAACAAATGTATATTCAACAATTCACACGCAGAATTGAATATTTACCAATGATAAGTCATAAATTGCACACACAATTAAAAAAACACGTGTATGTATATTGTGCATAGAGTATAATTGTAGACCTGAAAAAAAAAAACATAAAAATCAATTTCACTGGTATTCTGGCCTATCAGAATGACTAAATGTCGCACACATATTTAGTAGAATGTAGGTAAGCATGTGTAGTACATATAAACATCAATATTTTTCGACATAAAGACAAACATTGTGTGCGAAGTAGGCAGGCACGAAGAACGCTGTGACTCCTCCCTACTTGCCCGTGTACTTGAGCAAGAAATAAACACTATCGCTATTTTAATGACGAAATAATTCACAAAATTCCGTGAAAGAAAAGGATCCTTTAGATTTAGTTCATTTGAACATGTATGTCAGTTGCACGTGATTAAATGAGGTCGCTGCGTTTGCCTTTTCCGTCTTCTCAAAATAAATGACTTTTTCTTTTTAAACTTTGGGGAGGTGGCGTGCGAGCCAGGTTACACACGTCTCATTTCCACGCAGAGAGTAAACCAAGTAGATTTCCTCCCCTGCTCTAGCCGCGCGTCTGCAGCAGGTGTAAGGACTCAAAATCCACATGGAGACTTTAAGACAGCGTTCACGGTTCGAGAGGAATGGGACGGAGGTGAAACTTGGGGAAACCGAATCACCGTTAAAAACCAAAGACAATGCCTCTCTCAGCACAGGTGGGTTAGTTCCCCTATACAGTGTGATGTCATTAGAAGGTTGTGATAGCTTTGTCTATTCACTCCAGTGTAAAGTTATTGTTTCTTTTCTCTATACAGAAGTGCTGAGGATTGCATCATTTTGTGTTATTTTCCGCGTCTTGAACTGTTTTCTGGTTCAGAGCAGCTTCGTTCCAGATGAGTACTGGCAGGCTGTGGAAGTCGCCCACCACATGGCCTTCAAATATTCTTTAAACTCAATTCATTTTGACAGCATCTATGCATTTTTTCAGCCGTGTCCTTTTTTTCAACTCGAGCCTATCCCAGTGGACTTTGGTCTCAAACTTAGTACACACCAAAAATGTAGTTAAATCAGCTAGTCACATTCAGTAAACTTATATTACCATTTTTGTGAACACCTTAACAATGTGACTTATGGCCATCTGACATGGGAATGGAAGGAAGGCATAAGAGGCTTCACCTATCCCCTCTTTTTCGCCATCATCTATAAAGTACTACATTGGATACACTGTGACTCTGTGTATATTATGGCAAGTGTATTATTTTTCATCTGTTCATTCAGTCATGTTTAGTTCAGATATGATCTTTTATTTAAATTAGTTTGTTTTCTCTGCAGATATGGCTGCCCCGCCTACTTCATGCACTATTTACTGCGTTTGCAGATTTCAAATTCCTCTTCCTTGTTGAAGAGCTGGAAAATCAACATGTTGCGAAATGGACGGTACCTAGCCCTACCTGTTTCTTTCTTGAGGAAATATCCATTCCATCATGTTTTGATTGCGTTTGTGCGTGCAGTTCTTCTGCCACCTGTGCTCGTGGTTCACATGGTATTGTTGCAGCAGAACGCTGAGTAACAGCGTGGAGGCCACCATCACTTGCCTTGCTCTCTGTTACTTCCCCCTGCCTGGATCCAAAACACACAGCAGGTCTACTTCATGTCATCAACATTTCTAGATGTGCCACGAATGTCTGGTTGACACCTCGTTCGTGCTTTTTCCCCTTCAGCAAAAAATATTTGAGCCTCGTTGCACTGGCCGCTATTGTTCGCCCGACGGCCTTGATTCTCTGGCTTCCGCTGTTGATTTATCATTTCTGGCAAGAAGACAACAAACTGAGACTGGTGGTGCACAACTACATTCCCATTGGGTAATTGTGTTTCTAATTTGACCATCATATTTCTTTTTTTTCACGCCTGTTTAGGGCTAACAGTGCTTTTGTCTCCTTTGTAGGGCTTTGGCCATTGTGATTCCAACCATAATTGACTCCATTTTCTATGAAAAGGTGAAATATATACACTCGCTGAACACAACTACGCAATTGTTGATGATGTCGTCACATCTTCTGTAAAAAGACTAAAGATCTGTAATCCAAAGATTCCTGCAAATCCCGAAATGTTGAGTTTTCCAGAGATGTGAACTCCATAGAAATCTATTCTATGATGAGGGTAAACTAGCATCGCAATGTGTGCGTTTTAATGAACATATTTTGCATTTATTAATCAATATTCAGCAGTGAAATATAGTTAGTTGTCAACCGAAAATGACATTACATGTGCTAATGGCTCAGGTACCGACCAGTCGTGGCTCACCTCATGTTCGCAAGCTGAGCCGTGATTGGTCGCAACCTTTTTTTTTTTTTTTTTTTTTTTTTTTTACCAGTCACCCTTAATTAGTTTCACCGTTATAATAATGGCCCTCTGAAAGAAACCATAACTTCGATAAACGAGTTTGACTCCACTGGTATAATTATATGCTGAAAGTATGGCTTTTAGTTTTGGTATATCACCCCAGGAATTTAAGGGTCTCCATATTTGTCCACCCGAATGAAAAATTTCTGAAGGTGCCACTGTCCAGTGTGCCACTGCACCAGTGTCTAGTGGATGCGAATTAAAGGATGTTTTTGGTTCATCAGTTGTTTTCTTTTGTGTAGTGGGTCTTCGTACATTTCAACTTCCTGAAGGTAAATGTCTTGGACGGATTGGCCAGTTATTTCGGCACCCACCCATGGCACTGGTACCTCACTCAGGGCTTCCCGGTCATAATTGGCCCCCATCTGCCATTCTTTTTATTTGGATGCTTCCTGGCTTTTAGAAGGTACAAAATCCTGCTGGTGGCCATTGCCTGGACCATCGGGGCATACAGGTAAAGCATCATAATTGTCTCTCTTTCTTTACTACTTGTAGGAATCCTTGTCAGCTTGTACCATACTCAATTTGTTTTCAGCCTGCTTCCTCACAAGGAGTTTAGATTCATCTACCCTGTGCTTCCCTTTTGTATGATCTTCTGTGGTAAGGCCCTGTTACAACTATTTACTCACACAATCTAGTGTGGAAATTCTCTTTGAGCTTGACTGTTTCCTGCAGTATTTTCTGTTTTGTTATGGATAGTACATGAGTAGTCACTTGAAAATGGTGACATCATCATGAATATGAATTTAGATACTACCACATTGTCTTTCACTCTATTGAAGACGTTATATTACCTTATCTTAAATGTTGTATAACAGGGATCGTCAGTTGGGGGTCCGAGGCCCTTTAGTGGTCTGTCGCTGTATTGCAGGTGGGCCGCGAAATTGGAAATGTAAAATGATTGTAACATTTTTAAAACTAAAATGTGTTTATTATTTAGACTTAATTTATTTTCCAGATAATTTTGTGAAATCATTTACCCATCCAAATTATGTCAAATGTAGCTGAGATTCCCAAAATAGACATACAGTTGCAAATAAATAGCCTGTATGGGTCTATCCTCAGTGAAAAATAAAATAACATTCTGCCAAAGCTGTGGTCCCCGGGTTGCTTCTTGTTCATAATGGTGGTCCCTTGGACAAAACCAGTTGAAAACCCCTATTGTATAATATATAGTTATTTGTTCAGTCACTTTAGTTAGTACTGTAAGAGGTGGCCGGTTTACCAAATTTTGCCGATCCGTCTTTCATCCACGCCCTGGGCACCCTTCGCTTGCTCATCTCAATTAATTCATCATGTAATGCATTTTAAAAGTGCCATCAGCCACCGTCGCTTCTGTCACCGGTCCGTCCGTACGTAAAAAAAGTCATAATAGTCATAGAGCAACAGATGGGAAACCCCATTCGATCAAAGTCATGGAGTGATCAGATCAGAGTATCCATACGGTGGCGGCCAAAGAACTTCAAAAAGCCCCACCTTATTAACTTATTTTGATTTGAAACCTTAATACAGTTTCAAAACGTTTTCAGTTTAAAATGGCTTACCGTTTTTTTCCATGTATAATGCGCCCCCATGTATAATACGCACCCTAAAAATGGCATGTCGATGCTGGAAAAAGCCTGTACCCATGTATAATACGCACCCAAATTTTGACTTTTTTTTTTTTTTTTTTTTAATTTTCCTTTTTTTTTTTTAAAGTCCCAATGATCGTCACACACTCGTCTGGGTGTGGTGAAATTTGTCCTCTGCATTTGACCCATCCCCGTGTGATTTTGATCCATCCCCTGGGGGAGAGGGGAGCAGTGAGCAGCAGCGGCGCCGCGCTCGGGAATCATTTGGTGATCTAACCCCCCAATTCCAACCCTTAATGCTGAGTGCCAAGCAGGGAGGCAATGGGTCCCATTTTTATAGTCTTTGGTATGACCCGGCCGGGTTACTTAAGTCCGTAAACATAAAATTATTTCAGAAAAAAGATCATCTTTGGGAACAACCGGATGTTATTCTGCCGGTCAGTATCACTGCGCATGCAGTAGCAAACTCGATAGCGAAGAAATATGTGAGACTCTCAACGGGATCACCAATATTTGAGTGATGTTCCAGTTGTTTATCACAATTATTTATTATTATAATAATAATATATATAATATATATAATAATTATTTATTTATTATTCACAATTGTCATGGTGATCTTTCTGGTGATTTCTTAACTAGGCTGGATGTATTTTTTTCGTTGGCGTTGATTTCTCCGACTGCCCAGAAAGGCACCACCGCGATCAGTTAGGTTAAAATGAAGAGGAAAGTGACATTGTAAAGAACCATCCGTGACAAGATTTTCTTCAAAAATTGTTGTACCATGATTTTCTTCACAAAAAAAAAAAAAAAGAAAAAAAAAAAAAATGTAAAAAAATTTTACCCATGTATAATGCGCACCCCAGATTTTAGGACAATAAATTAGTTAAATTTTGCGCATTATACATGGAAAAAAACGGTACTTTCACTGCGACCCCGTGCTGCCTTGGAGCCAAGGGTAGATGCAAGTCCAATTCGGTTATTGCGGTGTTGGACAAAATATTATACGGCGGCATACTAAAGCTGAGCAGACATTGTCTCTGAGGCTAACAACTTTCAATGTTTTGCCCTGCGTCACAGCGTCACAGGCAGAGGTTTCATGATAATCAACATTTCAAGCTCATTAGCTGGTGAATTTATTCTTCACATCCACTTAGAAAATTAATGTAAGTCATTTACTTCACATTTGACCTTTAAGAGGGTATGTTACCAATAGTTGCCTATGAAGGAACATGTCAGTTCCACCAAATATGGTCACCACCAGAGCTTGCATATTCCCCATACTAACGCCAATGATGGACATTATAATGTATTGTGAATTTTCTCTTGACAATATAAGTGCTTGATGGGTTTGGAATAAAGGATGGCTGAACCATTTCATGTTTAAGCATTTGCGTGTGTTACCAGGGGCAACGATGGCTCGTATGAAAGCTTGGCGACGAGCAGCCACTGCCGGTTTGCTGGCCTCCAACCTGCCCCTAGCTCTCTACACAGGCCTGATTCACCAGCGTGGAGCTCTGGACGTCATGAGCCACATCCATGCCCTTTGTCACAATGTCTCACAGCCGGACGTCCTCTTTGCAATGTCCTGCCACTCAACACCTTACTACAGGTGCCAAATGCTCCATGGGATCCGGAAAGCCTTCTGAGTGTTTCTCTATGAACTGTGCAACTCAATTGTAAAAAGAAAAACGATAATGAGGTTGCACAAGTTTGCACACCCAATTATAATGAGGGATGTGGCAATGTTCTGAGGTAACTAATCATATTCAAACTCATGTTCAATTGGTGAATGCCTCTGCTTAATCCATCCATCAATTTTCTGTACCACTTTGTCCCCACGGGGGTCGCGGGCGTGCTGGAGCCTATCCCAGCGGTCATCGGGTAGTAGGCGGGGGACACCCTGAACCGGTTGCCAGCCAATCGCAGGGCACACAGAGACGAACAACCATCCGTACTCGCACTCACACCTATCAAGCATGTTTTTGGGATGTGGGAGGAAACCGGAGTGCCCGGAGGAAACCCACACAGGCTCGGGGAGAACATACAAACTCCATACAGGGAGGGTCGGAGGTGGAATCGAACCGGCACCCTCCTAACCTATGCTCCACCGAGCCGCCACCTCTGCTTAATCTCAAAGAAATTTAAAAATGTTCTAGTAGGCTTTTCATTTTCTTATCTGCTCCCTGTATTTCAACACTGCCAATTTTATTAGATACTGTTTGGCAAAAAGGCTCTTTCCCTGGGGTCTGTTAGGCTACGGATTTTAGTTATTGATCTGACTCCAAATTACGATCAACACTCCACTCAAAACATTGTTACGTCCTAATCCACACACTGGTACACCTAACAATTTTGCGAGTTCGTTCTGTCAAAGAGAAGACCAGTAGATCAATGAGGCCGAATTTACCAATTGTTTAATCCTGACAAAGCAAGCTAATACAGGCGCCTGGGTCCCCCGGGTCCCTCACACTAAGATTCGTGTGTTCTTGTGACCATCAAGAGACAACACATTCTTCCGGGTTGCCCAGTTTTAAAGAAACACAATATGAATATTCAAGCATGCAAAATATTGTGTGGTGATTGGTCGATGGTCGTCTCCTCCTCGTTTGGGTTTTTCCCCTGCTCAGCACAGGTGTCTGGACCACAAAGACGAGTTGTTCCTCACCGGCCTTGAGATATCCTCCCTGTCTGGTCATCCTGTTCCACAATACTTTGTAGAGAACAAATTCATTGTAGCCTGCACATTCCTTTCCACTTATTAATCACCACACGAGCACACTAGAAATTATATTGATATGATTATATATGTCTAATGCAGCCTTAATCAAATATGTTTGCAAACTGCCGAAAGTACATTTCCCTTTAGGTCCCAACAAAAAACATTATTCCAGAGTGTTGGGGGGGAATAATTCCATTTTTTGAGTAAGGTCATAATATGACAAAATGTGATCAAAAGCACTGTATACTGTCTGGATGCACTGTATGGAGATTTTCAGTTATTTTTCCTCCCCTTGCAGCCACGTCCACTGCCCACTAAAGATGAGGTTCCTCGAGGGCCTGCGTGATCTCAGCCAGCTGGACCATGAGACTGAATCAGAAAGATTCATCAATGACCCACTTCTCTGGCTCCGAACTTCGTATCCACTTGAACATTCACTTCCTACTCACTTGGTTCTCTTTGACGTAATGGAAAAGGTAAAGGAAAGGTGCAGCCAAATCTGCCTTAAAATCCTTACTTAAATGCTGGTGCGCTTTTATGTTGTAGAAGATCACAGCATTTCTGCGTGAAAACAACTACAGGAAAGCGACAGACATATTTCACACTCATTTTCCCGACGGAGGAGTTGGAGGAAGAATCTTCATTTATGAGAGGCACCGATGACTGCAGGAACTCATCTGATTTTACCTACTGTATGTTTAAAATGTTTTGACAAGAATATCTAATCTTGTTAGACCAATTATACTTCTTTTACCACTATTTGTGTGTAAATTATTTTGAGTGTTAATTTATTTTCTATGGTGGACAGTCTGGGATTATTTGCTGGACCTAATATCAGTTCCAATGTATATATTATAAAATAAATTATACTAATACAAATGTTAAGCAAAGGTAATGTTTTCCCACCATAGCATCAAAACATTTAACATTATAGCCCATGCTATAACGTTAAAGATCCTCATTATAATTTAACATTACCAGGTACGTTAGGGTGGCAAAATTAGCATTTTCCTCTTAAAGTGTCAAAAATCATTGTTAATAATTTAATGCCCGGTTTTAAAAATCAAAAGTAATTTAAACATGTTGAACTCATATTCTATACCGACAGTAAAATTGTAAAGAAATGTATTACTTTCAAATGCAAGTAACTCGTAAAATGTTATACATAATGCAGTCAAGCGATTAAGTTTTTGTTAATCACACATTTTATTAATTAAAAAAAATCCCCAGATATTTTTCTCTGTGCCATTATTTGACCAAATATTGATACTCTTAACATGAAGAGGATTGATTTTCTTATGCAGACACATTTTGTATTGAATTGGATTAAATTCATAAAAAGTCACAAGTCCTCAACAGTCCATTCTAAGAAGTCAAAATTTGGGCAATATAAAAAACATCATTTGCATATAAAATGTAAACAAAGACCATTTTTAAAGTTTGTTTTGAACTTAGCAGCAATACAACGGTCTTGTTTCACCATATCAACCCTGTTTCCGACTTCTCAAGAAAGAATGAAGAGACCACTCGCCATGATGCTTTTATTTCTAAAAACGCATGAAATCTCTGCTTAACAAGCCAGGACTAATGTCACCAGCGGAACGTGCTTGATGTTTATTTGCGCTCTCGCAAGATCCGGTGAGGTGTAGCTGTTTTTCTGCGGCAACAGTTTATGAAAAGAGCACAAGTTTTATTTGGCCAAATTGAACATTAATCGCGCGATTGAAAAAATTAATTGCATTAAAAACGGGCTGGATTAATCCCGTTAATGTGTTAAATTGACACCACTGGTAATACAGTACGTTTTGGAAGTAGCTTACCCAACACAGGTGAGCTGCCTATCAGCTATTTTATTTAGGATAATATTGTCACGGGATCGGATAGAGCAGGGTGACCAAATGCAGCTTGGACCAGGGTTTATTGGAGGAACTCAAAAACAGACTCTGCAAACTGACATGACTTTACAAAATAACTAGAGGACTAACCGATAGGGACGTGACACAAAGGACGTGAAGACAATAAACAACAGGAACCAAAAAGACATCAAGACAAAAACAATGATCCGACGGGGCGTGACGGTCAGACAGGACTTATATACACGACAGGTAACAAGAGGCAGGTGAGAATAATCAAACTAATCATGGGCACACAGGAGGGGAGGGGCGAGCACACAGACAGAAACCAAGACAACAGAGACACATAGAGACACACGGCTGGGGACGAGACGTGACAAACATAACCTTATGGTCTGTTTCTGAAAATGTAAAGTGTTGCTAGATACTGAGCTCTAGCCAAGGTTAAACCATTTAACGCATATTTTAAAAACATAACTTTCACAATTTGAGGGATTTGTTTAGGAATTTACAAAATCATACCAGCACATACAGTATTCCTTCCTTCCTCTGGAGTGAAAATTATTTCTGCCCCACATGCTTGACCATGTCAAAGTCTTGTGCATGCTTGTGGCGTTGCCTCAGCCGGTGAGTTTAGGAGTTTTTGGTGTGAATGGTGAATAGCATTATTCTTTTTTCAATCAGAGTACAAGTACTCAGACTTGAATCATCATTTTTCAGCAATTTCTTGGCTTCATTGTTGTCACCTAAGTACGGGCCGCAGCATTGCCATCAGAAGATGAGTCAGACCATCAGCGAAGAGATAGCTGAATAAAGAATTATGATATGTTTGCATTTGTAGACATCTGAATTCTGCATATTAATCTTCAACTGGATACAAGCGGACGAAATGAGTTTCCTCCGCATGGTGTCCGGGCTTTCCCTTAGAGATAGTGTGAGAAGCTCGGTTATACGGGAGAGACTCGGAGTAGAGCCGCTGCTCCTCCACGTTGAGAGGAGCCAGATGAGGTGGCTCGGGCATCTCATCAGGATGCCTCCTGGATGCCTCCCTGGGGAGGTGTTCCGGGCATGTCCCACTGGCAGGAGACCCCGTGGACGACCCAGGATGCGCTGGAGAGACCATGTCTCTCAGCTGGCCTGGGAACGCCTTGGGATCCCCCGGGATGAGCTGGACGAAGTGGCTGGGGAGAGGGAAGTCTGTGATCCCTCCTAAAGCTGCTGCCCTCGCAACCCGACCCCGGATAAGCGGAAGAAGATGGATGGATGGTTCTTCAACCTGATCGTCGAAAAAGCACCCTTGGACCGAGTGCCCAGCACGGGACACAGAATGCAAGAGATGCCGTAAGATAGGACATTTTTCAAAAAAGTGCAGATCTGATATTACGATATTACAGAGCTCCACGAATATGGAGACAAGAAACATTTTGCTTTCTTGGGTGAAAAGAACAGCATGGAGGAAGACAAATTGAGTCAAACAGTGCAGTTGAATCAAGACAAAACACAATTCAAGTTGGACATGGGAGCAAGAGTTACGGCAATCCTCAGTAGCATTTACTCGCCACAGAAATATGAATTACTGCACCCTCCGGGAAAAACTCTGTAAGTTCAGGCAGAGAGAGATTGGATGTCAAAGGATGCTTCGAGGGTAAACTAACAGCGTTGCCGGACTGCGTGCCAGCAACGCCGGACCCACGGCCTTCACCGGACCTCTAGCCACCTGCGCCGGACCAGTGATCATACCCCCAGGAGCCCAGCCAACACCAGGTACCAGGAGGCCAGCTACCACCAGGCCCAGTAGGCCAACACCATCAGCCCCACGAGGACAGCCACCACCAGGCCTAGTAGGCTAGCACCACCAGCCCCAGGAGGAGAGCTACTATCAGGCCCAGTGTGCTAGCACAACCAGCCCCTGGAAGACAGCTAACATCAGGCCCAGTAGGCTAGCACCACCAGCCCCAGGAGGACAGCCACCACCAGGCCCAGTAGACTACCATCACCAGGCCCAGGAGGACAGCCACCACCAGGCCCAGTGGGCTAGCACCACTAGCCGCCCCAGTAGGAGAGCTGTCACCAGGCTAAGTGGGATAGCACCCCCAGCCCCAGGAGAGCTACCATCAGGTCTAGATTGACAGAGCCGGGATGGCCATGAAAGTGCTTCCGAAGGACATGGAGGAGCTGAAGTTATCAGTGGAAGTGATGTCTTCAAATGTGGAAACCATAATGAAGCAACAGGCAATTATTACAGAGTTGATGGGAGAGGTGAAGCAGCTCAAACAATTAAACATTGAACAAAATAAGAAAATTGTCAGCCTGGAAAATAGATTAGACAGTTTGGAGCAGTATTCAAGAATGAACGATGTCATCATCACAGGTTTAAAGATCAAACCACGGAGCTACCAGCAGGCTGTGAAAGGCCTTGCTTCTGAGGACAATCCTGAACATGAGGAGACAACCGAGGAGCAGGTAAAAACTTTCCTCCAGAGTAAAGACATCGTCATTGACATTGTCAATATTGAGGCATGCCACACTCTGCCAACCAAGAGTCTAAATGGCAAGCCTGTCATATTATCTATAATTGTCCGATTTACAAACAGGAAAAATAAGATAAATCTGCTCAAACAAGGTACAAAACTAAAAGGCACGAACGTATACATTAATGAACACCTCACCAAGAAAAATGGTGAAATAGCTAAGAAAGCAAGAGCTCTTAAGAAAAATGGTAAAATACAGTCCACTTGGACTGCTGGTTGTAAGGTGTTCATCAAACCTGTTGGGGCAGCAGAAAGTTCTCATGGTTTCTGCATCAGTGCCATAGAGCAACTTAAGAGGTACGAAGGAGACCAGTAATCTGTACATCATTCTGTTGAACCTAAGGTTGTGGTACTCTTAGATCAACAGATGAACAGTCCTGACAAATGCCTTTCTTCTCCAACTGGTGTGTTTAACAAACAAGCACTGATAACTGAAAATGAAGAACTTGATTTGAAAGCATTTGATTTCACTGAACATAAGGGACATAGAGAACAATATTGATCCTGTGAATAACTTCTTTATCAACTACACTCAAAGGAATTGTAAATACTATACTGTAGAGCAATTTAACAAGAATGTAACAACAAATAGAGCAATATCAATTATACATTTTAATAGTAGGAGCTTGAAAGCAAACATCTCTAAGATCAAACAATGTTTAAAAGATATGAATAACCCGTTTACTGTAATTGCAATATCTGAAACCTGGTTAAAGGATGATCAGTCTGAAAAGATTGACATAGAGGGGTATGAGAGTTATACATTAAATAGGAAGGTAAAAAGATGTGGAGGAGTTGCTCTATTCATAGATAAAAACTACAAGTGTAAGATAGTAAGAAGTGTGTCTCAAGCAATAGATAATATCATGGAATGTATTACTGTGGAAATAGAAATGGAATCATCTAAAAACATTCTGGTAAGCTGTGTATACAGATGTCCAGGTTCATGTATTGAGACATTTAGTGAACTATTATCAGGAATGTATGAAAGAAAAATCAATACGAAAATGGTCTATGTCTGTGGCGATTATAATATAGATCTATTGAACCCACTTCAGCTGACTCCAGTAACAGAATTGATAAACTTAATGTACAGTATGAGTCTCTACCCCGCAATAACCCGTCCGACTAGAATCACATCTCACAGTGCCACAATAATTGATAATATATTTACAAATGTAATTGAACAGAAAGTAAAAACTGGACTGATAATAAATGATTCAAGCGACCACCTGCCAGTGTTTGCAGTGATCCAGAACTGTACAAAGAAAAAAAAGGATGCTATAACTTTTAAAATGTGTAGAATGAACTCTGGTAATTCAGTTCACTCATTTAAAAATGATCTTTTAAAACAAGACTGGAAAAAGGTATATGTGGGTGATGTAAATGAAGCTTATAACACACTTATGGCCATTGTGTCCGAACTTTATGATAAAAACTGTCCTCTTGTAAAGAAAGCAGTTAAACAAAATTCAGTGGAAAAACTATGGTTGACAAAGAGAATCTTAAATGCTTGAAAGAAGAAATACCTATTATACAAAGATTTCTTAAAGATAAGAACAAAGGAAGCTGAATTAAAATATAAGACCTACATAAATAAATTGATTAAAATAACGAGAAACAGTAAAAGGAACTACTATAGCAAAATACTGGAGGAAAACAAGAATAACATAATAATTACATGGAAAGTGTTAAATGAGATTATTAAAAACAGAACTGGAAAGCCAGGATATGCCATACATACAGGACAACCATACAGGACGAGTATGTTGTTAGGGGACTGTATAAACCATTGCTGGGTCTTTAGGCAGTTAAAGTAGTGGGAATGGTAAAACGTGTCGATTCAGTGGAAACACAACCAGAAGATTTTAAAACTCTGTACTCGCCAGTGTTTTCGGGGCTGGGGAAGTTAATAACTGAAGGTCAGCTGACCCAAAACGAAACTGATGCACATAAGAGGCCCATCCTCTCCGCCGCTGCATATCAATGGAGAAGAAGTCCATTTTGTAACATCCTTTGCCTATCTTTAGTTTAGTTTTAGTTTATTGTTTAGCACATATTATTATAGCAAATAACAGTGCAAGGAGGGAGACGAAGCCTAGGGCTTGTAAGGATCTCCACTCCTGTACAAACAAAGTGCAAAACAAACAAAGTGTTGTCGTCAAATATCATTCAAGTGTTTGAAAAAAATATATAAGTGAATAAACAAAAGCATAACAAGCTAAATATTAATTCGTCATATTTATATATGCATATATACGAATGTGTATGTATACATACATAAACAAATACACTATACAAAATGAGAAACAAGAGAAACAAAATAGACACTTAGCGATGTTGAAGCAATCAAAGAGACATCAGGTAGGAATAGCTAAGAGGGAGCACCTTGGCTCCATAATCACCAGCAACGGCAACATGCTACCAGAAATAAATCGGAGACGTGCTCTGGCAGCCACTACCATAAAAACACTCTGGAAACCATTGTGGAGACATCACTCCATATCACGAGAGACCAAATTAAGGATATATAACTCCTCAGTCTTGTCCATCCTCCTTTACAGAGCAGAAACCTGGCCTCTCAACAAGACCCAGGCTACCAGAATCGATGGCTTTAACACCAGAGCACAGCGCACTATAGAGGGGATAAAATGGACAGATAAAGTCCCCGACTCTGTGCTGCGGGAACGCACCCAACAGCCCCCAGCATCCCACAACGTCGGCTGCGCTGGTATGGCCATGTCAAAAGACTCCCCCCTGAACACCCGACTCACGCTATCCTCAATTTCCAACCCAAAATTGCCGGCTGGAAACGACCCCGCGGTGCCCCCCGCACTCGATGGATCGATGCCGTCACCATGGACCTACATCACCTGGGCCTGTCGCTAGCTGAAGCTGAGCCCCTAGCACTGGACCGAACCAACTGCCGAAGACTAACTAAACTGATTGGCTCTACGCATGGCGACACTCCCGTCGCTGAGCAAGAGACTGATGATGATGATGGAAGTTAGAGGAGCCCTACAAAATCGAGCTTGATTCAGGGGCCGTCCCCTACGCCATGCCAACTCCTCGCAGAATACCCTTGCCACATTTGCATGACAGAATACTACAAAAGCCTCTGTGACTAATTGTTTCTTTGTGTACTTTGGTTTAATTTTTTCTTTTATTATTATTATTTCTTTTATTAGTTTTTATTATTTTCAAACACATTCCTTCACAGTAAATATGGCAGTGAATGTCTCCAAAATAAGGCATGGTGTGGAGTGTTGGTCATCTCAAGAGCACTCTGAGAGCTATAAGAATACACAGCCATTTTTCCTCGTGAGTGTGTGTGCGTGTGTGTCCTGGCAAAAGGCATGGGGAACACCTGTTCATAAGACTCCTCCTGTCTGAATTGGCTGTTGGACAGTAGATTGCAAACCTCCTTCACATCGTTGGTCAGCTTTCTCAAAAGCATCTGTGACAATGTGACACGCAAAGAGCAAAAGTATCAGTATGGGTGCAAATGTCTGTGAGTTGAGGTGGACGTTCCCAGGCCCGTATTCAAAAAGCCCAAATTCAAAGTCATGACCACAGGCTTTGTCCACAGACGTTGGCATCAGGCCGGCTATATGATGGTAATTCAGGGATGAAGGCCTCCTCGTCTTCCTCAGAGGTGTCCTCTTCCCGCATGAATTTTCTCTATGTGGTTGCTGTGTAATTGAGGAAAAGCAGCAGACAGAATAAAATGAGCACCTCTTGGAACCTAAATGAGTCTAAAGAGTTCATAGTCTGAGACCTAAACATACGTACTGCAGTTTTACGAGCGAGTTGTGAAACTGTATTATACTGCCCCCCGATGGCCAAAGCACACACTGCTCTAATTTATTTGTGGTAATTGGATCGTTTGCCTCTGAGCTCTCACAGCTAACTAATATCCAAAGCACATTTTTTTCTGAACATTTTAGCTGTAATAACCAATTTGACCATGCGAAATGAGCCACAGGTCCACATCAGAGTTCCCCGGATTCCCACGGAAGAGGAACTCGCCAAAAAGCCCGAGTTCCGGAACATCGCCGGATACATCGATTGGCGGCGCAGGTGCAGTAAGCCAACTCAGCGTTCGACTTGCGCTAACTTTTCCCGTGCTGCATTCAGGCGCGTACAGCGTGCAGTTCTTGACCATAGAAGGGATGGTGGCGGGCGTCCAGAAGGGAGTGGCCTCCCTGCAAGAAGACAAAATGATCGGCTCAGGCGGCAGAGTGGGGCACTACACCTGGAAAGTACCCAGTGGAACTATAGCGAGTCAGGTTCCATGTCTACGGAAGAGGATGAGGGCCATCTGTACATGTCACACTCAATCTCACGAAGAAAACTTTGTCCTTTTTATTGCATCTGAGTGCCTCGACTGCTTCTACCCTAGTAGTTGGATTCATCTGAGTTATGTGAATATACGATTTGAACAGATTTTAGTTAGCCCAATTTATATATATATATATATATATATATATATATATATATATATATATATATATATATATATATACATATACACACACACACACACATATGTATTTATATATTTTTTTTTTTTTCCCTCCCCAAGAACATTAAGGTTTTGTACTAAAATGAGCGAAAATGTAAAATGTCCCCGGTGGTCCTGAACACGATCCATTAATATTCTGTTTCCTTACACATAAAATAAACTGAGTGAATTCACCTTTTTTTTTTTTAAGTCTTGTTTTATTTTAACTAACTTATTAACAATAAAACACGCACACACCATCTGTAAAATACACTTCAAGAACACAGAAAACATGCACACACCATCAGTAAATAAACAAGCACACACCAATGGTAAAATACACTTCAAGAACACAGAAAACATGCACACATCATCGGTAAATAAACAAGCACACACCAATGGTAAAATACACTTCAACATCACACACAATAATTTCTTGCAACAGGCAAATTGAAGCCGCGTTAACTAAAACACTTTGAGAATGGTCCAGCTGAGGCGAGCAACATTTTCGACACTGAACATCTTTTGTTCTGACAGGAGGCAGTCATCATTTTCTCTTCAGCTGAGGGAGATGGGGGGATCAGTTGTGGAAATAGCACAAAAAAGTATTACGTGTTTATCAAAGGCCGAACTGGACACCTCCATAATATCAACATACCAATCCTTAAACACAGTTCAGTTGCCTTAATGACTCGGGACCTCTTTTGGACTTCCTGTTGAATAATAAAGACACGATGGACTCAATGAAGCGATTCTCGGTTGTCTTAACAGTGTTGTAGAAAGAATGCTTACCTTGTAGGGATTCCAAGCCGTTCACCTGACTGGGATCCTCGAAACATGTCGTGCTCCAAGACACCACATTCGGCAGCCTCACAGTCGGGCAGACGGAGGCGGCGTCTCATCTTCTCATTTCTGTGCCACTTCGACCCTGGAGAGAAAAGGCTGCAGGACAAGTTGCCCCAGTCCAACTCCCGGTGATGCTTCCTCAGCTTGAAGCAGTGCGGTGACAAAGCCAGTGCCCCCAGCGTTTGGGAGAAATGAGGCCGGCGGGCCTCAGCACTTGGACAGAGTTTGCTCTGACACACAAACTTGTGGAAGTGCTTATAGAAATCCTCGTCCAGGTCCTTTTTGGAGTACGGGAAGAAGCCCGATGTCAAGGAGGAGTCAACGGACAGGTGCTGACAGAAACTCTTGCGGGCCTGTGGGGGGGACCCCAGGCAGGACTTTGGCTGGGGCGTAAGTGGCCTTTGGCGTGTGGAAGCCGGGGACCTGGAGTAGCGTTGCACTTGAGCAGGGTTGGGGCTTCGGGAGAAGGCCTGCTGAGATCTTGTGTGGTCTTCCCAGTTCACCATGCCCACCTTTCCAAGACTGGGCCGATCCGGAAAACCACAAATATCAGTTTGCGCTAAAAATTTGCTGTTTTCAGGGGAGAAAAGACTCTTGGAGCTCTGAGACAAATCAGAGAAAGACCCAGATGATTGCAAAGAACTTGCAAAGAACTGCTCATCGGCAGCAGAGACAGCAAGCCCTTTGGGACGACCACAACACCGTGACGGACTGAGGACCCGCGGGGATTGCTGCTGCTGTTCTCGTGCAGCTGCACGGGCAAATTTTGTGGATCTCAGAGACCGGTCTGAGGAAGGAGTAGAAGGCCGCAAAGGACTTAGAACCCACGAAGATGGCTGCTCTCTGGCACCAGTACTCCAAAGCCTTTGGGACCTCAGGAACTGATCCAAGGTGGGGCCAGAAGAGCGCTGAGGACTGAGAACCCACGACGATGGCTGACCGGGAGACTTCAAAGGACTGAAGCCGCGCAAAGATGGCTGCTCACCGGCAGGAGCGCTACAAAGCCTTTTGACCCTCGGGGACTGGTTTGCAGTGGAATCAGAAGACCGTGAAGGACTAGGCATGCCCAAAGCTCGCTGATCTCTGTCAACTGAGGAAAATAGCCTTCTGGAGCTTAGGGGACAGTCCAAAGACACTCCTGAAGAGGTACCAGAAGAGCTGGGGAAGCACGAGAATGGCTGCTCTCCCATAAGCCTTCTGGATCTTTGCAACCTGCTTAAGGAAGCCTCGGAGGAAAAATTAGAAGATCGTGAAGGACTGAAAACGCACGCAGATGGCTGATCTCTGGTAGCAGAGACAAACAACCTTCTGGGGTTTGAGGGCTGGTCCAAGGTCCCAGAGGAGGCACTGGAAGGACTGAGGGCAAAGGGTGGCTCTTTTGCCACGATGAAGGTCTCATCTACTTTGATCCTTTTGGATTCAGGAGATTGTCGGATGAAAGACAGATCCATGCCCAGAAGAGTTTTGTCCCTCAAAGAGGAGCACTGTAGCATGGAACAAGTGGTTGCTGGATTCTTTGTGGTTTTCTTGCTCGTGGATCGTCTGTGGCTCGTGCCCAGAGTTTTAATGCGTTTGCTTCTGCCGGACTGCTGACGCCACTTGCGGTACTTCATGAGTACACGGTTCCCTATGTCGGATATGCGCCACCGGTGCCGTGCTCGACGGATTCGACCGATCATGCTGGGGAAGAGCTCTGACAAATTGCTACCCTGACTTCTCAGGTTCAACTCCAACTCCTTGGCTTGGTCCTCAGGGAGGAAATCAAATTCAGGGATGCTCCACTGACTTCTGTTCAGAGAGCTCTCCCAGGAATGCAGGTTGGACACACCTGCATGGGGTGAAAAAAAAAAAAAGAGTGACTTCATAAATTTCTTTTTTTAAATACCCTTGTGATCAAGATTGACGTCACTTCTCATCCTTTATCAAGTCTTCCTGAAAGGAGCCTGTTTCGCAAGGCCGGTGCCATCTCTATCAATTGGCACACCCGCGGTAAAGGAGGGACTTATGACAAAATAAGTCCGAACTGTTGTACAATCGCATTCATTTAAAATCCCCCAACATAGTAAGCAGCCACAGAAAGAACACAGCAGTCAGTAGATCAGCACCCCCCCAACGTGTTTTTTTTTTCAATGTGAGAACAACTTCTGTTGCCATGATGAATCGAAAATGTTTTGGCGTATTTACAACGAATCACAAGCCACGGTTGTCAAACTCATTTTGGGGGGCCGGATCTGGCCCCCATTAAGCCTCCATCCCATCAAGTCATCAAGTGAGAAATTGCTGCTCTTACCATCATCATTGTCACCATCCACTAACATCTGGCAAGAATCGCCTCCGCCATCTTGCTGCGATTGGTCCAGCTTTTGAACAAAAAATATGCAGACAAAACATTTCTTCATTAGATAAAATTGTCCATGTGCTGACTAAAGCCACTTTTCCACTGCAGAAAAAAAAAACTAAACAGGACAGCGATAACATGTAATTCATTAATTCAATGCTTTGAAAAGGACACATATTAACCAAATCAATTTATAGAGATGCTTAGAGGTGCATCTTATGCTAATAAAAAAATAGAGCCAAAAGCCCAACATCTGAAATTCAAAATGAGATGTGTATTTTTAAGACCAATGGGTTAGCAGGAAAAAAAGGCGATTTGCCCACCTCCTTCGCCTTTATCATCTTTTTAGACACCTTCATGTAGTGCAGCAGGCCTTTAAAAATATACAAAACACAATCAAAACATAATAATCAAGAGGTTGACATCAAAATAAGTAACAAGCAACGACTTACTTTCTGTACTGGTGTTATTGAGGTCCACTTCTATCGCCGCGTCGGGATCGGGCAGGTTGGAATACTGTTTTTGGGGAGAATGAAAATGTTGGCTTAAGAATATGAAAGTTGATGTGCAATGTAGAAAACCGCGTTTTCTATCTTGCACATCTATTTCTGTTGTTGCGTTGTCAAAATGCCAACTTTGTAGCTTCAGCTAACCATCGACCATTTGGAACACGCACCTTTTGTATAATTCGAAGCAGCGACTGTTGGTATTTGTGGCCGTTTGCGGCGAATTGACATCTAATGTTTTCGGCCATCAGAACGAATTAAATGTGACCACCGAAGAAGTACAAACAAAACGTGCAAAAGCACAGTGATATTCAAAACTTGTAAAAGCGCTGCGATATTCAAGACTTGGCCGTTGTTGTCTGTGAGCGGACGGTGATTGGACGAAGGGATCTTCTTCTTTCTCTTGTTTTAGGGCGGGGGCACCAGCTTCAACATACATTACCGCCACCTACTGTGTTGGAGTATAAACCAGCGTACTTACCGTCCCATCATTAGTTTTACAACTTTAGCTAAATTCTTTCCACCACACCTGTCTAAATAAGATATCTAATCTTAAAAAGCATATTTTTTTCCCCCATCGTGACTGCAACTTTTAATGTCATCTTTGCCCCCAATGTCTCCATCTACTTTCTTAATAGTTGACCCTGGTCTTCATGCTTGTAACAGTGAAACAAAACACGCTCCACTGATTCCTCAACGTTACACTGTACACACAGCCCTGTTGCATGTTTTTGTTGTTGTTGTTGTTGTTGTTGTGATGATGATGATGATGATGATGATGATGATGAAAATGATGATGATGATGATAGAACTTTATTCATCCCACAGCGGGGAAATTTACTTGTCACAGCAGCGTACAAGAGTGCAAGAATACAAGTGCCAAATTTAAGCGAAGGCGTGACAAACTGTCGGAGAGTTACAATATCTTGATGCACTTGCTGGGGGCAGCCAAACTTCTCCATGATCTTCCATAAGTCAACCCTGCTGACCGTGTCGAAGACCTTTGTCAAGTCCACAAAGGTCATGCAGAGGTCGCAGTGGTGCTCTTGGCATTTTACCTGGAGTTGGATCGCGACAAATATCACGTCCGCTGTCCCACGACCGGACATACTTGCTTTCTGGGAGGTGTCCTTGTTGTAGGTGTTGCAGGAGACAATTGAGCAGTACTCGAGCCAAGAGCTTCCTGGCTGCGGACAAGAGGGAGATGCCTCTGTGGTCGTTGCAAGACTGGTGGTTGCCCTTCCTCTTGTAGATGTGGACGACACTGGCACCCCTGAACTGTTGTTGCACCTTTTCCTCTCACCACATGGACCAGAAGAGCAGAGTCAGTTTCTGTCTCATAGCATGGGCCTCCTGCCTCGTACACTTCAGCAGGGATAGCGTCAAATCCTGGTGCTTTGCCACAGGAGATTTGTTTGACAGCCTTCCTGACTTCTTCAGTGGGGAGGTTGTCCAGGTCAGGTTGGGTTCAACTTGAGGCAGGCATTCCATGGGTCCGTCATTGACTGAGGCTGGGCAGTTGAGGATGTTGTTGAAATGTTCAACCCATCTCTCCAGTATCTTCTTCTTCTCAGTCAGCAGCTCATCTATGTACATTGAGGAGGGGTGAGCATTCAGAGGATTGAGGTCCGTACACCGCCTTCAGCACGTCGTAGAAACACTTGGAGTTGTGGCTCTCAGTGTAGCCCTGGATTTTATCTGTCTTGTTGCTAAACCACCTATCCTGCTTCTTGGGTAGCTTCTTTTGGATTTTCCTTTGCGTTGGTGAAGGCATTCCTTCTTGGGTCTTGAGGGTAGGTCGTTCTGATGCACTCGAAGGAGTTGTTGTTTCTTTGCAAACAGCCCCTGTATCCCTTCCTCGTTTTCATCAAACCAGTCTTGGTTACGGCAGGTAGCAGGTCCAATGTGTTCAGAGGCAGTTGAGTAAACGACGTCTCCGAAGGTTGACCACTGCTCCTCTATGCTGGGTCCATCATTGTGCATCGCGTCAGTCAGTTTACACTCGAGGTCCTTGGAAATAAATAACTATTCTAGCTGCAAACGTCTGTTTTTTAATGCAATAGTTACATACATAGCTGTATTTCAGCTATTTATGTAACTGTATTTCAGCTATGGACCAGTGTTCTAATGGTCCATTATGTTTGCTAATTGTGTTACAAGCCTAATGAATGATTAGAAAACCCTTGAAAATTCTTGTTCAATTATGTTAGTTTTCATGCAAAACACCAAATTGTCTTTAAACTTTTGAATTGTACTTTATGCTGAAGTAAACACATTTAGTAGTCAGTCATGAAATCAAATCACACCAGATGACACCTGAACTATAAAACAAAACAAATACTATTTAGAGGGCATCTTACCTCAAGATTCCCCTCATGTTAACACCTATTTGATCACTCCAAAAAGGTGAAACGTTGCAAAACATTCACAGGAAAGCAATAAGATTACATTTGGCTCCATCTAGTGGTCCTGGAAGAGTGCTTAAAAAGTACCACGAGATTTCAGAGGCTACTGTTGATAACACTGCATTACAGCTATTTGGCGCATTAGCAATTACTCTCGGGCTGGTTTTATAATAGTAATAAAATAATATCAAGATGGAATTTCATTCCAAATATTGCACAGGGCGGCTCAGTAGCGCACTGTAGCTGGGGCGCTTCCAGTAGCAACTCCGTGGCTATTCCCTCAAGTGGGTGTTTATTGGAATTGTTGGAACAAGGATCAAAGAACAGAAGATGTATCTGAGGTGGTAGAGGATAGGCTGGACACTGTGTATCCTGGCTGAATCCAGGTAGATACAGATGACTCAAAAGACCCCAACACAGGCTGTACCGTGCATAGGGTTTATGTTCTGCTAAAGGGGTATTGGTCTAAAGGAGAACTACAGCTCATCTGTGTGTATTTACGGTTGAATTGATAGCTATGTTAACAGCTTTACAAAAATAGAGAGAGGAAGGTTACGTTAAAAGGGCAGTTATTTGCTCAGCTTCAGCGTTCCTAGCAGTGCAGGCCTTTCAATCTGAATGCAGACAAGACGAAATATAGGAGGGTAGGAATAGCTGTGAGGTTGATTTGGATTCCAGCCGACAGAGAAATCACGGTAAATGAAATGACGGACTCACTGGTGAAAGAGGCTCTCAAACAGAATGACGTATGAGTAAAAAAGAGGGAAAAACGTTGGTAAAAAGTCACCTTATGAAGGAATGGCTCAAAAAATGGGATCATGGAAATACTGGAAGACGCATATAAAATACAGAAAGAAGTCAGTACAACCACCAGAAGAAGTGCTAAGAATACATTGGAGGAAAATATAGTCACAACAATAAGGGTACGGCATACAGGGTTAGAATAGAATAGACCTTTATTGTCATTGTCACACATGTACAACGAAATTTAAAAAGTGCCAACCGATCAGTGCATAAAATAAAAAATAAATAGAATAAAAAGATAAAAAAATACAAGCTAAAAACCCACAGAAGAACATAGACACACATAATCATTTTTCTAGCGGCATTTAATGTGACTACCGCTGTAGGGTAAAAACTGTTGGCGAATCTGCTAGTCCTTGACCTAATTGATCTGTAGCGTCTGCCTGATGGCAACAGTTCGAAAAGGGAGTGGCCAGGGTGGGAAGTGTTCTTCATAATGTTCTGTGTTTTTTTGAGACAGCGGGTTCTGTGTAGGTCTTCCAGTGTGGGGAGAGGGCAGCCAACGATCTTCTGTGCTGTCTTGATGACCCCTTGGAGCTTTTTCCTCTGAGCTGCAGTGCAGCTGGAGTACCAAACACGTTAAAGTGCTTTCTATGGAGCAGCGATAGAAGGACACCAGCAGTCTTTGTGTAATGCTGTACCTCCTAAGCACCCTTAGGAAGTAGAGTCTCTGCTGGGCCTTTTTTAGCAGCTCAGAGGTGTTCACGCTCCAGGTGAAGTCCTCCTCGATGTGGACTCCCAGGTAGCGGAAGGAGGACACCCTCTCCACAGACCCCGTTGATGATAACTGGTGGAATGTCCGTTTTATTTTTCCTTCTAAAATCAATGACCAGTTCTTGGGTTTTAGCCGTGTTTAGGAGCAGATTGTTCTCTCCGCACCACTCCGATAGCTGCACCACTTCGTCCCTGTAGGCCAGTGCTTCTCAATTATTTTCTGTTACGCCCCCCCTAGCAAGAAGAAAACTATTCGCGCCCCCCACTCCCCACCGTGACTATCCATCTCTGCATAACATTTTATCCTTATTAACATTAAAGAAAAAAAGAAAGACATATGGTCAAACTTACAAAGAATAACTTTATCATATCGTGTTTTAAGTCTGCAACAGAAAAGATTTTAAGTGCATCAATGCCTGAAATTAAGAATAAATATTTCCTTGTTTAAACTGTAAACATGTTTGACCAACTAATTGCACCATTGCAAAATTAAATCAAATCAATAAATAATATTTAATAATTATAATAACTAATAAACTACAAAAACTAAAAAAATAATAACTTATTTATATTCAGTTCAGCAACATTAACTCAGGAGCACAATATATAAAACACTTGAACCTACAAAACAAGGTGAATTAAACAATTTGTGCTAACCAAGGCAAACCTGTTGTCTTGAAAGTCGTAAAATGTTGCACTGTCGCAAACGTGACAGAAGTAACAATGAGAGCGCCACTGCCGCCTACTGTAGTAAATGCGCAATTACACTTTATTCGAGTACTGCCAAAAAAAAAAAAAAAAAAAAGCCTGTTCCCCAGGGTCACACGCGCCCCCCCAGGTATTGCACCGCGCCCCCCAAGGGGGGCGCGCCCCACTATTTGAGAAGCACTGCTGTAGGCAGACTCATCCCCCTTTGAGATGGTGTCATCCGCAAATTTCACGATGGTGTTGCTGCGGTGGGCGGGGGTGCATGTATGTGTGTAGAGCAGTGGTTCCCAAAGTGGGCGGTACCGCCCCCCTGGGGGCGGTGGAAAGATCTGGGGGGGCGGTGAGGAAGAAAGGGGCGGTAGGGGGGCGGCAGTCAGATCCGACAGCATAGACTACAAAAGCAAAAGCTCAGGTTTGTAATTTCAAGCTTGTAATGTTCAGAATTTTATCTTATAACAAAAACCGCATTCTGGCGGTCAACATCATCTTGAGTTCAAGTCAACATGAAATTGGGGACTCGCCAGAACGCGCCGTGTTGTGTTGTGTTGAGCTGGTTAGGGCAGTGGTCCCCAACCACCGGGCCGCGGACCGGTACCGGTCCGTGGGTCACTTGGTACCGGGCCGCCAAGCCGCACAGAATTTTTTTTTTATCGACGATCAATTAATTCAGGTCAAGACACTCGTCCCGGTCACGTGACATGTTTCCCCAGTTGAGCCCGCAAAGCTAATATGTGGCGACAGGCTAACTAACCAGGCAGTGAAGCATTCAAAACTGCTTCAACACATGGAGACCAAGCATCCTGCAATAAAAGACAAACCTTAAATCACTTCGGGTGTCATTGTCTCCGATTACGTCTAGATGGGACCGGTTCGTTTCTGAGAAACAAACTCAGTGCTCCCACTAATTCAACGTAATGGTAATGATATTATAAATGTATTATTTATTTATTTATATAAATGTATTATTTATTTATATAAATGCCGGTCCTTGGGGGGGGGGGGCGCTAGGAATTCACTGGGGAGCCAAAGGGGGCGCCAGCCTGCAAAAGTTTGGGAACCACTGGTGTAGAGCGTGTATAGCAGTGGGCTCAGTACGCAGCCCTGCGGGGAGCTGGTACCAAGACTGAGAGGTGTGGATGTATGACGGCCCACTCTCACCCTCTGGCTGCGACCCGTCAAGAAGCTCTTAATCCACCTGCAAGTATTGTGTGGAAGTCCCAGGCCCCCCAGTATGTCAAAGTCAAAGTCAAAGTCTGCTTTATTGTCAACCTCTTCACATGCCAAGACACACAAAGAAATCGAAATTACGTTTCCACTATCCCACGGTGACAAGACATAGTACACGACATACATACAAGCAAACAACACAAAATAAAACAAGAAGGCACAAACAATGAATAATAAGAGTGATGAATACATAATAAATAAACAAATAACACAATAAATAAATAAATAAATAAGAGGAGCAAAACGGAGCAAGTGTGCATACAGCAGACAGTCAGAATATAGCGCAAAAGTACAGGACGCTACGCAGAAGGGGGGAGAGAGTTCAGGATCCTAACAGCCTGGAGTACGAAGCTGTTGGTGAGTCTGGTGGTGTACCTCTTCCCAGAGGGCAGAAGATCGAACAAAGAGTGAGCGTCGTGACTCACATCACTCACAATCGTGGTCGCCTTGTGGGTGAGATGGGAGGTGTAAATGTCCTTCAAGGAGGGAAGTGAAGCACCAATAATCTTACCAGCCGTGTTCACTGCGCTGGAGGGCCTTCATGTTGTAGTCAGTGCAGCTACCACCCCAAACAGCAATACAGCTGGAGAGGACGCTCTCAATGGTGCCACGGTAAAATGTAGTCATGACGGCCGGAGGAGCACACGCTCGCCTGAGTTTCCGCAGGAAGTACAGGTGGCGCTGGGCCTTCTTCGCCAGTGATGCGGTGTTGGTGGACCAGGAGAGATCCTCACTGATGTGCACCCCCAGGAACCTGGTGCTGCTCACTCTCTCCACCACAGCACCGTCGATGGTCAGCGGCAGGTGTCGGGTGTGACCCTTCCGGAAGTCAACAACAATCTCCTTGGTCTTGTTGACGTTCAGCAGGAGGTTGTTGACCTTGCACCACGTGGTCAGAAGGTCAACCTCCAACCTGTATTGAGTCTCGTCGCCCTTGGTGATGAGACCCACCAGAGTCGTGTCGTCAGCAAATTTCACCATGCGGTTGGCGCTGTAGGTTGCAGCGCAGTCATGCGTCAGCAGGGTGAAGAGCAGCGGACTGAGCACGCAGCCTTGTGGGGCCCCCGTGCTCAGCGTGATGCTGGCGGAGATCTTGTCGCCAACACGTACCACCTGAGGTCTCTGACTGAGGAAGTCTAGTAGCCAGTTGCAGAGGTAGGTACTGAGGCCCAGCTTGGCGAGTTTGCAGATGAGTCGTTGTGGCACAATGGTGTTGAAGGCAGAACTGAAGTCCACAAACAGCAATCTCACATACGAGTCCCTACTCTCCAGGTGGGTGAGGGCCGAGTGGAGGGCCGAGCAGATGGCATCCTCAGAGGACCGTTTGGCTCGGTACGCAAACTGGAAGGGGTCTATGGTGGGGGGTAGAATGGATCTGATGTGCTCCATGACAAGCCGCTCAAAGCACTTCATGATGATGGGCGTCAGTGCCACGGGGCGGTAGTCATTGAAGCAGGACGGGGCAGGTTTCTTCGGCACAGGTACGATGGTGGCAGCCTTGAAACACGAAGGGACGACGGCTTGCTGCAGGGAAAGGTTGAAGATGTCCGTGAAGACACCCGTCAGAAGACACCCGTCAGCTCCCCAGCGCAGTCCTTCAGCGCTCGACCCGGGATGTTGTCAGGGCCCGCCGCCTTACGAGTGTTGATAGCGGCAAACGCCCTCCTCACGCTATCAGCAGAGAGGCACAGGGGCTGCTCTTGTGGAGGAGGAGGGGCCTTCAGCGGGCAAGTGCTGTTCTGAGCGTCGAAGCGAGCAAAGAAGCGATTGAGATCGCTGAGCAGACGGATGTCGCCCTCACAGCTCTGCGGCGCGGGCTTGTAGTCCGTGATGGTCTGAATGCCCTGCCAAAGGCTCCGTGCGTCCTTGCTGTCCTTGAAGTGGGCGATAATCCTGCAAGAGAACGCCCTTTTCGCCTCCTTGATGCCCCGGGACAGGTCGGCCATCGCTGTCCTCAAGCCAGCCTCATCCCCCACTCTGAAGGCTTTGTCCCTGGCCCTCAGCAGCCTGAGGACAGGCCCAGTCAGCCACGGCTTCCAGTTAGTCCGAGTGACGATGTATTTCGAGTGGGTCACATCATCAATGCACTTCGCGACGTAAGAGGAAACAGAGTCAGTATACTCCTCTATATCCGTCCGATCATTGCAAGTGGCCGCCTGCTTAAACATTTCCCAGTCAGTAGAGCCAAAGCAGTCTCGAAGCACATCAGAGGCACCCTCAGGCCACACTCTAACCCGCTTGCGAACCGGCCTGGATGCTTTCACCATTTGTCTGTATGCGGGCAAAAGCATAACAGTGATATGGTCAGAAAGTCCAAGATGGGGGAGGGGGGCGGCTTTGAAAGCTCCTTTATGTGAAGAGTAGACCAGGTCCAGGAAGCTGTCACCACGTGTTGGAAAATTAACATGTTGGTGAAGCCTCGGAAAAACAGACTTCAGGTTAGCGCGATTAAAATCCCCAGCGAAGATGGTGAAACCGTCAGGGTGCGCCGTCTGTTGTTCACTGACAGACTGGTACAGTTCACTAAGAGCCGCGATCCTGTCGCCTTCGATGTTGGAAGGCGGGATGTATACCGCGACTAGCAGAATCGCAGTAAATTCCCTCGGCAGGTAAAAAGGACGGCACTTAATGCCACCAGTCTGTGGGGGAGGATGGTGTTAAAAGCAGAGCTAAAGTCCACGAAGAGCATCCGCACATAGCTTCCCGGCTGCTCCAGGTGGGACAGTGCAGCGTGGAGGGCTGTAGCTACTGCATCCTCTGTGGATCTATTTGCCCTGTAGGCAAACTGGTGGGGGTCAAAACCTCTGAGCAGGAGTGATGTGATGTGACCCCGTACCAGCTTTTCAAAGCACTTCATCACCACCGGGGTGAGTGCGACTGGCCGGTAGTCATTAAGGCTGGTGATGTGGCGTTTCTTGGGCAGGGGGACTATAATGGAAGATTTTAAACAGGATGGGACGGTGGACTCGGTAAGGGACTGGTTGAAGATCTTTGTGAAGACTCCAGCCAGCTGATCTGCGCAGTCCTTCAGGACACGCCCAGTGACGCCGTCAGGACCCGCAGCCTTCCTCGAGTTGATGGTCCGCAGCGTGCGCCTCACCTCGTGCTCCTTCACTGTGAGGGTGAAGCTGCTGCGGACTGTGGGATGTGATGTGGCCGCTTCAGGTGGCTCGGACTCGAACCGGGCAAAGAAGGTATTAAGGTCCTCTGCCATTGAGGCGTCCCCTTCAGCAGCTCCGATGGTGGTTCTGTAGTTGGTGAGATGCTGGACTCCCTGCCACACCTGCTTGCTGTTGTTGCTGTCCAGGTGATCCTCAATCCTCTTCTTATAGGCAGGCTGGGCCTCTCTGATGCCTCTCCTCAGGTTGGCTCTGGCTGTGCTGTAGAGAGCCCCGTCCTCAGACCTGAGGGACAGGGCGGTGTCCCTCTCCTCCAGCAGCCGAAGGACCTCCCGGGTCATCCAGGGCTTCTGGTTGGGGTATATCCGTATAGGTTTGTCCACTGTGACAGTGTCTGTGTCTGAACAAGACACTCCATTTGATTAAAGAAAACAACAATAACAAAAAACATCCAACAGGGCTGTGTGAACAGTGTAACGTTGAGGAGTCAGTGGAGCGTGTTTTGTTTCACTGTTACAAGCATGAAGACCAGCGCCAACTATTAAAAAAGGAGATGGAGACATTGGGGGCAGAGATGACATTAAACGTTACAGTCACGATCGGAAAAAAACCCTGCTTTTTAAGATTAGATATCTTATTGAGACAGGTGTGGTGGAAAGAATTTAGCTAAAGTTGTAAAATTAATGATGGTACGCTGGTTTATACTCCAACACACTAGGTTGCGGTAACGTACCTTGAAGCTGGTGCCCCCCGCCGTAAAACAAAGAAAAAAGATCCCTTCGTCCAATTATCACTGTTCGCTCACAGACAACAGCAGCCATGTCTTTATTATTCAACAGGAAGTCCAGAAGAGGTCCCGAGTCATTAAGGCAACTGAACTGTGTTTAAGGAGGGTGATACTGATATTATGGAGGTGTGCAGTTCAGCCTTTGATAAACACTTAATACTTTTTTGTGCTATTTCCACAACAGACCCCCCCCCCCCATCTCCCTCACTTGAACAGAAAATCCCAGGCCTTATCAAGGTATTTTAGTTAGCGCGGCTTCAATTCGCCTGTTGCAAGAAAATATTGTGTGTGGTCTTGAAGTGTATTTTACCATTGGTGTGTGCTTGTATTTTTACCGATGGTGTGTGCATGTTTTCCGTGTGTTCTTGAAGTGTATTTTACAGATGGTGTGTGCATGTTTTATTGTTAATAAGTTAGTTAAAATAAAACAAGACTTAAAAAAAATGGTGAATTCACTCAGTTTATTTTATGTGTAAGGAAATCAATGCATCATGTTCAGGACCAGCGGGGACATTTTATGCAGTTGCTCATTTTAGTACAAAACTCAAACATTCTTAGGGGGGAAAAAAAATTAAATACAAATTATATATATATATATATATATATATATATATATATATATATGTATATATATACGTATGTACTATACACAAGGTGCTGAAACAGTTTCAGGCAGTCAATATTATTAACTAATAAGTACATTTATTATATGCTTTATTGATTAAGTAGTTTGGGGTGCCAGTCTTATTCCGGTAAAAGTATTTCTTTGTGAATAAAAAATGACAAGTTATTTTGTAATCTTGTCTGATGGAATGACGTAAATATCTCCATGGATCATGGGGATATTTAGACAGACACACAGCCCTAGTGATGATAAGTCATATTGAAGATAAATGAATGAGATAAACATCAATATTGATAACTTATTTTACAATGATGACACATCAGTGCACAAAACAGAACAATAAACAAAAGATAACATAAGCAAAAACAATATGTAGACAACACTATTTTAAATCAAATCAAATGAAGGAGAGGCTACATGGAAACAGCAGGTACTATTCGTCACGTTGACTAGCAATACTACTGGCGACTATTAGTCAGTAGTACGTATGTATTACTGTCAGATGTCAGGGTTGTACATTGCCGAGACACTGATCCCTTTTTGGTCTCTGATCTCGCTTGGTTTAAGCAGCTCCGTTGCCTCGCATCCCTGAATATTTTGGCAGTCACTACATCTGACAGAACCTCCTCTTCCCGAATTATAGGGAATGTGCCCGACCTGGGCAAAATGTCAATGATTTTTACATGGATGCGCACATACGGAAGAATTCCACTCTTCACAGGAAATTCCGAATTTGTATTGTACTCATCTAATTCACAATTTTGTTTTTGGCTTGTACTCCAGGTTTTCTTCTGTACATGTATTGGTGAGCATAGTTTGAAAAATGATTTGTTGACTGCAAAGACTATTTGTGGCATCAATGCACTGATATGACAGGTGTTGTGTCTCTGAAATCTATCTCACTTTTGGCTTGTGTTTTCTATTAATATGCACTTGCAAGTTTTTTTTATTTGGTTGCATGTCACTTTCACCTGCTGACGGACCTTTAATCGTCCTGATGATGGTGACGACGGTGCTGTCTGTACTGCTCGTGCAGGTGCTGTCTGTGCTGCTGCTTCTGATGAGGAAGGTGGTGGTAACTTCTTCCTACATTGACCGAGATGTTTAATCAAAGCCCTTTTCTGGAGTATAGTTGAAGCACAATAACAGTGAAAATGCGTTGTTTGGAGCCCAGGTTGCACTTCATGATGACAAAACCTGAAATGAAAAAAAAGACAGAACTTTTTAGACAGTCTTGTGTACAGTAATGCTTCATGCAAAGTAGCACAATAGATGTATAATAAGCGAGAGTCGCACGAATCAAATGCAGACTGTTTATTCTTCCACGCAGAAGCCCCATTTCAGTCCAACTGAAAACACTCCCATAGGAGGAGGGTTCCGTGCATCAATATTCAAAAAAAATGTTGGATAGTGACGAGTATTTTGTAACGTTACTGTTGATTTTTGACATTTGTTTAATTTTCGATGAAAAATAGAGTTTTCGGTTCCCAACTCTAGTTCTGTGCTCATTTGCAATGATTACATTTGTCCACTAGAGTTCAGTGTTTTCCAAGACCTCAGATACTTCCACCCATTTGAGACTTAACAAAATGTCCAACAAAACATGTCTGTCTTTCTTTCTTTTTCCTTAAATCACTTTCCTTGTTGATGACTTTGTTCTGTCTGTGGCTGTTCAGCTCCTACCATCTCCAGCACCTCCTGCTCTGTCTCTCTCTGGTCTCTGCTGCCTTAATCAAGGGACCAAACCACCAACACTTGTAGAGCAGTGAGGTCTTCTGGGAAGTGTAGTATGCAGCGACCATCTTGCCAGTGATGTAGCAGCCCTCGACCACCTGCCCTCTTGTGATACATTGATTGAAGGTTTGACAACAAATGATAGGTTAAGACATGCAAAGCACAGAAGCGTGCATACAGCTCTGAACATTGTGTACGCGCGCACGCACACAGTCACGCTTGCGCTTGCGCGCGCACACACACACACACACACACACACACACACACACACACACACACACACACACACACACACACACACACACACACACACACACACACACACCCCACACACCCTTCATACAATAATCACACACAAGAATCACAACTACACACACCTGATCTCACATCCTTTGAAAAAAGACTTTTTGAACACCAAATTTAATTTTTATACAGAAAATAATTACAGTACATCTGAAACAAATGATTATAACAATATATTCGAGAGAAAAAGCATGTTATTTTGCCTCATTCAAATCATGCAAAAACTATCACCTTAATATCTGAACATTTAAATATGTAAACTGTCACGTTCCGGCGTCACCTGCCGCTCGGCCACGCCCCAATCAGCTGAATCACCCGCACCTGTCGGGCTCTCTATTTAAACCCTGTCATCCAGTCACTCCCTTGTCAGTTCGTTCCTGTATGCTACCTGTTTGTGTGTGATATATGTATTGATATGAATGAGACCCAAGACGACAGCTCTTGTTCCAGTCACTCTCTGTATTCAACTGCCGCGCCTCCCCTCATGACGTCACACAACACAGCCTGACATCCCTAACACTACCCGTTGCTCCCTGTGCGTTTAGCCTATCAGCCTGTGCCTTTTCTCTGTTGCCAATCGTTTCGGTAAACTGACCAACCACGCCTCGATTGCCGCCTGCCCCGACTACTGGGTCGTCCCTGACCACGCTACGATCGCCGCCTGCCCCGACTACTGGCTCGTCCCTGACCACGCTCCGATCGCCGCCTGCCCCGACTACTGGCTCGTCCCTGACCACGCTCCGATCGCCGCCTGCCCCGACTACTGGCTCGTCCCTGACCACGCTCCGATCGCCGCCTGCCCCGACTCCTGGCTCGTCCCTGACCACGCTCCGATCGCCGCCTGCCCCGACTACTGGCTCGTCCCTGACCACGCTCCGATCGCCGCCTGCCTACTTGCTCGCCCCGACCACGACTACGCGCTGCGCTCTTCAGCACAGCTACGCCAGCCATATAACGAGTCCAGCGTCCCACTTTCCTTTTCCCCTTTTCAATAAAGGATCGTGCTGCATTTGGTTGCCCTGTCTCACTCATTGACATAAACTAAAGTGCAATCACATTTGTAAATGAATTGCTGCTGTTTTTTGAAATGTAAATAAACCAATCTACTGTGATAAAACAACAAAATTGCAATAACTGCATTAACCATCAAAGTGAAGTCTAACTAACTGTAGTCGTGAAACAAATCTGAATAAGGAAAAACATTGCAATAAAATAATGCAGGGGTGGCCAGCCCGCGGCTCGCGAGCCGCATGCGGCTCTTTGGCTGGTTCCATGCGGCTCTTTTACGTTCATATCAACATTTGTGTTTATTTTTTGTGCGTATTTGCTTCGCTTGAGTTCAATATGGTATTTTGGTCAAACGCGCATGCACCTGAGGTGAAATCCCGCAAAGGAGGAGGGACAAACCCATTTGAGGAGTGTCAATTTCGCTCTAAAAATGGCAAGGAAAAAATGCACAGCTAAACGAATATATGAGGATGAACACAGAACGTTTTTAACAGAGTTAAAGTTGTTTTTTGTTGAACGCAATGGCAAGCCATTCTGCCTGATATGTCGGACGTCATTAGCGCATTTAAAAGCTTCAAATGTTCAGCGCCACTTCAGCTCACTTCATGCCAATATCGCTAAGGACTTTCCAAAAGGGACTGAATTTCGCAAGCACAAGTTTGGACACTTTGAAAAGTCAGGCAGAAAAATAGGTACAGTTTTTCAAAAAAATTACGAAGCACTCAGAGACTGTCACGCTTGCATTGTTTCAACTGGCTTGGAACATTGCACGGGCTAAAAAGCCATACAATGAAGTGGAGTTTGTTAAAAAATGCCTCAGTGACGTTATTGAAATCTTGTCTCCTGAAAACGACAAACTAAAACGAATGGTCTGTCCCGCCACAAATAGTAAGTGAAAAAACTTATGTTTTTGTTTGTGGAATTTGTTGAACTGAGAGTTTGTCTGTGTGAGACAATGCACACAATGTTCATTGTTGAAAATGTGGTCTTTGGTCTGTGGTTTTAGTACTGTAGGAGTCAATTTGTCATTATCATGTTGGTGCGTGACATGATAATGTCACACAATAAATTTGGCTGAGCAGAGGTGTGTGTGTGTGTGTGTGCGCGCGCGCGTTTGTGCGCGTGAGTGTGCATGTGTGTGTGTGGGGGGGGAATGTTCATGTGTGCTCATGTGTATGATGTGGCTCTTTGCGATGACACAGTAAAAAATGTGGCTCTTATTCTCTGACTGGTTGGCCACCCCTGAAATAATGCAAACTGCTACCGCTATTGTTGGGGAGCCTGAGGACTGTATAGAGGCTTTGCAGTCACGTGGTTTTATCACGTGATTTTGTGTTATGCCGCCATCTTGGCGGTCAACTCGTCAGCTCGTTCCTACGTGTTTGTATAGATTGTTTGATTTCTGCGCTACATTTTCACCGATTTCATCCGAATTATGGCTGATTTGCTATCCAACGAAGTTGGGCATTTGGATGAAGAATCCAAGAAACGTTACAGAGAGAAGTTGAACCTTGTTGGCACAACGGATCCGTACCTTTTACCGAGAAGCATGCTAAAATCGCCCGAGCATTTTGCAACAGCCGACCTGCCTGAACTCTCATATCCAGATATTTATAATTACCTCGTCGATTTGTTTTGTAATGGCACTTCATAACTTGACATATTAAAAAACTGAATAGAGTGAAATCATTCAGATACTGTACCTGTCTGTTCAAGTTGCTACCATTTTTGTTGTTTGTTTATTTTTGCATGATGCCGCATCTGATTGGCTTGAAAACTTAACCAATGAATATAATTCAATATTTACGTTGATGACGTTTTCGGGCCAATCAGATGGGGCATCATGAAGAAATAAACAAAATAAAAACGGGGGGGGTGAACTGAAGAAATCATCCCATGCCCTGCCTTGCTGCTCTTGCTGCCTTTCTAAAAATGCACCCAGCATTTTCAACAATCATATTTGTATCATCCCATATTGTATTATTTCACATTTTGTGAAACAAATCAGGGGTGAATGGTTTGTTTACATACCTGATATGAAGTCCTCATTGCATATCCTTGTGTAAATCGTAGGTTTCCATCGTTCACGACGAATATCCGCGATCCATTTATCACGTTTTTTCATGTTCGCCGGAAATCTATAGAAGCTAAGATTTGGTTTATCGCCTCGTCTATTGCTACATCCAACAGCACAGCAGGTATCCGGCATTTTTAAGCTCAAATAGCAGCAGATATAACAAGAAAGCGTGTGTGAGTCGTTGACAGGCACTGAAAAGTTGACCGCCAAGATGGCCGCCAAGCTAATGTGGGTAGCTTGATGACGTCAGCTGCAAAGCCTCTATAGGGAGTTGGCTCGGATGGTTATACTCTTTTCGCCCCCGGGTGTCGGTCAGGGGGAGGGAAGACGGGGTTCAGTTTTGATTGCTTTACTGAATTATTGGCAAAAAAGTAACAGGCACTCTGGCTCATAGGGGCATACAGGCAAACTGGCAAAAGGGTATAGGCAAAAGTTTGGTCGTAAGGATGTGAGAGCAGGTGTGTGTAGTTTTGTTTGTGTGATTATTGTATGAAGGGTGTGTGGGGTGTGTGTGTGTGTGTGTGTGTGTGTGTGTGGTGTGTTTGTGTGCATGTGTGTGTGTGGTGTGGTTCTGCAACAGACAGAAATACAGCACATAAGTCAACGCTCAACATCTGACAACACTAGTAGACGGCACACGTTACATAACTAACTGCGCGTAACGGTTCCGCTATACTAAATAACCATAAATGAAATACTCTCGGCAACACACCAAACATAAGTCATCGAGACAACAAAATACATTTGCTGGTGACCGTGAGTCGCTGTGCCGCGGCGTAACGGCTACTCGTACAATGCGAGGCAAATTTAAAGGAGCGCACCGAAGCTATCAATCAAACGGCGCACACACAAAACAAACCGCGATCAGACAAATGGCACAACAGTAGACAGTAGTAACAATGAAATGTATATACTCACTTTGTGTCAAAGACGCACACGATCACAGCAACATACTCAGTCGTTACCAGCAACCTTTAAATTACCGCTGCGCACAAGCTCCAACAATCGTGATAAGCTGAGGTAACACACGCGAGATTTAAGGCTCGGTGACGTAACTTTCCAACATTTTAACATCAACATAGGAACTTTTCTAACAGCTATTTTTCTTTTTCTTCTTAGTGACAGGGGTTCGCTTTGGCCTGGGGAGTTAAGTTCAGCATTCGCTTTAAAGATATCTGGCGCCATCTAGCGTTGTGAATGGTTATAATGTCTAGACCCCGAATGTAAGACGACCCCCACTTTTTCAGTCTTATTTCAATGCAAAACACACCGTCTTATATTCGGGCCATTACGGTACAAGGGATATATCGGTATCCCTTGTCAATAACTGTATGGATTAAATTTTGGATGCTACTTTTTTAATATCAAAAAGAAAAACGAATGTTTTCCTTCAAGTACTCACCTTTATTTCAGTGTCAAAAGTGGAGTGGAGCTCCAAGCCATACGATGAAAATGAGTAACTTGAACACGCTGTCCCACCGTCATCTTAAATAGCCATTTGAGCACCTTCACCTCTGCTCCATCCTGGAATGGAAAAGTCAAATGAGAACTCGCTCCTGTCACGTGTCCGCGTCATCAGCACCTCGGACACCGTATGTCTGCTCCTGCCCCTGTCACGTGTCTGCATCATCAGCACCTCTGACAGCGTTGTCTGCTCCTGTCCCTGTTGCGTGTCCATGACATCAGCACCATGGAAAGCGTTTGTTTATTGCCTGTCCCTGTTGCGTGTCCATGTCATCAGCACCGTGGACAGCGTTTGTTTATCTGCTGCTGCCACTCCCGCTCTGTCATACAGTGATCAGCACTGATTGCCCGCACCTGTTGTTCATTACCACACCTGCTCATTAATCTCTTATATAAACCCTGCACTCCTAGCTTATCAGTTTGTCCTGTTGTTTCCCTGTGCGCCGTCTTGATTGGTTCCAGTTGCTGACCTTGCTACCTGACCAACTACCATTCTTCGTACCTGCAAGCGCCATCAACTATCCCTCTCCCATTTTTAAATAAACAAAGACTGGTGCTGCATTTGGTTGTTCTACCTGGTTCGTGTCAGCTCCAGCAGTGTAGATCTAGGCTACAATTGGACTAGCTTTCTTTGGATAATTAGTGAGTTTTCATCAGTACTTTTTTACATCTGGATACTCAGTTTACTTCAGCATTCAGTCCATCAAACAAAACAAAACGTTTTTGTCCCTCGTCCTTTGTCAACAAAACGATTATCTGTCAGGAACAGACGAACAGACCATTCGAACCCTGGCACTGAATGGCCAATTCTGATTAACCCTATAGTTTTTAAACCATATATACATATTTGATTGTCCACACTTTCCTGACAGGAAACTTCCCCTTCCACCACCTCTAACCATCACATGCATCGCGTGACTCCTTGGTCACCTCTCACTCACGAATATATGTACCGGCAGCATACTGTGTATATAGGCAGCCAGGAGCCCCTTGTTTACCCGACATTTCTGTCCATGTAGCCATGGCAGGAGATGGAGCTGGCTTGTCTATTTGTCAATTTTGGATAAATAAATCCACCAGGATTTGGCTGAAAATTCTGGTTAAGGTAAGCCAATTTAGGACAGATATCTAACTTTAACATGTTACCTCGTACATGTCCGTTGCCGGGAGGCAGAGCATGCTCCTCGCACAGCCTGCAATTATTTCTTCATTTTGCATTTTAAAAGTCCTTTAAGTGTTAGAAGAAAGTGAACCATTTGGGGATGGTAGGGGGCTCATAACTGAAAAAACAAAAAAGCAGCCTCACACAGCCTGCAGCTCATATTTATTCTTCACTTTGCATTCCAAAAGTAAAATTTATGAAATGTCATAATGTTAGTTTTAATAGAATTTTTAATATTTTAGTCAGTTTTAGTTCAGTTTGAATAGTGGTTGTTAGTTTTTAGCGTGTTAGGTCAATCTCATCCCGTTTTTTTATTTAGTTAATTTTAGTTGACTAAAAGTTGAGAATTTAAGTTTTTGAGTTCAAGAAAACATAATATGATTCCTCTAGTCTTAGTCAGCCAAAACTGTCAACATTTTAGTCTAGTATTAGTCAGGATAATTTTCATTTTTCTTTGGGTCAGCAGATGCATTCATTTTCTGTACTGCTTTGTCCCCACGGGGGTCGCGGGCGTGCTGGAGCCTATCCCAGCTGTCATCGGGCAGTTGGCGGGGGACACCCTGAACTGGTTGCCAGCTAATCGCAGGGCACACAGAGACGAACAACCATCCGCACTCGCACTCACACCTAGGGGCAATTTGCAGTGCTCAATCAGGCTACCAACCATGTTTTTGGGATGTGGGAGGAAACCGGAGTGCCCGGAGAAAACCCACGTGGGCACAGGGAGAACATGCAAACTCCACACAGTGGGGAATTGAACCCACACTCTCCTAACTGTGAGGCGGACGTGCTAACCAGTGTGCCACCGAGCCGCTGTCAACATTTTTAAGTTCATACACATATTTAATGTCTGGAAAATGTAGGTCATTTTTTAAATGATGTGTGGTACCTTCTTTTAGTTTGCTTTTATAGATTATTTTTTTAGTTCTTTTTAAATTTCATCTAAATCCTTGATTACTTCATACTTCTGTCTGCTTTAACTAAACTCATATTCCAACTTAAACCATAGTTGCCTGACCAGTATAACGCATCTCAGCATAAATTTGACTCCACTCACAATTATATCAACAACTATTGCCACAAGCTAGGATTTAGTAAGTGTTAGTGTTAGAACATTATTGATTTTGATACTACATTAAAAATAACCACCACCAAACCTTTCGTCAATTTACCACGATGTCTGAGCAGTGACCTGTGACCCCTTACCTCCCTCCCTCCCTCCCACTTCAGTGTAGTGTGCAAAGCATGACCATGAAAAGCAGTGGTTATTTTGCATACATGCATACTGATTTAGTCCCCGTTATTGTTTAGTAATGGCGGCTTTAGTCTTGTCTAGTTTTTGTCCAGTAAAACAAATTGCAGTGATGAATAGTTTTTTTTCCTTAACAAAATGAACACTAAAGTGTAACCAATATTTAGAAGGATGGGGACTTGTAATAGAGGTGTAGATCCTCACCTAAAAATATTATATTAATGAATGTATGAAGTATGATATTTATGATAGTAAAGACAATCTCTATCTGCGGATTTCACAATTGCTGGCATTTTTTGGAATGTAGGCCCTCATGATAAATAAGAGAACACGCCCTGCTATGACTCCTATCACGGCATGGAGGGATGGTAGGGGAATAGCCATATTCCTCTTGAAAAGTGGGCGTTTTTCAAGTTACTTCGTGTATTATTTTTCCCAAATAAATGTAACTATATAAGAGCAACTTTCCAACACGGACAAAAGTTGATCCATGATCCTGAGCGATGCAGCACAGTGCTTACTTTTTTCCCCAGGTTCCTTGTTTGGGCAATGAGGTTCGAAGCAAAACACAGGTTTTTCAAGAACACAATAAAACATTTCAAAATCATAACAGAGTCACAAGCTAGAAAACATCAGATAGCTGTGACACACCACTGGGAATCAATGCCATTTAAAATTATTAACTGTGGTCCAGTAAAAACTGTTCAGCTTAATGCTTTGGCAACTGGTGAAATAATTGCTAAAGAACAGCAGGTTGACTTGGACTGTGAAGTTGATGTGAGATCTTGGATCACTTGTTTTGGGACAGAGTATCGCCCAGGCCTTTTGGTTTTGTACCAGTATTCAGTCAGATAAAAGACATTGTTGCATTTAACGGAGACTATTTTCTTGTAGTAGAAGACGCATAGTTTTGCAGAGCATTTTCATTCTTTTCATGTCAGACAGGGAAATCCTGAAAACGTATCCATGCTGAAAGTTGATAAGTTGCTCTGGTTTAAGCCATTTGATCTGCAGACAACATATGGTTTTGACCGAGATGATCAATATGTGGTGCCTATGCATGTTTTTGTATAGGAAATGTGTCACTGAAGTGGTAACATGCTTTTTTTTTCAACTTGGCAATTACGTGTATAAAAAATTTCCAGTTTTTTTTCACCATTGCTCTATAACATGTAGGTCCACTCAAATATTGGAAAGCAAATCCCGACTTTTGGAATATTTGCTAAGTTTTAGTGATGGCCATGTAACAATAATGCGCCCGCAGCGCTGCGGTTGCGCGGTCGACCGGAAATGCTGACAAATTATCCACTCCCGCTTGGATATGAGCTCCAATACTGGAATATTTTGTACTTGTGTCAACGAAGGCCCTGTTACAGTAATGCGTCCGGCGCGCTGCGGTTGCGTGATCCGACCGAATTAAGCTTCCTGCGCACGCAGGTCCACTCAAATTTTGGAAAGTGCAGCTGGTTGAGAGTTTAAATTTTCAAAATATGATCATATTTCATCATCATCGTTTTAAAGTCCGCTTTCCAGGCTCCGCTGGGTTGGACTGGGTTCTCGATATGGCCGTCTCTAGCCATACTGAGAATTTGTGGAGCAAACCTTTTTACAGCCGGATGCCCTTCCTGACGCTAACCCAAAGGGAAATTGATTTTCTGTCGGGGTTGACTCCCTTAGCCCATTCCTCTCCCGAGGAGCCCACTGGGCAGTGGTACTATTTAACCCATAGTTGGGGGCTGGTTCGTGGGCACCAGGGCGTGTCCACACACCGGTGGGCCTGCGTGCCGCACGTCTAGGGGCCAAACCTCCTCCGAGTCCCTTGTAGTTTAGCCTGGGTCCGTGTTGTACCCAGTTACCATGTGTCGCCGCGTGGAGGCACTACATAGGGCTTGCTGTTAGAGAGGCTATGTACTGGCAGGGAGAGACTTACGCACTCGGCTCTCCCGTTCGCATACTGCTAGCCAGCGGTGAGGGTTGACAGTGAGAAGTGACATGCACTGGACACTCCACCAACACACTAGACGCATCACAACAACCCGACTTGGTGTTATGAAGTCAGACACACCTGACTATATTTGATGGATTTAATTTTGTCGTATATATTACGTTATCTCATAGGCCTAATATAGGTGACTAAATTAGGTTTACACACAGACGAGAGGTCTAATAGACATCTATGGCTCAGTGGGGAGCAATGTGGGGATGCCCTCGCGCTGGTCTGCTCTGGCGCGTCTGTCACGCCCGTGCCAGAGCACGCTCGGCCTGCATCTTCCCTCAGCCACACCCCTTTCGTTACCGTAACGTCTGTCACCTGCTTCCTCTTGTTACCTTGTGTATTTAAGCCCTGTCCGTCTGTTTCTCCTTGTCGGTGTCTACTGTTGTGTTCTGTTCCTATCCACGCCCAGTGTTCCTGTCATCTAGTCCCCCCCCCCCACCACTTGTCTGGAGGCTCACGGTCAAATTTTTATCCCTGTCCAAGTGGACTTCTGTCGGTCGGTCTGTCTGTCTGTTTGCTGGCCGTGAGTCTCTATCCCGCCGTCTGTGTCGTCGGTTCCCCACCTACCTCCCTTCCAACTCCCTTTCCCTTCAATAAACCCCGGTTCAAGCTGCATTTGGTCGCCTGGCTCCAGCGTCAGCCGGTTAGCACGGCAAGAGCAGAGCGGAGCCTTGACACCTTTACACTTTAAAATGTTTAAAAATACTATAAAATATTAAAAAATAAAATTATAATTGTCTTGTGAGGACGCCCTCGCGCTGGGCTACAGGGGAGTGCGGCAAGAGCAGAGGAGAGCCGTGACACCTCGTGCGGGGGCGTGTCAGCTAGCCAGCATGCAAGAGCAGAGAGGAGCCAGCCACGTTTACACTTCAAAAAAGGTTAATAAAAATCTTGTGTGGATATTGTTACAATATACTATTTAATCTTAACTTTTTATTTTAACTTCCAGCTCAATACCTTCGGCAGGATCCTCGAGGGTGCATAGGAGTTCGCTCAACCAATCCACATGTGTATTTTGGACTTGGAGAAGGCGTTCGACCGTGTCCCACGGGAAGTTCTGCGGAGGGTGCTTCGGGAGTACGGGGTGCCGAGCCAACTGATAAGGGCGGTTCGGTCCCTGTATCATCGATGCCAAAGTTTGGTCCGCATTTCCAGCAGTAAGTCGGATTCGTTCCCAGTGAGGGTTAGGGTTAGAATTTATAGGCGCAGCCGAGGTGTTGAGGGCGTGCGGTTTGGGGACCTCAGCATTGCGTCTCTGCTTTTTGCAGACGACGTGGTGCTGCTGGCTTCTTCAAGCTGTGATCTCCAGCTCTCACTGGAGCGGTTCGCAGCCAAGTGTGAAGCGGTCGGGATGAGGATCAGCACCTCCAAATTTGAGTCCATGGTCCTCAGTCGGAAAAGGGTGGAATGCCCTCTCCGAATCGGAGATGAGATCCTGCCTCAAGTGGAGGAGTGCAAGTATCTTGGGGTCTTGTTCACAAGCGAGGGCAGGATGGAGCGTGAGATCGACAGGCGGATCAGTGCAGCGTCGGCTGTCATGCGGACTCTGTACCGGTCCGTTGTGGTGAAGAGAGAGCTGAGCCAAAAGGCAAAGCTCTCAATTTACCGGTTGATCTACGCTCCTACCCTCACCTATGGTCACAAGCTATGGGTCGTGACCGAAAGAACGAGATCCCGGATGCAAGCGGCCGAAATGAGTTTCCTTCGCAGGGTGTCCGGGCTCTCCTTTAGCGATAGGGTGAGAAGCTTGGTCATCCGGGAGTGCCTCGGAGTAGAGCCGCTGCTCCTCCACGTTGAGAGGAGCCAGACGAGGTGGCTTGGGCATCATCAGGATGCCTCCTGGACGCCCTGGGGAGGTGTTCCGGGCATGTCCCACCGGCAGGAGACCCCGTGGACGACCCAGGACGCGCTGGAGAGACTATGTCTCTCAGCTGGCCTGGGAACGCCTTGGGATCCCCTGGGATGAGCTGGACGAAGTGGCTGGGGAGAGGGAAGTCTGGGAGTCCCTCCTAAAGCTGCTGCCCTCGCGACCCGACCCCGGATAAGCGGAAGAAGATGGATGGATGGATGGATGAAAACTGTTAATGTTTTGCAACATATATACGTATACAACCATATATCTTGTTATTAGAGAACACTCATAATACCTATCTTTTGGAAATGAATTGTGAAAGATAGATTATAGAAAACTCTTCATTTTCCTCATCATAAAAATGCGTAAACTGAGTTTGCTAGTGGAAAATGGATCATCATGGATTTCCCCTTAATCAGAATCCCTTTTGAATGTTTATTTTTTGTCATAATTTTTCGATGTTTGTTGTAATATTATTTCACAATCATTGATGCTGATCTGCTCCAAATGATGTAGGTGTCAAATTGGGGGCTGTTTTGCATTTTTGTACAATACCTAGATTTTTCAAAATTAGAAAATAATGATGCGACAGTGGTTGCATTGAGAAGTGGTAAATCCCCATTGATAACCGAGGTACCAAATACCAAACACTAGCAACAATAAATAATTTAGGACTTTGAGTGTTACTGAAACACTTATGTTGACAATTTCCATTAGTTCCATTACAAGTTTAGTTATTTAACATATTGTTTGTAAGTATGACTTATGTTCTGCCAAAAATAAAATGCATTTCAGTGTGTTATCTATGCCTTTAGGTCATTAATCTGTCACTGGACCAGCCTTCACTAAATAGCTTTCACAATCTAATGGAAATGGGAGGGAACCTGAACTACAAAATGATCACACTAGGCCACTATTTAATAATTAGACTGACTATAATGGTGGAACTGAGTGCAGTTTTCATGGTGTTTTATTCAAGAAATTTGATAGATCCATCCATTATGTATCACCAATAGATACAACTTAAGTGATGACTGTAATAAAGCTCAGCGATAACCCTCAAGTCCCTACTCAGCACAAACACTCTAAAGCAGAAGACAAAACAAAAATAACAAATCGGCACTTAGTGAATCAACGTATAGAGATAACAGAAAAAAATAACGTTAATCAACAGAATTGTAGATGAAGAGATTTGCATAAAGGTGCAAATATATTTGTGTTAAAGTTTTTAAAAAAAAAATGATGAAGAAAATGGCAGGGTAATCCTGGCAAAATGTCACTCACGCATGACACAAGAAACAGTGGGGTAGTGATGTGACTTCCCATGCCCAGGTTACTTTAGATATATCAGTGCTATTCCATTTGCGTTTTATTTTGATAGGAGAAATGTCAGATGAGCCATAAGAACTTGGCTAAAACAACTTTTACACAGAGGCATTACGGAGCAGTGCAACAACAAAATAATGTCTACGGAAGTTAACTGTGGCTTAGTTTAGCACATTTTACATTGTTTTTTCAATGATCAAAGACTGATTGCACATGTTCCTTTTACTAGTAAAACAATGGAGATGGAGAAGGACCCTAGTTAAAATGGAAGCCTTGCTACAAGGAGAAAAAGGCTGAAGTCAGCTTGCAGAACAATTCTGCATGGAGTCTGACTTGTTATCTTCCCATCATATTCATGTATATTGCAATGTCACTTGCCGTTTAGTCTTGCCTTGTGTTATGTGTCCCAGTCTAGGGGAACCTTGGACACAACAGGGTCCTCCCCTGGTCTTTGCACCCCCAGAAGAGACCAACAATACTGCTGACTTGGGTTCTCAACCCTTAGATGCATGAGTGACTGAACCCTACACTCTTCCATAAGTGGGTCAAAAATGACCCATATTAGAATGAATGCGTTTTATGCCATTTGTTTGCCATTTTGCTTAAGAATAATCGTATATATTACATTTAGAATTATATTTACATTATTCACACAATAATTATTTAATGTTTGAAATATCTTTATTTCTCACTTTTTAACATTTTTGAAAAAGAAAAATTACATGGAATTGTGTGTGTTTTGCCTCATTTTCTCATCACTGCCTGCAGTTCAGGCAAACTACCATCTTCTGGCTGTGATCATTGCACACAGGTACACACCTATTGCTGACCTTGCTGTCTTTTCTGCTTGGGCAGATCTGACACCTCTTCCTCTTTGGTTGGCCCAGGCTGCTACTTTCCTGTGGCTGGGTTGTGGGTTTTGTCACCCCACACCGTTCCATTGTTTCTATAATTGGGGTTTGTAGCTGGGGGCAGCGTTCCAGCCGACTCCTCATGTGTGTTGTGACAAGCTCCTTTGACAGCTCTTTGAGGAAGAGCCGTCGTGCATTGGTGATGCCACTCTTGAAATCTGGGTGTTGAGCTGTGAAAAAGGTGTAGGCATTCAGGTGGCCACCTCTGTGTTTGGCACTTGCAAGTGTATGTGCCAACCATCTGGTCAGTGGTGTCGACACCTCCTTTCATCTTATTGTACAATGTGATCACTTCTGTTTTTTTCTTCGCGCTAGTTTCATCCACTACTTTGTCGTGGTACATTGTGCTCAGGAGCACAACAGCTTTTCCTTTCTTCCATGGTAAGGTTGCCATTGAATCCAAACTCTGTGCTGTGAACCTCCCTGGACTTGGAAGGCTTCATCAGAGGAGGGATATCTGGCTTGTTCTGGCGTAGAGTCCGCACAATGGTGAGATCCTTATCCAAGAGATGCTGCGCAAAAGGCACACTGGTGAAGAAGTTGTCCATTGTTATGTTTCGACCTGTGTGTCTAAATTGACTACACGACTGCTGGACAATGGTTTCACCCAGATTCTTCTGAACTTCTTCTCCTGGTTGTCTCCCCGTGTAAACTATGCCATCTATTGCATAGGGGATGCGTGCATCACAAACCCAAAAGATCTTTAGGCCGTACTTTGCAGGCTTGCTTAGCATGTAATGTAGGAACTTGCACCTACCCCTGAAAGGCACAACCTGTTCGTCCACAGCAACACAATCACTGCGGATGAATCGCTGTCAGCAATTGACCAGAAACAGGTCCCATACATAACGAAAGCCTGCCATGTGGTCTGTTTCCAGCCGGAAGGCTCTGGTCCTTTTATCATCAAAGCGCAAGGTACGGCGAATGTCTTCAAATCTCCCAATCGACATCGTGGCCTTGTACATATTATATGAGATAATACTTACATGTATCAGCTCTTGCTATGTAAAATATCTTTGTGAGGAGTGACACTTCTCATATAGATTGTGTGATCCACAGCCACAGTTGATGAGGATCAAAGGTTCCCATTGGATTCCATAGAAAATGCATGCCAGTCATTTTTGACCCACTTATGGAAACTTGGGGTAGTAATACAAAAACTACAATTTCTCAAAATATATAATAGGTAAGTTAAAAATGTCAATAGCAAACGAAACGAAACGAATAGCATGATGTCAAAAACATGTTTTTTGAGGAATTCCTGGAATATGAAATGATAACAGTTTTCAATTACAAAGATATTAAAAAAAAAAAAAAACTCACCGGGTCATTTTTGACCCACTTATGCATCTAAGGGTATTTAAAAAAGCTGTTTTTTTTCTTTTATGGGATAATGTCATGAAGTGAATGGAGCTGGGCGACCAAATGCAGCTTGGACCAGGGTTTATAGATGCTCGACTAGGGATGTGAATAACTGAACAGAAAGACAAAACAAGACTAGAACAGAACAGACTGGAAACTAGGAACAAGAAGACATGAGACGAGAGACGAGAACAATCCGACAGGGAGTGACACGCAGACAGGACTTAAATACATGACAGGTAACGAGAGGCAGGTGACGGCGATTACGTAGATTGTGAGCAGACACAGGAGGGGAGGGGCGAGCACACAGACACGCGAACCGAAACTAAGACTTTAAAACAGGGGTCTCAAACTCCAGTCCTTGGGGGCCACATTCCTACATGTTTTCCAAGTTTCCCTCGTTAAACACACCTGATTCAATTATCAGGCTCCTGCAGAACTTGAAGATGAACTGATCATTTGAATCAGGTGTGTTTAACGAGGGAAACTTGAAAAACATGTAGGAATGCGGCCCCCGAGGACTGGAGTTTGAGACCCCTGCTTTAAAACAAGGAAACAAACTGTGACAGATGTTGACAGATAAAAACACCAACAAATAAAAAACACCCTAAATAAACCCTACCTTTCCGGAGCAAAATACACCTAAAACAAATGATTACAACAATATGTGCGAGAGAAAATGCATGTTATTTTGTCTCATTCAAATCATGCAAAAACTGTCTATCACATCTTAATATCTGAACATTTAAATATGTAAACTAAAGTGCAATCACATTTGTAAATTAATGGCTTCTGGTTTTTGAAATGTAAATAAACCAATCTACTGTGATAAACCAACACAATTGCAATAACTGCATTAACCATCAAAGTGAAGTCTAACTGTAACTGTAGTCTCGAAATAAATCTGAATCAGTTGAAACATTGCAATAAAATAATGCAAACTGCTACCGCTATTGTTGGGGAGCCTGAGGACTGTATCGGGGGTTGGCTTGGATGGTTATGCTCTTTTTGCCCCCGGGTGTCGGTCAGAACACAGGAGGGAAGACGTGGTTCAGTTTTGAGTGCTTTACTGAATTATTGGCAAAAAAGTAACAGGCACAGTGGCTCATAGGGGCATACAGGCAAACTGGCAAAAGGGTATAGGCAAAACTTTGGTTGTAAGGATGTGAGAGCAGGTGTGTGTAGTATGCCAAACTGGCAAAATGGTATAGGCATACGTTTGGTCGTAAGGATGTGAGAGCAGGTGTGTGTAGTGTACATGAGTGAGTCTTTGGGTGTGTGAATGTGATTCTTGTGTGTGTGATTATTGTATGAAGCGTGTGAAGGGTGTGTGGGGTGTGTGTGTGTTTGTGTGTGTGTGTGGTTCTGCAACAGACAGAAATACAGAGCGTGAGTCAACGCTCAACTTCTGACGTCACACAACACTAGTAGACGGCACACATTACATAACTGACTGCGCGTAACGGTCCCGCTATACTAAATAACCATAAATGAAATACAGTGGAGCCTCGGTTTTCGAACGTCCCAGTTCTCGAACAAATCGGTATTCGAACAAAAAATTTGAGATTTCTTTGCTTCGGATGTCGGACGAAATTTCGGTTGTCGAACCTCGCGAGATGAGCCGAGAGGACCCGCATGCCAACTGACTCCCTTCGTTATTCTTAATGGAAGGCAGAAACAAGTTACACTTGATAGGTTCTTTGCAAAAAGGAAAGAACACCCAGTGGAAGAGTCTTCCCAACTGAAGAGATTTGCGAGAGAGACAACACCTACAGACGAGTTTCCCGATGTTTTTATGGGAGGGGACCAATAAACTTTTTTTTTTAATGAAAATACGTATTGTACGTAAGAAAATGTTTTTGCTCCACACGAACTTTGATACAGTATGTTATCTTTCATTATTTCTGCCGTTTTTTTTGTTTTTGTTTTTTGAAATTAAGAAAGTAAATGTTTTTGCTGTTTTTGCTGCACACGAACTTTGATACAGTACATATACTGTATGTTATCTTTCATTAGAATTTCTGCAGTTTTTTTTGTTTTTGTTTGAAATGTTGTCTTTCATTGGTAAAAATAAAAAAATGTTTTAATGTGCTTTTTTTCCCCTCACAATTTAAAAATATATATTTTATTATTAGAATAAAACACACAAGCGAGTTGCTACAAATACGGCAATACATTCCCCAGCCTAGCCTACTCTATTAATTCAGTTTATTATTCATATTATTTATTTATACATTACCTACTCACTTATTTATGCAGTTTATGGTCTAAAATAATGAAAAAATGCTTTAAAAAGCGTTTTTTTTTTTGCTTGGAATGGATTACATTTTTTTCCATTATTTGTAATGGGAAAACATGATTCGGGATTCGAATGATTCACTTCTCGAACAGCCTTCTGGAACGGATTGTGGTCGAAAACCGAGGCTCCAACAAAATACATTTGCTGGCGACCGTTAGTCGCCGTGCCGCTACGTAAAAGTTACTCGTACGATGCGAGGCAAAGTTAAAGGAGCACGCCGGAGCTGTCAATCAAACGGTGCGCACACGAAGCAAACCGCGATCGGACAAACGGCACAACAGTGGACAGTAGTAACAATGAAATATATATACTCACTGTGTCAAAGACACACACGGTCACAGCAACATAGTCAGTCGATACCAGCAAGCTTCAACTTACCGCTGCGCACAAGTGAATGGGTATAATGTCTCGACCCCAAATGTAAGACGACCCGCACTTTTTCCGTCTTATTTCAATGCAAAAAACATCATTTTATATTCGGGCCAATACGGTATGTCTTTAAAGATGAAAACAACATGTTGCCAATCTAATGTAATAAAGATGTATGCCCTAGACAACTTCCAAAAATGGCGCCCCCGCCCCCACAAATTTCCAAGTTATATTTTTGTCTTCCCCTAAATTTTATCACCCTTGGGTGGGAGAGTAAGAGCGCTGGAGAGGGCGGCAAAAAATGCCGGGGCGGAATTGTTCAATGATTTTGCCGCCGCCTAGATTCTGCCTAGCTCGCCTAACAGTAGGGCCGGCCCTGGTTGTTGTATATTTTCTCCTATTATGAAGCATACAGTTGATATGTAGAGGTTGATTAGTAGGAGTTTTGTGGTTTGGGGCCTCTCTTTACACACCACTTGGTGGCACTGTTGCTTTGAGAATGAGCAAACAAAGAATGGTACAGGGAAACGCAAGCAATCATACTCAGGACTAAAATAGGGGGATGATTAAGAGCAAACAACATAGGATAAAGATGACAGCTCAAAGGCAGATGAAACAGGAAAACAAGGTCCTTTGTCAAACGTTGTATACATAGATGCCCCTGTGAATTGGAAAAGACAAAACTGACCACATAGAAAGGAAGGCCAATGGTAAGTACAATAGACAAGATTAGAAGATTAAAGGGGCACACAAAACATTGCGTCAACGTGCCATGCTCTGCATGAATAGGTGCACACAAATGTCAAAGATTATGTTGTACAGTAATTTGACAAAACGCGCACGCACACCCACACACACACACACGCGCGCACACACACACAGAGGCACGCACACACACACACACACACGCACACACGCACACACACACACGCACTCACACACTACCCTAAATTCCACTTAAAGAACTGCTGTGACAGTATAATCCCATCTGCTGAAAGCCTCATCAACTGGCAGCCAAATGAATAAATGAAGGTACTCCTACTTCATTCACTGCTCTTCTGGGACAATGTCAAGGGGAAAAGCTTTGCTTAATAAAATATATAGGGTCTCGCTTTGTATTTATTTCTATATTTTTAATGTGACCTACTTTCCTTTTGAATGCAATGATGTTAATAAAAATCATGTAACCTCAATCGTGTCTTTTTGGGATCATAGTTCCTCATCAACATCTATTCATTTCAGAGGTCGGTATAAATGGCCAATGTATACAGTACAAAAAAAGGTAAACTGACAGTTATTGATCAACTATAATCCTCCACCACTCAATCAAAAGTGAATAAGATGCCACTCGTGCGTTTTTTTTATTGTGGCAAAGAAACAGGTGAAAATCACCAAGAATTTATGCGTCTCGGAGTCAACTAGGCCATTTCGGAGACCTCTTGGCAGGTGGCTAGAAGGTGTTATATAGTTTAGATACTTTAACACTCACGTTGCCAACATTGCACTCGTTGTCAGTCCCATAGATGTATTGAATTCTTAGACTTAGACTCAATTTTAATCATCCCTTGGGATTGCTCCCTCAGGAAATGGTGGTCCCAGTAGCTCACACAGAAATTGTACAAAAGAGAACATTGCACATGAGTAACAAACAAAGACGAGAGAAAAATAAAGTGAATAGCAATAGCAATAAATAAAGTGTTAAGGGAGAAATCAATAACAATAACAATGATACATATGTAACAAATAAAATAAATGAAGGTCAATTGTTATTTTAGTAAATAATAATTGTCAATAAATACATAAAATATTGAAGGTATGCCATCATATGAGGTCCCCCTTTGTTCCCGTTCCTAACAGCTCCACCCGTAATTGAGGAGTTATACAGTTTGATGGCATGAGGAACAAAGGAGTTCAGCAGTCTGTTGGCCCAACATTCGGGTAGGGACGTTGGGCATATTGATTGTGAATGTGCTGTTACTTACATCATCTATTGCTGAGACTGCTGATATGAGAATTGTGCCTGTTGCTATGACAACCAGTGAACCCCACAGTAGCCAGAGGTAAAGGAAGCCAACAAGAAGAGCGAGTCCTACCAAGCAGGGATTGTTAGGGAGATTTCTGCAGCAGATGAAATGCACCATAAGACCAAAGAACACCTTTGGTGGTTGCTCAAGCTAAAGTCGATGAACCCGGATTTGTATTTCTATGTATGCTTTGAATGTCCATCCATCCATCCATCTTCTTCCGCTTATGCGGGGTCGGGTCGCGGGGGCAGCAGCTTCAGGAGGGACTCCCAGACTTCCCTCTCCCCAGCCACTTCATCTAGCTCATCCCGGGGGATCCCAAGGCGTTCCCAGGCCAGCCGAGAGACATAGTCTCTCCAGCGCGTCCTGGGTCGTCCCCGGGGTCTCCTACCGGTGGGACATGCCCGGAACACCTCCCCAGGGAGGCGTCCAGGAGGCATCCTGATGAGATGCCCGAGCCACCTCATCTGGCTCCTCTCAACGTGGAGGAGTAGCGACTCTACTCCGAGTCTCTCCCGGATGACCGAACTCCTCACCCTATCTCTAAGGGAGAGCCCGGACATCCTGCGGAGAAAACTCATTTCGGCCGCTTGTATCCGGGATCTCGTTCTTTCGGTCACGACCCATAGCTCGTGACCATAGGTGAGGGTAGGAGCGTAAATCGACCGGTAAATTGAGAGCTTTGCCTTTTGGCTCAGCTCTCTCTTTACCACGACGGACCGGTACAGAGTCCGCATTACTGCCGACGCTGCACCGATCCGCCTGTCGATCTCGCGCTCCATCCTCCCCTCACTCGTGAACAAGACCCCAAGATACTTAAACTCCTCCACTTGGGGCAGGATCTCATCCCCGATCCGGAGAGGGCATTCCACCCTTTTCCGATCGAGGACCATGGACTCGGATTTGGAGGTGCTGACCCTCATCCCGACCGCTTCACACTCGGCTGCGAACCGCTCCAGTGAGAGCTGGAGATCACGGCCTGAAGAAGCCAACAGCACAACGTCGTCTGCAAAAAGCAGAGACGCGATGCTGAGGTCCCCAAACCGGACACCCTCAACGCCTCGGCTGCACCTAGAAATTCTGTCCATAAAAATTATGAACAGAATCGGTGACAAAGGGCAGCCTTGGCGGAGACCAACCCTCACTGGGAACGAATCCGACTTAATGCCGGAAATGCGGACCACACTCTGGCATCGGTGATACAGGGACCGAACCGCCCTTATCAGTTGGCTCGGTACCCCGTACTCCCGAAGCACCCCCCACAGAACCTCCCGAGGGACACGGTCGAACGCCTTCTCCAAGTCCACAAAACACATGTGGACTGGTTGGGCGAACTCCCATGCACCCTCGAGGATCCTGTTGAGGGTGAAGAGCTGGTCCACTGTTCCACGGCCAGGACGAAAGCCACACTGTTCCTCCTGAATCCGAGGTTCGACCTCCCGACGGACCCTCCTCTCCAGCACCCCTGAATAGACCTTACCAGGGAGGCTGAGGAGTGTAATTCCCCTGTAATTGGAACACACCCTCCGGTCCCCCTTCTTAAAGAGGGGAACCACCACCCCAGTCTGCCAATCCAGAGGCACTGTCCCCGATGTCCACGCGATGCTGTAGAGACGTGTCAGCCATGACAGCCCCACAACATCCAGAGCCCTTAAGAAATCCGGGCGGATCTCATCCACCCCCGGGGCCTTGCCACCGAGGAGTTTTTTAACTACCTCAGTGACTTCAACCCCAGAGATTGGAGAGTCCGCCTCAGAGTCCCCAGGCCCTGCTTCCACAATGGAAGGCGTGTCGGTGGAATTGAGGAGGTCTTCGAAGTATTCTCCCCACCGACACACGACGTCCCGAGTCGAGGTCAGCAGCACGCCATCTCCACTGTAAACAGTGTTGACGTTGCACTGCTTCCCCCTCCTGAGACGCCGGATGGTGGACCAGAATTTCCTCGAAGCCGTCCGGAAGTCATTCTCCATGGCCTCGCCGAACTCCTCCCACGCCCGGGTTTTTGCCTCAGCAACCGCCGAAGCCGCGTTCCGCTTGGCCATCCGGTACCTGTCAGCTGCCTCCGGAGTCCCGCAGGCCAAAACGGCCCGATAGGACTCCTTCTTCAGCTTGACGGCATCCCTTACCGCCGGTGTCCACCAGCGGGTTCGGGGATTGCCGCCACGACAGGCACCAATGACCTTACGGCCACAGCTCCGGTCGGCCGCCTCAACAATGGAGGCGCGGAACAAGGTCCACTCGGACTCAATGTCCCCCGCCTCCCCCGGGACGTGGGAAAAGCTCTGCCGGAGGTGGGAGTTGAAGCTCTTCCTGACAGGGGATTCCGCCAGACGTTCCCAGCAGACCCTCACAGAACGTTTGGGTCTGCCAGGTCGGACCGGCATCTTCCCCCACCATCGGAGCCAACCCACCACCAGGTGGTGATCAGTTGACAGCTCCGCCCCTCTCTTCGCCCGAGTGTCCAAAACATGCGGCCGCAAATCCGATGACACGACTACAAAGTCGATCATCGAACTGCGGCCTAGGGTGTCCTGGTGCCAAGTGCACACATGGACACCCTTATGTTTGAACATGGTGTTCATTATTGAAAATCCGTGTCGAGCACAGAAGTCCAACAATAGAACACCGCTCGGGTTCAGATCGGGGGGGCCGTTCCTCCCAATCACGCCCTTCCAGGTCTCACTGTCATTGCCCACGTGAGCATTGAAGTCACCCAGTAGAACGACGGAGTCCCCAGAAGGAGCGCTCTCCAGCACTTCCTCCAGGGACCCCAAGAAGGGTGGGTACTCTGAGCTGCCGTTTGGTGCATAGACACAAACAACAGTCAGGACCCGTCCCCCCACCCGAAGGCGGAGGGAGGCTACCCTCTCGTTCACCGGGGTGAACCCCAATGTGCAGGCGCCCAGCCGGGGGGCAATAAGTATACCCACACCTGCCCGACGCCTCTCACCGTGGGCAACTCCAGAGTGGAAGAGAGTCCAGCCCCTCTCGAGAGGGCTTGTACCGGAACCCAAACTGTGCGTGGAGGCAAGTCCGACTATATCTAGTCGGAACTTTTCTGCCTCGCACACCAGCTCGGGCTCCTTTCCAGCCAGAGAGGTGACATTCCATGTCCCAAGAGCCAGCTTCTGCAGCCGGGGATCAGACCGCCAAGGTCCCTGCCTTTGGCCGCCGCCCAGCTTGCAATGCACCCGACCCCTTTGGCCCCTCCCACAGGTGGTGAGCCCATGGGAAGGGGGACCCACGTTTCCTTTTCGGGCTGAGCCCGGCCGGGCCCCATGGGCGAAGGCCCGGCCACCAGACGCTCGCCTTCGAGCCCCGCCTCCAGGCCTGGCTCCAGAGGGGGGCCCCGGTGACCCGCGTCCGGGCGAGGGAAAACGTGATCCATTAATTTTTATCATCATAAGGGGCTGATGAGCCGTGCTTTGTCTGGCCCCTCACCTAGGACCCGTTTGCCATGGGTGACCCTACCAGGGGCATGAAGCCCCAGACAACATGGCTCCTAGGATCATAGGGGCACGCAAACCCCTCCACCACGATAAGGTGACGACTCACGGAGGGGTGCGTCTTTAAGTAATTGTTGCCTTGATTGATTTCATATTATTTATTCAACCAAATTCCAGCTCGTAAGTGGGGATCAATTGATTGAGATATTATCGTAAGAGCAACTATTTATTAGTGAAAGTTTTAATTATGAGTTAGTAAAAGTAAAAATCTCAAATAAAATGGGCCCAGCATTTGTTAACATTGGAGGATTTTAGAGATTACATACTGTACTGTTACAAATATATACTATCAGGACATATTAAAATAATATATGCAAGGAAAAAAAATATACACACTCTCACTTCTATTTCTGAGGAAAGACATTTAGCATCTTTGGTGGGGCCCTACGTGGTTGCTGCACTCTACCAAATGTGATGGATGACAGGATGGGGGGGCGGTGTACTGTTGTCAGGCTTCAGGCTGTTACAAGTGCAGCAAGATGATAGCTGTGCCACTACTTGTCAGATTGGAGCCTTGTCCTCGTGATGGGGATGCCATCTGTAAACTTGGTGGGGAACGTCAAGCGAGAGTGGAGTCTGAAGAAGAAAGTGGAATGAGCTGTTGTGTTTCTCAAGGTATTTTGTAATGTACAAGGATACAAATTCAAGCAAAGCTGAAAGAACTTGATGGCTGCATTCCCATGCTAAATGTTTTACACCATGCTTCTAAAAAGCATCTTTGTCAGAGCTGAGTTTTTTTTTCCATTGCCATTTTAAATACTGTGAGTTCTGGGAGTCACTTGTGAAAGGGATGCTCTCTGAGCTCCAAATTACATTTGACTAACCTCAAAGCAATTGTGACATTTGGCCTTCTGCTGTCGTCCTTGAATCTTCTGCACTGTCCTTATAAAATTGTGGTAAATGTGTACTGTTACTCAACAAAATGGTATTGTTTTGTCCCATGTGTGTATATATATAGATATATATATATATATATATCTATATATATACCGTAATTTTCGGACTAAAAGTTGCTCCGGAATATAGGTCGCATTAGCCATAAAATGCACAATAACGTGAAAAAAAACATATATAAGTCGCTCCGGAGTACAAGTCGCATTTTGGGGGGAAATTTATTCGACAAAATCCAACACCAAGAGCAGACATGAACGAGCAACAACAGGCTAAACGATAGGTATGCTAACGTGACATAAACACAAACGAAGAGCTGAGAACGGGCCTGACGTAACATTCAGTTATTGAAAAAAACTATTACATAAATAACACGTTTATAAAACCATCTGTGTCACTCCAATTCATTAAATCCATCGATCGTCCTTTGTCAATAATGGGTGCGCGCCGCTGACGGCGCTTGCACTTCAAAATATTCCACAGGCCCATATAACGATATATAAATTAGATATCAAATAACTATTATATAAGCCAGTGTTTCCCAACCAGTGTGACCAGTGTGCCGCGAGAGATGTTCAGCTGTGCCGTGGGAAATTGTCCAACATTAATTACGGAGCGCATTGTAAACAGGTTGGCCAAACCACTGGTCAGTTAGCACAAGGCCTGGTCAGCCACTTGCTAATTGTGCATGCGGGGCAAATCGGAGAATCTTGAGGTTTCATGTTGTGGCATCGGCACATACTCAGTTTATGTGTGTGTTGCTGTGTGCTTTTACTAACAGTGACACTATGACGGCTGTGGTGCGTTTTCGGTCCGATGGAAATCAGAGCAGGTAGTTCAATGGGAGAACCTGGATTGTTCATTTTTCACCAACATAAAATACACAGTCAAGTCGAGACACCTCGACTGTGATAGCCACTCAGCCGCTGTCAGAACAGCAGAGCGTCTTTAAAAGTGACTTTGTTCTTAATGTCGCAATATTTATAGAGCTAGTCTAAAACAGTAAACAAAGTCATATTGATTCTTTTGGATTTTGATCACAATCACTTTCAATAATTTATTCCTTATGCTGTCTAAAACCTTTTTTCAAAAACTGTCACTTTTATTTACAAAAGAAATACAATTTAAAGAATATTTAGTATTTATTTTTCTTCAATTAGTCGACTCTCCATACATATATAGGAATAGAACTTTACGTCTTTTGTTGTAATATAACTGATTTTAATATAGAAGCTGGTGTAACACTTAACAGATTTTTGTTGTCTGTTGATCCCTCAGACCTGGACCGCCTGACCCACACGGAGTGGGAGCTCAGCAAGACCTCAGAGGAGATGGCGGCATTAACGCTGGCCGTCCAGCAGCAGCAACAGCAGCTCCAGCAGCAGCAACAGCAGCTCCAGCAGCAGCAACAGCAGCTTCAGCAGCAGCAACAGCAGCTCCAGCAGCACCATCAGCTCCACCAGGAACTGGTAGAGGCTCTCAGGGACCTCAAAGACTTGGCTCCTCTGGCTGCTGCAGACCGATTTGCGCGAGCCCTGTCCACGACCGTTCCGCTCAGCCCCGCCGATCAGCCCACCGTTATGTCCACGCCCCGTCCTGCCTCGGCGCCCAGGCAGCTCGTGGACGTCCCTGAGCCCAGACTCAGCAACCTCGCGAGGTTTGACGGTGACCCCAAGTACGTCCGGGCCTTTCTGACAAACTGCCGCGTCTTGTTTGACCTCCAGCCCGTCACATTTGCCACGGAACCAGTCAAGGTGGGTTTCGTGCTCACTCACCTGACGGGCGAGGCATGGCTGTGGGGAACGGCAGAATATGAGCGGCAGGGACCCGCCTGTTCGTCGTTCGACGCCTTCGCAGCTGAGATCCTGCGCGTGTTTGACTTGGGCTCCGCCTCGGAGGACGCCTCCACGGAGCTCATCACGCTGCACCAAGGCAGCAGATCCGTCGCCCAGTACGCCATCCGGTTCCAGACGGTGGCGCGTCGTAGCGACTGGAACACCCCGGCTCTCGTCGGCGCCTTCCTCCACGGTCTCGCGGAGTATATCAAGGACGAGATGGTGTCCTACGAGCGCCCTCAGACCCTTGAAGTGGCCATGGACCTGGCAGCACGGGTGGACCGGCGGATCCAGTCAAGGCGACGCGAGGAGAGGAGGGTGACTCCGCCCCCCCGTCGCCGTGATATCAGCCCGACACCTCGGGTGTCAGGGAGAGCACCGTCTTTTCCGCCTGACCAGTCGTCCGCCAGGGACCCTGTCCACGTAAGTCAGCGCGCCTTTACTACTCCTCACACCCAGCCCAGCTGGCCGGAACCGATGGAGATAGGACGCACCTCTCTCTCTGTGAAGGAGCGCAGTCAGCGCCTCAGAGATAGGCTTTGCCTGTACTGCGGGGGTGAGGGTCACTGGGTGGCCTCTTGCCAGAAGAGACCTAAGGGCACCCGCCAAGCAGGGATCCGTTTGGGGACGGTTTTCTTGCCCCCTACCACCTGTCGCGAGTCCCTGCTCCAGACCCACTATTCGACTCCAGCCCGTGCCCTTGCCTCTCGGCCCTCCGCTTCTCCAACCCGTGGGCAGCGGCCGCGGGTCCGGTCTCGCCGTCAGCCGCGGCGTATGGCCCGGGCCCTTACTCGGCTGCTGTTGCGACGTCCGCAGCCGGGTTCTGCTCCGGTGGGCGGGGTGTTATGGTCTGACCGGCTTCCTGCTCGAAGTCGTCCGGTAGAGACCCATTCGGTTCCCGTGCCGGCCACCTGGTCGGCATCTCCCGATGCCACTGCTGGGGAGGAGGACTGGGCGGTGGTGCCGCCTGATGACGGGGCTTGGTCGACGTGTTCTGACTCGGACTTGTCGGACTATTGACTGCCGCGCGTCTTGGTGCTCTGCTGCTCAGCCACGCCAGCCAGACCGCAGGTCCAGCGTTCTACGTCCCCTTTTCCCCTTTGCCAATAAAGGATCGTGCTGCACTTGGTAGCCCTATCTCTGTTCCATGACAGATCTACTATATAACTATATTGTAGCGTTAACAAAGTACAAGGAAAGACGTGGGTTTGGTAAACGGCTCTTTATTTAACAAAACAAACTTCCAGGCGTGTGGCGGCGTGGACTTCCAGCCACGGAGGTGGAAGAGAGATCCATAGAATAGGACCGGGCGTGCGTAAAAGCCATGACCGAGCCCCATCCACCGTCCCCGGACAGCCACCCGGCCGAGCACCGGCCCCCGACTTCCATCCACGGAGGTGAAAGAGAGCTCCGTAGAGTAGGACCGGGCGTGCGTAAAAGCCATAATAGTTTTTCAAACCTTCTGTGTCACTCCAAATCATTAAATCCTTCAAACTCTTCGTCCTCCGTGTCACTTACAAACAAAGCCGCTAATGATGCCGGTAGTACGTGGGGCCCTTCGTCATCTTCGTCATCCCATGATCGAATCTTTGTCCTTTATGTAAACAACCGCTGCGCCGCTGACGTCACTTGAAATTCAAATTACAGTAATCCTTTGCTACATCGCGGTTCGTTTATCGAGGTTTCACTTTTTATTTTTTTATTTTGAAAATGTATGAAAAAATTCACATATAAGTCGTTCCTCAGTATAAATCGCCCCCCCCCCCCCCACGGAGCGGAGCATAAAGCCTTGCTGTTTCATGCGGAGGTCCGATGGTTGTCACGCGGCAAGGTGCTGGCCCGTGTGTATGAACTGCGAGAGGAACTTAAAGTGTTTCTGACAAACGAGGGGTCCGATTACGCAAAGCTGCTTGCAAGTGATGAGTGGTGTGCAAGGCTGGCATACCTGGCAGATATTTTTTATCATCTGAATGAACTGAACACGTGAATGCAAGGCCGAAATGAAAACCTGCTTACAAGCACAGATAAAATAAATGGATTCCGTTCCAAGGTGCAACTCTGGCAGCAAAGTGGCAATCTTGAAATGTTCCCACTCACCAAGAAATGGCAAGATGTTAATACTGCTGCACTGTGTAAGATAATAGTTAAACATTTGAAAATTCTCGAGCAGAAGATGTCATTTTATTTCTCTTTAGCCACCACAGAGTACCTTGACTGGGTTAGGGACCCATTCAGCTCAGCATCAGCTGTTGGAAAGGACATGACTTTACAGGAGCAGGAGGAACTAACTGAACTGAAACAAGATTGTGGTCTCAAGCTAAGCTTTGCTGATCTACCTTTGGACAGTTTCTGGTTGGCAGCTGCCAAGGAGTTCCCCATGCTGGCCCACAAAGCTATTTTGACATTGCTCCCATTTTCCACAACATATCTGTGTGAGGTGAGCTTTTCAAGCCTGACTGCTGTAAAAACTAAAAACAGAGAAAGACTTAGAGCTGTGGAGGAAGAGCTATTAAAGAACCTGATATTTGCAGTAAATGAAATCAGTGAATTTGAATCATTTGACGAGCTGGTGCAGGTGTTCCCACTGCAGCGATTGAACGTAGTAACAAAGTGTCACGCGTTTGCACACGAAGGTGTGTGTCTTTCATCGATTCCTGCCAGGATATCTGCTCTGTGTTTATCCAAACAGGCCCAGGTTTCCCACTGAGTGAGAATAAATATGAACGATTGTGAAGTACTTTTTGTCTTTGTTTTTATTTGATTATTATTCAAGATGTCCGATTCAACGTCATTCTTCAATGTTGAAAAAAGCTTATATTAACAAAATAACACTTATATTGTAAATATTAGGTTTTTCTTCACATTTTCAGCTGGTGGTGTGCCGTGGGATTTTTTCAATAAAAAAAGTGTGCCTTGGCTCGAAAAAGGTTGAAAAACACTGGGCTAGAGGGCGCCGCCTCACCATTCATTGTTTGGATAGACCATCGTAACTTTGAATGCCTGCGATCGGCTAAGAGACTGAATGCCAGGCAAGCTCGGTGGGCTCTGTTTTTTGACCGTTTTAACTTCTCGTCCTCCTACAGGCCGGCTTCCCGCAACGCAAAGGCAGAAGCCCTGTCTCGTGTGTTTCCTGGAGGGGAGGAGCAGCAGGGGCCGGCTCCCACTATCAATTGCCCGGAGGGCCGCCTGTTCGTCCCAGAAGACCTGCGGGCATCCGTCCTGCAGTGGACGCACGACTCATCCCGGGGCTGCCCGCACGAGGTACGTGGTAGCCCAGCGGTTCTGGTGGTCCACCTGGAGAGAGGACGTCTGCGATTACGTTCGGGCCTGCCCCATCTGTAACCGCTGCAAGGCGTCTAAGCGTCCTCTGGCTGGGTTGCTCCAACATTTGCCCGTTCCCCGGCGCCCCTGGTCCCACTTGTCGATCGACTTTGTCACGGGTCTTCCGCCATCGGAGGGGTACACGGCGGTTCTTACGGTTGTGGACCGCTTTAGCAAGATGGCCCATTTTATTCCCCTGCCTAATCTCCCGTCGGCGAAGCACACCATTCTGCTGCGGGAGATTTTTCGTCACCACGGTCTGCCGCAGGACATCGTGTCGGACCGAGACCCACAACTCGCCTCCGCCTTCTGGGCAGAATTCTGTCGTCTCCTCGGCGCCACGACCAGCCTCTCCTCGGGGTTTCACCCGCAATCCAACGGGCAAGCGGAGCGCCTGAACCAGGAGCTGGGTAAGTCCCTCCGGTGCATGGCCGCTGGAGATCAGCGCGGGTGGGCCGAACAGCTTCCTTGGGTGGAGTATGCTCATAATGCCCCTCCCAACTCGGCCACGGCACTTTCGCCCTTCCACTGCATCTTTGGATATCAACCGCCCCGCTCCGGTTATTTTGATTGTATATGTTATAAACAGTCACATAGCGTAGCTGAAAGGAATATTTGATACACATATTTTAGCCCATAAAATGGCTAGAAGTGGTAACTCCTTGTAGAATATTACTTCGGTAAAAGTCAAGTATCTGACATATTTTAGACCTCTGTATCAAAAGTAAATTTCTCATATTCAAGTGTAAAAGTATTGGGAAAACGTTGAGCCTACCATACTTTTTAAGATATTAGCCACAGAGTCTAACCATGGTTTCATAAGGACCATAACATCTTCATAGCACATATAGAAACATCTGATTTTACATTTATCCTTTAGTTCATCCAGTGGGCTACGCATATATTTTATGCAAATATGAAAAAAAATCTTCATAGACTGTTTGTGTTGCTATTACACTGTATAATATGCTATAATTGCCCCATCAGTCTTGATTATGCCAAAGTAAATGTTACATCGATTAATATCTTGATCAACATGATCTTGCAGTGCGTGTGATGGATTTTGTTTGAATGGCAAAATGTAAGACATCTTCTCTGTATTTTCATGGCTTGGCTCATCATAATTGTTCACTACTCTTTGTCTTGATTGCCATATCTATCATCATCTCCTCAAGTTATTTCAACCCTTAAGCTCCGTCTTTCTAATGATCATCACAGGCCTCACACAGTGATTGTGACACTGTAACAAATGAACCTTTAAAATAACAAAATACCAACTGTTAGCGCAATAGCTAATTTTTATCCTTACGTATGTAAGATCAACAAACATCAGCATAGACAATGTACGGAGGAGATACACACAATACGTACGTATAGACATCTCACAGACACCATACAACCAGAAAAAAGGGACAACCTCACTGTGGCTGCATGTCCAGTATGTTTTCAACCAATGTTTCAGAGCACATTTGAAATTAAAATAGGTGCCACACTGACTTGTGCTGGCAGTGAGTTCCAAGTCTGTGAGCCTCTGATGGACAACATCATCTGACCAAACTTAATCCCACGCCGTTGGCAGCTTCACCCGAGTGCCTGAGACACATGGCTGCAAGTCCCAGAAATTGATTGATTGATATCTTTATTTCGAACATCCAAAACAAAAAAGAAAAACAAAAAAACAAAAAACAAAACAAATAACACTCTAAAGTGCCACATAAATCCATACAACAACAAAAAAAAATAAACCAACAAATAGAAGTAAATACATTAAATAAATAAATTAATTAATAATAATAATACATAAGTAAATAAAAAAATAAAGAATGCTCGAAAAGGAGTAGGAGGAAGCATAGCTTTTTAGATTCCTACCCCTTTCTCACTTCATCCATTAAACCAACGATTCAACATACTATACTGTAATTCTACAATATAACACAAGTAGACAAACTTGCACACTTATTGTTCTGTTTCATTTTTCCCCAATACACTTTTTATTCACAATATTTCCATGTACAACAGTCATGAACAATTTCACAAAATATGTCTTACATGGTATTTCTTTACAAAAATTTACAAATAATGAAATAATGAAGTAGCAAAATCTAGAATGAGTAAAATATGTATCTCAAACAGTTTGCCTATTATATGTTTAAATCAACTTAAAAGAACAAAACAAAACAGCTTCTCTTTATACGTAATATTGCAACTGGCAAAATGAGTGTTTCCTGCAGGGGCTCAAAAGTCAACAAGGTTATCAGAAAAGTCCAAGTCTTTTATGAAATCAATAAAGGGCCTCCAAATCCCTTCAAACATATGTTGTTTGGCTTTACGTATATATGTTATTCTTTCCAATGGAAGACAAGAGAGCATTTGTTTTAGCCACTGGGAGGTGTTTGGTCCAGTAACATTTTTCCAGGTCAGAGCAATACATCTTTTGGCCATTAACGAGCTTATATCAATAAAAATTGAGTCTGTTTTACTGAAGTTGTGTTTCTCTGGATATAGAGCCAGTATAAACAGCGAGGGCTCCAAAGTAAGCTCCTTTGATATTATTTTCTCTATTTGCTCCTTCACTCCTAACCAAAAATGTTGTATCTGACTGCATTCCCACATACAATGTATTAATGTTCCTTTTAAGCCAAACTTTACACAGATATCTGGAATGTTCTTATTGTATTTATTCAATTTAACAGGTGTCGTGTGCACTCGCTGTAACCATTTAAATTGTAGTACTCTCAGACGGCTATTAATAGACATTTCTTGTGATTTTTTACAAACTTTTCCCCATTCTTGCTCACTGATCTTAGTATTTAGATCATTGTTCCAGGATAATAATTTACTTTTTGAATTTTCATTTGAATTTGTTTGTAGTAGGATGTAAAATTCTGAGATTATGCCTTTTCTTAATTTATTCTTTAACAGCAAGCTTTCCAGCCGTGTTAATGGGATCCTTCGTAGGTCACTTTGATACCCTTTTACAAAACTTCTCAGTTGCAGGTATTTAAAGTAGTGTTTTTTGTCAAGATTGAACTCAACCTCGAGTTCTCCAAAGGTCATAAAGTCATCAGATTGTGGAAGGTAGAGATTCCCAACTGTCCCCAGCCCCTTAGTCGCCCATGTTTTGAAAGTGGCATCTGCTCTTCCAGGAGTAAACAACTGGTTACCCCATATCGGACTTAGTTGCGACAATGTTTGTGTATCTCTAAGATACTTTCTGACATCATACCATACTTGCACCATTTGTTTCAAAAGAGGATTTGTTATTTGTTTTAATAATTGTTTTCTTGTGTCAGAATAAAAAAACGTGTGCAGGGGTAGTTTTAAATTTTGACCTTCCATTTCCACCCAATGCGGGTTATTGTTATCGTTATTGAAATAGAAAGTCATGGAGCGCAGTTGTGCAGCCCAGTAGTACCACAAGAAATTGGGACATCTTAACCCTCCCCCATCGAATGGCATGTATAAAAGAGAGAGACGAATCCTTGATCTTCCATTGTTCCATATCAAACTTAAGATAACTTTTCTTATCCAGGTAAACAAGTCAGTGGGAGGGGGTAAAGCAATATTTTGAAATAAGTATAACAATTTTGGCAATATAATCATTTTTAAAGTACTTATTCTTCCCATAATAGATAGAGGCAATAACTTCCATCGGTCCACAGATGTTCCGATTTCTTCTTTAAGCCTGTCATAATTAGCCTTAACCATTTCTTCTGTGTTCGGTAATCTGTTTCATTTTTACTTGTGTGTAGCCCTTTGGCACTCTTAGCCTTTGTACCCGCTAAACAACATATTTTTATAAATTTTTTTAAACTGGTGGATATTTGGACTTTGCTTGAGTTCCTCACTTAGATTGTTCCATAGTTTGACCCCGGTTATAGTTATACAGAAACTTTTTAAGGTTGTTCTTATGTTTAAGATTTTGAAGTTGTGATTCCCTCTTAACTTATAACCTCCCTCCCGATACCTAAATAAGTTTTGGATATTATCTGGTAGTTGTTTTGCTTTTGCCCTATACATGATGATTGCTGTTTGATAAGATACTATGTCAGCGAATTTCAATAGTTTGGATTGTATGAAAAGTGGATTTGTGTGTTCCAAGTAGTTGACTTTATGAATAGTCCTTATTGCTCTTTTCTGCTGAATGATAAGTGGCTGTAGTGAAGTTTTATAAGTATTCCCCCAAACCTCAGCACAGTAATGCAAATAGGGCAAGACTAGAGAACAATAAAGTGTACGAAGTGAATGATAATCCAGTAATTCTTTTGCTTTGTATATGACTGCCATGCTTCTTGAAATTTTAGACTTTATGTTTTTGATGTGTGGCTTCCAACTAAGCCTGTCATCTATTATAACCCCAAGAAATTTGTTTTCCTGCACCCTTTCAATTTCATTTCCATCTATTTCTATTCGTATCTTTATATTCGCTTTGCCAAATACCATAAACTTGGTCTTACTTACATTTAATGATAATTTGTTCCAGTCGAACCACATTTTTATTTTTTTCATTTCCTCATTCAGCATTGATTCCACTTGTTGGATGTCATCACCTGAACAAAAAATATTTGTGTCATCTGCAAAGTTGACGAGTTTTAATTCTTTAGAGACTTTGCACATGTCATTTATATACAAAATAAATAATTTAGGGCCTAAAACTGACCCTTGTGGAACACCACAAGCTATTTCCAGATATCCAGAACAGTGATTACCCAACTTTACATACTGTTGCCGTTCTCGCAGATAATCCTTTATCCAGTCTAATACTAATCCCCTTATCCCATATTTTTCTAATTTATTGAATAGTATATTATGATTAATTGTGTCAAAAGCTTTTTTGAGGTCAATGAAAACTCCTACTGCATGTTGTTTGTTGTCTATTGCATCTGTGATTTCCTCGATTGATTCCATTAATGCCTGTGCTGTTGATCTGTTTACTCTAAAACCATATTGGTTCTCTGCAAATAATTTATGTTTTTCCAAAGATCCATCCATTCTACTGTTAAAAAGCTTTTCCAATATTTTTGAGAGTTGTGGCAATATTGAGATAGGTCTGTAGTTTGTAAAGTTGTGTTTGCTCCCAGTTTTATAAAGATGAATGACCTTAGCAATTTTCATCTTCTTTGGGAATGTACCAGTTAAAAATGACAAGTTACAGATGTACACAAGTGGCTTTGAAATCCCCTCAATGATTTGCTTAACTAACATCATATCAATCCCATTGCAGTCGGTAGATGTTTTATTTTTACATTGTTGCACAATGTTAATGATTTCATTTTCATCAACTGCCTTCAAAAACATTGAATGAGGATTCCTTTCTATTAATTTATCTCTGTTGCCTACATCTGGCGCTGGAATCGGTATGTTTTTTGCTATTTGAGGCCCAACATTTACAAAGAACTGATTAAAACTGTTTGCCACTTCTTCCATATTATAATTTTCAGTATCATTTATAACAAAATATTTAGGTAATTTATGTTGTTCGGTACCTTCTCTAATAATGTGGTTTAGGAGAGTCCATATCCCCTTAATATTATTTTTGTTATCCTCTAATTTATTCTTATAATATTCTTTCTTACTTAATCTTATAATATTAGTTAATTTATTCTTATATCTCTTATATTTATCTTCAGCGCCTTCTGTTCTCTGTTTTATGAAGTTCCTATAGAGTAAATTCTTCTTTTTACAGGCATTTCTTAAGCCTTTCGTCAACCATGGACTGTCCTTATATTTAGTTTTTTTATTATATTCCTTGATTGGACAATGCTTATTATATAATGAAGTGAATATAGTCATCAATTTATGGTATGCATTATTTACATCTTTTTCTTTATATATTGCATCCCAGTTCTGTTCCATTAATTCATGTTTTAGAGTAGCAATTGTCTCATCTGTCCTAATTCTTCTTTGTTGTTTATACACCCCAATTTCAGATTTGAAATTATTGTCATATACTGTAAACACTGGAAGGTGGTCAGTAATATCAGTAATTAATAACCCTCTTGTTGTCCTGTTTTCTATTATATTGGTGAATATGTTATCTATCAGAGTAGCACTCTGTGATGTTACTCTCGTGGGTCTAGTGATTGTAGGAAAGAGACTCAGGCTATGCATTAAATTTAAAAAATCATCAATATTTTGTTGCTTATTTGGGTTTAATAGATCAATGTTATAATCCCCGCAAATAAAAATATTTTTATTGCCTTTTTGTATAATCACACTTTCTATCCATTCTGTGAATGTCTCAATGCTAGAACCAGGAGCTCTATAGACGCAACTTATAATAATGTCTTTTTTCTTTTCAACACAAATCTGTATCGTGAGACATTCACGTCATAGCCTCTACAATCTTGAATTTCATATTCAAATCAACATAGATTGCAACACCCCCCCGCTTTGCTCTGTCTGTTGTTGCATATGAATTCATAGCCTTCCATCTCAAAGTGCATTCCCTTCTCAGTCGTAATCCAGGTCTCAGAAATAGTTATTATATTAAATGATTGTTTGAATGTGTTTAAGTAATCCCGAATGCTACTAAAATTTTTATATAGACTCCGGCTATTGAAATGGATAAGAGATAGCTTATCTTTTGTTAAGATGTCCGTATTGTACTGATCATTGCTGTAATAATAACATGTGTTGTTTGTGGTGGAGAAGAAATTATTGTCTGGGTCGATGTCCTGATCTATGTCCAGAGTGCTGCTTTCACTGTAATCAAACGTCAGTTGGAGTTGTTCATGTTCTTGTATCCACTGTGTTACCTGTCCATTGTTGCTTGATGTAGGTTGAGTAGTGTCCCTGAGCATTATGTTTGTGTTTTGTGTTGTTACCTCCATTCAGTTCCAAGTCCACTCCAGTTGAGGATACTTATTCGAGCTTTTCCAGTTCCTCAATACTCCTCACCATCAGTATCTTGGCCTCTTCTGGTGATCCATTAAGCTTGATGTATATCTTGCAATTTCTGGTCCATGTACTCTGTATTTTTTTCATTCTTCTCAAGTGACGTGCTTTCTTTGCAATATCCGCATTGGTCTTTGTCAAATGTTCATTTATGTAGATGTCTGTACCTTTGAGCAACTTACCCTGTTTTAGAAGTGCAACTTTGTGCTTCCTGTTGGCAAATTTCAGAATGACTGCAGGCTTGTCGTTGCTGTTTCTTTTGGGCAGTGGATGACATGCTTCGACCTGGTTGGAGTCCATAGTTATTCCTTTAGTTTGCAGAAACTCAGCTACCTGTTGCTCGGCTGAGCTTGCATGCTGCCCTTGCATAAGATATAGGTTTGATCGCTATTCCCGTGATGACAATGTCATTTATTCTTGTGTTTTGCTCGATGTCCGCTACCCAACTTTCAAGGTAGGCAAGCCGCTTGTCCTTCTCAGCATTGAGCATACGGAGCGTCTTTACCTCTTCCACCAGTGCCAAGATGTTTTTCTGCTGCATCCTTACAGCAGAAACTTCTTCCGAAAGGAAGTCAAGTGACCTTTTTATGTCCTCGACCTCCTCCGTGGACATGGTTAGGTTTTTTTTCGGCCCCATATTGCTCACGTTGGTCGCAGCTCTCTTTGCTCTCTTTTGAAATGAACCAGAGTCGATCGTTGAACTGCAGCCTAAGAAGTCTTGGTTACCAAGCGCACATGTGGACATTATTCATGTATATTGTTATGGAAAATGCATGATGAGAGGTCCAGTAAAAGAAAACCGTAGCTTCTGTAGCCAGAATTTGGACCACCGAGGTCCCTGCCTTCAGCCGTTGCCCAGCTCACACCACATGACTCACTTTGTGATGTAAAAAAGAGAGGAACCAATCGTTTTTGGATGAAGCGAAGTGGTAAGGAGGAATGAGCATGAATGCTCCAAGATAAATGAACAGAGGAAAACACCACTCATGGGGTGGTTTTGGAATCAAATTCAGCATGATACAGCTCCTTAAAAAGAAAAATATCATTGCTCCAATGTTTTGTTGTTGTACTGGACTGTTGTATCAGTCTTGCAGTCACTTTTAAGCAAGGATCTTTAAAAGTTAAACTGAAATCCAATCAATTAGCTACACAATTGAATAGAAATATATATATATATAAACTACGAAAAAACGCGACTTATAGTCCGAAAATTACGGTATATGTATATATATATATATATATATAAGTCTACGGACTATAAGTCGCGTTTTTTTCGTAGTTTGGGTGGGGGGGCGACCTATAATGAGGAGCGACTTATAAGTGAAACCGCGATAAACGAACCGCGACGTAGCAAGGGATTACTGTAATTTGAATTTCAAGTGACGTCAGCAGCGCGGCGCAGCGGTTGTTTACATAAAGGACAAAGATTCGATCACGGGATGACGAAGATGACGAAGGGCCCCACGTACTACCGGCATCATTAGCGGCTTTGTTTGTAAGTGACACGGAGGACGAAGAGTTTGAAGGATTTAATGATTTGGAATGACACAGAAGGTTTGAAAAACTATTATGGCTTTTACGCACGCCCGATCCTACTCTACGGAGCTCTCTTTCACCTCCGTGGATGGAAGTCGGGGGCCGGTGCTCGGCCGGGTGGCTGTCCGGGGACGGTGGATGGGGCTCGGATATGGGTTTTACGCATGCCCAGTCCTATTCTAAGGTGCTGTCTTCCACCTCCGTGGAGGGAAGTCGGGGGCCAGCGCACGGCCGGGTGGCTGTCCGGGGACGGTGGATGGGGCTTGGTCATGGCTTTTACGCACGGCCGGTCCTATTCTATGGATCTCTCTTCCACCTCCGTGGCTGGAAGTCCACGCCGCCACACGCCTGGAAGTTTGTTTCGTTAAATAGAGCCGTTTACCAAACCCACGTCTTTCCTTGTACTTTGTTAACGCTACAATATAGTTTTATAGTAGATCTGTGGAATAACGACAAGGCTGACGTCAGGGCGCACGCGCGGCGTTGTTGACAAAGGACGAGGAATTTGATCGATGGATTTAATGATTTAGTGCACAGATGGTTTGATAATATTATTGCTTATATAATAGTTATTTGATATCTAATTTATATATCGTTATATGGGCCTGTGGAATATTTTGAAGTGCAAGCGCCGTCAGCGGCGCGCACCCATTGTTGACAAAGGACGATCGATGGATTTAATGAATTGGAGTGACACAGATGGTTTTATAAACGTGTTATTTATGTAATAGTTTTTTTAATAACTCTGAATGTTACGTCAGGCCCGTTCTCAGCTCTTCGTTTGTGTTTATGTCACGTTAGCATACCTATCGTTTAGCCTGTTGTTGCTCGTTCATGTCTGTTCTTGGTGTTGGATTTTGTCGAATAAATTTCCCCCCAAACTGCGACTTATGCTCCGGAGCGACTTATATATGTTTTTTTTCACGTTATTGTGCATTTCATGGCTAATGCAACCTATATTCCGGAGCGAGTTTTAGTCCGAAAAATACGGTATACGAGTTTTCACAGGTCGTGACTTTACAAAGTTTACCATGCGCACAACATCATCCAACACAGGAACGAGGTCTGCCGGTAAAGTCTTGGCTACAAGGGCTTGGCGGTGTAAAAACTGTGCGTAATGATCACATCTGGGTTTTTCTCCTTCACTCTGCTTACAAAGCCTTTGGTGCGCCCAACCATGGCTGCAGCTTCATCAGTGCAGACACTCGTGCAGTTTTCCCACTTAAGTCCTCCTTTTTCCAGATATTCTGATATGACGCGAAAAATTTCCTCTCCGGTTGTTTTTTCTGGCAAAGCCTTGCAAAATAAACGTTTTCTGATTGTGTCTCCATCCACAAAACGCACATTGGCCAAGAGTTGAGCATGACCACTAATATCAGTAGACTCATCAAGTTGCAAAGCAAATTTATTACTGATACGGATCTTGTCCAAAACAACACTTTCTATGTCTGCAGACATCTCATTGATGGAGAGATGGACTTTGGCTATTTCTTTAGCCGCTTTGGGTCCGAGCATCTCAGTTACAATGGCTTTGCAGGCGAGAAGTATTAATTGCTCTGCCACAGTGTGGGACTTTATTGATTTAGCCACAAGTTCAGCTACGTGGTAGCTAGCTTTAAGGGCTCTCTCGTTTACCTTTGCGGTTTTTCTCATGAAAGTGGCCTGTTTCTTTGTCTGATCACGCAGGCGAACAAAATACTAAAAATTTTTGTTTTGACGTGAAGGGTGTTTAGTTTCGAGATGTCGCTTAAACTTGCTTGGAACCATAGCACCGTTGGAGAGCTTTTCACCACATACCAAGCACAATGGAGTAGGTGCCGTTGCATCTCCGGTAAAAATAAATCCAAATGAAAGATAGTTTTTGTTGTATTGCCTTGTCTTTGCTTTCTTTTTACCTCCACTCATACTAGGGCCCTCATCTGGGTCCGGATTTTGTCCAGGGTCCAGTACAGTGTCAGCATTTTTTCCTCGTCAAAAACATCTCCGTCACTTTCACTATCGACTCGTCTCGCTATCCACAATGACAACGTCGCCGTCAATGCTACCTGCCGCTGCATCCATGCGTCACCAATTTTCTCATCTGCAAGCACAAGGCAAATTGCTACCTGCTGCTGCCACCTTCTGATATGGAAGAGCATTACATGATTACTCTGCCGGGCGCTACACCGCACAGGCACACAAATTGATGAATATCCCACGGCACCCCATATTTTGCGGCACCCCGGTTGAAAAACTCTGCTCTAGCCAAGGCCTCCACTCCTCCAAAGCCAGCTTGACTGCGGGGAGTTCCCGATTGCCAATGTCATGATTTCGCTCTGCGGATGACAAGCGGCGAGAGAAGAAAGCACATCGATGGAGACGATTGTCCTGGCTGCTGCGCTAGGACAGCATCGCCCCGACGCCCACGTTAGAGGCATCCACTTCGACCACAAATTGTCTCTCAGGATCAGGCACTCGAAGGATCGGGACGGTCGTAAAACGCCTCTTCAGCTCGACGAATGTGTGCTCCACTGGTTCCGTCCATTTGTACGGAGAGGCGGGGCTGGTGAGCGCAGTGAAAGGGGCAACCACTGTGCTGTATCCGCGAATGAAGCAACGATCAAAGTTCGCGAAGCCCAAAAATTCCTGCAGTCTTTTGCGTGTCTCTGGCACAGGCCATGACGTGACCTCCTTCACCTTCTCGGGATCCATCTCGATGGACCCCGCTCTGATCACGTAGCCAAGGAATTTGACCGAGGGGGCGTGGAACTCGCATTTCTCTGCTTTCACAAACAGGAAGTTCTCGAGAAGGCAACGCAGCACCGCCCTGACATGCTTGATGTGTTCGGGAAGTGAACGGGAGAAAATGAGAATGTCATCCTAGTATACGAACACGAACTGATTTAGCATGTCCCTTAGCACATTGTTGATGAGGGCCTGGAGGACGGCCGGGAAATTGGTCAGTCCGAACAGAGGCACCAAATACTCATGGTGCCCGCTCGGGGTGTTGAATGCTGTCTTCCATTCACCATTGAGAGCGTCCTCTCCAGTTGTATCGCTGTGTGGGGTGTTAGCTGCACTGAATACAACATGAAGGCCCTACAGCGCATAGTGAACACAGCTGGTAAGATTATTGGTGCTTCACTCCCCTCCCTGAAAGACATTTACACCTCCCATCTCACCCGCAAGGCGACCGCGATTGTGTCTGATGTGAGTCACCCCGCTCACTCTTTGTTTGATCTTCTGCCCTCTGGGAAGAGGTACAGGAGCCTGCGCTCCCGCACCACCAGACTCACCAACAGCTTCATACTCCAGGCTGTTAGGATCCTGAATCCCTCCTGCGTAACGTCCTGTACTTTTGCGCTATATTCTGACTGTCTGCTGTATGCATTTATTATGTTATTTGTTTATTTATTATTTATTCATCACTCTTATTTATTCATTGTTTGTGCCTTCTTGTTTTTACTTTTTGGGTTGTTTACTTGTATGTATATTGTGTACTATGTCTTGTCACCGTGGGATAGTGGGAAACGTAATCTCGATCTCTTTGTGTGTCTTGACGTGAAGAAATCGACAATAAAGCAGACTTTGACTTTGACTTTGATCTCCCTCTCGGATGTATACCAGGTGGTATGCGTTAAGGAGATCAAACTTGGTGAAAATGGTGGCGCCCTGGAGGCTCTCAAAGGCGGACGAGAGGAGAGGCAGCGGGTAGCGGTTCTTAATAGTGATGTCATTTAGTCCCCGGTAGTCTATGCACGGGCGGAGCGTACCATCCTTCTTCCCAACAAAGAAAAACCCCGCTCCTGCGGGCGACGAAGTTGGTCGAATGATCCCTGCCGCCTGGGAGTCCCGGATGTACTCGTCCATGGTCTTGTGCTCCGGTGCGGACAGGGAGTATATGCGGCCCTTGGGAGGAGAGGTACCGGGTAGCAAGTCGATGGCGCAATCATGGTAGCGGTGAGGAGGAAGCACAATCGCCTTGGTCTTGCAGAAAACGTCTCCGTGTTCATGGGAGTGAGCCGGAACCTTGGAAAGGTCTGGATGGGGACTGGGCGACGACTCTCCGGACGCGCTGGTGGCTGCCCTCAGGCACAGACGGTGGCAGCGATCGCTCCACTGCCGCACAATCCTCACCTCTCAGTCTAGCATGAGGTTGTGCTGGCGCAGCCAGGGGTGCCCCAGAATGAGCCGCTGCCCTGGGAGTGGCAGAAGAAAGAACTGAATGGTTTCGTGGTGGTTACCGGAAATCCACAACCCGGCCGGCTCAGTGATGGAAGTTACCTCGCCTATCAACCGACCATCGATGGCATGGGCAGGGATGAAAGGGCTCAGAGGCAGGAGTTTGACTCCCCATTGACGGGCCAGCCCCAGGTCCATAATGTTGCCCTCCGCCCCGGTATCCACCAAGGCTGTCACATTTCTGTCACCCGCAGCGAACCGAAGGTGAGCCCTTGGCGTGAACGTGCTGGTTCTGGGAGAGTGAGCGCCGGTTGAGCTCACTCCCCTGACGCCGCATGAGCTCTGGCCTTTTAACGGGCATCGAATCGCCCGATGACCTGCTCCGGGACATCAACGAGTCGTCTGGCTTCTGGGACCAGGCAGAGCGTAGGAGTAGAGACAGGCGCGGGCGCAACCGGAGCAGCGTGTACGGGTGGATTATGGATTGACAGCTCTTGGAGGCTGCCCAGGACCCGAGACATTTCTTGCCGTTGCTGCTCTATTTGCTGCTCTTGTCGCTGCAGTTGTTGTTGCTGTTGTTGGCCCATTTCAATCAGGGTTCGGAGATCAACCAACAGGCTGTTGACGGCAGTCTCCGCTCAATCCAGTCGGGACAATGCCATCTGATCGCTCGCTGGCTGCGTGGTGATGGTCAGCTTGTACTGTAAAGATCGGACAGCACAGCCAAGTGCAGAGCGACCAGACTTTATTGTGAAAGGGGAAGGGAATGATGGAGGGCTGGAGCGGTGGACGAATGAGGCTGTACTTGTCGGGCGTGGGTGGCCGGATGGCGAGCCAGGGGAAGGAGCACTCAACTGGGCTTCTCGTGAGCGAGGATGGGAGCTGATAGAGGGCTTCTGAATAGGACGACTGCTGCTGCAAAAGTAGGACAGGACTGACAGATCAGGAACCGAATTACAGGGAAACGGGGAGTCAAGCTTTCTGGGACCAACGCGTACAAGGACATAACGAGACAAGCTGACAAAGGGTGTTGCGCTGGCCACGCTAATAGAGCGCTCCTGATGAGCCAGTGCCAGGTGACGGTGATTACGGTGATGGGGGGGCGTGGCCGAGCGGCCGGTGGCGCCCACTTGTGACACTTTCCATTCGGTGTGCTTTCCATACTGTTCTACAAGGGTTCCTCCCTTCCTCGTTGTTCAAATGGTACAACTGAACAGCTCATACCCATAACTCCAATCACGTAGCAATTCCAAGAAATTAAAATTAGTATGGGAGGGAAGATGTGATGCCAAGACCTTACCATGAAATATGAGAGTCTTCAGGGAAAATCAATAAAGTTGGATGAAATGCTATTGAATGTATTGAAGGAATAGGGTCAAAAGACACAAAACCCGCCTAGCCACAATAACAGATACGCTGATATAAGATAATAACAGAGGTTGCTACAACTTCACGATTCAATATGTATTTCTGTGCACTGCAAAATAAATGTCTTTTGATATGTTGCTTAAATAGCTTAATGACCCTTAAGGAACTGTGTAATGCATGCCTGATGTTTGTTCTCTAAATCATGGACACGGCCAGAGTCGTCTTGACCGTTCAGTACTTGATTATATCTTGTGTTTTGACTAAACGTCATATGTCGCCTAAATGTGAGACGCCAGCTTTTCGATTACTACTGAACGCTCTGCACAGAGGGAAATATTTTGCTTAACAAAGAAGAGATACGTGCGGAAGCATGATTAAACTAAGAATGTAATGATGTAAGCAAAGACATGGAGTATCAAAAGAACAAACTTTGCATCGTCAGGGAACATTAATAAATTGATGATGTCACAGCCAAAAGCTCACATAATTTCGTACAAAATGACAAAATTGAAAGAATGACGAATGGATGAGGTGCGACAGTGTAGGAATGGAGCAGAATGTTTACAGGAAGGTCACTTGGAGATAAAACCAGCTGGTGCCAGAAGGAGACAGCCAAGGACTCGGCCAAAGATGATCCCCAAGGCCGAAAGACAGGATGGAAGACGGCAGCCCCCACACACACACCGAATCGTCCATACCAGCACCCACTCCCATGGAATCAAACTCTACTGCGAACTCGCCCCACCCCAACGACTCATCACCCATCAAACTCGCCCCACACCGGCATGAGCAACTGAATATAAGCAGACCAAAGAACCTTGAACGTTGCCTTTTCTGAATGGAGACTTTCTGCTCTTGAAAGGCCCAGCGCTGTATTGTACTTTCCTGAAAACAGAGCTTTCTTAACAAGAATTATGATTGAACTCAACCAACCTGTGTAAGTCTAATTTCTGCTTCAGTGTCTTTGCATTTTCCTAAATCTGAAGAAATTAAACGAGCACGCAGTGAGTGAATTGGATAACAGGTGATTGGCAATGGCTTTTGCCGTGAGGCGCAGATAGCGCTCCCTAAATTGTGGCCCAAAATCCAACAGTATACTGAATAGTGTGTGATTCAAGGCATAAACTCTTCTTTTCCTTTTTTTAATTGCATGTTATAGCTGACATGTCAATGTACCCAACTTTTGGGAACAAAGTCCACATGCGGGTTACTTCCAATGTGCAGACTTTAGAAATCTGCCAGCTGAAAATGCCTGTCAATACCAAGTAAATACAGCCAGGCTTTTCATTTCCAGAATTGCCATGCACTATTCTTTTCAGGTTTACAGGGGAGCAGAATGTTATCCCAGGTGACTTTGGAAGAGTCAGTCACAGGGCACAATCATTCACACTCACTTCCACAGATATGGTCAATTCAGAGCCTTCAATTAATCTAGAATTCATGGGTCTTGGTATGTGGGAGGACTGACTTCTAGCAGCCAAATACAATGTATATATATATATATATATATATATATATATATATTTTTTTTTTTTTTTTTACCCGTAAGACACTGCCTCTGTTAGGGTTTGCAGAATATCTTCATCGTATGATTATGTTGGAATGTAACCTGTAATAATTTACCTAGCTTGTCCTGTCTTACCAAAAGTAGTAGACCAAAGTGCTAAGATCTTTTCACCTGATTGACTAGCTGCAGAGGAAGCAATCAAAGTTGCTTTGTTTCCACAAAGTCGTAAAAGGCCCGCTGCTATGCTTTGATCAGCAGGGGAGCGGCTTCACCCCATCCTGTGTTCCCACACCCCCACTTTCAACCCCACTGTGTTTCTTCTCGATAAATATGTACCTGATGAGGCCTGAGTCAGACTTCATTCGACCATCGCTGTAAGCACAGCGACGAGTGAACTCTCCGCCTGCAGGTGTCTGAAACGACTAACTCGTCTCCAGTGTGGTTCTTGCAACATAAGTTAGAGTGAGCACTACCCTAACAGCCTCTGCTGAACGTTTTGACAAGACAGATGGCAGCGTTTGGAACCTGGATGAAACTTCCAAGCATACCTCTCTGACGCCCCTTAAATAACTGCCTATAGTCACCATTTGAAGCATAAATTTACCACAAAAGTAGTTCCTGGGTTTTGTTTGGTTCCCCTATTTCTCTATACTTCAGTGGTCTGAAACATAATTTTACGCTAGACAAGACAATTCAACAAGTCTGTGAACAAATGAGGTACACAGACTTAGTATTGTTTAACAGGTTCAACAGTACACATTCTGTGGTCCGGATCTACTCGTCAGCTATGCTGTCGACAGGGTAATTTCACAGTTTATTTACTACAGTGGTTCCCAAAGTGGGCGTTACCGCCCCCCTGGGGGCGGTGGAAAGATCTGGGGGGGCGGTGAGGAAGAAAGGGGCGGTAGGGGGGCGGTAGGGGGGCGGCAGTCGATTTGTACACAACACGCCGCTCTGGCCCAGTCAGATCCGACAGCATAGACTACAAAAGCAAAAGCTCAGGTTTGTAATTTAAAGCTTGTAATGTTCAGAATTTTATCTTATAATAAAAACCGCATTCTGGCGGTCAACATCATCTTGAGTTCAAGTCAACATGAAATTGGGGACTCGCCAGAACGAGCCGTGTTGTGTTGTGTTGAGCTGGTTAGGGCAGTGGTCCCCAACCACCGGGCCGCGGACCGGTACCGGTCCGTGGGTCACTTGGTACCGGGCCGCCAAGCCGCACAGAATTTTTTTTTTTTATCGACGATCAATTAATTCAGGTCAAGACACTCGTCCCGGTCACGTGACATGTTTCCCCAGTCGAGCCCGCAAAGCTAATATGTGGCGACAGGCTAACTAACCAGGCAGTGAAGCATTCAAAACTGCTTCAACACATGGAGACCAAGCATCCTGCAATAAAAGACAAACCTTAAATCACTTCGGGTGTCATTGTCTCCGATTACGTCTAGATGGGACCGGCTCGTTTCTGAGAAACAAACTCAGTGCTCCCACTAATTCAACGTAATGGTAATGATATTATAAATGTATTATTTATTTATTTATATAAATGTATTATTTATTTATATAAATGCCTTGGGGGGGGCGCTAGGAATTCACTGGGGAGCCAAAGGGGGCGCCAGCCTGCAAAGGTTTGGGAACCACTGATTTACTACATCTTAGCTTTTGTTCCGTTACAGAAACTGATTCCATCTGCCTCACTTGCTCCTACTCCAAAAGACATGTCAGTGTTGATGTTTGAATGAATAACAAAGAAGACAAAAACATCAACAAACAACAAGCCCTCTGTTTGCTGTAGATCAAATTAGATGTTATCACCAACCGGAGAGCTCATCTATTTTCACAATGCGACAAAGGAGACGGGTGCGTATGGGGGTGCACATTTTACTTGTAATAGGTATTTTTGTATACTTGGATCAAAACAACCACTGGAGTTTTCTTTATATGATCCAGCACTTGATATGTATGATTCAACACTCAGTCTTGAGAAAATTGAAGGAGGAATTGTCTATTGTGTCCTCTGTTTTATCACAAACACAACTAGTAAACTTAAATCATTTAAAAACAAAACAAACAAAAACCAAAAAGTACTGTACATACAAGATTAAAGTGACTGCATTATAAACCACTTTTCAATGTATTTATTTACAACCCCAATTCCAAAGAAGTTAATTTATTGTGATAACTTAAGATAAAAATAGAATACGATTTCCAAATATTCTACATTCAATTGATTGGTCGACTGGCTTCCCAGTGCAGAGGTTGTGGGCTCCAGACTATGGAATTTGCATGTTCTTCCCATGCCTGCATTGGATCCAAAGCCATGTATGGACATGTATGGTATGATTGACTACTCCAAATCGCCCATAGGTGTAAGTGCGAATGGCTGGCAACCAGTTCAGGTTCCTTACTGTCTGAATTCAGCTGGGATAAGCACACCCGCAGCCCTCATAAAGAGAAGAGGTTCAGAAAATGGATGGATGGCTAGTTACTTTACCTTTCCAACTCCCTGTCATCAGACGTCTCAAGTGGAAACACTTGCGCTTGCTCCAGCGCGTGCTTGAGGAGACACAGACTGCAGCACCTCTGTGTGTGTGGGGGATGGGGGGGTGAGAGTAGGTCACAATCATGGTGCAGAGGGGTGTCTAGTCAGTGACGTGCCTCTGCTATCAATCATATAATACATAAATACACAAAATAAATAAAAAATACATAAAATACCGACTCAAAATTATTATCCATCCATTGCTTTGGCACACCTTCTGGTGTAGTGCATCTATTTGTCGCATATGCTGCGTACCCGCTTTATGCACCACTGGTTACAGGCCGTATGTGCTTAAACTTGCATGACTTAATCCTTGCGACAAGCAATGCGGTGCTTGCCAGAAGGCCGGCTGCATCCAGTTCCGTCCTGGCGGATGGGCAAGAAGGGGATGCCAACAAAGTGGTGAGCTCCACGGCAGGGTGGATTATGGGGCGTCTTGGCTTTGCTGTCGAGCAGGTGCACCGGATGGCGAAATGGGCAATGCTTGCTCGCACGCTTGCTCATCCCGACATCCTGAATGCCGCTGCAACACCTGCCGGCAGGGGGGCCTCTGACAGCGGGTCATAGCATCGTGGTGTGGGGCGAGCAAACCTGAAGTTGGAGGCTGCTTGCCATGCTTATTTTGTGGTTACCCAGCTCAGGAAGTCATCCTGGAGGTGGACATGGGCAAATAACAAAAGTCACATGGATCTTGGCACGTGGGACGCCTGCACGTAGGCCCGAGTGGCCGCTAAGATATTCCAATTTGGATGAATTAAGGGTACATAAAACCAATTACTCCAGTTATTTTACTTTAGCACAGTGTTTTTTCTGAATTGTACTCGTCTGATTTCACTGTCTTCTGTAATGAGGCGGGCGGAGCAGCCAGGTGCGAGTTGACACAGTCTTTATTTAGTAAGGGAAAAGGGGAAGTGGAAGCGCAGTCTTGGAGCCGGAGGACGCTCGTGCTGCAGTGCAGCAGATCGCGGGGAGCGACGGCGACAACGGAGGCGTGGCACGGAGCGCTGCTGAGCCAAGGAGCTGTGCCAGTGGAGAGCACGGAGAATGACAGTCTTCTACATTAAGAAGGCTTGATACCTGACAAGAGGTAATGTTTCGTATTTTTGTGTTTATAGATACTTTCATAGTATTCGTAGTGCAAGTGGGCATAGGGTGGGAAAATAGTTGATTTTGGTTTCAATATAAAATGCACTAACGGTTAGTGACTAACCCTTTACAGCCACAGTATCCCCTTAAATTTAAGTTGGACTACCATTTATAAACATGTTAGGAAGTCTGGTACAAGCTGCAAAGTTTAATCAAAATTGAATGTACTATCATTTTTTTTAAATTTTATTTGTAAATACCTTTAAGAATTTAGGCTGTCAGCCAATGACGCTTGAAAAAGAGTGTGTTGGTTCCATATGCTGCGATTTACATATGATCAGATAAGTAGACTAATTGCAACTGCTATCTGTGACAAGCTGACTTGCAAAATAATCGTTTGTGGCAGCCCTAGGTGAGAGTTGTTATTGCATAGCCTTCAGGGATTGGATTAGTGCTTAACATTGGATATGCTATTCACATGACATGCATAACATGTGCCAGACAATGCAGAAAATGAAACCCAAAATATGTGTACGTGTGTGTCCATTTGTGGGCATATTATGTGTATAACCTGGAACCTAGCATGGATGGGGTGCAGAGATCAAGGTCTTGGTCTCGCTCTCCTGGCTGGCGAGTGGGTCATTATATCTGTCACAAATGGTCAGAGCAACCAAGTGCGACACGACACAGGCTTTATTGAATGTAGGGATAGGGGAAGTGGATGGATGAGTGGCTCTCCGGACTGGAGCGACTGGGTGGGTGGTCAGTGATCCACGGCTGGCCGGAAGGCTTCCTCGTTCGGTAGCTGGCTGTAAGAGGACAAGCCGGGTGGCCACAGGAAGCAATCCGACATAGAGAAGAGCAGGTGCGCAGCACAACAGGACGCAGCGTGTAGGCGTGGTTGGGGGCAAGCAGTTGATCAGGACGGGTAGCATTCAGGGCACGAACAAGGTTGGCAACAGGAGTCAGTCGGACAGGAGACAGTGAGCACACGGATGGCATCACGGACAAACTGACAATGATAGCGGGGAGCGCGGGGTTTAAATAATGCCCTCTAACAAGCGGGAACAGGTGCTGATGATTAGTTGATGATGTGGGCGTGGCTGAGAACAATTGACGTCAATGGGTAATTTACTGGCTGGGTGGCAGGTGGCGCAGGCAGGCGACAATACCGGATAGTGTGACGAGTCTTGGGGCTGGTACCGTGTCATTGGGGAAGTGGTGGCTCTTCACCACCCTGACATCTACTTCCCCAAAATTGCAGAAGACCCAACAGGCAGTGATAGAGTTTTGCCCACCATACCTTTTATGCAAGAACCACACGTGAGACAGTTTGCCCATTTTACGCTTGCAAGCGGAGAAAGCCATCGGCACCCTGTGGGATGCAGAAGTGCTCGAAAGCAGTCTAACTTTCGCCTCTTGCAAGGGAGTATTTATTGAGAGAAAGCAGGGTAGGGGTGAGAGTTAACAGGTTTTGGGGGTCACCTCTGCAAACTGGTTAATCAGCTAGGAGGGTCTTAGCTCTTTGTTTTACAGGGTTGTGGAAACAAATACTAGTGGAGCATTTTAGATAACTAAGTAAGCAAGAATGTTTCTGTTAGAGTGGTGCTCACTCTAACTTATTTGCAAGAACCACACGGGAGACAGTATGCCCTTTTAGCACTTGCAAGTGGAGAAAACGTTCGTCACTGTAGCATACAGAGATGTTCGAACGCAGTCTGCCTGGTCGCTTGCAAGAGCATATTTATTGAGAGAAAGCAGGGTGGGGGTGAGAGTGGACAGGTTTGGTGAACCCCCAGCCTCTGGTCAAATCAGAGCAGGGGGTGTTTTACGACGTTGGGAGAAACAGAAGAGGTTTGATTGCTTCCTCTGTAGCTGGTCATTCAGTACAGGGGGTCTTAGCACTTTGTTTACGATGTTGTGGGAACAAACAGAAGAAGTTTGTTCCTCTCAGCAACTGGTTAATAAATATAGTCTACATCAGTGTTTCCCAACCTTTTTTCATTCACGGCACACCTTTTCATTGGAAAAAATCTCGAGGCACACCACCAACAAAAATCTGTTAAGTGTTACACCAGCTTCTATATTAAAATCAGTTATATTACAACAAAAGACGTAAAGTTCTATTTCTATATATGTATGGAGAGTCGACTAATTGAAGAAAAATAAATACTAAATATTCTTTAAATTGTATTTCTTTTGTAAATAAAAGTGACAGTTTTTGAAAAAAGGTTTTAGACAGCATAAGGAATAAATTATTGAAAGTGATTGTGATCAAAATCCAAAAGAATCAATATGACTTTGTTTACTGTTTTAGACTAGCTCTATAAATATTGCGACATTAAGAACAAAGTCACTTTTAAAGACGCTCTGCTGTTCTGACAGCGGCTGAGTGGCTATCACAGTCGAGGTGTCTCGACTTGACTGTATTTTATGTTGGTGAAAAATGAACAATCCAGGTTCTCCCATTGAACTACCTGCTCTGATTTCCATCGGACCGAAAACGCACCACAGCCGTCATAGTGTCACTGTTAGTAAAAGCACACAGCAACACACACATAAACTGAGTATGTGCCGATGCCACAACATGAAACCTCAAGATTCTCCGATTTGCCCCGCATGCACAATTAGCAAGTGGCTGACCAGGCCTTGTGCTAACTGACCAGTGGTTTGGCCAACCTGTTTACAATGCGCTCCGTAATTAATGTTGGACAATTTTCCACGGCACAGCTGAACATCTCTCACGGCACACGTGCCGCGGCACACTGGTTGGGAAACACTGGTCTACATTCCAACATAATCATACAATCAAGATAATTTGTCAACCCTAACAGTTTCCACATCATTTGGAAGGTTTCAACAACTGCAAGGAAGTGGAAAGTTTCATCAAGTCAAGGTAAGGTGGAAGGTTTTAACAAATTTAATGATTCTAGTCAATATTCCAACATAATCAAACAATCAAACTAATCTGTAACTTGGGGGTTTGCAGGGCTGGCAAGGCATCAGCTTTTTTAAGTGCTGTTGTGGCAATTTATGGTGCGCTTTTTCTTAATTATTAACAATTAATTATTAACAATCATTAAAAATGTAAACATTTGTCAGCAAAATCCTGGTATTTTAGCAAAATGCAGGTCATACATTCCACTTCATTAGCCCATAATCTTGTAATTTACACTCATTATGTTTTGTGTCATGTGTTCTTTTTAAGTGCTTTGTTATAGCTGCAGCTGTTGTCAATGCATTATACAGATTTTAGGCGGACTTTAGGGTCCAGAATTTGGGAATTGCGTTAACCGCAAAAGCACGTTATATAGAAAGTCCTGTTTTTTTTTTGAAAGGCGTGTTTTTAAGCAGCCGAAGGGGTCCTTTGTCACAATAAATTACGTCAGGCATGTTGGGCAACGAAGGGGTCTGTTCACCGTTCGTCACCGTGAATGCTCCTCCTACAAAGAAATCTGTTAACATTTATATTAAAAGAGAAGCAATATGCAGATGACAATATCAGGGGGACGGAGAAAGTCATTTTGATGCTATGGGAATTGGATGGAAGAGAGATTAAAAGAGCCACTTATTCTCTACTACTGTGTCTGACTTTGACTTGAGGTGATTCGGCGAACTTCCCCCTTTCCGAACCATATACAGTCCTAGCTATCCACCTCACAAACTATTGTGCTGGTCGTTTTAAAATGAAAAATTCAATAAAAAAATGAAATTGAAATTATTTGTACAGGTTGAAGTGGACAATAAGAGGAATGTGCATATGAACTTTGTTGGTAGTTTTCGGACTTTGTTAAAGATTTTAAAGTTAATAGTCAGACAGGCAAGGAGACACTGCTCCCGACATCTCCTGTGGCTTGTCGAGGCAGAATTAGCTTCCAACGGCTAAACGGACAAGATTAGCAGAATGATTTCAGCTTCTTACCAGCCAGAAATGGGGCTCAGAGCACACCTCTGACCGCTGACTAGCCATACCTGTGAGGCAGCTGGCATGGGCCTCTGTGTTGCGACCAGAAAGCTCAGTGCCAGTTGCTGACTGCTTTAGCCACCCTCCGTCACTGACGGAGCCAGGAGGCGACGCGGTGAGTAAGCTCCCTTCCCGTCGCCCACCGCTTTCACCGCCGACATACCGCTCCATCACAGTCGCCCGGCTGTCCCTTGAGCAAGATCAGGTGATACAGCAACATATGTCACGCTGACCTTTCAGCCGGTGTGCGTTGTCGTACTGCCAGTCAGCCGGCCTGTGTGAGAAACAACCAGCGGAGGTCGGTTTGTCTAAAATTAACAGACAAAATAGACAAACACACGTGACAGAACGGCACTTAAACTGGGCTGGGAAGTGATATACCTACCGTATTGCCCTGGATATAAGACGGTGTTTTTTGCATTGAAATAAGACTGAAAAAGTGGGGGTCGTCTTACATTCGGTGTCTACACATTATACCCATTTACAATGCTAGATGGCGCCAGATATCTTTAAAGCGAATGCTGAACTTAATTCCCCAGGCCAAAGCGAACCCCTGTCACGAAGAATAAAAATAAAAATAGCGTTAGCACGAAGAAGAAAAATAAAAAATAGCGGTAAGAAAGAAAAGAGAAGAAAATAAGAGAAGAGATAACAGAAAATGTGTTTGTAAATGAGTAAGATATTGTCCGTTAATATGATATTATGTAAGTTGTTAATCATTAGTAAAACATGAGTAACATAAATCATTAAGAATGGAGCGTTATAAAGTATTAGTGTAGATTTACTAAATAATGATAAAATTATTAACAACACATTTATAAATGTATGTAAATGAGTAAGACATACTCTGTTAATGTTTGTTTCTAATAATTGCTCCCACAGTTGATTTCTTCACACCAAGCTGCTTACCTATTGCAGATTCAGTCTTCCCAGCCTGATGCAGGTCTACAATTTTGTTTCTGGTGTCCTTTGACAGCTCTTTGGTCTTGGCCAAAGTGGCCCAGTGACAGCCCCAAAACATCACTGCTCCTGAGGAGATCTGCATGGAGGAATGGGCCAAAATACCAGCAACAGTGTGTGAAAATCTTGTGAAGACTTACAGAAAACGTTTGACTTCTGTCATTGCCAACAAAGGGTATATATATATATTAAAGATTAAGATTAAAGTCCCAATGATCGTCACACACACACCTGGGTGTGGTGAAATTTGTCCTCTGCATTTAACCCATCCCCGTGTGATTTTAATCCATCCCCTGGGGGAGAGGGGAGCAGTGAGCAGCAGCGGTGCCGCGCTCGGGAATCAGTTGGTGATCTAACCCCCCAATTAAACCGACCCTTAATGCTGAGTGCCAAGCAGGGAGGCAATGGGTCCCATTTTTATAGTCTTTGGTATGACCCGGCCGGGGTTTGAACCCACAACCTTCCAGTCTCAGGGCGGACACTCTACCACTAGGCCACTGAGCTATATGTATAAGTATATAAGTATGAATATGAACTTTTGTTATTGACCAAATACTTATTTTCCACCATAATTTGCAAATAAATTCCTTAAAAATCAGACAATGCGATTTTCCGGATTTTTTTTTTTCATTTTGTTTCTCATAGTTAAAAAACGATATTTCATACGATGAAAATTACAGGCATCTCTAATCTTCTAAGTGGGAGAACTTGCACAATTGGTGGCTGACTAAATACTTTTTTGCCCGACTGTATACAACAGCTTACTTCAAAATGTGTAACTCACTCTGACCTTTTACAAGTGATCTGTTAATGTTTTCCAAATTAGTATCTAAGCATTTTGCATCCCTTAATCTTAAGTGAGAACAGGCGGGGGACACCCTGACGCCCTGGTTGTCAGCCAATCGCAGGGCACACATACACGAACAACCATCTGCACTCACACCTACGGGCAATTTGGAGTGCTCAATCAGCCTACCATGCATGTTTTTGGGATCTGGGAGGAAACCGGAGAGGCCTGAGAAAAGACACGCATGCACAGGGAGAGCATGCAAACTCCACACAGGGAGGGCCAGATGTGGAATCGAACCTGCACCCTCTGAACTGTGAGGCGGACGTGCTAACCAGTGCTGCCATCTTCCAAGGACTCAAACTATGAATTTGGACACTACCATTGTTCTGCCACGGTGTTCTTGGTTCAAACTGCATTTACGTCATATGATGGCGCCGCGGATGGCAGCCACGGTGAGTCGCTCTCTGTTTCTTTGTCTTATTTTGTGTGTTTTCTGTGTCCTCTGCTGTCCATCCCGGATCACTTTTACCAGAGAAGCGCTGTTAAACATCGGACAGTCTTCTTCTGGTATTTTCTCTCCTGTTCTCTCTGATTCAGACTGTTTGTCGGAGATTCTAGCCGGAGCGGCGGTGCTACGAGGAAAACGAGCCGGAGCCCTCGTAAAGCTGAGGCAGAGAGGGTTCCGTTCTGCCCTACCGTCAATTCATCTGGCGAATGTCCGCTCCCTGGCGAACAAGATGGACGAACTGCTGCTCCTCACTTCAAGGAACACGGATTTCAGCAGATCCGCCGCGCTGTGCTTTGTTGAAACGTGGCTCAGCGAACGAACCCCCCACCACGCCGTGGAGCTAGCGGGGTTTCGGCTAACGCGTGCAGATCGCAGCGCGGAGCTCTCCGGAAAATCAAAGGGAGGTGGTCTCTGTTTCTACATTAATGAACGTTGATGTACTGATGTCACGGTGTTGAAAGAGTTTTGCAGCCCTCTACTAGAAACACTTTTCATAAACTGCCGGCCGTTCTATTCACCACAGGAGTTCTCCTCGATCGTCATGGCGGCTGTTTACATTCCACCACACGCACGTGCGAGTGAAGCCACGCAGATGCTGGCTGACCAGGTAACAGACATGGAGAAACTTCTACCAAATTCACTAATCATTGTTCTGGGTGATCTTAACAGGGCGAACCTCGCACACGAACTCCCCAGATACAGACAGCACGTAACGTGTCCCACCAGAGGGGCACAGACTCTGGACCACTGCTACACCGTGATTAAGGATGCATACCACTCTGCGGCTCGTGCAGCTTTAGGACTCTCGGACCACTGTCTAGTTCATCTGATCCCGGCCTCCAGGCAGAAACTAAAAACTTCTAAGCCTGTGGTGAGGACTGTGAGAAAGTGGACAGTGGAGTCAAGGCAGGACCTCCAAGCCTGCTTTGACTGCACCGATTGGGGAGTTTTCGAAGCTGCAACTTCAGACTTGCATGAACTCACTGACACTGTCACATCATACATCAGTTTTTGTAAGGATCTGTGTGTGCAGACTAAGACCTTCTGCACGTACAACAACGACAAACCTTGGTTTTCACCGAACCTCAGGAGGCTGCGCAAAGTCAAGGAGGAGGCCTACAGGAGCGGCGACCGCGACCTGTTCAAGCAGACCAGAAACACACTGAACCGAGAGGTCAGGAAAGCCAGGAGGTGTTACGGGGAGAACCTGAAGAGACACCTCTCTGCCAATCCTGATCCCTCAACAGTGTGGAAAGGTCTGCAGAGCATCACGGGCTTCAAGAAACGAACCCTCCGTCCTGTGGAGAGCCCAAGGCTTGCTAACCAGCTAAACAGGTTCTACTGCAGGTTTGATCGGTCATCCCACACAACGGGACTTCCTGCAGCACAATCTACATACGCAGAGGCCGCGCCCGCACTCCAGATCCGCGAGGAGAAAGTGCGCCAGATGTTCCGGAGACAAAAGACCAGGAAGGCACCAGGCCCAGACGGCGTGTCACCTTCCTGCTTGAAAGTCTGCGCTGAGCAGCTGGCGCCCACCTTTGCACGGATCTTCAACCGTTCTCTGGAGCTGTGTGAGGTGCCCTCGTGCTTCAAGTGCTCCACCATCGTTCCAGTGGCCAAGAAGCCCGCCATCACAGGTTTGAATGACTATAGACCTGTCGCACTGACATCTGTGGTCATGAAATCTTTCGAGAGGTTAGTGCTGAACCACCTGAAGGATGTCACGGGCCCCCTGCTTGACCCCCTCCAGTTTGCCTACCGGGCAAACAGGTCGGTGGATGATGCGGTCAACATGGGACTGCACTACATCCTGCACCACCTGGACTCCCCAGGAACGTACGCCAGGATCCTGTTCGTGGACTTCAGCTCGGCGTTCAACACCATCTGTCAGGGAACAGAGACAGGGCTACCAAGTGCAGCACGATCCTTTATTGAAAAGGGGGAAAGGGGAAGTGGAATGCTGGACCTGCGGTCTGGCTGGCGTGGCTGAGCAGCAGAGCACAGCGCGTAGTCGTAGTCGGAGGCAGGCGGGCAGGTGGTCGAAGCAGGCGGCGATCAGAAGCGTGGTCGAAGGACGAGCGAGTAGTCAGGGCAGGCGGCGATCAGAAGCGTGGTCGAAGGACGAGCGAGTAGTCAGGGCAGGCGGCGATCAGAAGCGTGGTCGAAGGACGAGCGAGTAGTCAGGGCAGGCGGCGATCAGAAGCGTGGTCGAAGGACGAGCGAGTAGTCAGGGCAGGCGGCGATCAGAAGCGTGGTCGAAGGACGAGCGAGTAGTCAGGGCAGGCGGCGATCAGAAGCGTGGTCGAAGGACGAGCGAGTGGTCAGGGCGGGCGGCGATCAGAAGCGTGGTCGATCAGTTCACGGAAGCGGATGGCTACAAAGATCGGTCCGGGGACAAAAAGGCAGTGGTGTCACGGGCAGGGTAAGGAGACGAACTGACAACCACTGGCAGAATACGGAGAGGTTAAGTAGGGGACCTAACGAGCTGTGGCAGGTGCTAGCAATTCCTCGATTAGGGCTTGGCTGGAAGCCAGGTGACGCAGGAACGTGACAGAACCCCCCCCCCCCAAGGGACGGCTCCCGACGTCCCAAAAACAGAATCCCGAGCCAGAGCAGGAGGCCGGGCGGGAGGGGGGTAACCCAAGACGCGCGTTAACAAAAATCCGAAAAGTCCGAGTCAGAACACGTCGACCAAGCACCGTCATCAGGCGGCACCACCGCCCAGTCCTCCTCCCCAGCAGTGGCATCGGGAGATGCCGACCTAGTGGCCGCCACGGGAACCAAATGGGCCTCTACCGGACGACTTCGAGCAGGAAGCCGGTCAGACCATAACGCCCCGCCCACCGGAGCAGAACCCGGCTGCGGACGTCGCAACGGCAGCCGAGTAAGGGCCTGGGCCATAGGCCGCGGCTGACGACGAGACCGGACCCGCGGCCGCTGCCCACGGGTTGGAAAAGCGGAGGGCCGAGAGGCAAGGGCACTGGCTGGAGTCGAATAGCGGGTCTGGAGCAGGGACTCGCGACGGGTGGTAAACCGTCCCCAAACGGATCCCTGCTTGGCGGGTGCCCTTAGCTCTTTTCTGGCAAGAGGCCACCCAGTGACCCTCACCCCCGCAGTACAGGCAAAGCCTATCTCTGAGGCGCTTACTACGCTCCCTTGCCGAGAGAGAGGTGCATCCTATCTCCATCGGTTCCGGCCAGCCGGGCTGGGTGGGAGGAGTAGCAAAGGTGCGCTGACTTACGTGGACAGGGTCCCTGGCGGACGACAGGTCAGGTGGGAAAACAGGTGCTCTCCCTGACACCCGAGGTATCGGGCTGATGTCACGGCGACGGGGAGGCGGAGTCACCCTCCTTTCCTCGCGTCGCCTTGACTGGATCCGCCGATCCACCCGTGCTGCCAGGTCCATGGTCCCTTCAAGGGTCTGAGGGCGCTCGTAGGACACCATCTCGTCCTTGATATACTCCGCGAGTCCGTGGAGGAAGGTGCCGACGAGAGCCGGGGTGTTCCAGTCGCTACGACGCGCCACCGTCTGGAACTGGATGGCGTACTGGGCGACGGATCTGCTGCCTTGGTGCAGCGTGATGAGCTCCGTGGAGGCGTCCTCCGAGGCGGAGCCCAAGTCAAACACGCGCAGGATCTCAGCTGCGAAGGCGTCGAATGACGAACAGGCGGGTCCCTGCCGCTCATATTCTGCCGTTCCCCACAGCCATGCCTCGCCCGTCAGGTGGGTAAGCACGAAACCCACCTTGGCTGGTTCCGTGGCAAACGTGACGGGCTGAAGGTCAAACAAGACACGGCAGTTTGTCAGGAAGGCCCGGACGTACTTGGGATCGCCGTCGAACCTCGCGAGGTTGCTGAGTCTGGGCTCTGGGACGTCCACGAGCTGCCTGGGCGCCGAGGCAGGACGGGGCGTGGACATAACGGTGGGCTGATCGGCGGGGCTGAGTGGCACGGTCGTGGACAGGGCTTGTGCAGATTGGATCGCAGCAGCCAGAGGAGCCGGGTCTTTGAGGTCCCTGAGAGCCTCCACCCATTCTTGGTGGAGCTGATGGTGCTGCTGGAGCTGCTGTTGCTGCTGCTGGACGATCCTCGCTAATGCCGCCACCTCCTCGGTGACCTTGCTAAGCTCCCACTCCGTGTGGGTCAGGCGGTCCAGGACTGAGGGATTGTGCGCTGGTAGCATTTTTGGTCAGTTCGTTCTGTCAGGGAACAGAGACAGGGCTACCAAGTGCAGCACGATCCTTTATTGAAAAGGGGGAAAGGGGAAGTGGAATGCTGGACCTGCGGTCTGGCTGGCGTGGCTGAGCAGCAGAGCACAGCGCGTAGTCTTAGTCGGAGGCAGGCGGGCAGGTGGTCGAAGCAGGCGGCGATCAGAAGCGTGGTCGAAGGACGAGCGAGTAGTCAGGGCGGGCGGCGATCAGAAGCGTGGTCGAAGGACGAGCGAGTGGTCAGGGCGGGCGGCGATCAGAAGCGGGTCGATCAGTTCACGGAAGCGGTTGGCTACAAAGATCGGTCCGGGGACAAAAAGGCAGTGGTGTCACGGGCAGAGTAAGGAGACGAACTGACAACCACTGGCAGAATACGGAGAGGTTAAGTAGGGGACCTAACGAGCTGTGGCAGGTGCTAGCAATTCCTCGATTAGGGCTTGGCTGGAAGCCAGGTGACGCAGGAACGTGACACCATCGCTCCTGACATCCTCCAACAGAAGCTCATCCAGCTTGCGGTGCCTGCCTCCACCTGTCAGTGGATCACCAGCTTCCTGACCAACAGGAGACAGCGTGTGAGGCTGGGGGGCATCACATCTGACACCCGGACCACCAATACTGGAGCCCCTCAGGGGTGCGTTCTCTCCCCACTGCTCTTCTCTCTCTACACCAACGATTTCTCCTCAGGTGACTCTCCTGTGAAGCTCCTGAAGTATGCTGACGACACCACTCTCATCGGACTGATCCAGGACGGTGATGAGACTGCGTACAGACAGGAGGTGGAGCGGCTGGTCCACTGGTGCAGCCAAAACCACCTGGAGCTGAACCCGCTAAAGACCGTGGAGATGACAGTGGACTTCAGGCGAGACCCTTCACCACCTTTACCCCTCACTATCCGCAGTAATACCATTCTCTCCACGGACACCGTCAAGTTCCTGGGAACTACAATCTCTCGGGACCTGAAATGGACCGGCCACATCTGTCCGGAAGAAGGCCCAGCAGAGGCTGTACTTCCTGAGACAGCTCAAGAAGTTCAACCTGCCGCGAGAGCTTCTGAAGACCTTCTACACTGCCATCATCCAGTCTGTCCTCTGCACCTCCATCACTGTCTGGTTTGGATCGGCCTCCAAACAAGACAAGCACAGACTGCAACGGACAATCAGGACTGCAGAAAAGATAATTGGAATCAACCTCCCATCTATCCAAGACTTGTACCTCTCCAGGACCAGGAAACGTGCAAGGAACATCTCTACAGACCCTTCTCACCCAGGTTGCAGTCTGTTTGAACTACTCCCCTCCGGACGGCGTTATAGAGCTCGGTACACCAAAACCAGCAGACACAGAGACAGCTTCTTCCACCAGGCTGTTGCTTTGATGAACTCACACCACTCTTGGAGTCTCAGAGTCATTACTGTGCAATAACATCCTGCTCTCCACACCTTTTTTGAATTTGTCTATACTGTTTGTACTTTGTGTCCTCTCTGCATCCATTGCAGCCTGGTCATCCTGGATAAGGGACCTTCCCATCTGTGGTCTCTTCTCAAGGTTTCTCAGTTCCCCTAGCTGGAGTTTTGAGTTCTTCCTTGCCCTCTTGGGAGTTTAAGATCAGGGGATGTTTGAGAATATTTGCCATTTTTCACATGTCCTGAGTGTTGTTAGTCACCTAAATGTTGAACAGAGGCTGATTTACCGAAGTCAAATTCCTTGTTTGGCACAAACATGGCGAATAAAAAACTCTTGAATCGCTTGAATCTTGAATCTTATAATTTGACGTGTGTGAAATCAGGGAGGAACACAGGTACAAGCTGCACCTAGTGTGTTTTGGCTGCCAAGTCATTAGCAAAATGTCCTTTGTGAATAAGATGTTAAGATGGAGCAAACTGAGGGTGCTGATGAAGAGCAAAGAAAGGTGCTATCAGTCGCCATGGTTAATTTTTGGGGGATTCGGCCCCGAGTGTGCACCCTCGTTCGCACTACTGAAGTGGCAATGGTGAGGTGCCCTGTTGGTAGATTAAATTGGGTGGAAATGAAGGTATGAGTGTAGAAATGCAATATGTATGGGTGGTGCACGTCAGACTCACTGTGTGCACCGGGATGGTGAGAGCAGTGCGTAATTGCTCACGCCTGCAGCTACTATTTGCGATCTTAGTAAATCAGGACATAAATGTTCAATGTACAAAATGTCAGTGATCACAGTAGGCAATCAGCAATCAGGAGCCATAACATAAACCTCTACACATTTGAATGAAAACGACTTTGCTTGGAACTCTTTTTCACTGCTGTGGTCAAGTGGGTCTCAACAAATGTTATTGCAAGAGCCAAACCCATTCTGCTGTCACGGTACTTCTATACAATATGTGGCATTGCAGCTCGTCCTCCTGGCGCCTGTTTATGAAGGAGTGGAAAATGACACTATTCCTTCAGGAGGTTTGAGAAATGGTGCATAGAATGCACTTTCCTTTGGGATGGGTAAGATTTGAATGTGTATCAGACAGCTGCCAACTTTGTGTTTCACAGCTTTCATTCCCTATATCCTCTGTGCTATTATTTCACCATCACTGTCCAACCAACTGTGTTTGTTAAGGTAGCTAGGTGTGTTTATTTGCATAAATCCAAATGTGTCTCGGGGGTTGAAATGTACTTGTCAACCATTACAGCAGCATCTGGCTTCACAACACTGTCTCCCACTGAGAGTGTGTCACTGTGTGTGCTTTCTACAATGTATGAAGTAAAAGGATGAATGACACCATGATAAAACAAATTGTGCACATGAGTGAATTTCTGACCATTTAAGATTAATAGCAAAATTAATCAACTGTAGAATGCAAATGGGGCAAAAAACAATGCAGATACTGGATGTGTGCATTGTTGCCTTGCTGGATGTCAAACCTCTGGTATACTGATACCTCATGAGGAAATCCGCCCTCATGTGGTGAAAGGGTTTTGCATGTACGATGAGACATAGTACACTGGTTACCTAATTTTTCCACTTGTATGGTTGTTAAAAATATTTGACCATACTCAAAAAGTTGACTACAAAAAACAAAAGTTTTATGATGCAATAGTTTTTACCTCTATAATAGTCAAGTTTTTACAACTGCTTTATTGGATTTTATAATAATTTTAAGCAGTTACATTTCCAAAACAACTGTTGCCGCCATGTTTGACAACTCAGATCGAACACAGTGTCACAAGTCAATGACAGAATACGCACTGTCGCACTTATGCATTTTTCGCACATTAGTAAGGCACGCTTCCAGTGGCACAAATTTCAGCCCATACGTTTACCTCCTGCAGCTTCATATGCACACAATCCCTCCTGCTGTCAAAAACCTTTATTGCCATTTAAACTATGCATTTTTGCAGTCTTTCAACAGTGTCCCTATGGGAATAATTACCAGAATTAAAGCAGGTTAACTCATTCAATCGCTTCATGATTAATTTGTGGTTACTGCTATGGTACGAAATAAACCAATCCGATAGGATATGGTGTGTGGATGTAATAAATGGTGCGTCATATGCCTTGACGTGTTGAACACGGAGGATGTCAAAGATGTGGACATCTTCATTTTCTTCATCATCGGCTGGCTCGCTATGACCCTCATCTGTACCTGTACAAAAAGCTGAAAGGAATGCACCGGAGGGCTGAGGCAACGTTCTGTAATGAGATGTCTGGGCTCAATAAGAAAATAAACAAGCTACTGGAGAAAAATAGCTGTGTGATCGGTTGGCAGGTGCCGCCTGTTGCTGTGGACGGTGCTCAGAGTGCCTTTGGGATTGTGACCCCAACTCTTGAAATTGATTAACTGTTACTGTTGCATCCAATCAACTGTTAAAACATGTTATAACAAATGAAGTTGTCATTTCTGTCAAAACGAATTGATACAACTTATTATTCAAACCTCCAGTTCATTTGTTATTGCTGTATTCAAATCATATGTTATCCTGGTCGGACTTCTGTATTCTTTGTTTCAACTTGTTATTGAAACTTTCAGTTCAACTTTCAGTTAAATCATATTGTACTGGTCAAATTCACTTTTCTTTTGCTTCTTCCTTTCCATGGTTACGGTGATATATATATACTATATATGACTATATATATATATATATATATATATATATATATATATATGGGAGGTTGATTCCAATTATCTGCAGAAAAGATAATTGGAATCAACCTCCCATCTATCCAAGACTTATACCTGTCCAGGACCAGGAAACGTGCAAGGAACATCTCTACAGACCCTTCTCACCCAGGTTGCAGTCTGTTTGAACTACTCCCCTCCGGACGGCGTTATAGAGCTCTGTACGCCAAAACCAGCAGACACAGAGACAGCTTCTTCCACCAGGCTGTTGCTTTGATGAACTCACACCACTCTTGGAGTCTCAGAGTCATTACTGTGCAATAACATCCTGATCTCCACACCTTTTTTGAATTGTCTACACTGTTTGTACTATGTGTCCTCTCTGCATCCATTGCAGCCTGGTCATCCTGGAAGAGGGACCCTCCCATCTGTGGTCTCTTCTCAAGGTTTCTCATTTCCCCTAGCTGGAGTTTTGAGTTTTTCCTTGCCCTCTTGGGAGTTTAAGATCAGGGGATGTTTGAGAATATTTGCCATTTTTCACATGTCCTGAGTGTTGTTAGTCACCTAAATGTTGAACAGAGGCTGTGATTTACCAAAGTCAAATTCCTTGTTTGGCACGCTCAAACATGGCGAATAAAAACTCTTGAATCTTGAATATATAGTAGGTAGTGCTGTAGTAATGTATATTGTGCGTCTTGCAGTGAAACATTGGTTGAAATCGGGACTAGATAAGCAGAATTGCTTCAACCCGCTTCCCTTTTCGACAAGTCATGTCAAACCTAATGTGAAGTAAAGCTGTAAAAATTGTATTGTTTATGTACTTGTCGAAATAAACATATCGAATCCCCCCCCAAAAAAGTCACCTCTCTAACAGGGAAACAGTCCAAGTTGGTGTGCAAGGCAGAGAAGTTCCGACTAGACATAGTTGGAGTCGCCTCCACGTACATTTTGGGCTCTGGTACCAGTCCTCTGGGTTGGACTTTTAAAAAATTTAATTTTAACTATTAACTCTAACAATCATCCCATGGGCCCTCCACTTGTGGAAGGGGCCTTAGGACTCGAGTGCAGAGAGAAATGGGTGGCGGAAGACGAGGACCTTGGCGGCTGATCCCCGGCTACAGAAGCTGGCTCTAGGGGACATGAAATGTCACCTCTCTGACAGGGAAAAAGCCCAAGCTGGTGTGCAAGGCAGAGAAGTTCCGACTACACATAGTGGGAGTCGCCTCCACATACATTTTGTGCTTTGGTGATAGTCCTCGGGGTTAGACTCTCTCCCACTCTGGAGTTGTCCGGGGTGAGTGGCGCACTTATTGCCGCCAGGCTTACCGCCTGTACATTGCTGTTCACCCTGATGGACGAGAGCATAGCAGCAGCTGCAGCAGCAGCAGTTCTGACCCACCTTTTCTTGAGTCCTTGGAATGAGTGCTGGAGAGTGCACCATCTGGGGACGCTTTCGATCTGCTGGGTGACTTCAATGTTCACGTGGGCAGTGGCAGCGAGCTATGAAACGGTGTGATTGGTAGAAACGTCCCCCACCCCCTGGTCAGAGCGTGAGTGGGTGTTATGTCACTGGACTTTTGTGCTCATTACAAATGGTCCATAACCAACAGATCGGACAGAGACAGAGAGACCCAGAGAGAGAGAGAGAGAGGGAGAGAGATGGTAAGGGGTTTAACTCTCAATCATGATGAACTCTAGTTAGTGTTCGTGGCGAGCACTGATTTATATGACATTGTGCATTGTGGATTGCATCATTTTATGTCAGCGCTGAGATTTCCAGGATTACATGTGTACTGACAACACATGAAATAAAATTCAGTCGAGTAGAAAACACATACCGTGCCAGTCACTCAGTGCTGGTGGAGTTCAAAGATTGTTTGTCAATTTAAGGTCAATGGAGCTGTTTATTTTTAATTGTGTAGAAACTGGAGCATTTTTTCATGTATTGATTCATTCGAAGGTTGAAGCAAAAATTCTAGCTTGATAACTTTTGCTACCATGCCCTATCATCGGCAAATGTACACCAATATGCCATTGAATTGACAAGAAATGTTGTGTTTATACAGTAACCAGCTTTCATCAACCCAGTACTTAAATAGTCAGCTGATAAGGATGCCAAATAGATGTGCTGGAAGCACCGCCCAGCCACGAGGCTCAGGGACGGGAAAAATACATGACAGTCAGTAACAGAACACAGGACCATGACAAACCAAGTAGGCTTCATGCAATTAGAATGATCAAATGAGTGATTGCTCCTTGGAATTTGTATGGCAATTGCATTCCTCGTTACGATCATGACATTAAAGTCTTTGTGAAGTAAGTTTTAATCTATATCTTTCACTTGAGCATTTTGTGTCATGCCATTTCTTGATGTGATTTTAGCATTGCCTGTACACTGGCTGGCATTTTAGCACATACATTTGTGAGCAAAAATAAAGTTGTATTGTTTTTGTGTGCCCCAAGTCCTTAGAAACTCACAGTATCTTGACTGTCATATTTTATTGCTGCAGCAGAAATAGAATAGACAACAATTGAGCTTTGCCTGATTTCCATGCCAGCCATGAAACATAACTGTCTCATGAAATCTAAACTCGTTAGCTACATGCCATAGGCTAAGATGATGCATTTGTCCTTTAATAGATTTTCGTATAATGAAGTGCCACCACACCTGCAGAAGTGGAAAGTACGTGCTATATTTTCCGCACTATTACTTACTTACTTACTCATCCCATGGCCTAGGAGGCCGTAGGGGTGCCATGGTGGATGCTTGGGCCGTCAGGGATCTCCAGCACTCACGTTCTTCTGCTGTTCGTAACAGGGTTTGGAAGCTGCAGCCCGTCCATTCCTTAATGTTGTCCATCCAGGACTTTCTCTGTCTGCCTCTTCTTCGCTTCCTCTCTACTGTCCCCTTATGGTCTTTGACAGGAAGTGTGTCTTGTGACATGGCCAAACCAGGCCAGTTTGCAATGTTTTGCCATTGCCAGTACAGGTTCTTGTTGTCCAGCATAGGTGGTGACTCGCTGTCTAACATAGTAATTTCACTGACGAATGACAATAAGATGCCCCGCTTATTTCGCGTGTTTGTTACGCTATGTTTAGCCGGGATGCCAAATGAAGTATGGCGTGATGTGCATCGCATAAGTTCGTTCGCCGGTGTTCACTTGCTTGTGCGAGTGTCTACCATGACATGTACTAGAGAGGAGGTGGGGCATTACCGTATTGGCCCGAATATAAGACGACCCTGATTATAAGACAACCCCCTCTTTTTCAAGACTCAAGTTTGAAAAAAGACTTTTTGAACACCAAATTCAATTTTTATACGGAAAATAATTACAGTTCATCTGAAACAAATGATTATATAATATATTCTAGAGAAAAAGCATGTTATTTTGCCTCATTCAAATCATGCAAAAACTGTCTATCACATCTTAATATCTGAACATTTAAAAATGTGTCACGACTCGTCCCCGGTTGTGTTATTAGATGTAGGGTCATGGTTTCTGTCCGTCTGTGTACTCGCCCCTCCCTTCCTGTGTCATGTACTAATCCCAGTCACCTGCCTCTCGTTACCTGTCTCGTATTTAAGCCCTGTCTGCGTGTCACTCCCTGTCGGATCATTGATGTCTATTTGGTTCCTGTCTTTGTCAAGTCTGTTTCGGTTAGCCAGTCTGTCGGTCGGTCAGTTAAGTTATGTCAGTTTGCCGGCTCTGTTAGTTTGTTCCCCTTATCCTCTCTTCCAACTACCTCTTCCCTTCAATAAACCCTGGTCCAAGCTGCATTTGGTCGCCCTGCTCCATTCCGATCCGTGACAAAATGTAAACTAAAGTGCAATCACATTTGTAAATGAATGGCTTCTGGTTTTTGAAATGTAAATAAACCTACAGTTTCTGTTGGGGAGCCTGAGGACTGTATAGGGGGTTGGCTTGGATGGTTATGCTCTTTTCGCCCCTGGGTGTCGGTCAGAACGCAGGACGGAAGACGTGGTTCAGTTTTGATTGCTTTACTAAATTATTGGTAAAAAAGTAACAGGCACTGTGGCTCATAGGGGCAAACTGGCAAAAGGGTATAGACGCACGTTTGGTCGTAAGGATGTGAGAGCAGGTGTGTGTCGTGTACATGTGATTATTGTATGAAGGGTGTGTGGGGTGTGTGTATGTGTGATGTGTGTGTGTGTGGTTGTGCAACAGACAGAAATACAGCACGTAAGTCAACGCTCAACTTCTGACGTCACACAACACTAGTAGACGGCACACATTATATAACTAACTGCGCATAACGGTTCCGCTACACTTATTAACCATAAATAAAATACTCTCTGCAACACACCAAACATAAGTCATTGAAACAACAAAATACATTTGCTGGCGACCATTAGTCGCCGTGGCGCTGCGTAACGGCTATTCGTACGATGAGAGGAAAACTTAAAGGAGCGCGTCGAAGCTATCAATCAAACGGTGCACACACGAAACAAACCGCGTTCAGACACACAGCACGACAATAGACAGTCGTGACAATGAAATGTATATACAGTGGAGCCTCGGTTTTCGAACGTCCCGGTTCTTGAACAAATCGGTATTCGAACAAAAAAGTCGAGATTTTTTTGCTTCGGATGTCGGACGAAATTTGGTCGAACCTCGCGAGATGAGCTGAGAGGACCCGCATGCCAACTGACTCCGTTATTACGTTCTCGTTACTCTGAGGATTGCATCAACTCTTATCATGCCTCCAAAGGAAGCAAGTGGGAGCAGTAAAGCTATCCTAAAACACAAAGACGCTCCTAAAGCAATGCGCTGCGGTTGCGCGATCGGACCAAATTAAGCTGCCTGCGCACTGAGGTCCACTTAAATTTTGCAAAGTACATTAGGACTTTAAAAATATTTTCTAAATTTTAGCGACCGCTCCGTCACAATAATGCGGCCAGCGCGGTGCAGTTGCGCATTCGGCGGCGCGTAACGGTTGCGCGTTCGGCGGTGCGCTGCAGTTGCGCGATCGGACAAAATTAAGCTCCCTGCGCACTGATGTCCACTTAAATTTTGGAAAGTACAGCAGAACTTTAAAAATATTTTCTAAATTTCGTGACGGCTCTGTCACAATATTGGGACCAGCGCGGTGCAGTTGCGCGGTTGACGACGCGCTACGGTTGCATGTTCGGCGGTGCGCTGCAGTTGCACGATTGGACAAAAATGCGCAAATGAAAAAATGCTTAAATGTTTTTGGCTTGGAACGGATTTTTTTTTTTTCCATTATTTGTAATGGCAAAATATGATTCGAACGATTCACTTCTCGAACAGCCTTCTGGAACGGATTGTGTTCGAAAAACGAGGCTCCACTGTACTCACTTTGTGTCAAAGACGCACACGATCACAGCAACACACCCAGTCGATACCAGCAACTTTTAACTTACTGCTGCGCACAAGCTCCCACAATCGAAATAAGCTGAGGTAACTCACGCGAGACTTAAGGCGCGGTGACGTAACTGTCCAACATTTTAACATCAACATAGGAACCTTTCGAACAGTTTCTCCATTTTCTGTTATCTCTTCTCTTGTTTTCTTCTCTTTTCTTTCTAACCGCTATTTTTTATTTTTCTTCTTCTTGCTACCGCTATTTTTATTGTTCTTCTTCGTGTCAGGGGTTCGCTTTGGCCTGGGGAGTTAAGTTCAGCATTCGCTTTAAAGATATCTGGCGCCATCTAGCGTTGTGAATGGGTATAACGTCAAGACCCCGAATGTAAGAAGACCCCCACTTTTCAGCCTTATTTCAATGCAAAAATCACCGTCTTATATTCGGGCCAATACGTTACTTGTTTGAATAAGGGAAAATTTACCACTTTCTTTATTTTCTCAGCAACAATGGACGACATACGTAGCAACCGCAGTTGCTTTATTCTTTTCATCCCTCAAGCAAGAAAAAAATCGAGAGGCAAGCAACTCCTTACAGTACTACTAGGGTATTGATCTTGTCATTTTCCGAGCTCATTTGGCTGAATGGTTAGCGCTGTGTACTAACAATGCACAAAGCCCACGTTTGTTTACTGTACATACAAGCACCTCCCTTTTAGAGGCTGTAGCGAATCTAAGTTGACTACATTGAGTTCTTGTCACCCTATTTTCTGTCTAACACAGTGTACATATGAACACGTGTGTCTATATAAGTCACCTGGAAATGCACAAAATGAGCTAAATATGGTAAAACACTGCATGGCTACTGTTTTATTCATATGATGAGTGAGAGTACTGAAGCTCTCAGTCCCGTCTCACAGGTCGCACGGCTATTTATTTCACTCAATGTGTACTGCACTGTTACCTGTTTTAAATACATCCTATTTTGAGGGGGAATAACAGGAAGTGCCTGATATTCTGTGTTCCATTTTAGAGAGTGGTCCCATTAATCCACCTAGATTGTATCTTTGGCTGAAATGCATCCTGAGATTCTAGGTAAGGTAAGCAATTTCAATATAATAAACATTTTTTTTATAGTTATTAGCCAAATTTCAGTTGTATTCGTCAGCTGCTGGGGGCAAAGCATGCTCCTATCTCAGCCTGCAGCTCACAATTTATTCTTTATTTTTCATTTTAAAAGTTACATTTTTAAAAGTTTTGTTAAGTGTAACAAGTACTTAGAAGGAAGTGAACTGTTTGGGGGGGTGTAATAGAGGTGTAAATGAAAAAAATCTAAATTAAAAAATGAAAATAAAATAAAAAAAAGTTTGAGAGTTGGAGGGGGCTTCTAACAGCGTAATAGAGGTGTAAATGAAAAATTAAACACATCAAAATTGAAAATAAAAAATAAAATAAAAAAGTCAACCTTTACTTCACAGATTTCACTTATTCTGGGCATTTTTTGGAATGTAACCCACGTGGTAATCAAGTGAAACACTGTACACCTATATCAGTATACCGTTTTTTTCCATGTATAATGCGCCACCATGTATAATACGCACCCTAAAAATGGCATGTCGATGCTGGAAAAAAGCCTGTACCCATGTATAATACGCACCCAAATTTTGATTTTTTTTTTTTTTTTTTTTTTTAAAGTCCCAATGATCGTCACACACGCGTCTGGGTGTGGTGAAATTTGTCCTCTGCATTTGACCCATCTCCGTGTGATTTTGATCCATCCCCTGGGGGAGAGGGGAGCAGTGAGCAGCAGCGGCGCCGCGCTCGGGAATCATTTGGTGATCTAACCCCCCAATTCCAACCCTTAATGCTGAGTGCCAAGCAGGGAGGCAATGGGTCCCATTTTTATAGTCTTTGGTATGACCCGGCCGGGTTACTTAAGTCCGTAAACATAAAATTATTTCAGAAAAAAGATCATCTTTGGGAACAACCGGATGTTATTCTGCCGGTCAGTATCACTGCGCATGCAGTAGCAAACTCGATAGCGAAGAAATATGTGAGACTCTCAACGGGATCACCAATATTTGAGTGATGTTCCAGTTATTTATCACAATTATTTATTATTATAATAATAATATATATAATATATATAATAATTATTTATTTATTATTCACAATTGTCATGGTGATCTTTCTGGTGATTTCTTAACTAGGCTGGATGTATTTTTTTTGTTGGCGTTGATTTCTCCGACTGCCCAGAAAGGCACCACCGCGATCAGTTAGGTTAAAATGAAAAGAGAGGAAAGTGACGTTGTACAGAACCATCCGTGACAAGATTTTCTTCAAAAATTGTTGTACCATGATTTTCTTCACAAAAAAAAAAAAAGAAAAAAAAAAAAGTTTTTTTAAATTGTACCCATGTATAATGCGCACCCCAGATTTTGGGACAATAAATGAGTTAAATTTTGCGCATTATACATTGGAAAAAAACGGTACTTTCTTACACCACCTGTAAATCCTCTGGAGTTTTCAACTTTAGGAAGGCAAGCAAGAGATAGAAAATACAGACAGGCTGTCACCTAAAATAAAGTGACAAAGTATACATAGAGTGCTCCACAAAATTGAGGTCTGACAGAGTTTTCTGTCACAGACGACTGGGTAAATGGGTTCGTCCTAATTAATAATTTAATTGAAGTGTTTTTAATAAACCTCGTCAAACTTATTCATTGTATCTCAAAAATGTTATCAGGCAATTGAAGAAAGAGCTCATGTGAACTCCCAAATCCCTGTGCTTGCATCCCTCCTAAAAAATAGACACATTAGGTTTCCTAAGTAATAAATTGCCCGTACTGTAAGGATGTGTGTAAATGGTTAAAATGGAATGTGCCCTGAGACTGAATGGCAATGAGTCCAGTGTGATTATCTTGAGGACAAGCAATGTGGAAAGTGGATGGACAGATATATAAAGTATTTTCTCAATAACTCAATCAAGTGTACTCATAATTAGAGGAAATTCAGCTCACACTTCAATGTCAGAAAGGTGTCATTGACCAGCTCAGTGGCCTAGTGGTAGAGTGTCCGCCCTGAGACTGGAAGGTTGTGGGTTCAAACCCCGGCCGGGTCATACCAAAGACTATAAAAATGGGACCCATTGCCTCCCTGCTTGGCACTCAGCATTAAGGGTTGGAATTGGGGGGTTAGATCACCAACTGATTCCCGAGCGCGGCACCGCTGCTGCTCACTGCTCCCCTCTCCCCCAGGGGATGGATTAAAATCACACGGGGATGGGTTAAATGCAGAGGACAAATTTCACCACACCCAGGTGTGTGTGTGACGATCATTGGGACTTTAATCTTTTTAATCTTTAATCAAATAAAATGTATTATTATTATTAATGTATACTTTGTAATGCACACCACACACAGAACCAGATCATACACATGTTGGGGGTAACACATTACAAAAATTGCATGTTACAATAATGTATTACATTTAAGTAATAACAAGGTAATATTACTCATCATTTTTCTGTAACATTATTATAGTTACTAAGTCTCATAATGTGTTACATTTCCGTGACTACATTAAAGTTCCACTCACAAATGTGACAAGTGGCGCAATCTGGAGCATCATATGCAAGATGCATTGAGTACTGTTCCCACCACTCCAATCAGTCTTCTTCTGGCAGTGCGGAAGACGTACGATGACATCATGTTACGAGATTCCAATCGGACAAACTACACTAGATTACACCTATTAAATAAGAGTCCATTGTACTTGTTTATCTTTTAATGTAGTAAAGAGAATTACAACTAAATGATCTCTGGATTCTGTTTTGGCCTTTTTTTAAGAAAAAGAGTGAAATGCATGACATATGTCAGATGTTTCTCTATCAATAGATATTTTTTATTAGACCAATTATCAATCAGACTTCATTTATCAGTATGTATCAAATGATTCCCGAGCGTGGCACCGCTGCTGCTCACTGCTCCCCTCTCCCCCAGGGTATGGATCAAAATCACATGGGGATGGGATAAATGCAGAGGACAAATTTCACCACACCCAGAAGTGTGTGTGACGATCATTGGGACTTTAAATCGACTTTAAACTTTTAAATTCTTTGAGTGTAAATGAATTTGAGTATTTTGATGATTTTATTTATTTTATGTTGGGGTCATGAAAGGAGCGTCCACGTCGCGGCCCTGGGAGTATTGACGAGATCAACTAGATCGACTAGATACTGCTAATCCTTTCACCACTACAAGCAAAAGTTACAAGCTACAACGCAGCTACAACGCAGCTACAAGCTACGCCGAAAACTGCAAGCTTCAAGCCACAAAGCTACAGAACAGAAAACAACATCATGCCTGGAGATAGACACAAAGGTCGACCTTGGAAACGAGGAACCTCCTCACGACCAGCATTGACGGTCCTATCTGTGAACATCGAAGGGTTCTCCTCTGCAAAACGAAACGAGAAGGGACAGAAATGTGTTCAGCTGTGGCTGAACCACATCTAGCCAAGCTTGTAACTAACTGCCTTGTAGCCACGATAAGAAGAAGAATTTCTAGTGGACAGGCTGAGATTATTCATTTACTGGGGTAAATATCAGTTCCAATATTTATATTTATCCATCCATCCATTTTCTGAACCGCTTAGTCCCCACGGGGGTCGCGGGTGTGCTGGAGCCTATCCCAGCCGTCATCGGGCAGTAGGCGGGGGACACCCTGAACCGGTTGCCAGCCAATCGCAGGGCACACAGAGACAATCATTTGCACTCGCACTCACACCTAGGGACAATTTGGAGTCTTCAATCGGCCTATCAAGCATGTTTTTGGGACGTGGGAGGAAACCGGAGTGCCCGGAGAAAACCCACGCGGGCCCGGGGAGAACATGCAAACTCCACACAGGGAGGGCCGGAGGTGGAATCGAACCCGCACCCTCCTAACTGTGAGGCGGACGTGCTACCCAGCGCGCCACCGAGCCGCCTATTTACGTATATTTAAAACGTTTAAAAAGTCATTAATACAAATATTCATTTAAGGTAGTGATTTCCAATCATAGTCGAAACAGTTACAATTATAACACACACTATAAAGTGTTGAAGATCCTCATTACAAGTTAACTTTAGCAGCTACAGTATGGTTGCAAATTTTGCATTTTCTTTTTAAAGTGTTGAAATGTGAGTAACTCATTACTCACATACATAGACAGTAATGTTGTAAAGAAACATCCATCCATCCATCCATCCATCCATCCATCCATCCATCCATCCATCCATCCATCCATCCATCCATCCTCCATATACCGCGGGCGTGCTGGAGCCTATCATATTATACTTTCAAATGTACGTAACTAGTAACATGTAAGAGATTACATTTTGGAAGTAATTTGCTCAACACTGTATACGTACATGCAGGGGTGTAATGGGAGATTAAAGTGAAAAAGTCATAAAAACAGTGTTGCAGCACGGTAGATGGGGGGTTGAGATGGTGTCTTGCACAAGGGTAACTCAACAGTAGCCATAAATATGCAAGGCTCAAAATATTGTTTTCTTTGCAGAGCAGTTTCCGAATCAATAACTTCATTTGAGAAGAGACTTTCTAACTTTTTGGAGCAATTTAATATTTCTTTCATCTTATTTTCGCAGATGAATCCCAGGGAAGGCGGCTCGGTGGCGCACTGGGTGGAGTTTGCATGTTCTCCCCGGGCCTGCGTGGGTTTTCTCCGGGCACTCCGGTTTCCACCCACATCCCAAATACATGCTTGGTAGGCCGATTGAAGACTCCAAATTGTCCCTAGGTGTGAGTGCGAGTGCAAATGGTTGTTTGTCTCTGTGTGCCCTGCGATTGGCTGGCAACCGGTTCAGGGTGTTGCCCGATGACGGCTGGGATAGGCTCCGGCACTCCCGTGATCCCTTTGGGGACTAAGCGGTTCAGAAAATGGATGGATGGATGAATCCCAGGGAACTGAAGCAATGTTTTTATTAAACTATGAACATATTTATCCATTTTCTCTAGCTTATCCAGAGTTGAGTCACGGAGGCAGGAGTTTCTGTTGTGAAGCCCAGACTTCCTCTTACCCCAGCCACTTCATCCAGCTCATCCGAAGGAATCCTAAGGCATTCCCAGAGCCAGTCTCTCCAGCGTGTACTGGGTTGTCCCTGGGGCCTCTTTCCGGTGAGACATGCCCGGAACACCTCACCAGGGAGGCGTCCAGGAGGAATTCTACTCAGATAACCACCTGTCAATCTCCCGCTCCATTCTGTTCTTACTCGTGAACAAGACCCCAAGACACTTGAACTCCTCCATCACTGACCCAAAGAGGGCATTAAACCTTTTTCTGACAGAGGACCATAGTCTCTGATTTGGATGTGCTAATTTTCATCCCAACCGCTTCACACTCGGCTGTGAACAGCTTCACTCTTATTGAGTTGCACATCGCGGCTTGAAGAAGCCCACAGCACCTCATCATCTGCAAATAGATGCAATACTATAAAACATAAAACTACAAATAAATGCAATACTGCGGTCACCAGACCGGACCTCCTCAACGCTGTATGTCAATGTTATGAACAGAATTGGTGCCAAAGGCAATCTTGGTCCAACTCGCACCAGAAACGAATCCAACTTACAGCTGGCAATGCGAACCAAACTCTGGCATCGGTGATACAGAGACCGAACCGCCCTTATCAGTGGGATTGGTATCCCATAGTACTGTAGCAACCCCCACAGATTTACCTGAGGGACATGGTAAAACACCTTCTCCAAGTCTACAAAACACATGTAAACTGGTTGGGAAAACTCCAATGCACCCTCGAGAACCCTGCTAATGGTGTAAAGCTGGTCCACTGTTCCACGGCTACTTCTCCTGAATGAGATTCAACATCCCGATGGACCCTCTTCTTAAGCATCCCTAAATAGACCAGAGAGGCTGAGCAGTGTGATTCTTCTGTAGTTGGAACACACCCTCTGATCCCCTTTCGTAAAAGGATGGACCACCACCCCGGTCCGCCAATCTAGAAGCACTGTCCTCGATGTCCACACGATGTTGCAGAGATGTATAATCGGAACAGCCTCACAACATTCAGAGACTTTAGGAACTTTGGGCGGATCACCTCGGTGACTTCAACCCTAGATGTAGGAGGGTTCACCTCAGAATCCCCAGGCTCTGCTTACTCAATGGAAGGTGTGTTGGAATTGAGGAGGTCTTTGTGTTCTTTCACTGACTCACAATGTCCCGAGTCAAGGTCAGCCGCAACCCGTCTCCGCTATACACAGTATTAACTGTTTTATTGCTCCCCCCTCCTGAGTCAATGGTGGACCAGAATTTCCTCAAAGCGGTCTGGAAGTCATTTTTCATGGCCTCGCCAAACTCTTCCCAGACCTGGGTTTTTGCTTCAACAACTGCTGAAGCTGCGTTCTGCTTGGCCATACGGTACCTGTCAGCTGCTAAAATAGGATCCTTAGGAAAGCTTACCCGAAGACATATGAGAAACTCAACTCAGCTGGAGGTTGATTACTTCACAAGGGTCAACCTCGCTCAGGGTCTTTTCCAGTGCCTCGAGTTGTGTATATCTTCGGCATCTTTGCTTCTTGCACGGAACGTTGTAAAGTAAAAGACCGTATGCAGTGAGTTATTTACACTACCTGGTATAATGTACAAACTTTATTTAGGCTACTGAATGTAAGCTTCCCCCCAAATAATGGTCAATGAACTGTAATTGGGCTTTTATACCTGAGCTACCACCACCCCCGTTTTGTTCAACCCCCCCACCCTCAAATCACTCCTCCACCCCCAATACTCCACCCCTCACTCTTAACTCCTGTTGCTTCAGCTGCTAAAGTTTAGCAGATAATGGCTGCATTTAGAAATGACAGGCGGCTATTCGTAGCCATCAGAGTTGCTAAAAATTGTGTCTTATTTCACTATGCAGGTATTGATAGACTGGTAAAAAATCCTGAGCATTTTGGTGTTTTTTGCTCAGTTCTATCAAATTTCCTACCTTCTGATTCCAGCCCTGTTGTCTGTTGTTACTTTTTTGGGGGTTCTGCACAGAGACCTACTCTCTGTTACTTTGTCCATCCATTCATTCTTGACAGCACTTATCCTGTTAAGGCTCACGGAGGGCGAAAGGCAGACTACACCCTGGATTGGCCACCAGCCAGTCGCAGGGCACACAGAGTCCAACAACAAGTCACACCCACATGCCTACACAGTCACTGAGCGGGAATCGATCCCATGCTGCCCACCTACAAGTCAGGCGAGTGTACCCCTACACCATCAGCAACTTTTCTTACTTTGTATTTTTTAATAGATGAACTCAGTTTCTCCATCACCATGTCCTTCTCTTTCTGGATCCAAATTCTGTTTTCACATGAAACTGTTTTTGTTTGTTTTAATTGTTCAAGACAATGCAAAGTAAAACACTACCAATCTAATGATTACAATTTTTGCTTTCTTTCAAGGGTAAATAATAGTTGAAAGTGATGTTTTGTTAATACAAACAGGGCAAATGAGGAAGGAAGTAGAGGTAGTCACAGGCCAAAGGCAAGATATGTGTTTAGAATATTACATCACTTTAACTTCCTCTCTACTAGCCTTTCTGTGACTCCACTCTGGAGAGATGAACAATTACTTTGGTGTTTTTGTGTATTCAAGACCGCACATGAATATTTTTTTCAAAGTGAAACATGTCCGGTTATCAGTATGGCAAGGAATTGTTATGTATAAATCATTTTATTCAGCTAGGAGTTTGTGTTGCGTAGAGAGGATTTTCCCCCATTGGATAAGCACACTTAAATGGTACCATTTACTGTTTTTATGAGTTGGCTGTATACTTTAAAAGTTTGTGTTGATGTCAAAAGTGGGGCACCGAGGAAGATTTAAATTGATGTTATTTTATTGCATATGATCTATTTTCAAGTTTCTACAAAGGTGAAACAAATATTACAGTTAATACTGTATGTATTAAGATAAGTGTGTCTAGGTGGCAACTGAACTGCAATGTAATTTAAAATTGACAATTTTACAAATAAGGATTGAATTGTGTTGAAGTTATTGTTGGGAGTGAGGTGAAAACTCTTCAAAAGTTAAAGGAACACTAAACTGGGCTGGACATTGGCATTTAGGTCTATATGTAAAGATTACATTTTAAATTTCGCACAACTAAAAGAATCTCTAGTGATTTGGGGGCTTTTTGGACACGAGATTTATGGCAAACTGGCCCAGCCACTTTTGGGTTCCTGTTTTTTTCCCCATCTAATCTCATATAAGCATTCCAAATCATATTGTTTCCTGGCTTGGTTTGTCACGTTCTGTTGTCACCCAGTGTCACCAAAATTCATATGCACATTGCTACTCTTGCTCACTTTTCAACCTGTGAAGGTGATGAAAGACAAGATTAGCAGAACGAGTTCAGCTTCTTACCAGCCTGATATGGGGACTTGATGTTGCAGACACCCACCGTCAATCAGCAGCCAAAGAGCTTCAAGGGAAATATAAGTCAAATTAACCCTTACTGATTTCAGTTGACTATACAAACATTTATGAACAATTCAACTTCCAAAAAGCCTCTCGGAATGGCATTGTGTTTGCTTATCTTAGTGACTTATGAAAGAAAAGAGACAGACATGACAGAAAGGGAACTTTAGCTGCAGGGAGGCTGCTCATTTCTTGCTCTTTTATGTCAGCCATGGAAAGTCAAATCCTTTTATGAGGTTTTCAGATCTTGAAGTGGGCCTAAGTAGAGATGGCCACATACATTTTGAGGCTGGTTGATCCCCATTATTTTAATAATATAAGCGATGACCGTACAATAATTTCCAACCCTTGAGTGACTTCCACCAAGACATAAAGGAAGGGGAGGGAGCGTCCCCATTAAAAGTGGCTGTCTCAGAAGGCTTTGGTTATTAGTTTTATTATTTCTCCAAAATGAATGGATAAGATACAAAATGATATTACAATAAATATTATTATAGTTGGAATATATATACTATTTTTCAGTGACGTGCGGTGAGGTTCATGACTGGGGAAGCACTGACACTGCATTTGTAATAAGAAACAAAGAGTTGAATTAATTTCCATGATATTTTATTAACCTTTATGGAAATATCCATTGGAATGGAAATGCATGAACATTTTAACTCTAGTGTACAGCTCAAGGTCCTTTTTGTGTTTGATGTGTTACAAATAAAACAAAAGTGCTCTCAGGCTTAATTGAGCGACTACTTCAGTACTAACAGCTCAAAACAGTTAATAAAAAAACTCAAGTACCGTATTTTCCGCCCTAAAAGGCGCACCTAAAAACCTAAAATTTTCTCAAAAGCCGACAGTGCGCCTTATAGGCCAGTGCGCCTTATATATGGATCAACTGATGAATTTGTTGATCCATACTGGTTGTACACAGTGCTCTGCCAAAATGTTTCAGTACGTTTTAGTACGACTAGTAAATTACAAGGTCGCATCGCTTCCCAGCATTACGGCAACTGTAGTCAGGGGGCGTCACCGAATAGCTGTTGTACCCGCGAGGCTATTTCATGTCAAAATAGGCTGCTCTGTTAATGTTTCGAGTAAATCTACGGATCGATATGGAAGGGAAACATAGGTAAGTAGTACCAATGCGTTAGATCGAACTTTAGTCAGTTCCGATCATTTTATAGGAGATCGTTTGAGAAACGCGATTGTTTACACTTTGCTGAGGCTCATGGGAGATTGCGAGCTGAGGCTCGTGAGACTTTGCGGATGGCTAATGCTATTGCGATAGCTGCTATACGTACCAGGCTATTTCATGTCAAAATAGGCTGCTCTGTTAATGTTTCGAGTAAATCTACGGATCGATATGGAAGGGAAACATAGGTAAGTAGTACCAATGCGTTAGATCGAACTTTAGTCAGTTCCGATCATTTTATAGGAGATCGTTTGAGAAACGCGATTGTTTACACTTTGCTGAGGCTCATGGGAGATTGCGAGCTGAGGCTCGTGAGACTTTGCGGATGGCTAATGCTATTGCGATAGCTGCTATACGTACCAGGCTATTTCATGTCAAAATAGGCTGCTCTGTTAATGTTTCGAGTAAATCTACGGATCGATATGGAAGGGAAACATAGGTAAGTAGTACCAATGCGTTAGATCGAACTTTAGTCAGTTCCGATCATTTTATAGGAGATCGTTTGAGAAACGCGATTGTTTACACTTTGCTGAGGCTCATGGGAGATTGCGAGCTGAGGCTCGTGAGACTTTGCGGATGGCTAATGCTATTGCGATAGCTGCTATACGTACCAGGCTATTTCATGTCAAAATAGGCTGCTCTGTTAATGTTTCGAGTAAATCTACGGATCGATATGGAAGGGAAACATAGGTAAGTAGTACCAATGCGTTAGATCGAACTTTAGTCAGTTCCGATCATTTTATAGGAGATCGTTTGAGAAACGCGATTGTTTACACTTCGCTGAGGCTCATGGGAGATTGCGAGCTGAGGCTCGTGAGACTTTGCGGATGGCTAATGCTATTGCGATAGCTGCTATACGTACCAGGCTATTTCATGTCAAAATAGGCTGCTCTGTTAATGTTTCGAGTAAATCTACGGATCGATATGGAAGGGAAACATAGGTAAGTAGTACCAATGCGTTAGATCGAACTTTAGTCAGTTCCGATCATTTTATAGGAGATCGTTTGAGAAACGCGATTGTTTACACTTCGCTGAGGCTCATGGGAGATTGCGAGCTGAGGCTCGTGAGACTTTGCGGATGGCTAATGCTATTGCGATAGCTGCTATACGTACCAGGCTATTTCATGTCAAAATAGGCTGCTCTGTTAATGTTTCGAGTAAATCTACGGATCGATATGGAAGGGAAACATAGGTAAGTAGTACCAATGCGTTAGATCGAACTTTAGTCAGTTCCGATCATTTTATAGGAGATCGTTTGAGAAACGCGATTGTTTACACTTTGCTGAGGCTCATGGGAGATTGCGAGCTGAGGCTCGTGAGACTTTGCGGATGGCTAATGCTATTGCGATAGCTGCTATACGTACCAGGCTATTTCATGTCAAAATAGGCTGCTCTGTTAATGTTTCGAGTAAATCTACGGATCGATATGGAAGGGAAACATAGGTAAGTAGTACCAATGCGTTAGATCGAACTTTAGTCAGTTCTGATCATTTTATAGGAGATCGTTTGAGAAACGCGATTGTTTACAGAGGGCTCGTTGGTTATTGGCTAGTGGATGCATACCGCAACCCTAGTCAACCTCAGTTTGATGCAGTATAGCTTCTATTTTATGCGCCTTATAATCCGGTGCGCCTTATATATGGACAAAGTTTTAAAATGGGCCGTTCATTGAAGGTGCGCCTTATAACCCGGTGCGCCTTTTAGGGCGGAAAATACGGTAATAATAATAATAATAATTCATTAAATTTGTATAGCGCTTTTCAAAAACCCAAAGACGCTTACAGGGAACAAGGCAAAGACATACAGGAGGGGAAGGGGACGGGGAAGAGACAATGGGATAACGTTAAGAAGAGGAAACCAGTTATGGGTAGAGGAGGTCATAGGCTTGAGAGAAGAGGTACGTTTTTAGATGGGACTTAAATATGGGGAGTGTGGGTGGGTCACAGACAGACTGAGGGAGAGAGTTCCAGAGTCGGGGTTATGTGCAGGAGAAGGCTCTGTCGCCGAAGGATTTGAGTTTAGATTTTGGGACTGTCAGACGTGAAGTATTGGAGGATCGGAGGGGACGGTTGGGGCGGTAGGGGACAAGGAGGTCGGATAGGTAAGTGGGAGCCAGGTGGTGAAGGGCTTTGAAGGTGAGGAGGAGTATCTTGAAGATGCTACGCTCCTTAATGGGGAGCCAGTGAAGAGAGTGGAGAACAGGAGTGATGTGTTCACGGGACCGGGTGTGGGTAAGGAGGGGGGCAGCAGAGTTTTGGACGAGATGAAGTCTATGGAGTGAGTGAGCAGTGATTCCAGTGAGAAGGGAATCTCATTCCCTTGAGAAGGGAAGTCTCATTTTGTATCAGCAGCTTAACAGTACATTAAATTTTCAATAAAATAAATGGGAGCATTTTGTAGAAAAATATTGTTTTTAACCACTCAAAAGTGGTTGCAAATCCATTGCAATTAATTCCGCGATGCCTTTCGTAATTCGCTTGGCCTTTTGCGATGTGTTTGGCAGCTTACTCAGAGCGTCCTCAATTGTTCTCTGGCTGCTAGTAGCAACAGCAGCAGCCGGCTTTCCCACCTCCTCTGTAGGGTGGAATCGTGCTGTGTGACCTCTCATATTCGTTGTGTTGTCAAAATATTTTATTTTAGCGCGACAAATCTTGCATACAACGTAGCTTTTGTCCAATTCATTTCCTCCGTCAACATTGTAGAATCCAAAATGATTCCACACGTCTGCTTTTAAATTTTTAGGAGCAGGTCGGATCTCTCGGCGAAGTGGGTTGAATATCTCAGGCTCTGCTATGTTTGTTGTTTTTTTTTCTGGAGGAGTGTACTGCAGAAGTGTGCTGAGTGTGCCACTGTGCTCTCAATCCGTTCCGCATAGCGTCTCGGAGAATGCACTTACTGTATTTTAGTTCCGCTTTAGTTGGCATATTTAAATAATCGGAATTTGGATGTTTGCGAATCATTCTTCCACGGCTGAATCGCGATTAATCTAAGAGTCGGAAATTTCCCCCACCTCTAGTGTTTACTGTGCCTTACAACGTTGGCAGCAGACAGTATGAAGCCAAATAAATAAATGCGGCACTTATAAAGTCATTGCACCCCAATCACGCTGATTAGATGCGAGAGGTTTTTCAGCGAAAACGGGCTGAATATTGCCAACAATCATCCCACTTTGTGAATGCTACTTCAGTCAATCAGAAAGCACTGTAAGCATCATATAAAGCAGCGTACCAAATTGCTCAGTGCAAGAAAAAAAAACACCATTGCAGAAGAGCTGATATCCTGGAGCCGTGGATATGGTCTCCATCATGCTGCCTCATCTTGAGCACAAATTGTTTTATTCATTTTTTTTTTGTAGGTATTGTGCTTCTGAGTTAATGTTGCTGATTACTTTGAATTGAATATTATTTATTTCTGTTATTTAATTTAATATTATGTATGTTTATTATTATTTTATTGTATTTTTTCCAGCATAAAATGGCAGTTGGTCAAGAATGTCTATAGTTTAAATAATTATAATTAGTTTTTAGTTTCAGGCAAAGTGATGCACATTGAATCTGTTCTATAACAGACTAAAAAACAATGTTATTAATAGTTATTCTTTAATGTAAGTTGATCTTGGGGGGGGCGCGAAATGTTTTCTTCTCCCGAGGGGGGGCATCACAGAAAATTATTTAGAAGTACTGATCTAAAGAAACACGACGTTACAGACAGATGACAAAAAACACTAGATATTATATACATCTGCTTAACTAGGGAATTTTAGTTAATATAGCCACAGTGTTTGAACACTTAAACAGCGACATAAAGACAGACAGCAGTTCAGTCTAACTGCATTGCCTGTCAGCATAGGCAGCCGTGTGATTACGCACTCCTCAGAGGAGGCAAGGCAGGAAGTTGGCTCCTCCGAGCGACTCGTCTTCGGTTTTAACATAACTATAAAATCTCAGCGATTTTGGTTCAAAATGATGCAAAACTACTGAAATTAAAAGGAAAATGACTTTATAATAAAAACAAATGAATTTGTTTTTTCCCCTTTTCATGATGGCAGGGGAGGCACGGCCTCCCTTGCCTCTTCTGACTGCACGTCCCTGCTTTATATAGTATGGGTTCAGCTCAGAACTGACTCACAGTTTTGCAGATGAAAAACATTTCAAAAGGTGTGATGAAATATATATATTTAAAGGAAAAAGATACTGTGATCAAATATGGCGTTAATAAAGGTTGACACTGCAGCTCAATATCAGAGTACAGACATGGGGGGAATAGTGAATGTCAGAGCTGTTTCCACTGTCAAGGGAAATTGGGAGTAGATTTAAACTGACAGTTCCAAGCTTTAATGGAAGGCATCAGATGATGAAAAAGACAAAACCAAAGCACAACGCATTGGACAATGTTGTGGAAAGCTTTATTCCCAAATGACTATATTGGCCCCTTAGAGTGATATAAACATTTTTGAAGCACCGTCTGATGCACTCACACATATCATCAGTGATGTAACCCAGGATCATTTGAAGCAAACATCATACACTCTCCCCCAGGCAACCCAACCAAAGCTGATTAGGCCCTTACTTGTGTCCTAGTAGTAGCACGGTGTGCTCTTTCTTAGCCACAATAACCTTTCTGCAGCCAACTACAAAACGTCTTCATTCACTGACACTGTACCACCTCGGTATCTTTGGCATTCTTCCACCGATAGGCCTATTCCATCTTGTTGTACAACTTAACAGTGAGCTCAGCAAGGTCTTGTCTCATATGTTATTGTGATGGTTGCTGGAAACGTGACTTGTCATGTAAGGCGAAAGTCCGGCCCGCGGGCCAAATCCGGCCCCTGGTCGGATTTCATACGGCCTGCAGCTTCGGCCTTATAAAGTATTATTTATGGCCCGCCTGCACTGTCAAACTGAATAAAAAAATCAAACTTGAAACTGTAATCCCTCCTATTACCAAAAGGTGGCAGCACCACCCCTCTCCTCTCATTTCTGCCATGGTGACTGCAAAGAAAATGAGGAATGTTGACATTGAGGGCTGTCGCTTTCAAGAGAAATAGGAATTACAATACTTCTTCACTGAAAATCAAGGCAATACTATAAAACATAAAACTACAAATAAATGCAATACTGCGGTCACCAAACCGGACCTCCTCAACACTGTCTGTCCATGTTATGAACAGAATTGGTGCCAAGGGGCAGCCTTGGCAGAGTCCAACTCCCACCAGAAACGAATCCAACTTACAGCTGGCAATGCGAACCAAACTCTGGCATCGGTGATACAGAGACCGAACCGCCCTTATCAGTGAGATTGGTATCCCATAGTACTGTAGCAACCCCCACAGATTTACCTGAGGGACATGGTAAAACACCTTCTCCAAGTCTACAAAACACTGGTTGGGAAAACTCCAATGCACCCTCCAGAACCCTGCCAATGGCGTAAAGCTGGTCCACTGTTCCACGGCTACATCTCCTGAATTAGATTCGACATCCCAATGGACCCTCTTCTTAAGCATCCCTAAATAGACCAGCGAGGCTGAGCAGTGTGATTCTTCTGTAGTTGGAACACACCCTCTGATCCCCTTTCGTAAAAGGAAGGACCATCACCCCGGTCTGCCAATCTAGAAGCACTGTCCTTGATGTCCACACGATGTTGCAGAGATGTACGTATAACCGGTGAAGGAATGGGGTCGAAATATAAAAAGTCCTGCCTCGCTACAAAAACAGATATGCTCAAACCTCATTGAATAAAGTACATAAGCAGACAAGCATATTCACATATTAAAGCAATAAAATAAACATTTTAAGCATATAATTATACCTACACACCAAATCAATAACGGAGATGTAACTAAACATTTTTGATAGGTGGTAATGACATAGGTTTTTATAACTTTATGATCTGATATGTATTTCTGAGCACTTTGAAATAACAAATGTTTTTTGATATATTGCCTGAATAGCTTAATGACCCTTAAGGAACTGTTTAATGCATGCCTGATGATTTTCTAAATCACGGACACTGCCAAAGTGGTCTAAAAATGTTCAGTACTTGATTATATCTTATGTTTTGACTAATGCTAGACGCCAGTTTTGGATTACTACTGAACGTTCTGGACAGAGGAAAATATTTTGCCTAACAAAGAAAAGATATGGTTGGAAGCATGATTAAACTAAGAATATGATGAAGTAAGCAAGTACATGGAGTATCAAAAGACCAAACAAACAAAAACATGGTAAGTGGTGAGTACAAACTTTGCATAGTCAGGGAACATAAATAAATTGATGACGTCACAGCCAAAAGCTCACATAATTCCGTACAAAATGACAAAATTGAAAGAATGAAGAATGGGCGGTGTGCGACAGTGGGCGAAGTGGATCTATGTGCAAGAATGCTTTACAGGAAGGACACTTGGAGATAAAACCGGTAGAGGTGCCAGAGGAAGAGCGGCAGGAGGAAAACAACCAAGAACCCCCGCCATGGAAAACAACAGCCCCCACACACACTGAATCGCCCATAATCAGCACCCACCCCCACGGAATCAAACTCTCCTGCGAACACACCCCATGACTCATCACCCATCAAACTCGGCCCACACTGGCATGTGCAACTGAATATAAGCTGACCAAAGAACCTTGAACGTTGCCTTTTCCGAATGGAGACTTTCTGCTCTTGAGCATGGTCGCATGATAGGCCCAGCGCTGTATTGTACTTTCCTGAAAACAGAGCTTTCTTAACAAGAATTGTGATTGAACTCAACCAACCTGTGTAAGTCTAAATTTTGTTTCGGTGTCTTAGCCTTTTCCTAAAACTGAAGAAATAAAACGAGCACGCGGTGAGTAAATTGAATAACAGGTGATTGGCTATGGCTTTTGCCGTGAGGCGCGGATAGCGCGCTTCCCAAATTGTGGACCAAATCCAACACCGGAACAGACTCACAACATTTTAGGAACTTTGGGCGGCTCACCTCGGTGACTTCAACCCTAGATGTAGGAGGGCTCACCTCAGAATCCCCAGGCTCTGCTTCCTCAATGGAAGGTGTGTTGGTGGAATTGAGGAAGTCTTTGTATTCTTTCACTGACTCACAATGTCCCGAATCAAGGTCAGCCGCAACCCGTCTCCGCTATACACAGTATTAACTGTTTCACTGCTCCCCCCCCTTCCTGAGTCAATGGTAAACTAGAATTTCCTCAAAGCGGTCTGGAAGTCATTTGTCATTTACAATACTTCTTCACTGAAAATCAAGGCAATTGTGTTTGTCTAATTTCTAAAGAGACGGTTGCTTTGTTTAAGGATTTCAACCTAAAGAGACACTATCAGACTAAACATCCTAACACATACGACAAGCTAACAGGGAGTGACCGCGCTGTCAAGTGAAGCAGCTCCAAGCTGAACTGGCATCACAACAGTGATTCTTCATGCGGGGCTGTAAGTAAAAAATAAATCAAAAGTAAATATTACTTAATATTAAATATTACGAAGTGGCCATGTTAATACTGTTGACGTTATGAACCCGTAGACGTGACACAAACTATTTCTTTCTGAAATTTATTGGAAATGACAAGAGCAAAATTCACTTGTTTTAAGTTTTAATAATAACAGCCATTTTTTCATTACTTATAACTCCTGTTCAAAATGTTCATGAGGCAAAAATAATTTTAAACTCATGTAAATTTAGCGTATTTCATACAGTTTGTTCAATGTTATGTGACTCTTCAGATATGAATGAAAGGCAGAATTTGTGTTTTTAGAGTTGTTCACATCAGCCTGAGTGGCTTATATGTGGTTATTTTGTCATTTAAAAATAAAGACAATTGGGACAATTAAATTTTGTTTTATAACAGTGTGTACCATAATTTTCGGACTAAAAGTCGCTCCGGAATATAGGTCGCATTAGCCATAAAATGCACAATAACATGAAAAAAAAAACATATATAAGTCGCTCCGGAGCATAAGTCGCATTTTGGGGGGAAATTTATTTGACAAAATCCAACACCAAGAACAGACATGAACGAGCAACAACAGGCTAAACGATAGGTATGCTAACGTGACATAAACACAAACGAAGAGCTGAGAACGGGCCTGACGTAACATTCAGAGTTATTAAAAAAACTATTACATAAATAACACGTTTATAAAACCATCTGTGTCACTCCAATTCATTAAATCCATCGATCGTCCTTTGTCAACAAGGCGCTTGCACTTCAAAATATTCCACAGGCCCATATAACGATATATAAATTAGATATCAAATAACTATTATATAAGCAATAATATTATCAAACCATCTGTGCACTCTAAATCATTAAATCCATCGATCAAATTCCTCGTCCTTTGTCAACAACGCCGCGCGTGCGCCCTGACGTCAGCCTCGTCGTTATTCCACAGATCTACTATATAACTATATTGTAGTGTTAACAAAGTTCAAGGAAAGACGTCCATCCATCCATCCATCTTCTTCCGCTTATCCAGGGTCGGGTCGCGGGGGCAGCAGCTTCAGGAGGGACTCCCAGACTTCCCTCTCCCCAGCCACTTCATCTAGCTCATCCCGGGGGATCCCAAGGCGTTCCCAGGCCAGCTGAGAGACATAGTCTCTCCAGCGCGTCCTGGGTCGTCCCCGGGGTCTCCTACCGGTGGGACATGCCTGGAAAACCTCCCCAGGGAGGCGTCCAGGAGGCATCCTGATGAGATGCCCGAGCCACCTCATCTGGCTCCTCTCAACGTGGAGGAGTAGCGACTCCTTCGGTCATCCGAGTCTCTCCCGGATGACCGAACTTCTCACCCTATCTCTAAGGGAGAGCCCGGACATCCTGCGGAGAAAACTCATTTCGGCCGCTTGTATCCGGGATCTCGTTCTTTCGGTCACGACCCATAGCTCGTGACCATAGGTGAGGGTAGGAGCGTAAATCGACCGGTAAATTGAGAGCTTTGCCTTTTGGGTCAGCTCTCTCTTTACCACGACGGACCGGTACAGAGTCCGCATTACTGCCGACGCTGCACCGATCCGCCTGTCGATCTCGCGCTCCATCCTCCCCTCACTCGTGAACAAGACCCCAAGATACTTAAACTCCTCCACTTGGGGCAGGATCTCATCCCCGATCCGGAGAGGGCATTCCACCCTTTTCCGATCGAGGACCATGGACTCGGATTTGGAGGTGCTGACCCTCATCCCGACCGCTTCACACTCGGCTGCGAACCGCTCCAGTGAGAGCTGGAGATCACGGCCTGAAGAAGCCAACAGCACCACGTCGTCTGCAAAAAGCAGAGACGCGATGCTGAGGTCCCCAAACCGGACACCCTCAACGCCTCGGCTGCGCCTAGAAATTCTGTCCGTAAAAATTATGAACAGAATCGGTGACAAAGGGCAGCCTTGGCGGAGTCCAACCCTCACTGGGAACGAATCCGACTTACTGCCGGAAATGCGGACCAAACTCTGGCATCGGTGATACAGGGACCGAACCGCCCTTATCAGTTGGCTCGGTACCCCGTACTCCCGAAGCACCCCCCACAGAACCTCCCGAAGGACACGGTCGAACGCCTTCTCCAAGTCCACAAAACACATGTGGACTGGTTGGGCGAACTCCCATGCACCCTCGAGGATCCTGCTGAGGGTGAAGAGCTGGTCGACTGTTCCACGGCCAGGACGAAAGCCACACTGTTCCTCCTGAATCCGAGGTTCGACCTCCCGACGGACCCTCCTCTCCAGCACCCCTGAATAGACCTTACCAGGGAGGCTGAGGAGTGTAATTCCCCTGTAATTGGAACACACCCTCCGGTCCCCCTTCTTAAAGAGGGGAACCACCACCCCAGTCTGCCAATCCAGAGGCACTGTCCCCGATGTCCACGCGATGTTGTAGAGACGTGTCAGCCATGACAGCCCCACAACATCCAGAGCCCTTAAGAAATCCGGGCGGATCTCATCCACCCCCGGGGCCTTGCCACCGAGGAGTTTTTTAACTACCCCAGTGACTTCGACCCCAGAGATTGGAGAGTCCACCTCAGAGTCCCCAGGCCCTGCTTCCACAATGGAAGGCATGTAGGTGGAATTGAGGAGGTCTTCGAAGTATTCTCCCCACCGACACACGACGTCCCGAGTCGAGGTCAGCAGCACGCCATCTCCACTGTAAACAGTGTTGACGTTGCACTGCTTCCCCCTCCTGAGACGCCGGATGGTGGACCAGAATTTCCTCGAAGCCGTCCGGAAGTCATTCTCCATGGCCTCGCCAAACTCCTCCCACGCCCGGGTTTTTGCCTCAGCAACCGCCGAAGCCGCGTTCCGCTTGGCCATCCGGTACCTGTCAGCTGCCTCCGGAGTCCCGCAGGCCAAAACGGCCCGATAGGACTCCTTCTTCAGCTTGACGGCATCCCTTACCGCCGGTGTCCACCAGCGGGTTCGGGGATTGCCGCCACGACAGGCACCAATGACCTTACGGCCACAGCTCCGGTCGGCCGCCTCAACAATGGAGGCGCGGAACAAGGTCCACTCGGACTCAATGTCCCCCGCCTCCCCCGGGACGTGGGAAAAGCTCTGCCGGAGGTGGGAGTTGAAGCTCTTCCTGACAGGGGATTCCGCCAGACGTTCCCAGCAGACCCTCACAGAGCGTTTGGGTCTGCCAGGTCGGACCGGCATCTTCCCCCACCATCGGAGCCAACCCACCACCAGGTGGTGATCAATTGACAGCTCCGCCCCTCTCTTCGCCCGAGTGTCCAAAACATGCGGCCGCAAATCCGATGACACGACTACAAAGTCGATCATCGAACTGCGGCCTAGGGTGTCCTGGTGCCAAGTGCACACATGGACACCCTTATGTTTGAACATGGTGTTCATTATAGAAAATCCGTGTCGAGCACAGAAGTCCAATAATAGAACACCACTCGGGTTCAGATCGGGGAAGCCGTTCCTCCCAATCACGCCCTTCCAGGTCTCACTGTCATTGCCCACGTGAGCATTGAAGTCACCCAGTAGAACGATGGAGTCCCCAGAAGGAGCGCTCTCCAGCACTTCCTCCAGGGACTCCAAGAAGGGTGGGTACTCTGAGCTGCCGTTTGGTGCATAGACACAAACAACAGTCAGGACCCGTCCCCCCACCCGAAGGCGGAGGGAGGCTACCCTCTCGTTCACCGGGGTGAACCCCAATGTGCAGGCGCCCAGCCGGGGGGGCAATAAGTATACCCACACCTGCTCGACGCCTCTCACCGTGGGCAACTCCAGAGTGGAAGAGAGTCCAGCCCCTCTCGAGAGGGCTTGTACCGGAACCCAAACTGTGCGTGGAGGCAAGTCAGACTATATCTAGTCGGAACTTTTCTGCCTCGCACACCAGCTCGGGCTCCTTTCCAGCCAGAGAGGTGACATTCCATGTCCCAAGAGCCAGCTTCTGCAGCCGGGGATCAGACCGCCAAGGTCCCTGCCTTTGGCCGCCGCCCAGCTTGCACTGCACCCGACCCCTTTGGCCCCTCCCACAGGTGGTGAGCCCATGGGAAGGGGGACCCACGCTTCCTTTTCGGGCTGTGCCCGGCCGGGCCCCATGGGCGAAGGCCCGGCCACCAGACGCTCGCCTTCGAGCCCCGCCTCCAGGCCTGGCTCCAGAGGGGGGCCCCGGTGACCCGCGTCCGGGCGAGGGAAAACGAAATCCATTTATTTTTTTCATCATAAGGGGCTAATGTGAGCCGTGCTTTGTCTGGCCCCTCACCTAGGACCCGTTTGCCATGGGTGACCCTGCCAGGGGCATGAAGCCCCAGACAACATGGCTCCTAGGATCATAGGGGCACGCAAACCCCTCCACCACGATAAGGTGACGACTCAAGGAGGGGTCAAGGAAAGACGTGGGTTTGGTAAACGGCTCTTTATTTAACAAAACAAACTTCCAGGCGTGTGGCGGCGTGGACTTCCAGCCACGGAGGTGGAAGAGAGATCCATAGAATAGGACCGGGCGTGCGTATAAGCCATGACCAAGCCCCATCCACCGTCCCCGGACAGCCACCCGGCCGAGCGCCGGCCCCCAACTTCTATCCACGGAGGTGAAAGAGAGCTCCGTAGAGTAGGACCGGGCGTGCGTAAAAGCCATAATAGTTTTTCAAACCTTCTGTGTCACTCCAAATCCTTAAATCCTTCAAACTCTTCGTCCTCCGTGTCACTTAGAAACAAAGCCGCTAATGATGCCGGTAGTACGTGGGGCCCTTCGTCATCTTCGTCATCCCGTGATCAATCTTTGTCCTTTTTGAAACAACCGCAGCGCCACGCCGCGTCGCGCTGCTGACGTCACTTGAAATTCAAATTACAGTAATCCCTTGCTACATCGCGGTTCGTTTATCGTGGTTTCACTTTTTTTTTTTTTGAAAGTTTTTGAAAAAAAAACACATATAAGTCGCTCCTTATAATAAGTCGCCCCCCACCCAAACTATGAAAAATAACGCGACTTATAGTCCGAAAATTACGGTATTTGTATGAAATGTTTGCAGTTAAAAAATGTCCGAAAAAACTATTGGTCCCCGGGCCCCTTCACTTTATCAAATCTGGCCCTCCTTGCAAAAGGTTTGGACACCCCTGATGTAAGGAAACCATGCTGCACTCTGTACCCGAGATGAACCAAGTTAACATACTGTACACTGCATCCTTTTGGATGAGGAGAACGCTGAAACCCATGCAAGCACAGGATGAACATTCAAACCCTACATATGAACCAAGATTCAACACAATCACGAAGGAATCCCCCTTCTTTAAAGCAGCTGTGCTAATCACTGTTCTGTCTGTGCAAAGAGAGTTTTCACACCAGTGGAGTGCAGTCCAAGCAGTAAGCTTTCAAGCTGTTCAAGACATTATGCTGGGATTGGGCAACGGGAGTGTTAAAACGTTGGAAAACATAATGGGTGTCTGTGTGTTCAAATAAACATATAAGCTTTTTTTAATTGAGAGAAGAAAATAACGATTAACTTTTCATTTTTGGCATGATGAACTGAGTTCAAAAATTTCAATTGTGAACTATGAACTGAACAAATTCATTCTAAAATTTGTGAACTGAACTTTGAACTAGTTTATGTAGAAAATGAACATTTCCAACACTGCCCAAAAGTGAATCAATCTGAATGAAAGGATGGCTATTACCATAAAATACAGTGTGACATATGGAATTGCACACAAATCATCTCAACACTACCTAGGGAAGAAAGCAGACATGTCAGTTGCCCTTGTGCACAACACCACTGACTGCAATTACATGCAATCAGTAACCCATTTAAAACCCAAAATATTAGCAGTATTCAGTTTTTTTAATTGCCATCCAAACGAGTGCCAAAACCCAAATATGCCCTTATTCGGGCTTTTACCCGTTGTCTAACATCCCACACCGGTCTATATCAGAGTGCTGGAGGAGTTGGACAAATTTGCAAATTGAGGTATGGTGGCAGACTTTATGAAATGGTTTTAGCATCTATATGCACTACACTGCTTAGCTGAAGCAGCAAAGTTGGCACTTATATCTGATCAGTAGTCTCACGTGAGGAGCAGAGGGGAGGAACTTCGACTTGTTTCCAGATGAAGAAAAGGAAAAAATACAAAAGGGGAAAGAAGAGGCAGCAGGAACTTAAAGGCTTAGGGGGTCTTGCTGTAGTCTGGCACAACACAGGATCATTTTACTGGCCTTCACACTGGCAAAGGTGGCTTGTGGCTTCAGCTTGCGCGCTAGTTTTTCACAGATAACCTGTCACTTGGCGTGGTGGTTTCTGGACGGGAACCCTTTCAAGCTAATTAGGGTTCTCGTCTGTGATTGCAGCAAGCTTATCTCTCGTAGGAGCATCTACAATAAGAAGGTAAAGCAAAAATAAAGATGGTCAGTAAGAGGGCTTTCAGCAGAGCTTGATGCAAAGAGTTGAGAATTCCGGAGAGTGATTAGGAAAAATGAGAACTTTCTTAAGAGCCAATTCTGTTTTTTACCGAGTTAGATTTGAATGTATTTAACTCTTCTGTTAAAACCTTTGTGGATTTCACATTTTTTGACTTTGCATCAGGTTATTGCCTCGGCTGGGAGGATCTAATTTTAAACCCATCAGATGTCAGGAAATCAGCATAGTAAATTGGGAAATATATTGGCCCTGTTCACATACGCCTCACAGTGAAGACATTGTGGGTTCGATTACGGCTCCAGCCTTCCTGTGTGGAGTTTGCATGTTCTTCATGTGCTTGCGTGGGTTTCCTCCAGGTGCTCCCATTTCCTCCCAGATTCCAAAGACATGAATGGGAGGCCGATTGAGCACTCCAAATTTCCCGTTGGTGCGGATGTGAGCGTGAATGATTGTCCGTCAATGTGTGCTCTGCGATTGGCTGGCAACCTGTTCAGGGCGTCCGACGGCAACTGCCCGTAGTCAGGTGGGACAGGCTCCAGCATACGTGCAACCCTTGTTAGGAAAAGCGGTTCAGAAAATAGATGGATCTGCCCTGTTGTGTCCAAATATAACCAGGAAAATGACTATTAGCATGGCCTAGCGCAGGAGTGCCCAACCAGTTGATCGCCATTGACTAATAGCTCGTGAAGTGTTCCTAAGCCGACATCGAGGTGTGCGGGAGGAAAAGAACAACAAAAAAAGGTAGCTTTTTGTGTGTATCCGTCTTTACATTAATCTATATTTGTGCTTGACTATATCATACGCATCCCATCCATCCCATGTCCACAAAAAAGTATTTAATAATAAAATAAAAAAGTAGGTGATCTTTAATTTACAGGCAGATGACCTGCATCACAGGAAGTTGTCAGAAGAACGCAGTCTGGAATTGCAGAAAGCAATCAGCCATCGAGACATATGTATTTTTTATTTATTCTCAAATTAAAGCCTGTTTGTTTGATCTGCAAAGCTCAAGTGGCATTTGGCAAAAAAGGGAATCACCAGGAACGGCATTTTAGAACAGAACAAGAAATAGGATTGTGGATTTTGTGCACTAAGCACGCTTCAAAAGTTCGTCCCTGCTTCCCTGGTTCAGGTCGGCCACTCGGTGATTTTCTTTTTACACACTCAGAGATCTACCTGTCTTGTATTTGATTTATTTTTCTGTTTCGTTCATGTTTGAGTCTACCACACAAGATGCTGCATCGGCGTTCGATGTCGTCGCCGTCTGCGCTCTGTATTTCCCCAGAGCGTGGATAGCACTGAGCCGTATAAAACAGATTTGATTGCGACGAGCACCGCTCGGCCTCCATACCATGAAAAAACCCCACCCGGCGCCGTCTGCTTGCTCATTAATAATAATAATAATAATAATAATAATAAATTATATTTATATTGCAGTTTACAGGGCAAAGAATCTCATAGTGCTACAGAAACGCTCTTTTAAAAAGAAATGTCTTAAGACCGTTTTCTAAAGTGTCATTCAACATGAGATGTAGTGGATCCACCCAGCCAGTGGACAACACTTGATTCTAACAAATCTGAGTTATTCGCGCAATATTCTAGTAGCAATATTGACGAAAGGTCTGTTAATCTGTCACTGATGACGTGCTCTCTCTGTCACTCTGTCCGTATCAGACAAACAGGTGCAGCGCGTAAAGAGTCAGACCCAGGAGGCATCATAAATAAATCCGAGTCGAGACGCCACGTTCAACGTCCAAGGGAGGAATAATAAATACATAAATCCGAGTCAACATTAAACGTGGCATCGAGATTCGGATTAATTTTTGAATTTATTATTCCTCATCCCTTAGTGTTAATCAGTACCCAAGAAATAGCTCTCTAGTTCAAGAGGTTTATAGACCACTGTTCAAAGAGTATTCAACTGTATATTTCTACTTTAACTGTCAATACAAACCTCAGGTCATGAATTTCTTCCCTGCTCTTTTTCAAGGCAAGGCTCAATAGCCACAGAAGTGAAAAGCTACAGAAAAAAACTTTGCGTGGATTCCGTGCAGACTGACCCGGACGTAGTGAGGAAGATTGTTATATTGGAGAAGCAAAGGTGTGAGGCTGGACACAAGCACAAAGGCTCAAGTTAGACTGAGAAACAATTTTGATTTCCTTGTGGGACAATTGTCAACCTCATGGAAACCATGCCCCACTGATCCAGTGCCAACACATTAACCCACTGTCCATGGCCCCAGCACATTCAAAAACACCACCCAATAGTAAACTACATTCATATGGTTATGGTATTACATGGTTTAATATACATTTATTGATATACAAAAAAAATGTATGTACCGTAATTTTCGGACTATAAGTCGCACCGGAGTATAAGTCGCACCAGCCATAAAATGCCCAAAAAAGTGAAAAAAAAACATATATATGTATATAAATCGCTCCTGAGTATAAGTCGCCCCCCCACCCAAACTATGAAAAAAAACCGCGACTTATAGTCCGAAAATTACGGTATGTTAAAAATGGGAGGATGACACTACTTCGTGGATTTTCATCTATCGCGGGTGGTCTTGGAACCAATTTTTCCGCGATAAACGAGGGATTACTGTATAGTTATATAGGCCCGTGGAATAACTGGAACCACAACTGACGATGAGTTCGACGTCAGCGCCGCATGCACTTCCTGAGTCAGCAGCGCCGCTCTCTCTCTCGTGTAACGTCAGAGCTCCAACTTGGTGTCGTGGAGCCACGCCAGCATCTCTGGTCCCAGGTCAAAGAGGCCGGCCTCCGAGGGTGGTCAGGTGTTGATGATGTGGTCGGCTGTCTGCTCGGGGTCTCCGCATTCGCATGCCGCACTGTCCGCCAGTCCCCACTGCCGCATAGACGTGTTGAAGCGCCCAACACCAGTTCTTAAGCGGTTCAGTGTGGTCCACTGCTGGCGAGGTAGTTCGTCTCCTCCTATGGCGCCATCTCCTTGTTCCCAGATATAACGGCGCATGAGGGTGGGGCCAGCTGCCTCCCACTCCTGCTTCCAAGCTGCTGCCAGCCAGGCATCTCTGGAGATGTCTTCAGGGATGGAATTGAGCATCTCTTGTGCTGCCATGTTGTAGGGGTGGCGTGCCTAGAGTCTGCTTGGTGGAGCTGGAGTTGTTGTAGTGTTGTGCAGGATGTGCCAGTTGTTATTTTTTGCCTTCCTGGCGAGAACAAGGGTGGCAGCCTCTCGCCGAAGGTTGGCCTGCGCTATTCTCGCAAGGACAGGCAGGAGGGACACAGGGGTGGGTTTCAGGCATCCTGTTATAGTTTGGAGGGCGTTGTTAATTGCCACATCCACCTTTTTGGCATGGGGGCTTCTGTTCCAAACTGGAGCGCAGTACTCTGCCAGCGCTTCGGTTGATATCCGCAAGATCTTAGCAGCGCCGCTGTTTACAAGTGACACAAAAGACAAAGATTTCAATGGCTTTAATGATTTGGAGTGACACGGATGGTTTGATAAACGTGTTATTTATGTTATAATTATTTGAATAACTGTTAATATGTTACGTCAGACACATTCTCAATTCCTCGTTTGTGTTATGTAACATTAATATACCGAATCGTTTAGCCTGTTGTTGCCTATTCATGTCTGTTCTTGGTGATGGATTTTGTCAAATAAAGTTTCCCCAAAGATGCGACTTGTACTCTGGTACAATTTATATTAGTTTTTTTGTCATTTATTATGCATTTTATAGGTGGTGCAACTTGTACTCCGGAACGACTTATAGTCCGGAAAATACGGTAATCACCATTTCAGACACTTGGTGACAACCAGGGCTGCGGACTCGGACTCGGACTCGGGGACTCGGACTCGGTCGGACTCGGTCATTTTTGCCGGACTCGGACTCGGTGCTGATTTTGACCGAGTCCACCGAGTCCGATAATAAAAAAAATACGTTCGTATCAACATTTGTGTTTATTTTTCGTGCGTATTTGCTTCGCTTGAGTTCAATATGGTTTTTGGTCAAATGCGCATGCGCGTGAGGGGAAATCCCGCAAAGGAGGAGGGACAAACAGAGCGATTGGTTTTGCTGGCTTTTTAATGAATGGCGACTGTGACTACGGGGGCCCATTAGGTCCAGAAAAGCTGACAAGACGCTTGCCAAAATGGCAAGGAAAAAATGCACAGCTAAACGAATATATGACGATGAACACAAGACGTTTTTAACAGAGTTAAAGTTGTTTTTTGTTGAACGCTATGGCAAGCCATTCTGCCTGATATGTCGGATGTCATTGGCGCATTTAAAAGCTTCAAATGGTCAGCGCCACTTCAGCTCACTTCATGCCAATATCGATAAGGACTTTGCAAAAGGGACTGAATTTTGCAAGCACAAGTCTGGAGACTTTGAAAAGTCAGGCAGAAAAATAGGTACAGTTTTTCAAAAAAATTACGAAGCACTCAGAGACTGTCACACTTGCATTGTTTCAACTGGCTTGGAACATTGCACGGGCTAAAAAGCCATACAATGAAGTGGAGTTCGTTAAAATATGCCTCAGTGACGTTATTGAATTTTATTTTCATCATGCTGAGAATGCGCGTAGGAATACTGTCCACAGCCCTGCTTGCTTGTTATGAAGACAAATTTAGTTGTTGCGTGCGCGCCCGCGCCTGCCTGCGTGCCTGCGTGCGTGCACGTACAAGACCCACAATGCCCCGCGCGCAGTCAAGATGGAAGAACCCGGGAGTAGCGAGAGAACAATGTTTTGCCTCTAGATTTGGGGGGGAAACGGAGCGTAAGTTACAATCAATGCGGCCACGTTGAGTTGCACTTAGGCTAATGTTTACATTATGTACCAATGCCAAGGACGATTATGTCACCCAGCTTATATCATTGATGTGTTTCAATAGTTGTGGGGTCGTCACTAATTATTTGTGTTTAGATAAATGTCTATAATGGCTATAATGGTGTAATTAATGATTAAAACTTGAAAGTATCTGTTTATTGTATTCGTTTATATGTTTAATAAAGACAAAGCCATCACAAAACTGTTGTAATTATTTAGATTTTGATCTAAATTAGCCTTGAATAAAGACTAAGCAGTCACATGAATTAACAGAAAAAAATGGACAGCCGGACTCGGACTCGTGGTCAAGAGGCCGGACTCGGACTCGGTGCAAAAATCCGACCGAGTCCACAGCCCTGACAACAGAACGTGACAAACCCAGCCAGGAAACAATGCTTGCCTGGCTACCACCGGTGACATAGACAGGCTGAGATAACCCCCCCCCCCCCCCCACACACACACACACAAAAAAAAACCAAGAAGCAAGCTCCAAAAGTGGTTTGTCATAAATCTCATCCTCTAAAAGCCTATAAATCACGAAAAAGATTATTTTAGTGGCATGAATTTGAATTCTGACATCATTTTTACAAATAGACCTATTATATAGATTCCAATGTCCCGTCCACTGGAGTGTCTGTTGAAATGTTGATAATGAGGATGACTTTGGTAACCTATAAGCAGAACAAATAAACCTACAACAGCGCAAGGTGCTTTTCAAATGACCTCTCCTTATTACTCTTATGAAAAAAAACACTACTTTAATTCATTAATGGGTCAGACAGTAGGAAGCATATTTACTCCATACGTATTTAAAAAACACACACATACACAATCAATGATGCTATCATCTATCTCTTTGCTTAACCTGTGAGGTACTGAAACTCAAGGTCTTTTGTCTGGCTCCTTATTGACAAAAGATCAGCATGACTCAGAGGAGATCATGAGCTTGAAAATGTCAAAAGGGTCATAGCAAATCAATACAGATCAAGTCTCACCATTATTAAGACTACAGCTTTGAGCCTGAATGAAATGGTGACTTTAACTAAAAGAAATAAATACTGCCTGGGATAATTCGCGGAAATTCAAAGAATATTCTGTCTGGCATTTAAACTGTACAAACTGGCATCTGATAAAAATCTTCAAATAGATTCAGTTCAGAATGTTCTTTAAATCACTATATGGTTCATGAAATACATTAAAATGTCCTTTAATGGTTTATGAAGTCCAATTTCTTCACAAAGTTGATCAGAGTGGCGATTGAGATGGGAGTTACAGTAGATTGTTGCCAATTATTTAAGGACAGTGGGCATTTTGTTGTCACGTTTAACAAGTGACCATTTTCTTTCATGTCTTTACTGAACATAAACAAATCGACAAAGGATAAGGTTTTCCACCTCATTCCTACACCCCATAAGCCTTTGCCTGAAATGTGGGAGGGACCTTCGGTATAGCAAAACCAGCATTTTATTTCCATGGGCAATGCTCCACTTTCTAAGAGAGTAACAGAGTCAACACTATGTTGCATCTTTTAATCTTGCTTCCAGCTAATGTAGCAGGACAGAAGAATAACAAAAAAAGTAGCCAGCGACAAGTTAGTCACGTCTGACTACGGAATGAACTTTGTCACTTCAGATGTGATGAATCTGAAAAGCTCTTAGGCGTACCAATATCGACACAGAATTAAAGTTGGTCGCATTTTGTTAAAAGAGGGTAGACAGTCTTATTAAGCTTAAAGCAGACATATCTGTTTGCAGCGACTTCCCCCACGTATGGTAAGCAACCACATGACAGGGACACTTAATGTAAACAAGCTTCAGTGACTCAATGTCATACAACTGCAACATTCTTCAAAGTTGGACATCCCTTGTGTCAATTTACCGGAAATTCTCCACATATTCAAAGAAATGTTCTCGTTCTCCTCCAGTTTTTCTAAGTGTTCATCAAAAACACAGTCTAATCCAGTTACCGTTTTTTTCCATGTATAATGCGCAAAATGTAACTAATTTATTGTCCTAAAATCTGGGGTGCGCATTATACATGGGTAAATTTTTTTTTTTTTTTTTTTTTTAATCCGGATATCATACGGAGGCCGCCATTACAGATGCGCTTTCTTCTCTGCTGTTCACTTCAAACACGCTCCATACGAACACAATGCTCTCGTATCAGACGCTTGCTCGATCACCTGCTCGTTTGCTGTCACAATGTACCCTACACAAATCCGAAACATTTCTTCGCTATTGAGTTTGCTAGCGCATGCGCAGTGATACTGACCGGCAGAATAACATCCAGTTGTTCCCAAAGATGATCTTTTTTCTGAAATAATTTTACGTTTACGGACTTAAGTACCGTATTTTTCGCCCTAAAAGGCGCACCGGATTATAAGGCGCACCTTCAATGAACGGCCCATTTTAAAACTTTGTCCATATATAAGGCGCACCGGATTATAAGGCGCATAAAATAGAAGCTATACTGCAACAAACTGAGGTTGACTAGGGTTGCAGTATGCATCCACTAGCCAATAACCAACGAGCCCTCTGTAAACAATCGCGTTTCTCAAACGATCTCCTATAAAATGATCGGAACTGACTAAAGTTCGATCTAATGCATTGGTACTACTTACCTATGTTTCCCTTCCATATCGATCCGTAGATTTACTCGAAACATTAACAGAGCAGCCTATTTTGACATGAAATAGCCTGGTACGTATAGCAGCTATCGTTATAGCATCAGCCATCCGCAAAGTCCCACGAGCCTCAGCTCGCAATCTCCCATGAGCCTCAGCAAAGTGTAAACAATCGCGTTTCTCAAACGATCTCCTATAAAATGATCGGAACTGGCTAAAGTTCGATCTAACGCATTGGTACTACTTACCTATGTTTCCCTTCCATATCGATCCGTAGATTTACTCGAAACATTAACAGAGCAGCCTATTTTGACATGAAATAGCCTGGTACGTATAGCAGCTATCGTTATAGCATTAGCCATCCGCAAAGTCCCACGAGCCTCAGCTCGCAATCTCCCATGAGCCTCAGCAAAGTGTAAACAATCGCGTTTCTCAAACGATCTCCTATAAAATGATCGGAACTGACTAAAGTTCGATCTAACGCATTGGTACTACTTACCTATGTTTCCCTTCCATATCGATCCGTAGATTTATTCGAAACATTAACAGAGCAGCCTATTTTGACATGAAATAGCCTGGTACGTATAGCAGCTATCGTTATAGCATTAGCCATCCGCAAAGTCCCACGAGCCTCAGCTCGCAATCTCCCATGAGCCTCAGCAAAGTGTAAACAATCGCGTTTCTCAAACGATCTCCTATAAAATGATCGGAACTGATTAAAGTTCGATCTAACGCATTGGTACTACTTACCTATGTTTCCCTTCCATATCGATCCGTAGATTTACTCGAAACATTAACAGAGCAGCCTATTTTGACATGAAATAGCCTGGTACGTATAGCAGCTATCGTTATAGCATTAGCCATCCGCAAAGTCCCATGAGCCTCAGCTCGCAATCTCCCATGAGCCTCAGCAAAGTGTAAACAATCGCGTTTCTCAAACGATCTCCTATAAAATGATCGGAACTGACTAAAGTTCGATCTAACACGTTGGTACTGCTTACCTATGTTTCCCTTCCATATCAATCCGTAAATTTACTCGAAACATTAACGGAACAGCCTATTTTTAAATGAAATAGCTCGCGGGTACAACAGCTATTCGGTGACGCCCCCTGACTACAGTTGCCGTAATGTTGGGAAGCGATGCGACCTTGTAATTTACTAGTCGTACTAAAACGTACTGAAACATTTTGGCAGAGCACTGTGTACAACCAGTATGGATCAACAAATTCATCAATTGATCCATATATAAGGCGCACTGGACTATAAGGCGCACTGTCGGCTTTTGAGAAAACTTTAGGTTTTTAGGTGCGCCTTTTAGGGCGGAAAATACGGTAGGAGTCAAAATTTGGGTGCGTATTATACATGGGTACAGGCTTTTTTCCAGCATCAACATGCCATTTTTAGGGTGCGTATTATACATGGAAAAAAACGGTATTCCCAATTTAGTTTACATGGCACCTATTTTTTAGTGTCAAGATATCATCAGGGGTGTTCAGGGAAATAAATATCTCATATTTTCTTGTAATAAGTATTATTACCTACAAATGTCTCTCAATGAATATGTCCTTTTAATCTATTTGTTTTAGTTAATATAGTGACAGGCAGAACAATTTCTAAATGCTATTCCATCAGATGGCGGAAGGGACAATAAACCTGTGTAGCCACCATTCAGCTCCATATTTCATGCCGAGGAAGTCGGCAGTTGTAAGTAAATTGAGACAAAATCATGATAATTCTTCTTGTTTTTTCCAAAGTAAAATGAGTGACTTGGCTTGATAAAGATTGGCAAACTGTTCTAATCAACCAGTTTTCAATCGGTCAGGATTAAATGACAATAGAATCAACACTGACCTTATACAACAAATGCAGTGGTTCCATTTGCAACTGTAGAATATAAATGAAGCTGTCTGACCTCTACAATGCAGCTTTCACATGGATGAAAAAGCTCAACTACCGTTACTAAGTGTTCCATCGTGCCCTGCCAGGCATTGCAGTTTCAACTGCCTGACCCTTTCAATTTTTCTGGTACCGACCTTTTCATACAACTACCAATTAAAAATGCTCATATCAGTTTTAAGTTGCAGAGAACATATACATACACACCAACTCTAACACAACTTTTAGTTTGAAGTTAAGATGTCTACCGTTCATCCAAAGAATTCCAACTTTAAAACAGTATTGTTTTATCCATTTGTTTTACCACTTGTCCTCCAGTGTGAGCTGGAACCTATCACAGAAGAGTTTGGGCGAGATAGGGCCAATTAGTCACAAAGCTTATTTTAACAACCTGCCATTTTGCGGGGATTTGGCACACTTGGGGCGAAAAAAAATATCACACAAGCCCACTGATAAAAATACAAGCTCCGTAGACAGAACTGGTGAGTATTAATCCATCCATCTCATGCTTATCCGATCAGGTCACATGTCCGATGTCTCCCCAGCTGTTCCGCGGGGATCCCAATGTGTTCCCGGCCAGCCGGAAGACATTGTATGCCCTAGGTCAGGTGTGTCCAAAGTCCGGCCCGCGGGCCGCCTTTGGCCTAAATTTAAACTGGCCCGAAGCATTGTGTCACAAAATCAATAATAAGTGGCCCGCTGGCACTGTCGCGGGGACCTGCGCGCCCCAGAACGAGCCGCAGAAATGAAGCTCGGGAACGCGCACATGAGCCAGCGATCATGATCGGTTGCGAGCGTGCCTCCTCCGTCCCTTCCCAGTTCACGCGCACACAAGTGTCCGTTTGCAAGATAATCAGTGACAGAGACACTTTCTCATTCAAATGTCCACACATCAAGGACTAAGGCAGGGGTGTCCAAACGTTTTGCAAGGAGGGCCAGATTTGATAAAGTGAAGGGGCCCGGGGGCCAATAGTTTTTTCGGACATTTTTTAACTACAAAACTTTAATGCAAATACACACGGTTATAAAAGAAATTTCATTGTCCCAATTGTCTTTATTTTTAAATGACAAAATAACCAAATATAAGCCACTCAGGCAGATGTGAACAACTCTAAAAACTAGGGGTGTAACGATTCATCGATACACATCGATTAATCGATATAATGCTCTACGATTTATTGGCATCGATGCTAAACGTAAACATCGATTTATATCGCCGTGTTTGACCTCGGACATTAGACGCGACTTTATTTTGAAATCCAGTTCATTGTTGCTTGCTTCCTCTTTCCGGGAGCAGTACGCGGCGTGTTGTGTTGTGAGCAGAGCAGGCACGTGAAAGGGGAGCCGACAACTACGCGGCTCCTGGGCTGGTGCTATGGCTAGTGTCCAAGAAGACGAGGAAATTCGCTCCCCTTTGGGCTTCAAGTCATTCGTTTGGAAGCACTTTGGATTCCAAAGAAAAGATGGCTCAACGGACAATTAAAATTATTGTAAATAAATAGTTCAGTAATGCACTTTAAAGTTAATGGTATTACAAAAAAGAAAGAATATTCATTTTTCTTTACTTATATGAGAAAAAATATAGGAATTTGATAAAGTTCAGTGTTAAAATAAGCACTTTGTATACTACAATACTCTTGTAATTTCCTAAATAAAGAGTTTGCAGTACCTTGTTGATTTTGCGTATGAATTGTTATAAATCAGGATATTTTTCTATATTTTTTATTTAAAAAAAAAATAAAAAAATATCGATCGTGGAGCACTATATCGTGATGTATCGTGAATGAATCACAGCAGGCTTTAAGATATCGGCAAATATCGTATCGTGGTTCTTTGTATCGATATGATATCGTATCGTGACAAAACCCGCGATTTATACCCCTACTAAAAACACAAATTCTGCCTTTCATTCATATCTGAAGAGTCAGATAACATTGAACAAACTGTATGAAATACCTTAAATTTACATGAGTTTAAAATTATTTTTGCCTCATAAACATTTTAAACAGGAATTATAAGTAATGAAAAGTTGGCTGTTATTAAAACTTAAAACAAGTGAATTTTGCTCTTGTCATTTACAATATATTTGAGAAAGTAATAGTTTGTGTCACGTCTACAGGTTCATAACATCAACAGTATTAACATGGCCACTTCGTAATATTTAAAATTAAGTAATATTTACTTTTGATTTACTTTTGACTCACAGCCTCGCGTGAAGAATCACTGTTGTGAGTGTTGTGTCAACTTGGAGCTGCTTCACTTTATCAGCGCGGTTAGCTTGTCGTATGTGTTAGCATGTTTAGTCTGATAGTGTCTCTTTAGGTTGAAATCCTTAAACAAGGCAACCGTCTCTTTAGAAATTAGACAAACACAATTGCCTTGATCTTCAGTGAAGAAGTATTGTAATTCCCATTTCTCTTGAAAGCGACGTTCCTCAATGTCAACATTCCTCGTTTTCTTTGCAGTCGCCATGGCAGAAATGAGCGGCGAGGGGTGGTGCCGCCACCTTCTGGTATTAGGAGGAATTACAGGTTCAAGTTTCATGATTTATTTTATTCTGTTTGACAGTTCCGGCCGGTCATAAATAATAGATTATAAAACCGAAGCTGCGGGCTGTATGAAATCTGACCGGGGCTGGATTTGGCCCGCGGGCCGCACTATGGACAAGCAGGACTAAGGCGACGATAAAATCTGAGACGCTGCAAGTGACGCTGCACAGGGAAAGGCCAAAAAAAAAAAAAAAAAAAACACGGACTCCTGGTGAGCGCTGGCTACTTGGTACTAACTCAGGGGTGGGCAAACTACGGCCCGCGGGCCACATCCGGCCCACGGGACCGTTTAATCCGGCCCGCCAACCCTGAATTAATTGTATTAAACTTTTTTTTGTTGTCATTTTGCCTGCAATGACTGCGTTTCCCCAGTAGATGGGGAACCGCTCGCCTGCGCATTTACTACCGGAAGCCGTGTCAGAAAGCTCGGTGCACACTCAAGTGCGTGTACGTACGTACTCAGTAGTACGGACATGGCGCACTCGCGCTCTATTTGTATCAGTCCCGAATTTAGAGCGTGGGCTGTGACGACAGCATTCTTGTAATTCGCTCGCTGAGCTTTCAGATACAGTTTGACGCTAAAGCCACCCACAAACCTTCCCCTGGAATCCTTCCATTAAAATGAGTGGCCCGAAGAAAAGAAGTGAGTGCCGAATGTTAAAAGAGTGGCCAATTTGGCTCGACGTACGCGACGTGACGTTCAGCCACATCAACCCGTCACAGATCGAGGTAAACGGATCTCTCCTAAGAATTGCCACAACAAATTTTACTCCAGACTATGATGCACTATCAAAAAAGGGAGACCAACAACACTGTTCCCACTGAAAATGAAGGGGAGGCTCTCAAGTTTGTTGTAAAAAAATGCATTTTGAATATGATTTGTACACATAGCAGGGATTGAAACTAGCGACCATTCTCATTTTCAAACAATGCAGGATGCTCAAGGACATTGATGCACCACCTTTTTGCGACTAATCTTAACCTGTAAAGTTCTTAAGGCTTGCTTTAAGGAAGTGTTTCCCGTTTCCTCACCTCTGTTACCAGGTGTTTGTGAGTTAAAACTCTGCTCTGATGTTCAGATACCCCTCACCGTGTTGCCGTTTTGATTACTTTATTTGGATGTATGCTTTCACCGATTCTTCAAGATGATATATTTGGTCAGAATGTTTGCTGTTTGATGTGATCTCATAAGATAAACATTTTTCATTAATCTGACCTGCAGGCACTGAAGTGATGGAGACTGTTATTCATAATAATAGTGTCGTATTTTATGAGAATCACTGATAGCAGTTTTTTAGTGATTTTTTTTTTTAATGCTGTTAATAAATGCATTTGTTTTCAAAAAACTTGTTTGGAATGTCCATGCTTTACTACCTACTAAAGGCCAAAATCTTTTATGCAATGACCTTTACAGGTCGCTTATATTACTTCACACAAACACTACGTCCATCTGCTCCTGGTTCGGCCCTCCGGTCCAAATTTAGAACCCAGTTCGGCCCGCGAGTCAAAAAGTTTGCCCACCCCTGTACTAACTCTACACACTACTACGCGTCCGCGCCGCCCATTCACAGTGATCGCAAACACAAAAAGACTATGGATCATTGTTTTGTGATTATGAAGTAATTTGTTGTGTATGAAGTTGAAATAAAAAAGATAAAATGGAGAATGATTTAATTTGGATTAAAAATCTGACATGATGCAACCTGCAGTCACAAACACCAATATCACCCTTCTTATTAATACAACAATAACAATAATAAAACAAACTTAATACATCTAATAGAATATTCATTCAACTTTCATAAAATTGTTCATTTGTATTTAATTTATTTTTATTATTTTAATCTTTAATTTTTCTGGTAGTGCAATTGACAACAGATTCTCATTTGCAATATCAACCTATCTGCAGACAGCAAAGGCTATAGTTACATATCTACAAGTTCATTTACAATGGTAATGGTTCGAGGAATGTCAATGCGAATGGGCGGCCCCTATACATTTTCATCTAACCAAATCATGCCCGCTTTGCAAAAAGTTTGGATACCCCTGCCCTGGGTCATCCCCAGAATATCTCAACAGGGAATAGTCCAAGAGGCATCCAAATCAGATGCCCAAGCCATATCAATGGGCTCCTCTCACGTGGCGCTCTGAGCCCCTTCCAGATGGCCAAGCTTTCCACTATCACTTAAGGGTAAGCCTGGACATTCAAGGAAACTCATTTCAGCCAATTGTATTTATAATCTTGGTCACGACCCACAACTTGTGGTCACAGTGAATACAAATAATAAAAAAGAAAACAATATAGAAAAACAACAAGCATGTTGCAAATGTGTCCAGACAATCAAGTTAAAACAAACAAATACAATATTTACAATGCATAACACCTGTAGCTGAAAAAAAGCACTTTTGAATAATTTGATTAGTTTATTTTGGCAGGTGCATAAAGAACACACTTATTACAGATTAATTTGGTTGACATGACTTGTCGAAAAGGGAAACGGAAGAAAGCAATTTTGCTTCTCTAGTCCCATCCCGATTACAACCAAGGTTTCATTACCAGACACACAATCTAAATTACTAGAGTGCAACCTATGTATATACCAGAGATGGGGACTCGAGTCACTGTGACTTGGACTCGAGTCGACTCGAGTCGCTGTTTTGATGACTTGTGACTTGACTTGACAAAAATAAAAATACTTGAGACTCGACTTGGAAGTTAAAGACTCGGGACTTGACTTGACCTGAGACACGATGACTTGAATGACTTCAGTGTTATTTAGTTTATGTTTTCAGTTTGAATATAAAATTAATAATACATTTAAAAAAGTAATATCGATAACACAGTAGGAGCGCAGGCTGAGAATGGCGTTGTCATGATTGGATCGCTACCCTGTCAATCAATCGGTCGTGCCCTCTCTACCTACCGAACGTGTTTATTGGAGAATCACGCCCCTTTATATCAGACATGCACAAACATGTCAGCGGGAGCGGTACCGCGAGGCAAAAGACGAACAGCACAGTGCAAGATATGCAACAGAAACATTTCAGACAGCCAGACGACAACTTCAAAGTCAAAGTCAAAGTCTGCTTTATTGTCAATTTCTTCACATGCCAAGACACACAAAGAAATAGAAATAACGTTCCCACTATCCCACGGTGACAAGACATAGTACACCATATACAAACAAGTAAACAACACAAAAAAATAAAAACAAGAAGGCACAAACAATGAATAAATAAGAGTGATGAATAAATAATAAATAAACAAATAACACAATAAATAAGAGGAGCAAAAATGGAGCAAGTGTGCATACAGCAGACAGTCAGAATATAGCGCAAAAGTACAGGACGCTACGCAGAAGGGGGGGAGAGAGTTCAGGATCCTAACAGCCTGGAGAATGAAGCTGTTTGTGAGTCTGGTGGTGCGGGAGCGCAGGCTCCTGTACCTCTTCCCAGAGGGCAGAAGATTGAACAAAGGGTGAGCGGGGTGACTCACATCACTCACAATCGTGGTCGCCTTGCGGGTGACATGGGAGGTGTAAATGTCCTTCAGGGAGGGGAGTGAAGCACCAATAATCTTCCCAGCCGTGTTCACTATGCGCTGCAGGGCCTTCATGTTGTCCGTTTGAAGTTTATAGAGCTCTGGTGTCTCCAGATGTTTCATATTTGCAACTCAAATGTGTCAGACACTGTCGGCAGACGTTCATTTGTTTAGATTGAGCTGTCAATCATTGTATGAGGTCATTTCTTTTTTGTTTGATTCCATGGTGTATTTTACTGAATATCAGTAATTACAGTGCAAATCCAAATTATTGTCATATTTTTTAAACAGGTTAGACACATTGGACAATGATGGTTACTTAAAGGTACTTATATCTTGTCTTTTCACGTTACTAAGATCAGATTCTGCGGGTAAAATTGCAATAATAAGGTGACTTGACTTGGACTTGACCTATTTAAGGACTTGACTTGGACTTGACCTATTTAAGGACTTGACTTGACTTGCCCAAGAAAAAAATGACTTGGGACTTATTTGAGACTTGAGACTCACTTGAGACTTGCACATGTGTGACTCGGTCCCATCTCTGGTATATACCACCATATACCATAAAGAGAAAAGTAACAAACAGATTTGACCAGTTTAACATGATTTGAATACACCAATAGCAAATCATCGGACAGTCTTCTGGTATTTTCTCTCCTGTTCTCTCCGATTCAGACTGTTTGTCGGAGATTCTAGCCGGAGCGGCGGTGCTGTACAAGCTAGCGCGTCGACGGCGGCGCGGAAAACGAGCCGGAGCACTCGTAAGGCTGAGGCAGATAGGGTTCCGTTCTGCCCTACCGTCAATTCATCTGGCGAATGTCCGCTCCCTGGCGAACAAGATGTACGAACTGCTGCTCCTCACTTCAAGGAACACGGACTTCAGCAGATCCGCCGCGCTGTGCTTTGTGGAAACGTGGCTCAGCGAACGAACCCCCCACCACGCCGTGGAGCTAGCCGTGTTCAGGCTAACGCGAGCAGATCGCAGCGCGGAGCTCTCCGGAAAATCAAAGGGAGGTGGTCTCTGTTTCTACATTAATGAACGTTGGTGTACTGATGTCACGGTGTTGAAAGAGTTTTGCAGCCCTCTCCTAGAAACACTTTTCATAAACTGCCGGCCGTTCTATTCACCACGGGAGTTCTCCTCGATCGTCATGGCGGCTGTTTACATCCCACCACACGCACGTGCGAGTGAAGCCACACAGATGCTGGCTGACCAGGTAACAGACATGGAGAAACTTCTACCAAACTCACTAATCATTGTTCTGGGTGATCTTAACAGGGCGAACCTCGCACACGAACTGCCCAGATACAGACAGCACGTAACGTGTCCCACCAGAGGGGCACAGACTCTGGACCACTGCTACACCGTGATCAAGGATGCATACCACTCTGCGGCTCGTGCAGCTTTAGGACTCTCGGACCACTGTCTAGTTCATCTGATCCCGGCCTACAGGCAGAAACTAAAAACTTCTAAGCCTGTGGTGAGGACTGTGAGGAAGTGGACAGTGGAGTCAAGGCAGGACCTCCAAGCCTGCTTTGACTGCACCGATTGGGGAGCTTTCGAAGCTGCAACTTCAGACTTGCATGAACTCGCTGACACTGTCACATCATACATCAGTTTTTGTGAGGATCTGTGTGTGCAGACTAAGACCTTCTGCACGTACAACAACGACAAACCTTGGTTTACACCGGACCTCAGGAGGCTGCGCAAAGTCAAGGAGGAGGCCTACAGGAGCGGCGACCGCGACCTGTTCAGGCAGACCAGAAACACACTGAACCGAGAGGTCAGGAAAGCCAGGAGGTGTTACGGGGAGAACCTGAAGAGACACCTCTCTGCCAATCCTGATCCCTCAACAGTGTGGAAAGGTCTGCAGAGCATCACGGGCTTCAAGAAACGAACCCCCCGTCCTGTGGAGAGCCCAAGGCTTGCTAACCAGCTAAACAGGTTCTACTGCAGGTTTGATCGGTCATCCCACACAACGGGACTTCCTGCAGCACAATCTATATACGCAGAGGCCGCGCCCGCACTCCAGATCCGCGAGGAGAAAGTGCGCCAGATGTTCCGGAGACAAAAGACCAGGAAGGCACCAGGCCCAGACGCCGTGTCACCTTCCTGCTTGAAAGTCTGCGCTGAGCAGATGGCGCCCACCTTTGCCCGGATCTTCAACCGTTCTCTGGAGCTGTGTGAGGTGCCCTCGTGCTTCAAGAGCTCCACCATCGTTCCAGTGGCCAAGAAGCCCGCCATCACAGGTTTGAATGACTATAGACCCGTCGCACTGACATCTGTGGTCATGAAATCTTTCGAGAGGTTAGTGCTGAACCACCTGAAGGAGGTCACGGGCCCCCTGCTTGACCCCCTCCAGTTTGCCTACCGGGCAAACAGGTCAGTGGATGATGCGGTCAACATGGGACTGCACTACATCCTGCATCACCTGGACACCCCAGGAACGTACGCCAGGATCCTGTTCGTGGACTTCAGCTCGGCGTTCAACACCATCGCTCCTGACATCCTCCAACAGAAGCTCATCCAGCTTGCGGTGCCTGCCTCCACCTGTCAGTGGATCACCAGCTTCCTGACCAACAGGAGACAGCGTGTGAGGCTGGGGGGCATCACATCTGACACCCGGACCACCAATACTGGAGCCCCTCAGGGGTGCGTCCTCTCCCCACTGCTCTTCTCTCTCTACACCAATGATTTCTCCTCAGGTGACTCTCCTGTGAAGCTCCTGAAGTATGCAGACGACACCACTCTCATCGGACTGATCCAGGACGGTGATGAGACTGCATACAGACAGGAGGTGGAGCGGCTGGTCCACTGGTGCAGCCAAAACCATCTGGAGCTGAACCCGCTCAAGACCGTGGAGATGACAGTGGATTTCAGGCGAGACCCTTCACCACTTTTACCCCTCACTATCCGCAGTAATACTATTCTCTCCACAGACACCTTCAAGTTCCTGGGAACCACAATCTCTCGGGACCTGAAATGGACCGGCCACATAGACTCTGTCCGGAAGAAGGCCCAGCAGAGGCTGTACTTCCTGAGACAGCTCAAGAAGTTCAACCTACCGCGAGAGCTTCTGAAGACCTTCTACACTGCCATCATCCAGTCTGTCCTCTGCACCTCCATCACTGTCTGGTTTGGATCAGCCTCCAAACAAGACAAGCACAGACTGCAACGGACAATCAGGACTGCAGAAAAGATCATTGGAATCAACCTCCCATCTATCCAAGACTTGTACCTGTCCAGGACCAGGAAACATGCAAGGAACATCTCTACAGACCCTTCTCACCCAGGTTGCAGTCTGTTTGAACTACTCCCCTCCGGACGGCGTTATAGAGCTCGGTACGCCAAAACCAGCAGACACAGAGACAGCTTCTTCCCCCAGGCTGTTGCTCTGATGAACTCACACCACTCATAGAGTCTCAGAGTCATTACTGTGCAATAACATCCTGCTCTTCACACCTTTTTGAATTTGTCTACACTGTTTTTGCCATTATTCACATGTCCTGAGTGTTGTTAGTCACCTAAATGTTGAACAGAGGGTGTGTTTTACCGAAGTCAAATTCCTTGTTTGGCACGCTCAAACATGGCGAATAAAAACTCTTGAATCTTGAATCTTGAATAAACTGTAAATTGGAATAAAAGTTGAAAACAAAGAAAAACAGAAATTTGACCTGATTTGAAATTTTTAAATTTGTTACTAACATAAAATAGGCTGCAGAAAACTACAAAATGTCAGTCTCACATTGGTTCGAAAGCCACAAAATAAAAGTGTGTCTCCAAATGAGAGCGGAGAAGGTGCTTGCCTACTATTTAACGGAAGACCATTTCAGAGGTAAGGACTGGCAACAGAAAAGTCTCCTTCGCCTCTAAGGCTCTGCTTAGTCCCTGGCACATCCATTATCATCTGGTTTGTGGACCTGAGGCACCAGGCAGGTGCATAGGGATGGAGGAGCTCAGAGAGATAAATTGTGGCAACGCCATTTCAAGATTGAAATATCCTAAAACCACTGTCCAATTTATACCCAATGTGTGATGTACAAGGGCCACGAGGACCAAACACCATAACATCTGTTTTCATTTTGTTGAGATTTAAGAAATTCTGTGACATCCAGGCGTTGATTTCCTCAAGAGAGGACAAAGGTGGTCTAATGAAGAATGCATAGTTTTTGCCCATTGGGACATAGATCTGTCAGTAATAGTGGAAGGAAATACCATGTTTTAGAAGAAAAGATCAAGGGCCCCAAAATAGATCCCCATATGACAAGGGGGGCAAAGCGGGATTTAGAGTATCGGGGGGACAGTGTTTCCCAGAGTTTTATACGTATTTATTATGATTTTTGCTTTGTGGTAGCTCCTTGGGGCTTGTTTTCTTCCTCACTGAATTTCCTTTCCTAACCAGAGGTTAACACATACATAATAGCTCTTTTATGAAACTCAAAACTATCGAAACTAAGAAGTGTTTAAGACATATAAATTCATTTTAGGTAAGAAGTCAAACAAGGTAGGGTTTGAACCAACTCAATAGGCCCCAACCCCCAAATGCGGGGGATCTGAACTTATGAGAATTACAAAAGATAAGACCACAGAAGGCTCACACAGGTATCACAAAATGACAATTACAAAGGGCAGTAGGCTCATTGCTAGACAGAAGATTCAGTGATCTGATGTTTTGCGTGCATTTTTTATGGCGTAGAGACGAAGACCCAGACAGTCTTAACACAAATGGTCCATTATATTTTGCATTGATTTCTGAAATAAAATTATGCAATAGATTTAACAGACAAATGTTGTTAAAGCATTTTGATGGTACACTAACTCATAATCCAATAATTGATTAATGTCGAAATGGCTTTTACTGGTATTACATAAGTGTCTAGCACTGTTTATCCATTTATTTGTCCAGTCATACAAATACTTTGTTTACTCCTAGGGTGAAGAGTCAGCTATATTTTCCCAGACACTTCCACAGTGGCAGGCTGTGCCTTTCACACCTCGGCCACTTGAGCCTTGGGTTTCTGTAGGTCCTACAGAGCCTCTTTGCTGCTTCTCTGACAAGTGCTCTTCTTGCTTACTCTCAGTTTAGGTGGCCAGCCATGTCTTGTTAGATATACTTTTGTGCTATACTTTTTTAATTTATAGATGATAATATAATACGTACATATGCACATATGTATGCATGTATGTACGTACGTATGTATGTATGTATGTATGTATGTATGTATGTATGTATGTATGTATGTATGTATGTATGTATGTATGTATGTATGTATGTATGTATGTATGTATGTATGTATGTACGTATGTACGTGCGTACATTCGTGCGTACGTATGTAACATGCATGCATGGTCTGAGTAGCAAAAACAAGTCATGTTATATGGAGGGACTATGTCAATGTCTTAAACAAGGAGCAAAACAGACAGGTCCAAGTAAACAGCGAACACATAAAAACAAAAGGGGAAGTTCTGTTTCTTACTGCCACTGCAAATATGGCTCAAAGAGGTCACAGTGAGTCTTCAGACTCAATGAAGAAACGTCAGGGCAATTGTAAATACAATCGCTCTAACCATGACAACTTTTACATCAAGGTTGACTTCTATTTGTAATGCAAAATCATTTAGAATGAGGTTCTAGATTGCTTAGCTGTTGTGGTTTTGAAAAAGTTCAAACAGGTCTTTAGCATCATGTTGGGCAAAGCAAACATGGAGAGTAAAACAAACAATGTAAATAAAAAGGCACAGATGCACACTAAGGTACTACTAATATAGAGCTACCCAGGAAAGTTTTATCCATTCCGAATCCACAGAAAAGCTTGCTGTATGACCGACTGACCGACCGGCCGACTGAACGACCGACCTATCTACAGGAATCTACAAGGTAGCAAAATATGCCGTTGCAATGCCCACTGTTGGTCGATACAGTCAAAGATGTTCTTGAGGTAGACGATTTCTTTTGCTTTCTCCAAAAAACACTATCTAGTACAGGGGTGGCCAACCCGCGGCTCGCGAGCCGCATGCGGCTCTTTGCCGGGTTTCATGCGGCTCCTTTACGTTTGGCTCGCGAGCCGCATGCGGCTCCTTGCCGGGTTTCATGCACACCCCTGATATAAAATAATGGGGGAAAGTATTTTTTTATTTATTATATTTATTGCCATTAGAATGGTCATGATCTTCAGTACATAGCACATTTTTCTTTTGTCTTTGTGCTTTGCAATTAATTATTTTCTGCATGCAGACAGAGGGTGGGCGGCTTCTTTCATTGTCTGTCACTCATCCAATATGTCAGCAGATGTCTTGGACTCCTTGATGCTGACCAGATCTGGCCCCTTCCCGGTGTGTGGCAGACCTTGGAAGACGCGAATGTGAACGTGGTCATCTCCTCCCACGTGCACCTGCAACAGAAGTGTGATAACACCAACATTTAGGAAAGCTTTTCACCTGCTACTAATACTAACTATATTGTAGTGTTAACAAAGTTCAAGGAAAGACGTGGGTTTGGTAAACGGCTCTTTATTTAACAAAACAAACTTCCAGGCGTGTGGCGGCGTGGACTTCCAGCCACGGAAGTGGAAGAGAGCTCCATAGAATAGGACCGGGCGTGCGTAAAAGCCATGACCGAGCCCCATCCACCGTCCCCGGACAGCCACCCGGCCGAGCGCCGGCCCTCGACTTCCATCCACGGAGGTGAAAGACAGCTCGGTAGAGTAGGACCGGGCGTGCGTAAAAGCATTGTCCGAGCCCCATCAGCCGTCCCTGGACAGCCACCCGGCCGAGCGCCGGCCCCCGACTTCAATCCACGGAAGTGAAATAGAGCTCCGTCGAGTAGGACCGGCCGTGGGTAAAAGCCATAATAGTTTTTCAAACCTTCTGTCACTCCAAATCCTTAAATCCTTCAAACTCTTTGTCCGCCGTGTCACTTAGAAACAAAGCCGCTAATGATGCCGGTAGTACGTGGGGCCCTTCGTCATCTTCGTCATCCCGTGATCAATCTTTGTCCTTTATGTAAACAACCGCCACGCCGCGTTGCGCTGCTGACGTCACTTGAAATTCAAATTACAGTAATCCCTTGCTACATCGCGGTTCGTTTATCGCGGTTTCATGGTTTTTTTTTTGAACATTTTTGAAAATTTTTGAAAAAAAACACATATAAGTCGCTCCTTATTATAAGTCGCCCCCCCACCCAAACTATGAAAAAAAACGCGATTTATAGTCCGAAAATTACGGTACACTGAAAAAATTACTGTTGAGTTTATTACATTTTATTTTGTGAAGTGGTTGCGCAAAATATTTTGTAAAATCATCTGGATCCAGATACATTTTAAGGCTATGCAGCTACTTAAAAATGTATCTGGGTCCAAATGATTTTGTTTTGTGCAACCATAAAAATGAGTAAATTCAATGCATTTTTATTTATTGTATTTGGAAATCTGTTTGTATATCAATAACATTTTCAGTAAGTTAGAAAAAGATCAAATTCTTTCAGAAGAGCAACATGTAGGATATTATTTGTTTTGTCTGTATTTTTAAGTTCAATTTATAAAATAAAAAGATACAGTACTCTTGATATTACATTTTAATTCATTGAAATAGAGTATACTGTGTATTGTGTACTTGTATTCTATTATGTAGTTATTTAAAGTAACATATTTTAGATTTATATCAAAAGAATATAAAGCAACTTATATATGTATTATAGTTATAATAATTATAATAATCATAATAATACAAAACAAACCATGATAGGATTACTTGGGCTGTGCTCACCTTGATGAGGTAGTTGGTCCCGGACACAACCTGTGATCTGTAACTGATGCAGATGAAAACTTTTAAGTTTTCCCAGTTTTCTGCTCAGCTTGAGACTTCACCTGGAAAGAATTTTTGGAATTTGCAATTTTAGCCTTCCAAGCAAACAACATTATACACAAGTGTCAAATTTTAATACTCGCATTGTCACAGATTTTCTGAATATCTTCGTCGGCATCTTTAACAGCTGAAAAAGCTCCCAGTGGCTCGCAGATGGCTTTGTGCATTTTGAGAGACGAGGATCAGAGCAGAAGTAAACTGTGGTGCGTTTGTTGATGTTCAACACTGCCAGAGAAACAAGTGACCTGCTTTTAAAAGCAATTGAAGGGGAGTGCTCAATGCTTTTTCTGTAAGGTCTTAGTGCTGCTTTCGACACAGTTGACCGTCAGTGACCGGCTTAATCACTAGGTGGAGATCAGAGACACTGCCCTGAGTTGGTTTATTCCTCTTATTTCGTTTTGTTCCCCTATTTAGAGCAGACTTTTACTATCACCATAACTAATTTTGGCTGGTTTACCTCAACCCGTACCTGTGGTGTACGACAAGGTCCTTTATTTATTTCTTAGAGAAATTTAAACAGCTAACTCGCAACTGGAGAATACCTTTGCATTTTTCAATATATACAGTACGTTGTAAGAATTGTAATATATTGTAAGAATGCTATTCCAGGAACCTTGACATTGAGAAAAAGTACACACTTTTGTATACAGTTCTGTAAATTCACTATTTTCTCTCACAGGTTTGTTCTAAATTTTGTATAGAACACATAAAAAACATGTTAACAATGCCCAAAGTCATTCCTAGTAGTTTCTTAACAATATGTTCTGTGCAGTCCCACTAGACTAAACATAGTATTTTGATTTGTTTTTTTCTGATGAGTTTTTAGTTTTTAACTATTTTTGCAAAATAATTCACACAAAGAACAAAACTTTCAACCAAATGTAAAAATAAACATCATATTTCTCTTGCAAAAGTGAATACATGTTGCTTAACTTTTCAAACGTTTGCATTATGTGCTTTTCTGGCTTATATTATTTGATGCTTCTTTGCAGATTGGTATGTTTGTTGTTGCACAGTTTTTTTTTTATTGTTGTTAAAAACATAATGAAAAAAAACATATTGGTCATTTTGTATGTAGAGGAGGGAGAGGGTGTAAAGCAGTGGTTCCCAAAGTGGGCGGTACCGCCCCCCTGGGGGCGGTGGAAAGATCTGGGGGGGCGGTGAGGAAGAAAGGGGCGGTAGGGGGGCGGCAGTCGATTTGTACACAACACGCCGCTCTGGCCCAGTCAGATCCGACAGCATAGACTACAAAAGCAAAAGCTCAGGTTTGTAATTTCAAGCTTGTAATGTTCAGAATTTTATCTTATAATAAAAACCGCATTCTGGCGGTCAACATCATCTTGAGTTCAAGTCAACATGAAATTGGGGACTCGCCAGAACGCGCCGTGTTGTGTTGAGCTGGTTAGGGCAGTGGTCCCCAACCACCGGGCCGCGGACCGGTACCGGTCCGTGGGTCACTTGGTACCGGGCCGCCAAGCCGCACAGAATTTTTTTTTTATCGACGATCAATTAATTCAGGTCAAGACACTCGTCCCGGTCACGTGACATGTTTCCCCAGTCGAGCCCGCAAAGCTAATATGTGGCGACAGGCTAACTAACCAGGCAGTGAAGCATTCAAAACTGCTTCAACACATGGAGACCAAGCATCCTGCAATAAAAGACAAACCTTAAATCACTTCGGGTGTCATTGTCTCCGATTACGTCTAGATGGGACCGGCTCGTTTCTGAGAAACAAACTCAGTGCTACCACTAATTCAACGTAATGGTAATGATATTATAAATGTATTATTTATTTATTTATATAAATGTATTATTTATTTATATAAATGCCGGTCCTTGGGGGGTGGGGGGGGGGCGCTAGGAATTCACTGGGGAGCCAAAGGGGGCGCCAGCCTGCAAAAGTTTGGGAACCACTGGTGTAAAGTATATAGAGCAGGGGTGGGCAAACGTTTTGACTCGCGGGCCGAACTGGGTTCTAAATTTGGACCGGAGGGCCGAACCAGGAGCAGATGGACGTAGTGTTTGTGTGAAGTAATATAAGCGACCTGTAAAGGTCATTGCATAAAAGATTTTGGCCTTTAGTAGGTAGTAAAGCATGGATATTCCAAACAAGTTTTTTGAAAACAAATGCATTTATTAACAGCATTAAAAAAAAAAATCACTAAAAAACTGCTATCAGTGATTCTCATAAAATACGACACTATTATTATGAATAACAGTCTCCATCACTTCAGTGCCTGCAGGTCAGATTAATGAAAAATGTTTATCTTATGAGATCACATCAAACAGCAAACATTCTGACCAAATATATCATCTTGAAGAATCGGTGAAAGCATACATCCAAATAAAGTAATCAAAACGGCAACACGGTGAGGGGTATCTAGTCAAGTCAAGTCAAGTCAAGTTTATTTGTATAGCCCTAAATCACAAGCAGTCTCAAAGGGCTTCACATAGACAAAAATTGACAATTATTCTCAAAGCATCCCCTGATCTTAAGCTCCCAAAAGGGCAAGGAAAAACTCAAAACCCCTGCCCGGGGAAAATGAGAAACCTTGAGAAGGGACCACAGATGGAAGGATCCCCCTTTCAGGATCACCAGGTTGTAATGGATGCAGAGAGGGCACAAATAATACATAATATGAAAATCAAAAAAGTGGACGTCCAAGTCAGAGCGAAGGGCTGCCGGAGGAGCCCTCTACTATCCTGGCTGTGGAGGTTGAGCTGCAGTTCCCCCAACCTGAATTGGCCCACAAGAATCCAGATAGCCGCTGTCAGCTTGGGTGCCACCTAACCACCTCCCCGGCCGGGGAGGGGGGGGGGAGAGAAAACAAAACAAACTCCGGCCGAATCGGCCACTACAAGTTAGTTAAAGGCCATGTCATAGAAATGTGTCTTTAAACGTGTCTTAAATGTTTCTACTGAGGTAGCAGTCCTAATATCCATTGGGAGGGCATTCCAAAGCTCTGGAGCCCGGATAGAAAATGCTCTAGACCCTGCAGACACTTTCTTGGCCCTCGGTGTCGCTAAAAGGGTAGCGTTTTGCGAACGAAGGTTACGAGACGGAACATAAGGAACAACTAGGTCGACGAGATACGAAGGCGCTAAGCCATGCAGTGATTTATAGGTTAATAGAAGAACCTTGAAGTTACATCTTAAATGGACCGGGAGCCAATGTAAGTTGGCTAATATTGGAGTAATGTGATCAAATTTTCTTGTCCGTGAGAGCAGCCTTGCAGCAGCATTTTGTACTAACTGTAGACTTTTGATGCGGGACTTAGGAAGACCAGAGAATAGTACATTACAGTAGTCCAGGCGCGACGTGACGAACGCATGTATAATAGTTTCCGCATCACCGGTCGAGAGGATCGGACGAATCTTTGCAATATTACGAAGGTGAAAGAACGCAATTCTGGTTATATTCTTAATATGCTTTTGAAAGGAGAGAGTTTGGTCAAACATTACCCCGAGATTAGTTACAGTATCGCTCTGAGTGATAGTACGGTTATCTATAGTTATAGCGGTTTCCTTGAACAAGTGTTGAAAACGAGTTGGACCAATTATCAACATCTCAGTTTTATCTGGGTTAAGACGAAGGAAGTTGAGAGACATCCATTGCTTGATCTCCGCAAGGCACGCCTCAAGATTACAACAATCCCGCGGATCTGTCATCGATAACGGCATATATAATTGGGTGTCATCCGCGTAGCATTGAAAACTAATATTATATTTACGTATTATGTCCCCAAGCGGAATCATATAAATATTAAATAAAATTGGTCCGAGAACCGATCCCTGTGGGACACCACACGTAACATTATAGAGCTCAGAGGACGCATTGCCATGGACCACTCGGTGCGTCCTATTTGATAGATAGGAATGGAACCAGCCTAGTGCTGACCCTGAAATACCAACACAACTTTTAAGACGCCCTAATAAAATATCAAAGTCTACAGTGTCGAAGGCAGCACTAAGATCGAGTAGTAACAGTACAGATGAAGTGTTTGAAATCATAGCTATGAGGAGATCGTTAGTCACTTTAGCAAGTGCTGTCTGAGTGGAATGATTAGCTCTAAAACCAGACTGAAAAGAGTCATATCGATTATTGGCGACCATGTAATCAATAAGCTGCTGTGCTACTACTTTTTCAAGAAGTTTTGCTATAAATGGGAGGTTTGAAACTGGCCTATAATTACTGAGACAGTCCGGGTCAAGATTTGGTCGCTTAAGCAACGGTTTAATGATAGCGGTTTTAAAGGCTGTTGGCACTATCCCAGAGGAGACAGACAGCTTGATTATATTTAAGACAGACGGTCCTAAAATATGAAATAATTCTTTAAGTAGTTTGGCTGGAAGAGGGTCGAGCTAACATGTTGTTTGTTTAGCCGCACTAACCATTTGTGTAAGCCTTTCAAGGGACACGCTATTAAAAGTTGAGAGGGTTGTTGCATGATCATCAGCGTTGGTAAACGGCGGGCTCGACCGAGCGATTGGAATGGTATTCTTGATCTCGTCCCTAATGGACTCAATCTTTTGAGCAAAAAATTTCATGAACTCGTCAGCTGAGTGGAAGGAATTATCGGGGGTCGGCTGGCGTAGAGTCAGCTTTGCCACTGTATCAAATAGGTGTTTCGGATTGTTTTTATTGAGATTAATAACTTGCGAAAAATACCGAGTTTTTGCTAAGATAAGCGCATCTTTATATTTCAGGAGGCTATCCTGCCATGCCTGATGGAAAACCTCAAGTTTGGTTAGACGCCATCTGCGCTCATGCTTTCTACATAATTGCTTAAGCGTACGCGTTTCATCTGTGAACCACGGAGTAGGCAATCTACGGCGAGTTTTCAGACATAATGGCGCCACAGAGTCAATGGCATTTAACAATGTCGCATTGAATTCATTTGTAAGATTATCAACAGAGCCGGTGTATGCGGGAAATATAGCGGTTGCCGGCGACAGTAACTCAGATAGCGCAGTTGCAGTCATGGAGTTAAAATTACGGCTCCTATAATTCCGATTGCTCTCTTGTCTTTGACAAGAAACTAGAATTTCAAATTTTATTAAGTAATGATCAGACAAAACAGTAGTGTATGGCAGTACTGCTATATTTGAGGTTGCAAGTCCTCGGGATAATACCAGATCTATGGTATTTCCATTCTTATGCGTTGCTGCCTGTACGGCTTGCGTAAAACCAAACATATCAGTTAAAGTCTGAAACGCCGAAGTAAGTGGCTCTGACGGTAAATTCATGTGGATGTTGAAATCACCCATGATAATTATATTATCCGCATTGGTTACGAGATCAGCCACGAATTCTGAAAATTCATCCAGGAAGCCAGAGTAAGCCCCGGGTGGACGGTAAATAACAGCAAGATAAAATGACGGTAAAGCGGTGGATCGGACAGTGAGAACTTCAAATGTTTTAAATACATTGGTCGAACGAGGCCTAAGTCTCAGCTCAGAATTCGAGATGAGGGCGACACCCCCACCCTTTTTTCGAGGACGCGCCACATGCGAGCTCACAAAATTTGGAGGCGAGGCCTCGTTAAGCGGCAGCAGTTCATTAGGTTTTAACCAGGTCTCGCAGAGACCAAAAACGTTTAGATTATGTTCCATGATGAGGTCATTAACGAGAACTGCTTTTGTATGAAGCGATCTAATATTCATAAAACCGAGTTTAAGCGTAATCGGTCGATCAGGGTGCGTATCTATCGAAGGATATTTAAACGAGATGCGAGTAAGATTGTGTTCTCTAGGCCTGACATCACCTCTCGAATGTTTGTTAGCGCGGCGGGACGATACGACCGTGGGAATCTGATAGTAAATATTTGTTACACATGTAAAATTATCTGAAAAAGGCACCGTTTCATCAGCAAAACCGGTCGGGGTGGAGTGATTGGATTTGTCTACTACCCCAGTAGAAAGTGTGTTTATGTGTACTGTGGCACTATTCAAACTGTCACGCTCTAGTCTACACAAGGAGCTATGTGCATGCTGGAAGTCTAGCCTAGCGCTAGTTAACTTTAGCTTAACAGACTCCAAACCCATCCTGACAGGTGGTCTAATCACCTGTGCCCCGGCCTGCTCTAAAGTGACCTGTCAAGCGTGGCTCAAACAGTAATCTATATTCCTAGAAAGAGTGAAGGCGCCTTCACGGTTAGGGTGAAGGCCGTCCTTCCTCAGCAGGTCGGGGCGGCCCCAGAAGGAGGGCCAGTTATCTATAAAATACAGTCCCTGCTTATTACAGAACCCAGCCATCCATCGATTAAGGGAGACTAATCTACTAAACCTCTCATCAGTGCCTCTCCCAGGCAGGGGGCCAGAGACAAATACTCGATGCCGACTCATCTTTCTGGCGAGATCACAAGTCCTCGCTATGTTTCTCTTTGTGATCTCCGATTGCCTCATCCTAACATCATTGGAGCCGACGTGTATCACTATGTCCGAGTAGCTAGTGTTGTTGGAACTACGCTGTTGACTAGACCTATTGCGAGTCAGCTCCCTAAGATTAGCTTCTATGTCGGGTGCTCTGCCCCCAGGAATACACATTACCGTGGCTGGATTTTTAAGCGTAATATTTCGGGTAATGGAGTCACCTATGACCAAAGTGCGAGGGCCAGTAGACCGAGATGACTTTGGACGGCTATGCGTCTTACCTGGCTCATCGCGATTAGCAAGCCGCTTGGGGCTAATGCTAACTGGGCTAGCGGGCTGACTACAGTCCGCGACTGTATCCGCCACATCTACGGTTATCGCGCAATTCTGCTCTAACTGGCGGACACGTCCCTCTAGCAGGGACAATCTCTCTAAGAGAAGGGTGCAGTTGGTGCACGAAGCCGTACAAACCTCTTGATCCGCAGCCATACTTTGTGTCCGATGATCGACGGTAGACAAACGGCCACGAAGCCTCCCAGGCACTCCGGCTGCGAAGTAAAAAAAAAAAAAAAAGATCGAACAGTGTAGTAAAAAGATTCAAACTTACTTTAGAGTCAGGGAGATGAGTTCCACGCTGGAGAAACAAAATCGTCCAAGCCTGAAAAGTATTGGGAGTCTGGGCTGAGAAGGAAGAGGGCGTCCGGCAGGAAGATGACAGGAGCTTTAAAAAAACATTAAAAAAAAAAATCACTAAAAAACTGCTATCAGTGATTCTCATAAAATACGACACTATTATTATGAATAACAGTCTCCATCACTTCAGTGCCTGCAGGTCAGATTAATGAAAAATGTTTATTTTATGAGATCACATCAAACAGCAAACATTCTGACCAAATATATCATCTTGAAGAATCGGTGAAAGCATACATCCAAGTAAAGTAATCAAAACGGCAACACGGTGAAGGGTATCTGAACATCAGAGCAGAGTTTTAACTCACAAACACCTGGTAACAGAGGTGAGGAAACGGGAAACACTTCCTTAAAGTAAGCCTTAAGAACTTTACAGGTTAAGATTAGTCGCAAACAGGTGGTGCATCAATGTCCTTGAGCATCCTGCATTGTTTGAAAATGAGAATGGTCGCTAGTTTCAATCCCTGCTATGTGTACAAATCATATTCAAAATGCATTTTTTTACAACAAACTTGAGAGCCTCCCCTTCATTTTCAGTGGGAACAGTGTTGTTGGTCTCCCTTTTTTGCTAGTGCATCATAGTCTGGAGTAAAATTTGTTGTGGCAATTCTTAGGAGAGATCCGTTTACCTCGATCTGTGACGGGTTGATGTGGCTGAACGTCACGTCGCGTACGTCGAGCCAAATTGGCCACTCTTTTAACATTCGGCACTCACTTCTTTTCTTCGGGCCACTCATTTTAATGGAAGGATTCCAGGGGAAGGTTTGTGGGTGGCTTTAGCGTCAAACTGTATCTGAAAGCTCAGCGAGCGAATTACAAGAATGCTGTCGTCACAGCCCACGCTCTAAATTCGGGACTGATACAAATAGAGCGCGAGTGCGCCATGTCCGTACTACTGAGTACGTACGTACACGCACTTGTGAGTGTGCACCGAGCTTTCTGACACGGCTTCCGGTAGTAAATGCGCAGGCGAGCGGTTCCCCATCTAATGGGGAAACGCAGTCATTGCAGGCAAAATGACAAAAAAAAAAGTTTAATAATACAATTAATTCAGGGTTGGCGGGCCGGATTAAACGGTCCCGTGGGCCGGATGTGGCCCGCGGGCCGTAGTTTGCCCACCCCTGATATAGAGTCTCAGTTTCAACCTCCAAAAAGTCTTTGTCTTTTCTGGTCTTGGTCTTAAAGGAAAATGTGCTTTTTGGCAGCTTGCAAACATATTTTATTAAAGGCTACGTTAGGCATATATATATAATCACATCAATATAATCTTCAGTAGTGGCTGTACTTATGCAAAGCATTTGATGAACTGGAAAGTGAGGAAGTGTGCAGACAGCTGCACCAAGATGTTTTCTCCGAAGTGTCGTGTACACAGGGTACATCATCGCTCAAGCGAGACCGAGACGAGGGACAGCTGTCAAAAACATCTCTAGATTGGAGAAGGGCGAGAGTCACAGCTCGTCATTGTGGTCGGACGTGCTAGACAAACCCAACCACCAGAACATCTGCACTCACCGATAAACACCCAGTGGGGAGGAGATGGCCATCGACCAATCATCTCACAATGTTTTGCATGTTTGAATATTCATATTGTGTTTCTTTAGAACTGGGCAATCCGGAAGAATGTGTTGTTCCTTGATGGGCACAAGAACACACGAGCTTTTTAGTGTGAGGGCCCCGGAACCCAGGCCTGTATTAGCTTGCTCTGTCAGGAATAAACAATTGGTAAATTCCAGCCCGCTCCAGGTGGGCCAGGGACCTCTGCATGAGGAAGATGACGGCGTCCTCAACCCCGATGCTCGGCCGGTAGGCGAACTGCAGGGGGTCGGCGGAGGAGCTCACCAGGGGGCGCAGGTGGTGGAGGACCAGCCTCTCCAGGGTCTTCGCCAGGTGGGATGTCAGGGCCACCGGCCGGTAGTGGTTGAAGTCACTGGGGCGAGATGACTTGGGCACCGGTACCACGCAGGACGTCTTCCACAGCTGTGGTACCCTGTGCAGCCTCAGGCTCATGTTGAACATGTGCTCCACAATCCTGCACAGTTGCCCGGAGCAGGATCTGAGCAGCCTGGAGGTGATGCCATCTGGACCCATCGCCTTCTTCACCTTGAGCCTGGCCAGTCCTCTCTCCACCTGGGCTGTGGAGAGCACCATGCTGGGTGGGGTGGGGTGGGTTGCAGGGGGGATGGTTGGTGGGTTCGGTGGAGTTGAGAGTGGGCTGGGGGGGTTTGGAGGGGAGGTAGCAGGGGGCGGGGTTGAGGTGAGAGTCCTCGGAGCAGAAGAGGCTCCAGTCGGGGGAAAGTGCAGCAGGGCTGGGTGGGTGGGGGGAGGAGTGGATGGTTGTTCAAACCGGTTGAAGAACCGGTTCAGGTCATTCACCCACTCCTGATCCCTGTCCAGCACAGGTCTGGAGTTGCTACGTCCTGAGATGGTGTTCAGGCTCCTCCAGACCCCGCTGACGTCGTCCCGCTGCAGTTGGTCTTCCATCCTCCTCCTGTAGTTGCTCTTCCCCTCCCTGATCTTCTTCCTCAAGTCCCTCTGCACCGTCTTCAGCAGGTCCCTGTCTCCTGATTTAAAGACCCTCCTTTTGTCCCTGAGCAGGTCTTTAATCTCAGGGGTGATCCAAGGTTTGCTGTTTGCAAAAACTGGTGGAGTCTACACAAAAGTTAATGTAGTCTGTGACACAGCTGGTGAGACCGTCGATGTCGTCCCCGTAGTCCTCACAGAACACGTCCCACACCGTGGTCTCAAAACAGATTTCACTAAATCATATCAAAAATCAAGCATGTGACGAAAACACAACACGCGAGCAGCACATATTTGTTGTGCCATGCAAATATGTACATAGTTGCTTATGAATTATGTGGAATATAAAAACAAATAAAACCATCAAAATGTACTTTTGATGTGTATTCATGTGACCAAATACATTAGATTTGACAAAGTTACATACTGTACCTATTTATTTGACATTCAGCGTGTACAAGCCGGAATAAAAGGTCACGATGAGTTTTCCATAAAGATGGGGTTTGTCCCATTCACAGGAAAAAAAAAACTTTAAATGTTTTAAAAATCTCTATAAATGGATGTGAATTCACGAGTGCTCAACGACGAGAATATGGAGGTCTATTGTACAAATTTTGCTGTTCTGTTTCTGATAGTATTTAAAGCTAGCATGAACTTGCTGGACTTCAAAATCGAAAATACCGTATTGGCCCGAATATAAGACGATGTTTTTTGCATTGAAATAAGACTGAAAAAGTGGGGGTCGTCTTACATTCGGGGTCTAGACCAGGGGTCACCAACTCCGGTCCTCAAGGGCGCCAATCCAGCCTGTTTTAGATGTATCGCCCCTGCAACACACCTGATTCAAATAATCAGGATCGCTATCAGCCTTAATAGAGCTTGCTGATGAGCTGATCATTTGAATCAGGTGTGTTGTTGCAGGGCTGCACCTAAAACAGGCTGGATTGGCGCCCTTGAGGACCGGAGTTGGTGACCCCTGGTCTAGACATTATATCCATTCACTTGTGCGCAGGGGTAAGTTAAAAGTTGCTGGTATCGACTGAGTATGTTGCTGTGATTGTGTGCGTCTTTGACACAAAGTGAGTAGTATATACATTTCATTGTTACTACTGTCCACTGTTGTGCCGTTTGTTCGATCGTGGTTTGCTTCGTGTGCGCGCCGTTTGATTGACAGCTCCGGCGCGCTCCTTTAAGTTTGCGAGTAGCCGTTACGCAGCGGCACGGTGACTAACGGTCGCCAGCAAATGTATTTTGTTGTCTCGATGACTTATTATTGGTGTGTTTCCGAGAGTATTTCAGTTATGGTTATATAGTATAGCAGAACCGTTACGCGCAGTTAGTTATGTAATGAGCGCTGTCTACTAGTGTTATGTGACGTCAGAAGTTGAGCGTTGACTTGCGTGCTGTATTTCTGTCTGTTGCAGAACCACACACACACACGCAACACACACACACACCACACACCCTTCACTTGCTTCATACAATAATCACACGCACAAGAATCACATTCACACACCCAAAGACTCACCCATGTACACTACACACATCTGCTCTCACATCCTTACAACCAAACTTTTGCCTATACCCTTTTGCCAGTTTGCCTGTATGCCCCAATGAGCCACAGTGCCTGTTACTTTTTTGCCAATAATTCAGTAAAGCAATCAAAACTTCCCTCCTGTGTTCTGACCAACACCCGGGGGCGAAAAGAGCAGAACCATCCGAGCCAACCCCCAATATAGTCCTCAGGCTCCCCAACAATAGCGGTAGCAGTTTGCATTATTTTATTGCAATGTTTTTCCTTATTCAGATTTGTTTCAAGACTACAGTTACAGTTAGACTTCACTTTGATGGTTATTGCAGTTATTGCAATTTTGTTGTTTTATCACAGTAGATTGATTTATTTACATTTCAAAAACCAGAAGCCATTCATTTACAAATGTGATTGCACTTTAGTTTACATATTCAAATGTTCAGATATTAAGATGTGATAGACATTTTTTGCATGATTTGAATGGGGCAAAATAACATGCTTTAGTCTCAAATATATTGTTATAATCATTTGTTTCAAATGTAATCATTTTCTGTATAAAAATTAAATTTGGTGTTCAAAAAGTCTTTTTTCAAACTTCAGTCTTGAAAAAGATGGGGTCGTCTTATATTCGGGCCAATACGGTACATCATATTCGTAATGTTAAATGTGGATTTATTTCCTGTACAGCCGACACGAAAGATGCTTTCCATGCTTAGTATGTATATGTGAATCATCAGTACACCCTGTCCCCCCCACACACACACCTTTGCTGCACATACTCCCCACACCCTGTCATTGTGTCAGATGTTCTTTCACAACCATTAAGCAACACCCTCCAACTCACTCTCTCTCAATCTCCCTGTTTCACTATCTATCTATCTATCTATCTATCTATCTATCTATCTATCTATCTATCTATCTATCTATCTATCTATCTATCTATCTATCTATCTATCTATCTATCTATCGATCGATCTTTCTATCCGTCCGTCCGTCCGTCCGTCCGTCCGTCCGTCTACCTATCTACCTACCTATGTATATATTTTTTCCTACGACATTTACCCTATCTGTTCGAAGACTTCGATCCGCTATTGATTTGTGTAAGCATGTATGACAAATCTTTTGATCTAATGTAAATACTGGGATTACAGCCAAGCATTTCTGCTCAAACCTTATCTTTACATCCGGAACATCTGTACATCCCTATTTGTTAGAGCTAAGATACATGTCCAAAGGTACACCAAGAGAGAATTAACGTGACATTTGTTGGGTGATGTCAATTTGCAGCACCACATAACCTTCCCCTGTGAGACTACTATAACTGATATCCCAAGAATGTGTAATGAATGATATATTGAAGAAGCAGCGTTATCCAAGGCAATGGCAGGTGTACCCAAATCCAGAGAAGACTGGGTGGTGTGAACTTGAAATATTTAGCAAAGAAAAATTATACTAAATCAAATACAGACATAAACTGACACTTAAAAAAGACTTACCACATTAAATAACTTACAACAATCCATACAATACAACAATGCCTAGAGGGGTAATCAAATAGAAACCAGCAAATTAAAAACACATTGAGGCATAACTGGAAGATGAGTGGGAGTGAGTGAGATTGGAGGAGACACAATAAGCAGGGCAAATGCAGGAGGACAAAGACAAGGCTTGGGCCAAAGAACAGAGATAGCTCAGGTCATTCCTGGGGCCGACCAGAATGACAGGAACAAAGAGCCCTTCAGGGCCTTTCAAGGGGACAGTTGAGATGCCAGGCTGCGTAGGTCCGGTAGGAGGTCTTGGTCGACAAGCCAGGAAGGATAGCGGCTGCGGGGTATTTGCCGCTGAAGCAGAGGAGTCACTGTCTGAAGAGTTTTAATGTAACTCATGCTGGTGGGGGAAAATAAAAATGAAAATCTGTTTCCATTGACCTGACTGATGTTAATTAGTATTAGCTGATCGTGGTGTGTGCTCCGACACTTTCAATTCCCCAAATCCTACATAGTGTATTTTTGGATCAGTTGCAATCTAACAAAAAATTCAAGAATAATTTATGAAGCGCAAGCCATTCGTGTATATATGAACTCTACATGGTTCTCTCGCAAAAAAAGTGTAGAACTCCTTAAGAGAACATGTGACATAAAATAAAGGCTGTTAAATCTATAAAATAGTTATGAAAATAATCAGAAAATTTGTGGTCCAATTACACCTTTTAAAATTATGTTTAACGTTAAAGTATTGGATTAATATATGAAACCAAGCATAAAAAATGGTAAAAATACCGCAAATTCTTCATGTTCGCGTGACTGGACAAATGTATTAAGCTTATCTTTGTTCGTAAAAAGTGTTTTGATTTTATTTCTATAATTAAATTAATTTTGATTTGCTTTCTATAATTTAAATTCACTGTCTGAACAGGGTAAATATTTGTTGAAAATGAACTCCCAGTGGAATGCATACTTTAAAGAAAATGTGTCATTGCTGCTGTATACAGTGTTTTGGGTTTTTAAGAGCAAATCATGAAAATTATTATCATAGGGTAGTTCTATGATAATCCTTTCCAACCACTATCTTGGACGAGAAGCTTCCCAGAGTGGTTCATAACATCAAAACAGCACTTTTGTTTTACATAAGTGATCCAAGTGCCCCAAGTCCGAACGCTGCATTTCTCCTGTCGTCTCTCGCAGTCCTGTCTACTATGATTGATTAAGTGTTTCTGACCAAGCGTTGCCTACTCAAAGCCTCGCTTCCCTTCGAGCTGGGGAGAACTTTTCCTTTCTGTCTCACGGTTCCTTTTTTTTTTTTTCTTCAAATTCTGCCCTCTTCCGTTTTGCTCTGGGGTACCATTTTTTGTGTGTCACTTCAACGCTCCCCCTTGCTCTGGCTAGAGGCGAAACCGCTCCCTCACTCCCTCTAATCTCCTCTTTATGTCGAGGGTCACATCTTCCTCTCTCTTTATACCCCTCTCCGCCTGTCGGGAGGTGACTTCTGTGGATGACTTTTTGTTAATTCAACATCCTAAAGACAATGCATCCACACGCTCTGCCAGCACTGGGTCATGACTGATGGCAACCCTCAGGATGAAGTCACACAAAAAACATCACCAGTCCACAGCTTATTCTATACTTGTTTTTGGAATTCAAACAATCTGAAAATACAATTTCCATCCTGTAAATGAACAACTGTCTCTGTTGTAACATGCCAGAAGTATCAATTTATAAACGACAGCACCCAAGATATACTCAAGAGCAGGTATGGGCAACTGGGGCGGGGCACAATTTTACTACTGTGGGGCCACACCCCACTTCCTAACACAATGTATGACAAAAATAAGCAAAATATTTGTAAATATGTGCTCTTAATACAATGACAGTAATTGTACAATATTTAAATTTCTTTCCCCTATAGTAACTACACAACACAATCAACACAACTACACAATCCCTGAACACCATAAACATGTAATTAACCCCTTGTTACTAGGGGTGTAACGATTCATCGATACACATCGATTAATCGATATAATTCTCTCCGATTTGTTGGCATCGATGCTAAACGTAAACATCGATCTATATCGCCTGTTTTTGACCTCGGACATTAGACGCGACTTTATTTTGAAATCCAGTTCATTGTTGCTTGCTTCCTCTTTCCGGGAGCAGTGCGCGGCGTGTTGTGTTGTGAGCAGAGCAGGCACGTGAAAGGGGAGCCGACAACTACGCGGCTCCTGGGCTGGTGCTATGGCTAGTGTCCAAGAAGACGAGGAAATTCGCTCCCCTTTGGGCTTCAAGTCATTCGTTTGGAAGCACTTTGGATTCCAAAGAAAAGATGGCTCAACGGACAAGACACGTGCAGTTTGTAAATCCTGCCATGCGGTGATCAGATATTCAGGGAACACCACAAATCTCGCCGCACATTTAAAGAAAAAACACGACATCTCTCCCTCAAGCAGCGGCAGCGAAAACAACACGGACACGACGCCCTCCGTGAGCACATTTTTCCCCCAAATGCTAAGTAAAAACTCTAAACTTCTCTGGTATTGCAAGAGAATGTTTTTTTTTTTGCATTAGAACATATGGTCAAGGTGTAATGTTTACTACATTCATTATAAAGAACTTACCGTTTTTTTCCATGTATAATGCGCCCCCATGTATAATACGCACCCTAAAAATGGCATGTCAATGCTGGAAAAAAGCCTGTACCCATGTATAATACGCACCCAAATTTTTACTTTTTTTTTTTTTTTTTTTTTAAAGTCCCAATGATCGTCACACACGCATCTGGGTGTGGTGAAATTTGTCCTCTGCATTTGACCCATCCCCGTGTGATTTTGATCCATCCCCTGGGGGAGAGGGGAGCAGTGAGCAGCAGCGGCGCCGCGCTCGGGAATCATTTGGTGATCTAACCCCCCAATTCCAACCCTTAATGCTGAGTGCCAAGTAGGGAGGCAATGGGTCCCATTTTTATAGTCTTTGGTATGGTCATAACTAGGCTGGATGTATTTTTTTTGTTGGCGTTGATTTCTCCGACTGCCCATAAAGGCACCACCGCGATCAGTTAGGTTAAAATGAAAAGAGAGGAAAGTGACGTGCGGACATGTGAAAAAGGCTGCTCTGTATGGGAGAGAAGTTGAAGAGGAATAAAAACACCCTTGGAAACCAAAACTTGCCCCTCGTCGTGACTCGGAGCCGCAACAAATGTTTCGGATTTGTGTAGGGTACATTGTGACAGCAAACGAGCAGGTGATCGAGCAAGCGTCTGATACGAGAGCATTGCGTTCGTATGGAGCGTGTTTGAAGTGAACAGCAGAGACGAAAGGAACAAGGCAAAGTGTTGTGAAATAAAATATTACCTGTAATACGTATTTTGTTATTTGCTGATTGTATGTATTAAACTATCACATTCATTGTCAGTCAAGAAGAGAAGAGGACTATTCGCATCGGATCCATAGTGCGCATGCGCAGTGATACTGCCTCTGTATGACGTCCAGTCCGCGATGGAGATTAAAAAACAAACAATATTTGACAATAACACAGGTTTCTGTTCCTGTCTTTGGTAATGTCCCCCTGTCTTTTTGTTCCACGTCTTTGTCGGTCAGTCCTGTTGTTGGTTTTGTTAGAGAGTTATGTTAGTTTACCAAGTCTGTGTTTTGAGTTCCTCCAATGAACCCTGGTTCAAGCTGCACTTGGTCGCCCTCTTCCTTTCCACACTCCATCCGTGACAAGATTTTCTTCAAAAATTGTTGTACCTTGATTTTCTTAAAAAAAAAAATAAAAAAAAATAAAAAAATAAATGTTTAATTTTTTTACCCATGTATAATGCGCACCCCGGATTTTAGGACAATAAATTAGTTAAATTTTGCGCATTATACATGGGAAAAAACGGTATTTTTGTTTTGTAATTAAATAGTTCAGTAATGCACTTTAAAGTTAATGGTATTACAAAAAAAGGAAGAATATTCATTTTTCTTTACTTACTTATATGAGAAAAAATATAGGAATTTGATAAAGTTCAGTGTTAAAATAAGCACTTCGTATACTAAAATACTCTTGTAATTTCCTAAATAAAGAGTTTGCAGTACCTTGTTGATTTTGCGTATGAATTGTTATAAATCAGGATATTGTTCTATATCGATCGTAGAGCACTATATTGTGATGTATCGTGAATGAATCACAGCAGGCTTTAAGATATCGGCAAATATCGTATCGTGGTTCTTCGATATGATATCGTATTGTGACAAAACCCGCGATTTACACCCCTACTTGTTACGTGCCTGCGGCACCTGCCATTTGACCACGCCCCTAATCAGGAAATCACCCACACCTGTCACCTGCTTGTTAGTGCATTATAATTAAATGCAGACACTATAGCAATGTCAAACGTGTTCATTTAAGAAAAAGCAACACACGTTTTGTGACGAAATCATTCATAACAAGAATGCTTTAAGTGAATTGATTTGAATGAATGAATGAATGAATGAATGAATGAATGAATGAATGAATGAATGAATGAGAAGACATTTTAGTTCTGAAGGCTCCTTTTGTCCCAAGCAAAGTGACAGGTGGTGGGCGGAGGGGATGAAAATTGTATCAGGAACTCTATAAAAATGCCAACCCGTGAGAATTTGTGCCCCCCTCCCATTTTGAGAACGGTAAGTCCTGGACTCCAACTGTTTTTTTTTTTTTGTCTTCCTGGGGGTCTGTTCAGGTAGTGTGGCAAATTTGAACAGGTTCTCGCATTCCTAGCACAAATTACAGGGGGGGAACAATTCCTGTTCCTGTTACAATTTTTATCCCCCCTCCCCACCACCTGTCACTTTGCTTGGGACAAAAGGAGCCTTCAGAACTGAAATTTCTTCTCATTCATTCATTCATTCATTCATTCATTCATTCATTCATTCATTCATTCATTCATTCAAATCAATTCACTTAAATCATTCTCGTTATGAATGATTTCGTCACAAAACGTGTGGCTTCTTCTTAAAAGAACACGTTTGACATTGCTATAGTGTCTGCATTTAATTATAATGCACTGTCATTTTAAAGAAAATTAATAAATGCAACAATATTAAGTTGTTTTGAAAATACCTGAGTCATGAAAATGGATGAATGATGATCACAATTACGTATAAGGTCTCCTTTGTAATATATACTCCTTGTAGCGTGTAATGCTCCCCAAAAAGTGGAGCTCCTTTGCGTCGAGGTTTATGCAAAGAGCTCACGTAATTATATCGTTGCTTTTTGGTGAAGTGAATGAGTGTTCCGTTTGTACGATTGGTCTTTGGATGCACCTCGTTTCAACGGCAGAACACGAATGAACTTAAAGAAATACCGTTTTTTTCCGTGTATAATACGCCCCCATGTATAATACGCACCCTAACAATGGCATGTTGATGCTGGAAAAAAGCCTGTACCCATGTATAATACGCACCCAATTTTTTTTTTTTTTTTTTTTTCTTTTTTTAAGTCCCAATGATCGTCACACACGCAGGGAGGCAATGGGTCCCATTTTTATAGTCTTTGGTATGGTCTTAACTAGGCTGGATGTATTTTTTTTGTTGGCGTTGATTTCTCCGACTGCCCATAAAGGCACCACCGCGATCAGATGAAAAGAGAGGAAAGTGACGTGCGGACATGTGAAAAAGGCGGCTCTGTATGGGAGAGACGTTGAAAAGGAATAATAACACCCTTGGAAACCAAAACTTGCCCCTCGTCGTGACTCGGAGCCGCAACAAATGTTTCGGATTTGTGTAGGGTACATTGTGACAGCAAACGAGCAGGTGATCGAGCAAGCGTCTGATACGAGAGCATTGCGTTCGTATGGAGCGTGTTTGAAGTGAACAGCAGAGACGAAAGGAACAAGGCAAAGTGTTGTGAAATAAAATATTACCTGTAATACGCATTTTGTTATTTGCTGATTGTATTAAACTATCACATTCATTGTCATTCAAGAAGAGAAGAGGACTATTATCCCTTCTTTGACGAAATGACCAGAGCACAGTACAAACACACTATTGTTCTTTCGGTATTTATTCAACCCACATTCTTTCACAACATGACAAGAAGAGAACAATACATAAATCAATACTCGTACCAGTACCATGATTTTCTTAAAAAAAAAAAAATAAAAATTTATTAAAAAAAAAAATTGAAAAAAAATTGTACCCATGTATAATGCGCACCCCGGATTTTAGGACAATAAATTAGTTAAATTTTGCGTATTATACACGGAAAAAAACGGTAATATGAGAATAATCCTTTCTACAAATTAAAATTGACTGACGCAAACGTGTGTTCTTCATGTTTTTATTGAAAACAACATAGTGCTGAGGCCGTACGACGCCGTACATCGGTTTTTCGCTTTCCAAACAAGGCGTGCGCAGGGGAAACAAATCCTCACGGGGGAACCAAATTGAGCACAACACCTGACCTACGTGCGCTGCTGACGTCAGCCTCGTCGTCAGTTGCGGCTCCAATTATTCAACAGATCTACGTACGTATATAACGATATTGTAGCGTTACCAAAGTACCAGGCAAGACGTGGGTTTGGTAACCGGCTCTTTATTTCACAAAACAAGAGCTCAACATATGTGTGTTTGCTCCAAGCAAGCGCCCTGGATCGCTCTTCCCATCCCCCACCCACCCCCACCGCCTTCACTGCATCACTAGACAATCGGAAACTACTGAAGTCTAACAACATACACGTTGCTACTCTAAATAATATGTCAAATAACTATAACATAAATAACAAGTTTATCTAACCATCTGTGTCACTCCAAATCATTAAATCTCCTGACTGCGGAAGTCAGTGAATGGAACTCATTGTCAGTGAGGCTCCAATTATTCCACAACCATAGTGCGCCCTCATGCGGTTTAAAGTGAAAATAACATGTGAAGTGATCAACTATACTAGTAAGTAATGTGTTAATGATCAAGTAAAAATTAATGAAAAATTTCACATATAAATCGCTCCTGACTATAAGTCGCCCCCCCACCCAAACCATGAAAAAAAAAAACGCGACTTGTCCCTGCGCCAAGGTATACTTGCATCTGTGAGATTTTGAAAACATCTCACTCCACCTAAGTTTTGTCACTTTCTTCCTCACTGCACAACTTTTAACTACCAAAAATTAGCAGAGTCATGTAAATATACAGTGTGTAAATGAAAATCATAAACCTCAGGAGGAATCAATCCCAAATTTTAGGCTCTTCAGCACTGTTGCCATCACGGCCCTCAGGCTCCTTCTGTGCCATGTTTCACTCTTTGATCCCTTGTTGAATGTTTTTCCTCTTTTTATTCCTCTGTTTCAGTGTCCTAAAATGTGAAGCATGAAATCAGGTAATTCAGCAACACAAAAGCCTTTGAAATGTAAATTTCAAGTGTTAGTGTGTTTGCGTAACGGAGCGAGCGAGAGTGTTAGAAGCTTTTGATTGGAAGTCCGCGAGCAACTGAATTAACTCAAGGGGGCTTTTAACAATATTTCTTGAGAGATAATTTTCTTTTTTTTATTTCATTATATGTCTCCTCCCTATCAGAGACGTTCTCACCAGTTAACTAAAAATTTGACAATTATGAAGCTGGCATTAGTGTTTGGAGGGCGTATCATATCAGTTTTTGAGGGACCTGATAAACATCAACCTTATGAGAAACTAAACAACACCGCAACAAAACAATAAATCAGTCCCCTGTTTTAATTTAAAAAAGAAAAGAGTAAAGACTAAAAGACTAGAAAGACTTACCGTATTGGCCCGAATATAATACGACCCTGATTATAAGACGACCCCCTCTTTTTCAAGACTCAAGTTTGAAAAAAGACTTTTTGAAGACAGAATTTAATTTTTATACAGAAAATAATTACAGTACATCTGAAACAAATGATTATAACAATATATTCGAGAGAAAAAGCATGTTATTTTGCCTCATTCAAATCATGCAAAAACTGTATCACATTTAATATCGGAAAATTTAAATATGTAAACTGAAGTGGAATCACATTTGTAAACGAATGGCTTCTGGTTTTTGAAATGTAAATAAGCCAATCTACTGTGATAAAACAACAAAATTGCAATAACTGCATTAACCATCAAAGTGAAGTCTAACTAACTGTAGTCTTGAAACAAATCTGAATAAGGAAAAAAATATATTTTTCTTCTTCGTGCTACCGCTATTTTTATTTATCTTCTTCGTGACAGGGTTAGGGTTTGGCCTGGGGAGTCAAGTTCAGCATTCGCTTTAAAGATATGTGGCCCCACCTAGCGTTGTGAATGGGTATAATGTCTAGACCCCAAATGTAAGACGACCCCCACCACTTTTTCAGTCTTATTTCAATGCAAAAAACACCGTCGGGCCAATACGGTATGTTTTGAGAAAGATTTGCTCATGCTGAAGCCCATCTGTGAAACAATGAAGAAGTGATGTCTTGGCTTGGGCTTGCAAGGCTTCTTCTGAGACGGGTTCTATAATTCTTATGTAATTGTTCTTCACGTCCAAATGTAAATACCTGGACTTGAAAACTGAAATGTGTTCTCTTTATATTTATGTTTTTTTTTTATAGTGGCCAAGAGGCAGGGTCTGGTCTGGTTGATGAGTGAATTGGCCTCACTTGTCCAATATTTTTTGAGTTGATTATATCTTCATTGTTTGGCCGTATGCCAGCCAGCATCAAAGTACAGCGAGCTTGCTCGTGTAATCATTGGACTATTGATTGGTTTCCTGAAAAAAGAAAACGTTTGATATCTACGAACTATAATAGTTATAGCGAGGTAACATTTTGGCAAAAGCATCTACTGGAAATGTGGCTGCTATAAAATATTATTATTAATAGTTTTCTTGGACTTTAATTCTCCTGCATGCAGGCTGGAGGCTGCACCGCCACCTGCACCAGCTTGCTGTACCTTGTTGCTGAGGACCTCAAAGGATCAAGTGCTAAAGGATCAAGTGCTCTGAAGTCAAAACATTGACATTAAGATCCAATATTTTATCCTGGCACTGGGCTCATTTACCTGACCAGTGCAGAAAGCACAGGTTCAATTCTCACTCGGAGGCGGTGTTTGTAGTTTTTGGTCTATATTTGCATTGTTACTGACTGGCAACAATGAGGGTGTAGACCAGGGGTGTCCAAACGTTTTTCAATGAAGGCCAAATACATAAACATATAGGAGGGAGTGGGCCACTTATTAGAACGTAGGTATATAGCCTTAACCTTTGTGGATTAAAGTTAGTTAAACAATTACAAGTGGTGAAATATGTTTTATTGTTGAATATAATTAAACACAACACTCCATTCATCGCAGCGTTCCATAGATGAAGCTTTATTGATTTTGATTTGATTTGTTTATTTCGGCAAGTACATAAAGAAAACACTTATTACAGTTTCATTTCACATTTGTTTGACATGGCTTGTCGAAAAAGGAAGCGGGAGGAAGCAATTCTGCTTATCTAGTCCCGTCCCGATTACAACCAAGGTTTCACTACCAGACACACAATCTAAATTACTACAGTGCAACCTATATACCACCATATACCATGAAGACAAAAGTAACAAAATTAAAACAGATTTGACCAGTTCAACATGATTTGAATATAGCAGTAACAAATAAACTGGACGTTTGAATAAAAGTTGACGAACAGAAATGAGCTCAGACGACTTTGTGTGTGCAGTGTGTGCACTGTGCACAGCAGTGTGTAATCTGTGTTAAGAAAAATGCAAGTGGTGGGTAAAAAAACAGGCGAGTGACAGAAGTGATGTGCACTATTGATGTTTGTCGCATGTGTACCTGCACTTAAGTGCTTATGAACACATGGGTACTGTGGAATATATCTTACTCACCTAAATTGAGAATGACATTGCACTCTGTGGGAGCAGTGATGCTCACTTTCTAACTTTCGCTTCTTTGGTTCTGCAATGTTAAGTTTACTGGGGTAAATTTCTTCTTCGTCAACTTTTGTCCTTTTTGGTGGAGCAACTACCTTGGTCAACAATAGTAGTAGAACAGTACCTCTCCCTGGTGTTCCAATTAAAAAGTACAATACACTGGTGTAGAATGTCTAGCGGCTAGGGGTGTAAATCGCGGGTTTTGTCACGATACGATATCATATCGATACAAAGAACCACGATACGATATTTGCCGATATCTTAAAGCCTGCTGTGATTCATTCACGATACATCACGATATAGTGCTCCACGATCGATATTTTTTTATTTTTTTTTTAAATAATAAATAATATCCTGATTTATAACAATTCATACGCAAAATCAACAAGGTACTGCAAACTCTTTATTTAGGAAATTACAAGAGTATTGTAGTATACAAAGTGCTTATTTTAACACTGAACTTTATCAAATTCCTATATTTTTTCTCATATAAGTATAGAAAAATGAATATTCTTTCTTTTTTTGTAATACCATTAACTTTAAAGTGCATTACTGAACTATTTATTTACAATAATTTTAATTGTCCGTTGAGCCATCTTTTCTTTGGAATCCAAAGTGCTTCCAAACGAATGACTTGAAGCCCAAAGGGGAGCGAGTTTCCTCGTCTTCTTGGACACTAGCCATAGCACCAGCCCAGGAGCCGCGTAGTTGTCGGCTCCCCTTTCACGTGCCTGCTCTGCTCACAACACAACACGCCGCGTACTGCTCCCGGAAAGAGGAAGCAAGCAACAATGAACTGGATTTCAAAATAAAGTCGCGTCTAATGTCCAAGGTCAAACACGGCGATATAAATCGATGTTTACGTTTAGCATCGATGCCAATAAATCGTAGAGCATTATATCGATTAATCGATGTGTATCGATGAATCGTTACACCCCTACTAGCGGCTGGTGTAGACTGTCTAGCGGCGAGACAGTCTACACCAGGGGTGAGTGTATTGCACTTTTTAATGGATGGATTAGCACCTATCACATCTGACAGCCAGATGTGATAGGTGCTAATCATCCATCCATTTAGAAAACGATTGATGTATTATTTAGGTATTGAGGTACTTATGTGTGATGTGTTATGAAATAGTGTTCATTTTCCATGTACCCACACTTTGTTTAGGGTAGCTTTTCAACCAGGCAAAGAAAATATAAATACATATTTTTTATTTTTTTAGTCACTCACACACACATTCACACCGTCATACGTGGGAATCGAACTCACGGTGTCGGCACACAAGTGCACCCCTACACCATCAGCGACTCCCTGCAAAGAAAATATTTTAAACTATCAAAATAAAATCATGAACTGCAGATCTTCAAACTTTATTAATACCCCGTCTGACATACTACATAAATCAGGGGTGTCCAAACTTTTTGCAAGGAGGGCCAGATTTGATATTTGATATTGGCGGCCAATAGTTTTTTCAGACATTTTTTAACGACAACAATTTCATGCAAATACACACTGTTATAAAACTAATTTCATTGTCACAATTGTCTTTATTTTTCAAATGACAAAATAACCAAATATAAGCCATTCAGGCAGATGTGAACAACTCTAAAAACACAAATTCTGCCTTTCATTCATATCTGAAGAGTCAGATAACATTGAACAAACTGTTTGAAATACCTTACATTTACATAAGTTTAAAATTATTTTTGCCTCATGAACATTTTAAACAGGAGTTATAAGTAATGCGAATTTGTCTGTTATTATTAAAACTTAAAACAAGTGAGTTTTACTCTTGTCATTTACAATCTTTCCGAAAGTAATAGTTTGTGTCATGTCTACAGGTTTATAACATCAACAGTATTAACATGGCCAATTTTGACTCACAGTCCCGCGTGAAGAATCGCTGTTGTGACGCCATTTCAGCTTGGAGGTGCTTCACTTTATCAGCGCGGTTACTCCCTGTAAGCTTGTCGTATGTGTCAGCATGTTTAGTCTACTAGTGTCTCTTTAGGTTGAAATCCTTAAACAAGGCAACCGTCTCTTTAGAAATTAGACAAACACAATTGCCTTGATTTTCAGCGAGGAAGTATTGTAATTCCCATTTCTCTTGAAAGCGACGGCCCTCAATGTCAACTGTCCTCGTTTTCTTTGCAGTCGCCATGGCAGAAATGAGCGGCGAGGGGTAGTGTTGGCTCGTGAGTGAACGATTCGTTCGAAAGGAACGTAACCTTTCAGAGAACGAGAGTGAACGAATCACTTCCTAAAGTGATTCGTTCTTTTTTCCTTTCATTTATAACATCAACCAGTAAATGTCAGTAATGCCAATTGAAGCTGGTGCTACCTCGCCGTAAAACAAAACGAAGAAGGAAATCAGCCAATCAGCAGCGCCAGTGAGCGTTAGATGGAGGAGGGACTTTACGAGTCAGTGACGTAACTTCCCGTTCACGAACGAGTCGTGAATTGCATTTCCCGTTCACCAACGAACGAATCTGCGAGTGAACGAATCTGCGAGTGAACGAATCACTCAGTGAATGAATCACTCACTGAGTGAATCACTCAGTGAGTGATTCGCATTTCCAGTTCACCGCGAGAACGGATCAGTGAGGGAACGAATCCTGGCTTTCCCGTTCGCGAACGAGTCAATGAGTGAAATGCCTTCTTGTGCATCAACGGATCAGTCAGTGAATATGTTGCGTCTCCTGGCGTGAACTATGGAAGCCAGAATGTAGATTTACGATTTACTTATAGTAAAGTTTTAAATAACGTGTATGCATATATATGCCTAAATGTTGTTATCCAATATATCGACTGCAGTTCCACATTAGATTGCTGGTTTGAAATGTACTTTTATTATTATTATTATTATAAACATTTATGTTATAACTTGTCTGGTGTTTTATTCATTGTTTTTATATTCGCCAATCAAAACATAAAAATCAGACATTTGGTTAACTTCTTTATATGACAATATGTATATGTTTTTACGTTGTTATATGAGTTGGTGTCCCCAAAATTAACAAATGTCGGCATAACGGTTTTTTTTCAACCTTTTATTCAAACACAAACACATTCGATATATAATAACACCATTAACTACAAGCCAACAAAAACAAAATTATGGCTGGCAATGGCATAGCGGCAATGCTGTCTGTCACTCACTCGTGAATCTTCGCGAACGACCAATCAGCAGCGCCAGCGAGCGATAGATGGAGGAGGGACTTTACGAGTTAGTGACGTAATTTACCGTTCATGAACGAGTGAGAGACTGTTGCCAACGGATCAGTGTGTAAGTGTTGTATTATAGAAAGAAATGTGTTAATTACCCGAGCCAATTATTATTATATATAATAATTTGGGGGGGGGGGGGGGGTTGTGTAGTTGTATTGTTTGATGTGTATGGGTTGTTTCCACTGGATGTAAAAAAAAAACAAAAAAAACGTATCAGTGTGTGTGTGAGTGTGTGTGTGTGTGTGGGGGGGGGGGGGGGGGGGGGGGTAGGGTTAGGGGGGATTCATTGAACGATTCGTTTGAACGAATCTTTTGAGTGAACTGATTCTAAAGGTTCAGTTCACCTAAAAGAACTGGAATGCACATCACTAGCGAGGGGTGGTGCTGCCACCCTTTGGTAATAGGAGGAATTACAGGTTCATGTTTAATTTTTTTTTTTATTCAGTTTGACAGCGCAGGCGGTCCATAAATAATACATTATAAGACCGAAGCTGCGGGCCATATGAAATCTGATCGGGGGCCGGATTTGGCCCGCGGGCCGGACTTTGGACAAGCCTGACATGAATGGATGACAAATTCCTAATGTTTAAGAAAAAGTGCATTTTTATTTACTCAATTGCTTCCACTTGTTTTTTGCATGTACAGATGAGTTAAAGAGATGGGATTTGGGTATTTTTTGATGCTGCTAATTTTACTTTCAAATATCAGAATGGGTAACATTTGACCAATACTATGAATAGTCAAATTACAACTGAACCTACAACCTAAAACCCGTCAATCTATATAAGTTTTATGTGAGAAACGGTCCAATTGTGAATTATGCAGTAATTCAAGATTCAAGAGTTTTTATTCGCCATGTTTGAGCGTGCCAAACAAGGAATTTGACTTCGGTAAAACACACCCTCTGTTCAACATATAGGTGACTAACAACACTCAGGACATGTGAATAATGGCAAAAACAGTGTAGACAAATTCAAAAGGTGTGAAGAGCAGGATGTTATTGCACAGTAATGCCTCTGAGACTCTATGAGTGGTGTGAGTTCATCAGAGCAACAGCCTGGGGGAAGAAGCTGTCTCGGTGTCTGCTGGTTTTGGCGTACCGAGCTCTATAACGCCGTCCGGAGGGGAGTAGTTCAAACAGACTGCAACCTGGGTGAGAAGGGTCTGTAGAGATGTTCCTTGCACGTTTCCTGGTCCTGGACAGGTACAAGTCTTGGATAGATGGGAGGTTGATTCCAATGATATTTTCTGCAGTCCTGATTGTCCGTTGCAGTCTGTGCTTGTCTTGTTTGGAGGCTGATCCAAACCAGACAGTGATGGAGGTGCAGAGGACAGACTGGATGATGGCAGTGTAGAAGGTCTTCAGAAGCTCTCGCGGCAGGTTGAACTTCTTGAGCTGTTTCAGGAAGTACAGCCTCTGCTGGGCCTTCTTCCGGACAGAGTCTATGTGGCCGGTCCATTTCAGGTCCCGAGAGATTGTGGTTCCCAGGAACTTGAAGGTGTCTGTGGAGAGAATAGTATTACTGCGGATAGTGAGGGGTAAAAGTGGTGAAGGGTCTCGCCTGAAATCCACTGTCATCTCCACGGTCTTGAGCGGGTTCAGCTCCAGATGGTTTTGGTTGCACCAGTGGACCAGCCGCTCCACCTCCTGTCTGTACGCAGTCTCATCACCGTCCTGATCAGTCCGATGAGAGTGGTGTCGTCTGCATACTTCAGGAGCTTCACAGGAGAGTCATCTGAGGAGAAATCATTGGTGTAGAGAGAGAAGAGCAGTGGGGAGAGGACGCACCCCTGAGGGGCTCCAGTATTGGTGGTCCGGGTGTCAGATGTGATGTCCCCCAGTCTCACACGCTGTCTCCTGTTGGTCAGGAACCAGGTGATCCACTGACAGGTGGGGGCAGGCACCGCAAGCTGGATGAGCTTCTGTTGGAGGATGTCAGGAGCGATGGTGTTGAACGCCGAGCTGAAGTCCACGAACAGGATCCTGGCGTACGTTCCTGGGGTGTCCAGGTGGTGCAGGACGTAGTGCAGTCCCATGTTGACCGCATCATCCACTGACCTGTTTGCCCGGTAGGCAAACTGGAGGGGGTCAAGCAGGGGGCCCGTGACCTCCTTCAGGTGGTGCAGCACTAACCTCTCGAAAGATTTCATGACCACAGATGTCAGTGCGACGGGTCTATAGTCATTCAAACCTGTGATGGCGGGCTTCTTGCCCACTGGAACGATGGTGGAGCTCTTGAAGCACGAGGGCACCTCACACAGCTCCAGAGAACGGTTGAAGATCCGTGCAAAGGTGGGCGCCAGCTGTTCAGCGCAGACTTTCAAGCAGGAAGGTGACACGCCGTCTGGGCCTGGTGCCTTCCTGGTCTTTTGTCTCCGGAACATCTGGCGCACTTCCTCCTCGCGGACCTGGAGTGCGGGCGCGGCCTCTGCAAGAGAGAGAGTGGGTGACAACGATGATAGAGGTGTGGACAGAGCAGTTGTGGGGAGAGGTGAGTATGTAGATTGTGCTGCAGGAAGTCCCGTTGTGTGGGAGGACCGATCAAACCTGCAGTAGAACTTATTCAGCTGGTTAGCAAGCCTTGGGCTCTCCACAGGACGGGGGGTTCGTTTCTTGTAGCCCGTGATGCTCTGCAGACCTTTCCACACTGTTGAGGGATCAGGATTGGCAGAGAGGTGTCTCTTCAGGTTCTCCCCATAACACCTCTTGGCTTTCCCGACCTCTCGGTTCAGTGTGTTTCTGGTCTGCCTGAACAGGTCGCGGTCGCCGCTCCTGTAGGCCTCCTCCTTGACTTTGCGCAGCCTCCTGAGGTTCGGTGTAAACCAAGGTTTGTCGTTGTTGTACGTGCAGAAGGTCTTAGTCTGCACACACAGATCCTCACAAAAACTGATGTATGATGTGACCGTGTCAGTGAGTTCATGCAAGTCTGAAGTTGCAGCTTCGAAAGCTCCCCAATCGGTGCAGTCAAAGCAGGCTTGGAGGTCCTGCCTTGACTCCACTGTCCACTTCCTCACAGTCCTCACCACAGGCTTAGAAGTTTTTAGTTTCTGAAGTTAATGAAGTTAGCATGGCTGCTGGTTGAAGAACTTGTTGAAATTCGCTTACTCTCCTGCAAGACTGATGATTAGTTGAGGAGTTCCCATTATTGAGGACGACCTTATTCACATCTAAAGGTCAGGACTATTAAGTTGAGGGTATCTTGACAGGTAGGGTTTGGCAGAAGGGGAAGCTAAAGTGGGAGTGCCATTAATAGCTGAGAATGTATTTCCATCTTGTGGCATTTTCTCTTGCTACAGTATATGGAAAGATTACCGTAAGAGAGCGCAAGAGAACGGCATCACCAGTAAAGGTGATGGATGAAGCAACCCCTTAGTGAAGATGAAGGTTGAATGGGGGACAATACCTGGCAGCCTCATAATCTGTATGCTGAGATGAGCAAGAAATAATTTGGAAGAGGAGAATGGAGACAAAGAATATTAGTCAGAGGAAAAGAATGGAAGTCATCTGTGTGAGCTATTGAGAGAACAAGCGAGAGAATGTATCTCCCATCCAGATTTCCAGTGCTGCAGCTACTTACAGAGGAGCTGCAGATTTCTCTGGTACAGATACTCCTTTTATAAAATGACAGGATGGGACAGAAAAGGTAGAAAAACAATGGCAGTCAAAGTATGAAATACAATTTGAACAAAAGCCTAAGGAATGATAAAGGATGGCAGTTAATTAAAGGAAAACATGTAGAAATACGGTTCTGCAACGTTTTACAGTCGAAAGGCAGCATAGACAGTTATGGCAAGCAAACAAAATCGATTACTGGTTTGTCAGTTTGAATTCTTATTGAACTCACATCATCTGTCTCCTCACATAAATTATTCTCCAGTGCAGTGTTAAAACACTAATCCAGGGGTCACCAACACGGTGCCCGCGGGCACCAGGTCGCCCGTGAGGACCGCATCAGTCGCCCGCAGGACTGTTCTAAAACTAGCTCAAATAGCAGCACTTGTCAGTGAGCTGCATCTATTTATTTTAGAGTCAAACCTCGGTTTTCGAACGTCCTGGTTCTCGAACAAATCGGAATTCAAACAGAAAATTCAAGATTTCTTTTGCTTCGGTTGTCGAACAAAATTCGGAGGTCGAACCTCGCGAGATGAGCCGGGAAGACCCGAGAAAACCCGACCGCGCGGCCTGGATGCCGACTGACTCCGTTGTTATTGTATTTTCGTTACTTTGAGGATTGTATTAACCCCTAATCATGCCTCCAAAGAAAGCAAGTGGGAGCAGTAAAGCCATCCTAAAACACAAAGACGCTCTTAAAGCAATGCGACAGTGAGTGCCCGGCGCGCTGCGGTTGCGCAATCGGACCAAATTAAGCTCCTTGCACCCTGAGGTCCACTTAAATTTTGGAAAGTACTTCAGGACTTTAAATGTTTTTCTAAATTTCAGCGACGGCTCTGTCACAATAATGCGACCAGCGCGGTGCAGTTGCGCTGTCGGCGACGCGCTACTGTTGCGCGTTCGGCGGTGCGCTGCAGTTGCGCCATCTGACATAATTAAGCTCCCTGCGCACTTAGGTCCACTTAAATTTTGGAAAGTACACCAGGACTTAAAAAATATTTTCTAAATTTCAGCGACGGCTCTGTCACAATAATGCGACCAGCGTGGTGCAGTTGCGCGGTGGGCGGCGCGCTACGGTTGCGCGTTTGGTGGTGCGCTGCAGTTGCGCGATCGGACAAATATGCGCAAATGAAAAAAGGCTTAAAAAGGCGGGTTTTTTTTGTCTTGAAACGGATTAAATTTTTTCCCATTATTTTTAATGGGAAAAATAGATTCGTAATTCGACCAATTCACTTCTCGAACCGCCTTCTGGAATGGATTGTGGTCAAAAACCAAGGTTTGACTGTATTTTTGCTATTCTTGTTAAAATCACTCTTATATGTGAACTGGAAATGACAATAATAACACATAGTGAAAGCCAAATTGAGCAAATTGGCTATTTCAGAAGTGTGTGTCAAACTGGTAGCCCTTTGCCTTAATCAGTACCCAGGAAGTAGCTCTCGGTTTAAGAAAGGTTGGTGACCCCTGCCCTAATCCCACATGAACTGACAATTCCTGCCTGAAGCGTATCATGACTGTTAAGAGTCTTTGTATTACTTCACTAGAATGGTTTAGGCAAAGTTCAGGCTCACAGAAACAGGCACAGCAAGTCATGTGAATTTAAGCATCCTGAAATTGTTGTCTTAAAAAAAGCAAATGCATGTTGGTTACGTTTGTTTTCTTTTTCTTTTTTACTTCAGGTACTGGCTTTAATTCAGAATACCGTAATTTTCGGACTATAAGTCGCGGTTTTTTTCATAGTTTGGGTGGGGGGGCGACTTATACTCAGGAGCGACTTATATATGTTTTTTTCACAACTTTTTACTTGATCATTAACACATCACTTACTTACAAGTATAGTTGACCACTTCACATGTTATTTTTAGTATAGTTGATCACTTCACATGCTTTGATATCTTTATCTTGAACATATTCAAAACATGAAAAATAGAGAGAAAAAATCAAATAAAGTAATTTAAAGCGCCATATCCTCTGGACATGTCCTCTGTCACCAGGATGACATAAAAGACGAGAAATTTGATCGATGGATTTAATGATTTGGAGTGACACAAATGGTTTGATAATATTGTTGTTTATGTGATAGTTATTTAAAATATAGTTTATATATCGTTGTATGGGCCTGTGGAATAATTTGAACTGCGGCGCGGCACACGGCATTGTTGACAAAGGACGATCGATGGATTTAATGAATTGGAGTGACACAGATGGTTTTATAAACGTGTTATTTATGTAATAGTTTTTTTTAAATAACTGAATGTTACGTCAGGCCCGTTCTCAGCTCCTCGTTTGTGTTTGTCACGTTAGCATACCGTATCGTTTAGCCTGTTGTTGCTCGTTCATGTCTGTTCTTGGTGTTGGATTTTGTCGAATAAATTGCCCCCCAAAATGCGACTTATACTCCGGAGCGACTTATATATGTTTTTTTCACATTTTTGGGCATTTTATGGCTGGTGCGACTTATACTCTGGTGCGACTTATAGTCCGAAAATTACGGTAGGTTTGACTGTCATTCTGTCTGCATACAGATCAAGTGTTCACACTTAAGTAGCAAGGGCTTTTTGCCATTTAAATGTTTCCACAACTGTTTAAATCACTGGTTGTTGTTGTTTTATGCTAGACAGACCCAGAAACACTGCAATGGGCAAAGCTTGTACAATATCAGGAAAGAGAGCAAATTATGTAAATACATTTGCAATTACGTATATTGCTGATTCTGCTTGTCTGGATGCCTGTCGTTGTTAAATGCGCATATAAATATACGTACACTACGAACATAGAATGTATCTTTAAATTGAAAGATTGCCTTGCTTTTACCATGTTAGACTAAAAGTGTCATAGTACTCATCTACTTAAGTTAAATAGAAAATTCTGTGTGCCAAAATGAGCATGAGGTTTCAGATCATTTCATTTTTCATTGTTTTTTGAAACCCTAAACTTGAACATCAATTTATCTGACCTAATGGTCCCTTGTAGAAATCACAAATGTATGTTGTTCAGCAGTTCTATAAAATAGGTTAAGATCATACATAAAGCATCAGGATAGTGTGGATGCCGCACTATATTTACGAAGTGCGCGGTTAAGATCCACGTCATGTCTGTTAGTTATTTAGACCTTACCTGTTTACGCAGTTTAATTCCATTTTCTTTGTGTATTCTTAAAATTAATGTCTGGACTGTTATTCACATTCACTCACCTTTAAGGCAGATGTCCAAGGACACAGGTTAGAATGAGTTGAGATGTGCTCCCTGTTTTTTAAAGGACAATAATGATGTTCTTCAGGATAGAAAAAAGGATAGCTGGTGCCTTTTGTTTCTTTTCTTAATATCTGAACATTTAAATATGTAAACTAAAGTGCAATCACATTTGTAAATCAAAGTCAAAGTCAAAGTCAGCTTTATTGTCAATCCCTTCATATGTCAAGACACACAAAGAAACCGAAATTCCGTTTCCTCCATCCCACGGTGACGATACATACAAGTAGGCGACACAAAACAAAAACAAGAATGCACAAACCATAAATAACCAATAATAAATAAAATAAAATAAAATGAGCGAAGAATAAATAACAGACCAATAACCCATTAAATATGAGGGGCAAAACCGAGCCAGTGTGCATACAGCAAGAACAGGACGCTACGCTGAAAGGGGGAGCGAGTTCAGGATCCTAACAGCCTGGAGTACGAAGCTGTTGGAAAGTCTGGTGGTGCGGGAGCGCAGGCTCCTGTACCGCCTCCCAGAGGGCAGAAGTTCAAACAAAGAGTGAGCGGGGTGACTCACATCACTCACAATCTTGGTCGCCTTGCGGGTGAGTTGGGAGGTGTAAATGTCCTTCAAGGAGGGGAGAGAAGCACCAATAGTCTTACTAGCCGTTTTCACTACGCGCTGCAGGGCCTTCAAGTCTTGGTCAGTGCAGCTGCCACCCCAGACAGCAATACAGCTGGAGAGGACGCTCTCAATGGTGCCGCGGTAAAAAGTAGTCATGACGGCCGGAGGAGCCCCCGCTCGCCTGAGTTTCCGAAGGAAGTACAGGCGGCGCTGGGCCTTCTTCGCCAGCGACGCGGTGTTGGTGGACCAGGAGAGATCTTCACTGATGTGCACCCCCAGGAACCTGGCACTGCTCACTCGCTCCACCACAGCACCGTCGATGGTCAGCGGCAGGTGTTGGGCGTGACCCTTCCGGAAGTCAACAACAATCTCCCTGGTCTTGTCGACGTTCAGCAGGAGGTTGTTGTCCCTGCACCACGCGGTCAGAAGGTCAACCTCTAGCCTGTATTGAGTCTCGTCTCCCTTGGTGATGAGACCCACCAGAGTTGTGTCGTCAGCAAACTTCACTATGCGGTTGCCGCTGCAGGTGGCAGCGCAGTCATGCGTCAGGAGGGTGAAGAGCAGCGGACTGAGCACGCAGCCTTGGGGGGCCCCTGTGCTCAGCGTGATGCTGGCGGAGATCTTGTCGCCAACACGTACCACCTGTGGCCTCTGACAGAGGAAGTCCAGTAGCCAGTTGCAGAGGCAGGTACTGAGGCCCAGCTTGTCAAGTTTGCTGATGAGACGCTGCGGCACAATGGTGTTGAAGGCAGAACTGAAGTCCACAAACAGCAACCTCACATACGAGTCCTTCCCCTCCAGGTGGGTGAGGGCCGAGTGGAGGGCAGAGCAGATGGCATCCTCAGAGGACCGTTTGGCTCGGTACGCAAACTGGAAGGGGTCAATGGTGGGGGGGAGAACTGACCGGATGTGCTCCAAGACAAGCCGCTCAAAGCACTTCATGATGATGGGCGTAAGTGCCACGGGGCGGTAGTCATTGAAGCAGGACGGAGCAGGCTTCTTCGGCACAGGTACGATGGTGGCAGCTTTGAAACACGACGGGACGATGGCCTGCTGCAGGGAAGTGTTAAAGATGTCCGTGAAGACACCCGTCAGCTCACCAGCGCAGTCCTTCAGCGCTCGACCCGGGATGTTGTCCGGGCCCGCCGCCTTACGGATGTCGATAGCGGCAAGCGTCCTCCTCACGCTGTCGGCGGAGAGGCACAGGGGCAGCTCGTGGGAAGGGGGAGTGGCCTTCAGCGGGCAAGTGCTGTTCTGAGCGTCGAAGCGAGCAAAGAAGCGGTTGAGGTCATTGAGCAGACGGACGTCGCCATCACAGCTCTGCGGCGTGGGCTTGTAGTCCGTGATGGTCTGAATGCCCTGCCAAAAGCGCCGTGCGTCCCTGCTGTCCTCGAAGTGGGCGGTAATTTTGCCCGAGAACGCACTCTTCGCCTCTTTGATGCCCCGGGACAGGTCGGCCCTCGCAGTCCTCAAGCCAGCCTCATCCCCCGCCCGGAAGGCTTTGTCCCTGGCCCTCAGCAGCCTGAAGACAGCCCCTGTCAGCCATGGCTTCCGGTTAGGCCGAGTGACGACGGATACTGAGTGTGTCACATCATCAATGCACTTCCCGATGTAGGAGGAAACAGAGTCAGTATACTCCTCAATGTCCGCCCGACCGTCGCAAGTGGCCGCCCTCCTAAACACGTCCCAGTCGGTAGAGCCAAAGCAGTCACGAAGCGCATCAGAGGCACCCTCAGGCCACACCCGCACCCGCTTGCGAACCGGTCTGGATGTTCTCACCTTTTGTCTGTATGCGGGCAAAAGCATAACAGTGAGATGGTCAGAAAGTCCAAGATGGGGGAGGGGGGCGGCTTTGAAAGCTCCTTTATGCGAAGAGTAGACCAGGTCCAGGAAGCTGTCGCCACGCGTAGGAAAATCAACATGCTGGTGAAGCCTCGGAAAAACAGACTTCAGATTCGCATGATTAAAATCCCCAGCGAAGATGGTGAAACCGTCAGGGTGCGCTGTCTGTTGGTCACTGACAGCCTGGTACAGTTCACTAAGAGCCGCGACCCTGTCGCCTCCGATGTTAGAAGGCGGGATGTAAACCGCGACCAGCAGAATCGCTGTAAATTCCCTCGGCAGGTAAAAAGGACGGCACTTAATGATCACAAACTCCGCCAGTGGCGAGCAGTGCCTGTATACCACCACAGAGTCCCGGCACCACTCGTCACGGATGTAGACGCATATTCCACCTCCATGAGATTTCCCCCCTCGTACAATGGTCCGGTCCGCCCGATAGCACGCTAGCCGCTCCAGACGTACAGCCGAGTCCGGAATGTTGACGGTCAACCAAGTCTCAGTGAAATGAATGGCTTCTGGTTTTTGAAATGTAAATAAACCAATCTACTGTGATAAAACAACAAAATTGCAATCACTGCATTAGTCTTTGGGTGTGTGAATGTGATTCTTGTGTGTGTGATTAATGTATGAAGCGTGTGAAGGGTGTGTGGGGTGTGTGGTGTGTGTGTGTGTGATGTGTGTGTGTGTGTGGTTCTGCAACAGATAGAAATACAGCACGTAAGTCAACGCTCAACTTCTGACGTCACACAACACTAGTAGACGGCACACATTACATAACTAACTGCGTGTAACGGTTCCGCTATACGAAACAACCATAAATGAAATACTCTCGGCAACACACCAAACATAAGTCATCGAGACAACAAAATACATTTGCTGGCGATCGTTAGTCGCCGTGCCGTTGCGTAACGGCTACTCGTACGATGCGAGGCAAACTTAAAGGAGCGCGCCGGAGCTGTCAATCAAACGAGCACACGAAGCAAACCGCGATCGGACAAACGGCACAACAGTGGACAGTAGTAACAATGAAATGTATATACCCACTTTGTGTCAAAGACGCACACGATCACAGCAACATACTCAGTCGATACCAGCAACCATTAACTTACCGCTGCGCACAAGTGAATGGGTATAATGTCGAGACCCCGAATGTAAGACTTCTTATTTCAATGCAAAAAACATCGGCTTCTATTCGGGCTAATACGGTACTCTGCTCCAGGTGCAGATCCTCAGTACTCCACAGAAAATACCAGTTAGCCCCCTATTCCCTAAACATCAAAGTATTGATCTAAAACCAAGGCTAATGGGGTTAAAAGGTTGGCTTTTCTCCACTATGTCAGCAACTTCAATGTTCTGCACATAATTAACTGGACCACAATCAATCACATGGCACAGCTGGTATATATATATATATATATATACTATATATATATATAGATAGATAGATAGATAGATAGATAGATAGATAGATAGATAGATAGATAGATAGATAGATAGATAGATAGATAGATAGATAGATAGATAGATAGATAGATAGATAGATAGATAGACACAATTTAGGAAGCGCACTATCCGTGCCTCACGGCAAAAGCCAGAGCCAATCACCTGTTATCCAATTTACTCCCTGCATGTTCGTTTTCTTTTGCAATGTAAGGAAAAGACTGAGACGCCGAAACAAAATTTAGACTTACACAGGTTGGTTGAGTTCAATCACAATTCTTGTTAAGAAAGCTCTGTTTTCAGGAAAGTACAATACAGCGCTGGGCCTTTCGTGCGACCATGCTCAAGAGCAGAAAGTCTCCATTCAGAAAAGGCCACATTCAAGGTTCTTTGGTCAGCTTATATTCAGTTGCACATGCCGGTGTGGGCCGAGTTTGATGGGTGATGAGTCTTTGGGGTGGGGCAAGTTCTCAGGAGAGTTTGATTCCATGGGAGTGGGTGCTGGTTCGGTGAGAGCTGGTTCCATAGGGTTGGGTGCTGATTATAGGCGATTCAATGTGTGTGGGGGCTGTTGTTTTCCTTTTCGTCTTTCGGCCTTGGCGATCATCTTTGGCCGGGTTCTTGGCTGTCTCTCTCTGGCACCTGCTGGTTTTATCTCCAAGTGACCTTCCTGTAAACATTCTCCTCCATTCTTGCACATACACTGTCACACCTCGTCCATTCATCATCCTTCCACTTTTGTCATTTTGTACGGACTTATGTGAAGTTTTGTGTGTGACATCATCAATTTGTTAATGTTCCCTGACTATGCAAAGTTCTTACTGACCACTTACCATGCATTTGCTTGTTTGTCACTTTCTTAGTTTAATTATGATTCCGACCGTCGTTTTCTTTATTAGTCAAAACATTTTCTTTCTGTCCAGAACATTCAATAGTAATCCAAGGCTGGCGTCTAGCATTAGGCAAAATACAACGTCACAGCAAGCATTACTCAAAACATAAGATATTATCAAGTACAAAACATTCTTAGACACCTCAGGCCGTGTCCGTGAATTAGAATAACATCAGGCATGCATTAAACAGTTCCTTAAGGGTCGTTATGCTTCTTCTTTCGTGTAACGTCAGATGTCCAACTCGGTGTCGCGTAGCCATGCCCGCATCTCTGGCCCTAGGTCGAAGAGGCTGGCTTCCGAGGGTGGTCCATATAAGGGGCAGATGTTGATTATATGGTTGGCGGTCTGCTTAGGGTCACCACACTCGCATGCCGCACTGTCCGCCAAGCCCCACGTCTTCATTGATGACCCAAAGCGACCGACCCCAGTCCGTAGGCGGTTCAGCGTGGTCCATAGCCGGCGTGGTAGGTCGTCTCCTCCGATGGCGCCATCTCCTGGGTCCCAAATGTAGCGGTGGACTCGGGAGGGTCCGGCCGACTCCCACTCCTGCTTCCAAGCTGCTGCCAACCATGCATCTCTGGAGATGTCCTCAGAGGTGGAGTTGAGCATCTCTTGTGCTGCCTTGTTGTAAGGGTGGCGGGACTTGAGTCTGCTTGGAGGTGCTGGTGTTATTGTGGTGTTGTGCAAGATGTGCCAGTCATATTTTTGTGCCTTCCTGGCCAGGGTGAGGGTGGCAGCCTCCCGTCGAAGGCCGGCCGGTGCTATTCCCGCGAGGACCGGCAAGAGGGACACAGGAGTAGGTTACAAGCATCCAGTTATTATCCGGAGGGAGGTATTAATAGCCACGTCGACCTTTCTCGCATGCGGGCTTCTGCTCCAGACTGGGCTGCAATATTCTGCTGCAGAGAAGACCAGGGCTTGAGTGGATATTCGCAGCGTCTTAGCGGAGGCTCCCCAGGTTGTTCCAGCGAGGCGGCGGATCAGCGCGGCTCTGGATGTCACCTTGGCCTTGACTTCTTCCAGGTGTTGTTTGAAGGATAATGTCCGATCCAGACGCACTCCAAGGTACTTCGGGGCTTGCTGGACCTCCAGACATTTGTTGTCAACGCGCACCTCAAGTTCCCTCCTGGCTTCTCTGGTGCTAAGGTGGTATGCCGCTGCGACTGTCTTTCCGACGCTGAGCTGTAGACGCCACCTCCGAAGGTATGCTACCAGTGTGCCCATGTCTTCATTAAGACCCTCTTCCATCGCCTTCCACGTTGGTCGGCTCAGCATGATGGCAAGGTCGTCTGCGTAGCCATATTTTCTCGATGCTGTATCAGGTAGGTCGTGGATGTAAACATTGAACAGCATCGGCGAGAGGACAGACCCCTGCGGTACCCCGTTCCTCAGTCTTCTGAGCCTACTGCACTGGCCACTGCTGGTCTGGAGGATGAAGCTGCGGTTGGAAATTGTCTCCATGATGAACTTCACCATGTGCCGGTCTGGTATTGTCCTCAGCAGCTTCAGGTGGAGTCCCCGGTGCCACACGGTGTCATATGCAGCCGTCAGATCCAGGTACACTACCCCAGCTTTCTCACTGTCCTGGAAGCTGTCCTCGATGTCCTGACAGAGTAGTGTTACCTGGTCTGCTGTTGATCTTCCATGACGGAAACCAGCTTGTTCCCGTGGGAGCTGTGAGTCCACCACTGGCTCGATGCGGCTATGGATCATCTTCTCCAAGATCTTAAATGGGACACAGAGCAGCGAGATTGGTCTGTATGACTTAGGACCTTCTGCAGGTTTATTTGGCCTCGGCAGAGCTATGACAGAGGCACGTCGCCAAGTCTTTGGGAGCTTTAATCTCCGGTAGCATGATGTAAAGAAAGCACAGAGCCAACCAGATGTTGTTGTGCTCTGGTGGATGACAAACTCTGGGTGGATGTTGTCACAGCCAGGGGATTTGCCTGGCTTGAGCTTGCTCAAGGCCTCACTGAGTTCCTCTGCTGTGAATTCTCCCGAGAGGTTGGAATCGACACTGGCCGCTCCCGAGAGGCCAGACACCTCACACGATATCAGTCGGGCAAAAACTTTGTCAGCATCCGGGAAGCGGCCGTTCTTCAGGAGATGGGATGCAATGGCATTTGCTGTGACTGGGCAGCTGTAGGGTGTTGTATTTCTGCCTGTGAGCTGGTTGATGGTCTGCCACGCCTTGCGACTAGAATGGGTGAAGTCGATTGATTCGACGACTTCTGTCCATCTAGCCCAGGGGTGGCCAACCAGTCAGAGACTAAGAGCCACATTTTTTACTGTGTCATCGCAAAGAGCCACATCATACACATGAGCACACATGAACACCCCCCCCACACACACGCGCACACAAACACGCACGCGCGCGCACGCGCGCACGCACGCACACACACACACACACACACACACCCCTCTGCTCAGCCAAATTTATTGTGTGACATTATTATGTCATGCACCAACATGATAATGACCAATTGACTCCTACAGTACTAAAACCACAGACCAAAGACCACATTTTCAACAATGAGCATTGTGTGCATTGTCTCACACAGACAAACTCTCAGTTCAACAAATTCCACAAACAAAAACATAAGTTTTTTCACTTACTATGTGTGGCGGGACAGACCATTCGTTTGAGTTCGTCGTTTTCAGGAGACAAGATTTCAATACCGTCACTGAGGCATATTTTAACGAACTCCACTTCATTGTATGGCTTTTTAGCCCGTGCAATGTTCCAAGCCAGTTGAAACAATGCAAGTGTGACAGTCTCTGAGTGCTTCGTAATTTTTTTGAAAACTGTACCTATTTTTCTGCCTGACTTTTCAAAGTCTCCAAACTTGTGCTTGCGAAATTCAGTCCCTTTTGCAAAGTCCTTATCGATATTGGCATGAAGTGAGCTGAAGTGGCGCTGACCATTTGAAGCTTTTAAATGCGCCAATGACGTCCGACATATCAGGCAGAATGGCTTGCCATAGCGTTCAACAAAAAACAACTTTAACTCTGTTAAAAACGTCCTGTGTTCATCGTCATATATTCGTTTAGCTGTGCATTTTTTCCTTGCCATTTTGGCAAGCGTCTTGTCAGCTTTTCTGGACCTAATGGGCCCCCGTAGTCACAGTCGCCATTCATAAAAAAAGCGGGCAAAACCAATCGCTCTGTTTGTCCCTCCTCCTTTGCGGGATTTCACCTCACGCGCATGCGCGTTTGACCAAAATACCATATTGAACTCAAGCGAAGCAAATACGCACGAAAAATAAACACAAATGTTGATATGAACGTAAAAGAGCCGCATGAAACTAGCCAAAGAGCCGCATGCGGCTCGCGAGCCGCGGGTTGGCCACCGCTGATCTAGCCCTACGGGTGATATCCAGCTTCTGGAGCAGTGCTGCTGCAGTCATGTCCACCTCTTCTCTGGAGCTAGCCCTCTGGTGATCACACAGAAGGCGACTGCATTCCTTGTCCCAACCCGGGATGTAGTTCCTGTTATAGCCCCGTGGGATGGTCTTCTTTGCCGCACCCAGGAGGACCTGGCAGTAGGCTGCATAGGGCGCATCCAGATCGGCTGTGTCTGGGTCTGGCAGGCCAGCTGACCTTCTTTCAGTCTCCTCAGCATACGACTCCCAGTTGGCCTTTCGGAAGTTCCATCGCTTGACGGGTTTCCCTGGTACCGGTTCCACCAGTGCTGGGACTTTAACGATGGATGGCCGGTGATGTGATCGGGGAAACCTATCCAGGATGCGTCTCTCCGGTTTCGGGTCGTTACTGTGGCAGATGGCGAAGGCCAGGTCCGGGTTGGTGGAGGTGTTCCAGCGTGCAGAGAAGAACGTTGGAGGCTCCTTGGGGTCGTACAGCAGCAGAGCATCAGTGTTGGAGGCCCATTCACTCAGCGCCACTCCATTAGGTGTTGTGTGGTTGTAACCCCAGTCTGTGTGCTGACAGTTGAAGTCACCTGCATAGATGGCAGGTGCAGTTATTGATGGGAGTGATGTCACAGACAGCTCCGATGGTGGGGGTTTGTATACGTTGACGACTGATGTTTCCTGGATTTTTGTAACCAGCCACTCGATGTTAGAGCCTGGTGGGGATTGGCTGCTGGCTGACCAGCTTAATTCAGTCCTGACGAACGTTGCCACACCGTGTTGCTTGCTGTAGATGGACCCAGCAAGATGGAACCCAGGAATCTTGAGGATGTTGTCGGATGTGCAGTGTGTCTCCTGCAGGAGCAGAACCGCTGCCTCGTTGGAATCAGCCAGGTGACGCAGGACTTCGAGTTTGGCGGTTGTTAGGCCCTCGACATTGAGTTGAAGCACTGACAGGCCTCGGTTTTCGACGGTCGGGATGACTGCCCGTCCGCCGGTCCTAAGCGTGCCAGCTCGAGCTCGACGAGCTCGACGTTTGGTTGACGACATTCGTTTCACAAGTTGGTCTTGCACCATTTCTTGCTACTTGCAGAGGAGGCCACGTCTTCTCCTCGTTATGCTATTCAGGCAATATATCAACAAACATTTGTTATTTCAAAGTGCACAGAAATACATATCAGATCATGAAGTTATAAAAACCTATGTCACCACCATATATAAAAATGTCTAGTTGTCTTTTTTATTGGTTTGGTGTGCAGGTATAATTATATGCTTAAAATGTTTCTTTTATTAATTTAATATGTGAATATACTTGTCTGCTTATGTACTTTATTCAATGAGGTTTGAGCATATCTGTTTTTGTAGCTAGGTAGGACATTTTGTATTTCAACCCCATTCCTTCAATAGATAGATAGATAGATAGATAGATAGATAGATAGAGAGAGAGAGAGAGAGAGAGAGAGAGAGGGAGACAGACAGACAGTCCAAGAGAGAGAGAGAGAGACAGACAGACAGGCAGACAGACAGACAGACAGACAGACAGACAGACAGACAGACAGACAGACAGACAGACAGACAGATAGATAGATAGATAGATAGATAGATAGATAGATAGATAGATAGATAGATAGATAGATAGATAGATAGATAGATAGATAGACAGTGTGAGAGAGATAGAAAGACAGTGAGAGAGACAGTGAGAGAGAGAGAGAGAGAGAGAGAGAGAGAGAGAATGTTGGAGGGTGTTGTGAAAGAACGTGTGACACAATGACAGTGTGGGGAGTATGTGCAGCAAGGGTGTGTGTGGGGGGGACAGGGTGTGCTGATGATTCACAAATACATGGAAAGCATCTTTTGTGTCAGCTGTACAGAAAAATAAATCCACATTTAACATTACGAATATGATGTATTTTGGATTTTGAAGTCCAGTTCATGTTAGCTTTAAATACTATTAGAAACAGAACAGCCACTCAGCAAAATTTGTACAATAGACCTCCATATTCTCGTCGTTGGGCACTCGTGAAATCACACCCATTTTTCGTTTTTTTCCTGTGACTGGGACAAACCCAATTTTTATGGAAAACACATCGTGACCTTTTATTCCGGCTTGTACATGCTGAATGTCAAATAAATAGGTACAGTATATAACTTTGTCAAGTCTAATGCATTTGCTCACATGAATACACATCAAAAGTACGTTTTGATGGTTTTATTTGTTTTTGTATTCCACGTAATTCATAAGCAACTATGTACATATTTCCATGGCACAACAAATATGTGCTGCCCGCGTGTTGTGTTTTCGTCACATGCTTGATTTTTGATATGATGTAGTAAAACCTCCTATGTCGCCTCATTTTCAATGTGACGATTTTCATGCAGCATTTCAATGTTAATCGCACGCACAGCGGGATAACTCATCTTTCTTTCTTGGAACAGAAATGACATGGCCACTCGCATTTTTCCCTTGCGATGCAGCCAGGGAAGAAATGAAGCAAATGTCTATACCAGGGGTGTGCAAACTTTTTGACTGGCGGGCCGAATTTGGTTCTAAATTTAGACCGGGGGGCCCGAACAAGGATCAGATGGATGTAGTGTTTGTGTGAAGTAATAGAAATGGCATGTAAAGGTCATTGCATAAAAGGTTTGTACTTTTAGTAGGTAGTAAAGCATGGATATTCAAAAAAAGCTTTTTGAAAACAAATGCATTTATTAACAGCATTAAAAAAATATTTCACCAAAAAACTACTATCAGTGATTCTCATTATATACGACACTGTTATTATGAATAATAGTTTCCATCACTTCAGCGCCCGCAGGTCAGATTTATGAAATATGTTAATCTAATGAGGCGAAATCACATAAAACGGCAAACATTCTGACCAAATATATCATCTTGAAGAATCAGTGAAAGAATACATCTAAATACAGTAATAAAGAAATCAATAGTATTGTTGGTCTCCCTTTTTTTTGCAAGTGCATCATGGTCTGGAGTAAAATTTGTTGTGGAAATTCTTAGGATAGAGCCGAGGTGTCGGTCCGTTAACCTAGATCTGTGACGGGCTTCGTTGACGTTCATGTGGCTGAACGTCTGCTCACACACGTAGGTCGAGCTAAATTGTCCACTCTTTGTTTAAACACTCGGCACTCAGTGTCCAGCTTTCTTTTCCTCGGGCCACTCATTTTAATGGAAGGATTCCAGGGGAAGGTGTGTGGGTGGCAGCGTAAAACTCTATCTGAAAGCTCAGCGCGCGAATTACGAGAATGCTGACGTCACAGCCCACACTCGAAATTCGGCACTGATGGAAATAGAGCGCGGAGTGCGCCTGGTCCGTACTACTTAGTGCGTACACGCACTTGTGAGTGTGCACCGAGCTTTCTGACACGGCTTCCGGGAGTAAATGCGCGGGCGGATCTATCCCATCTATTGGGGAAACATAGTAATTGCAGGTAAATGACAGAAAAAAAAAGTTTAATAATACAATTTATTCAGATTTGGCGGGCCGGATTAAACGGCCCCGTGGGACGGATGTGGCCCATGGGCCGTAGTTTGCCTATGGCTGGTCTAGACTAGACCATCCTCAAGAAAAATTGTTTTGTGGTATAGGCCAAAACCTGGGGATGTGTGTGGCTACACTGTTCTCAGATGCGGCAGCACACAGTTATATTGGCCCCTGGAACATCTGCAGGGTCCACTGGCAACTGACGTGGACTTCACGCTTGCCTCCCTTGGCAGGTTGAAACCAGTCGCTATGTCAGACATGTACCTGAAAAATAAGAACATCATGGATGTAAGGTGTTTCATTCCCTTCTGCCATTATTCTCTAGAATACAGTATAAAATTAGCCTATTACACTTACCTACTACTGCTACCATGCTGGGTGGCCTTTGTTCAGCTGTAAAGCAGTTGTCGAGTAAGCGGAGAGTTGGCTGCTCGATTCCTGTTCTGTCTGAGTCATATGTTGTTGTATCCTTAAGCATGAGTAATATCTTGCCTCCATTACAACTCACATTGATGTATTATGACTGGGTGTGCATATTTGGCAGTTATTGTAGGGGCCATCGGCACGCACTGGCTGCCACGCTTCCATCAATCTGCCCCAGGGCAGCTGTATACAACATAAACCTTTCCCATTCCCTTAATAACCATTCTCACACTGTTCTGTGCATGTATTGTACCTTTAGTTTTTACAATGTTATTCAAAAATGTTTTTGCTAGTGTTCTGTGCAACCATATTCAACACAAAATGCAGGCTTCCTTGTTACTTTACTATTGGTGCTGCCCACAAGGATTGAATGAGTTGACACTTTGCTCCCACTGATTTAACCTCGCCGTAGGGACGAAGCTGAAAGTTGTCAATACACATCTGTGCTCAACTACTGGTTGAGAGCTCAGTGGAGGCGGAAGCAGAAGAGCAGGAGGAGGAGGAAGGTGCAAAGTGGGGGTTGACTGTATGTTCGCAGCAGATCAGAAGCTGGCACAGTTCTCACATAAGCTTAAATAAATACCTGTCATATATCAACACTTGGGGAAGGAGAAGGTATATTTATTATTGCTGAATGAAGATATAAATTAGCGCTTCAGCAGAGAGGTCCATCCAGGTCAATGTCCTGGCACATGTCTGCTTAGTTCAGTAAATCTACATTTGACAAGTAACAGAATGGAATTTAGGTCACGTTCAATCTTCTTCACTGGGTTGATGTTTGAATTTATGTCCCCGTGATATTTTTTGGACTTAAATTTGCCCAAGAGCCGTACACAAGATGATTGGCAAGGAGATCACAAAGTAGGTGGACATTTTATAAACGTATTTGTTTTTGTTTGTTTGCACTTGGGGCACTATTCTGGAAAAGTGACATACAACACCGCTCTGAGTTGTGGTTTTTTTTTTTTGGTGTATTTTGTCGTTTTGAGTTTGTTTCTTTGAAAATGGACTGTTTCAATGAAGAGGTATTAAGCTATTAGCAACAGTGGTTTCTTTTCTTGGCTTTTTAATAATAATAATAATAAGAATAAATTATATTTATAATGCACTTTACATTCGGAGGAATCTCAAAGTGCTACATGGCAAGTAAAAACAAGAAAACAAAGCAAGGACAAGTATAAAACAACAGGACGACAACCAGGATATGAGAACAGGAATTACGGAAATGCTAGAGTAAAGAGGTGAGTTTTAAGTCCGGTTTTGAAAGAGTCAGTGGATTGGGGTGCTCTTAGGTGGTCGGGGAGGGAGTTCCACAGTGTGGGGGCTGTATGGCAGAAGGCCCGGTCGCCCCTGGTGCACAACTTGGTTTTCGGGACGTGGAGAAGGTGTGAATCGGGTGGCAGGTTTTGGGGCAAGGAGTTCTTTGAGGTATGGGGGAGCATGTCCGAGGATACACTGGTGAGTGAGGAGGGCGATCTTATAATCAGTTCGGAATTTGATGGGGAGCCAGTCAGTGGCGTAGCCAAGCCGGGGCGAGCCGGGGCGGCGCCCCGGTTAGGACTCCCTGCGCCCCGGTTGAAAAAAATCGAGCTTTTTCGATTCTTAATTTTCATGCCGTTTTTTTCTTTCGGTCTTGCGCGAATGTGCTTGTGCTATTCTATGTGCGCGAATCGCGATGTTATCCATTCACCGTTTGCCTCCCGGACCCGGATGTTGTTTTAGCGATCAGCGAACGGCGTGGGTGATGTTCGATTTTTTTTCTCCTACATGAAGATGAATAAAAAGCGAATTACCGATTTCTTTGGTGTACCTAAAGCAAAAAATTGTCAGGAAGAGGATGATGCTTCTCGCGCTAGCTGTAGCATTGGTAGAGTTCCTGAAAGTCGACTCGGGAGCGACTCAGAGTCAGAGTCGAGCAGTGCCAGTGTCACAATCACTATCGAGAATGGTTCTGCATGCACGAGTGGCAGTGCAACGCCAACTGGTACAACTAGTGCTACTGCTGCTGATGAGACCGCTGGTTCTCCTGCTGCTCTTGATGGTGATCCTGCTCCTGATCGGCATGCAACTCTTACTCAGCAAAAAATGGGTAGGTTATATACTATAGCCTGTGAGCATGGCCTAATTTAGTTGTTGAATAAAACTAATTTAATAATTAGTAGCCTAATTATTCAAATTATTATTAGCCTATATCAAATTATATTAGGCCTAATTTAGGCCTAATATTAATAAGTTATTTGGGGCCTACTGGTTTAATAGATAAGTAATAAATTATTACTTCTACCTGTACCAGTACTATCATTCTGACTGCCAATGTATGTGCTTTTTGACTGGTTATAGATGAGATTTTGTTTTTATCATTTTTATTTTTTGCATATTCATTTTCATATCCAGCTTTAAATTTTTTAAAAGTAACTCCACATTCATATTTTATTTCATAGATATGATTAGAAATAACTACATCAGAAACTAATCTGGTTATTTGTTTTCTTTTGCCAGTAGCTGCGCCATCAGATATTTCATCTGCTCCAGAGAATGGACCAGCACAGCCAAAACTGCAGAAGTTCCCAAGGACACTCTTCTCCAAAGAAAGAGCAAAGAGAAAGGACTACAGAGCCTTCAATCCTGCGTGGTATAAGTTTTATCCCTGGATAGAATACTCTGTGGAGGCCAACAAAATGTACTGTTTTCACTGCCGGCACTTCGGTCGGAACTTACGAGAAACTGCATTTGTCATAGAAGGATTCAATGACTGGAAGCATGCCTTTGGAGAGAAAGATCGTGGCATCATTCCATCACACACCAAATCTGCCTCTCACTCCTCTTCTGAAGTAGCCTTCAAAGAGTGGGAAAAGAGGAGATTTGACAACACTGTTCTCCAAGTACTGGACAAGCACAATCGCCAGGAGATTGAGGAAAACAGAAGATATGTGACTTACATTGTAAACACAATTGTGTTTCTTGGACGCCAAGGACTCGCTCTGAGAGGGTCTGACGAAAGCTCAGGTTCTTTTCAGAGGGGGAATTTTCTAGAGTTGGTCGATTACACTTCCAAGCTCAGTCCAGAGTTTGCTTCGCTCAAGAAGAAAATGAGACGCAATGCCACCTACCTCTCACCTGAGATCCAGAATGAGCTCATCACACTGATAGGCAATCATCTCCTGGATGAAATCTCTGATGAACTAAGCAAAGTTAAATACTTCTGTCTGTCAGCAGATGAGACTAAAGACACATCGCACCAGGAGCAGCTTTGTGTCACACTACGCTACCTAAAGGATGGCAATGTGGTTGAACGGTTTGTGGGATTTCATCCTTTGGAGCAGCTGAATGCAAGATTCATGGCTGAGAAGATAACCAAAGTGGTCAGCAAAGTCGTTCCTATGGACAAATGCGTTGCCCAGGTCTATGATGGTGCTGCAGTGATGAAGGGACAAAAGAATGGAGTAAATGCCATCATCAGCCAGGACTATCCGAAGGCATTGTACTTGCACTGCCAGAGCCATGTGCTGAATTTGTGCTTGGTGTGCACGGTGACTTCTGTTCAAGAAGCAGAAGGTTTCTTTTGTGTTTTGAAAACCTTATATGCATTTGTTACTTCATCTGCTGTCCATCCCAAGTTTGTTTCTGTGCAGGAGCAGATGAATCTCCAAAAGAACAGGTGAAGCACCTTAAGTCATGGCCTGACACAAGGTGGTTTTGCAGAATTTCTGCAATTCGTGCTGTGCATGGCACTTATGCCTTCATTCTGGAGACATTGAATTGGTTTGCTGATGAAGAGGTGAATGCTGAGCGTCGTTTGAAGGCAACTGCCCTGAAGCACCAGGTTGCTCATTTTGAATTTTTGTTGATGCTTCATGTAATGCTCAAACTTCCATTACTGAATCTTTGACATTGTGTTTGCAAGCCAAGTCTCTGCATGCAAAGGCAAGCATTGATCTCATTGAATCAACTATTGCAGAATTGGAGTTGTTATCTCAAGATGACTGGTTTGATGAAATTTTTGAGCAGTGTCTGACTCTAGCTGGAAAATATGAGTTCCCTGTCACTCTGAGGTCAGGAGAGAGAAGGAAGGCCAAGTTACCTGAGAAGTTCTCTGACTCTGTTGTCACCCACAAGGTGCCTGATAGGAGAACTGATGCCATGTCTGCTCCTGATGCTAAAGTTCTTGCTAAGCGTGTTTGCTCAGATGTTGTGAGCATGATGGTGGGAGAAATGAAGTCCCGCTTCAGCAACAAAACCTTGCAATTCCTGAGGGGATTTGGAGCTCTAGAGCCCATGATCATGAGAGAAGGAGTGCTCATTGAGAATGATCAGTTTCTGAATTCAGATGATCTCTTGGCCATAACTGAATTCTAAGGGCTTTGTTCCCAGAGTGATTTCCTGGCTGAGGCAAGAGTTGCACGCAGAGTCATCATGAAAAGATGGCATGAAGCTTCCAAGACAGAATTTTCAATTGACAGTGTGATGTCTATTAGCACTGATCTTGGCGAGATTTTTCCTTACATTCTTTCACTTTATGAACTTGCTTTGACAATTGGGTGCAGCAGTGCCTCTTGCGAGAGGTCTTTCTCTGCTATGAAGCGAGTAAAGAGCTACTTGAGGTCTTCAATGACTGAAGAGAGGCTGCATGCTCTATCTGTCATCAACATTGAGAATCAGCTGCCTATTGATGCTAATGCAATTGTTTTGAAATTCGCAGCCAATGATGGAAACAGGCGACTCCTGTTGTATTAAGCTTTACAGTTAAATATGATACAGTTGCTTTCTTCTACAGTTCCATTCTGTTTTTTATTTCGTGGTATTCTTGTAACTTTTTCTTATAGCAAGTTCTATTCTGTTCAGGTGTTTTTCATGTTTTCTGTTCCTTTACAAAAAGTTATTGGTATAGCTTGATTTTTATTAGCATGACTTGACTGAATTCAGAAACTGATCCTTCTAATCAGCACTCCTTCCCTCATAGGAACTGTGTTTTCTTAGCATGTATATTACTAAATCAACCCAAGGTGGACTATATTTTTGGCTCATATATTTTTCATATTCATTATAGCAGTGTATTGGTTACTCATTGTAGTTATTGAACTAAAATACTGAATTCAGAAACTGATCATTCTAATCAGCACTCCTTCCCTCATAGTAGTGACTGTGTTTTCTTAGCATGTATAGAGGCTTTGCAGTCACGTGGTTTTATCACGTGATTTTGTGTTATGCCGCCATCTTGGCGGTCAACTAGTCAGCTCGTTCCTACGTGTTTGTATGGATTGTCTGATTTCTGCGCTACGTTTTCACCGATTTCTTCCGAATTATGGCTGATTTGCTATCCAACGAAGTTAGGCATTTGGATGAAGACTCCAAGAATCGTCACAGAGAGAAGTTGAACCTTGTTGGCACAACGGATCCGTACCTTTTACCGAGAAGCATGCTAAAATCGCCCGAGCATTTTGCAACAGCCGACCTGCCTGAACGCTCATATCCAGATATTTATAATTACCTCGTCGATTTGTTTTGTAATGGCATTTCATAACTTGACATATTAAAAACTGAATAGAGTGAAATCATTCAGATACTGTACCTGTCTGTTCAAGTTGCTACCATTTTTTATTATTTGTTTATTTTTGCATGATGCCACATCTGATTGGCTTGAAAACTTAACCAATAAATATAATTCAATATTTACATTGATAACGTTTTCAAGCATCATGAAAAATAAACACAAAATAAAACGGGGGGATGAACTGAAGAAATCATCCCATTCCCTGCCTTGCTGCTCTTGCTGCCTTTCTAAAATGCACCCAGCATTTTCAACAATCATATTTGTATCATCCCATATTGTATTATTTCACATTTTGTGAAACAAATCAGGGGTGAATAGTTTGTTTACATACCTGATATGAAGTCCTCATTGCATATCCTTGTGTAAATCGTAGGTTTCCATCGTTCACGACGAATATCCGCGATCCATTTATCACGTTTTTTTCATGTTCGCCGGAAATCTATAGAAGCTAAGATTTGGTTTATCGCCTCGTCTATTGCTACATCCAACAGCACAGCAGGTATCCGGCATTTTTAAGCTCAAATAGCAGCAGATATAACAAGAAAGCGTGTGTGAGTCGTTGACCGGCACTGAAAAGTTGACCGCCATGATGGCCGCCAAGCTAATGTGGGTAGCTTGATGACGTCAGCTGCAAAGCCTCTATATTACTCAACCCAAGGTGGACTATATTTTTGGCTCATATATTTTTCATATTCATTATAGCAGTGTATTGGTTATTCATTGTAGTTATTGAAGTAAAATACTGAATCTCAGTTATGGATCTCTCTTATGTTGCCTGGATTTCATTATGCTATACCACTCCAATATGAATGGATGTTGTAACTGCTGATCTATGTTCAATAAACAAGGTTGTACTTCTAAGAAATTCCAAGTTATTACTGATCACTGAGTTGATTTATTACCCTGGAACTATATGTTAAAAATATAAGTTTTTTTTACATTGAAACATCTGGTTGTGGGGCCTGTGGGCGCGCGCCCCTACTGGAGCCAGTGCAGAGAACGGAGGATGGGTGTGATGTGGTCGTTTCAATGAAGAGCTATTCAGCTATTAGCAACAGTGGTTTCTTTTCTTGGCTTCTGGCTCATTTTTAATGGTCTTAGTCCAGTAAATAGACCGTGGCCTAGTTTGAGGGCTTGAGGACACTATGGGGCAGAGCTCTAGGGGTGGCCAAAGCTATCCCTTGTTTTTCTGTGGCGATACCCCTGGCCACACCAACACCTCACGGAAAGGTTTGATATTTGTGGTTGTTTTCTTTTTTGCCACTTTTACATGGATGCAATTTTCTTAGAACCACTGTTTCATTTAGCCAGTTTATGACTGATTTAAAAGATGCACATGCTGAACTGAACGAGACACATCTGGACTGAGCCAAAACGTGAACCAAGTAAATTTTATGTTTAAAAATTGTTCCACCCAGATTACTGTGTACTGTCTATATCAGTGTTTCCCAACCAGTGTGCCGCGGCACACTGGTGTGCCGTGAGAGATGTTCAGCTGTGCCGTGGGAAATTGTCCAACATTAATTACGGAGCGCATTGTAAACAGGTTGGCCAAACCACTGGTCGGTTAGCACAAGGCCTGGTCAGCCACTTGCTAATTGTGCATGCGGGGCAAATCGGAGAATCTTGAGGTTTCATGTTGTGGCATCGGCACATACTCAGTTTATGTGTGTGTTGCTGTGTGCTTTTACTAACAGTGACACTATGACGGCTGTGGTGCGTTTTCGGTCCGATGGAAATCAGAGCAGGTAGTTCAATGGGAGAACCTGGATTGTTCATTTTTCACCAACATAAAATACACAGTCAAGTCGAGACACCTCGACTGTGATAGCCACTCAGCCGCTGTCAGAACAGCAGAGCGTCTTTAAAAGTGACTTTGTTCTTAATGTCGCAATATTTATAGAGCTAGTCTAAAACAGTAAACAAAGTCATATTGATTCTTTTGGATTTTGATCACAATCACTTTCAATAATTTATTCCTTATGCTGTCTAAAACCTTTTTTCAAAAACTGTCACTTTTATTTACAAAAGAAATACAATTTAAACAATATTTAGTATTTATTTTTCTTCAATTAGTCGACTCTCCATACATATATAGGAATAGAACTTTACGTCTTTTGTTGTAATATAACTGATTTTAATATAGAAGCTGGTGTAACACTAACAGATTTTTGTTGGTGGTGTGCCTCGAGATTTTTTCCAATGAAAAGGTGTGCCGTGAATGAAAAAAAGGTTGGGAAACACTGGTCTATATGAGGCGTGCCTCAGGTGGTAGCATGGCCATCTCCTCACCCAAAGGTTGTGGGGTTTGAGGTCATCTCGTCACCCAAGGTTGTGGGTTTGATCCTGAGTCCACCGTGACCATGTCAAATTGTTTCTTGATCCAAAGTACTGAACCCTCTGTTGCTCCTGATGCTGCGTCATGCTATACCTGTGCTCACTGTTCTCTGCCCGACTGCCTCCCGTTGCCAACCTTGTCCGTGTACTGACCCGACTCGCTCTGAACGCCGCCTGTCCTGACCATCAGCCCATCCCTGACCACACTCTGAACGCCACCCGTTCCTGACCACGCTCTGAACACCGCCTGTCCTGACCACTTGCTTGTCCCCAAGCACAATTACGCGGTGCGGCCTGCTGCCTTGCGCGCTTGCTCTGCTGCACTCTCCGACAGGTTGGTTCCTGCTACCTGCCAGTTTGCCGCTCCGCGGTCAACCAATGACTGCGGCGCCGTCTCAGTCATTCGCTGGTCCCCACTCACCTGCCCAGCTGCACCAGCCAAGCCAGCGATCCAGCCTTCCACTTCCTGAATAAAAGTTCGTCTCGCACTTGGTTGCCCTGCCTCGTGAATATTAAATCTGAAATCAAAATGCTATCATAGATGCCCATAGAAAAGGTACAAGCCTATCCTAACATCCTGATTTAGGTCCTGGAACCAAGGGATAGATTTTAAGCGAATGTTATTTTAAAGTCTTCAACCCAGTATTCCGTTGTAATCAGAGACATCCTAACCCAAGAGGGAAACTTCCAGCAAACACAGACATCAATTGTCTTGGATTGTGAAGTATTCAAAGGCACTTGAAGAAGGAGAGATGAAATCTCCTGAAGACTTTGGAAAAATTTGACTGCACCCATTGTGTCCACAGAGAGAGTACACAGATATATTTTGCAACTTTGAGCAAGTTATTAAATTATTCAGAAGACTTGGGGCAAACGTTTTGATTTTCGAAGACAATTTAGGGTCTTAATTTTCAGCTCAGGCGGCACGGTGTTGCAGTGGTTAGCATGCCCACCTCACAGTTAGGAGGGTGCGGGTTCGATTCCACCTCCAGCCCTCCCTGTGTGGAATTTGCATGTTTGCATGTGCCCGTGTAGGTTTTCTCCGGGCACTCCGGTTTCCTCCCACATTCCAAAAGACATGCTTGGTAGGCCGATCGAGCACTCCGAATTGCCCCTAGGTGTGAATGTGAGTGCGGATGGTTGTTCGTCTCTGTGTGCCCTAAGATTGGGTGACAACCGGTTCAGGGTGTCCCCCGCCTACTGCCTGATGACTGGTGGGATAGGCTCCAGCACGCCCGCGAACCCCATGGAGACAAGGGGTATAGAAAAGGGATGGATGGAATTTCAATGAAAAATCGGAGCATGATTATTGGATTTGGTGCATTAAACATATATCCATCTCAGTGGTCTTTATTGTTTTGTTTTTTTGGGTGGGGCATACCTTTTTCCCTCTCTACTAGGCTGCCAGGGTTATTTTGTAACAAAAAAAAAACAACAGGTGACAATCGCAAGGGTGCTTAAATATAAACATTTATTGTTTTCCAAAAAGCCACACATAACCAAATATTAAACTCTTTCTGGCATCCCCACAGAAAAAAACTCAGGAAATAACACTATTAGTGAAATAAGTACACTAAAATAAAGGACCACATAACCCCCTCTGGGTTCTTCACAGAAAAACTTTCTGTTGTGCCATCCACAATCTTAACAGGTGTAGAGCAGATTCTCTTTCTCATGTCTGACTCATTTGAGCAGTTCCCCAGATTTTTGTGTTTCTTATACTCCTCATTTAGAAGTTTATCCCAGTAGATCTGATTATATTTGGTTACACTCAGAGTCGTTCTAGTCAGAAAAGTGAATTTACACATACTAAGTTCATCAGTGAGAACTGTGGGCCTGCATTTGGCTGGTGGGTAGTTGCATGTCAGGTTCCATTTTAGTCACAGCAAGTCTCAAATAATGATGCAGATGCTTATTTGTTAATCTTGGTCTCATCAGAGTTTTTAGGTGGTACATTTCACAAAAAGGATTGCTCGCAGATACGTGCTGCCAAAAGTGTTGACATCTTCATTGCGTGTTTTTTTATGTAAGAGTATGTGCCTTTTGGGAGGACGGCATAGAAGTCAATGAGGACTTGTTGGACTTGAATTCACCTTTTCAGAACATCACAGTTCTGCAGCATAGAAGTCAATGAGGACTTGATTGCATCTTTCAGAACATCACAGTTCTGTAACTCAGCCAACTCAAACTGATAAGAAGGCTGGACTGCATCCATGTTTGCAACAAAAGGGTCCTGCAAAAGACATATTTCTTTTGCATTGACATGTAGTTCACGGAATTGCACAGTGAACTCCGCCTTCATCATTTCTAGAGCTTACAAGCGCTTTTCAGCTGGGAACTGAACCACTGGGTTCTCTACAGAGGGATTTTGGAGATGGATGAAGTTGTGCTTTTTTACTTGTTCAAAAGCACCTCAAATGCTTTAGGTGGGAATACATGAAACAAATGAGTTTCCCCTGACCTTATAGCAAGCAGCAAGTTCAACCTATTTAGCATTTCTGTCACATCTATTAAAAATGTGAGGTGTCACTTCCAATCTGGGTTGATAAGCTCTGTGACTGTTTTGTCTTTTGAATGAAGAAATAGTGTGTTGTGTCCTGTACGTCCATGCTGTCATCCAGTGCTAATGAAGAAAACATCAATTTTTTTCGTCTTCCGGGAGAGGTGGGTCGATACATTTCCCCCGAGTTCTTCGATGCATGTGGTGATTGTACTCGCCGATAGACTCACAGCATTAAAGACATCTTTCTTTTTGGGACACACCTCCGCCGCAACAACATTCAAACATTTCTTAATGAATTCTCAATCAGTGAATGGTTTACCGCTGCTCGCTGTCAGATGAGCTACATGAAAGCTGGCCCAAACAGATGAGCTTGGCGTACAAATGTATTTTGCTAAGCTAACAGTCCACTTTTCAGCTTGAAGAGTTTGTCTCGCATTTGGCTTTGAAAGATATCTCCATAAGATATCCTTATATTACAATAATAAATTATATGAAAGGTGATGGTTATTAAATACCATTGAATAGTGTAAAATGTAAATAATTTGGCTGGATTAAAAATCAAAACCAGATCAGTCACACTGAAGGCAATTAATCCACCCGGCGCAGTACATATACATTATATATATATGTATATATATATAAGATAGATAGATAGATAGTGAAACAGTGAGATTGAGAGAGAGTGAGTTGGAGGGTGTTGCTTAATGGTTGTGAAAGAACATCTGACACAATGACAGGGTGTGGGGAGTATGTGCAGCAAAGGTGTGTGTGTGGGGGGGACAGGGTGTACTGATGATTCACAAATACATACTAAGCATGGAAAGCATCTTTTGTGTCAGCTGTACAGGAAAATAAATCCACATTTAACATTACGAATATGATGTACCGTATTGGCCCGAATATAAGACGACCCTGATTATAAGACGACCCCATCTTTTTCAAGACTGAAGTTTGAAAAAAGACTTTTTGAACACCAAATTTAATTTTTATACAGAAAATGATTACATTTGAAACGAATGATTATAACAATATATTCAAGAGTAAAGCATGTTATTTTGCCTCATTCAAATCATGCAAAAAATGTCTATCACATCTTAATATCTGAACATTTGAATATGTAAACTAAAGTGCAATCACATTTGTAAATGAATGGCTTCTGGTTTTTGAAATGTAAATAAATCAATCTACTGTGATAAAACAACAAAATTGCAATAACTGCAATAACCATCAAAGTGAAGTCTAACTGTAACTGTAGTCTTGAAACAAATCTGAATAAGGAAAAACATTGCAATAAAATAATGCAAACTACTACCGCTATTGTTGGGGAGCCTGAGGACTATATAGGGGGTTGGCTCGGATGGTTCTGCTCTTTTCGCCCCCGGGTGTCGGTCAGAACACAGGAGGGAAGACGTGGTTCAGTTTTGATTGCTTTACTGAATTATTGGCAAAAAAGTAACAGGCACTGTGGCTCATAGGGGCATACAGGCAAACTGGCAAAAGGGTATAGGCAAAAGTTTGGTTGTAAGGATGTGAGAGCAGGTGTGTGTAGTGTACATTGGTGAGTCTTTGGGTGTGTGAATGTGATTCTTGTGTGTGTGATTATTGTATGAAGCGTGTGAAGGGTGGGTGTGTGTGTGTGTGTGTGTGTGTGTGTGTGTGGTTCTGCAACAGACAGAAATACAGCACGTAAGTCAACACTCAACTTCTGACATCACATAACACTAGTAGACAGCACTCATTACATAACTAACTGCGCGTAACGGTTCTGCTATACTATATAACCATAAATGAAATACTCTCGGAAACACACCAATAATAAGTCAACGAGACAACAAAATACATTTGCTGGCGACCGTTAGTCACCGTGCCGCTGTGTAACGGCTACTCGCAAACTTAAAGGAGCGCGCCGGAGCTGTCAATCAAACGGCGTGCACACGAAGCAAACCACGATCGGACAAATGGCATAACAGTGGACAGTAGTAACAATGAAATGTATATACTCACTTTGTGTCAAAGACGCACACAATCACAGCAACATACTCAGTCGATACCAGGAACTTTTAACTTACTGCTGCGCACAAGTGAATGGGTATAATGTCTAGACCCCGAATGTAAGACGACCCCCACTTTTTCAGTCTTATTTCAAGGCAAAAAACATAGTCTTATATTCGGGCCAATACGGTATTTTCGATTTTGAAGTCCAGCAAGTTCATGCTAGCTTTAAATACTATCAGAAACAGAACAGCAACATTTGTACAATAGACCTCCATATTCTCGTCGTTGAGCACTCGTGAATTCACATCCATTTATAGAGATTTTTAAAACATTTTAAGGTTTTTTTTTCCTGTGAATGGGACAAACCTCATCTTTATGGAAAACTCATCGTGACCTTTTATTCCGGCTTGTACACGCTGAATGTCAAATAAATAGGTACAGTATGTAACTTTGTCAAATCTAATGTATTTGGTCACATGAATACACATCAAAAGTATGTTTTGATGGTTTTATTTGTTTTTATATTCCACGTAATCCATAAGCAACTATGTACATATTTGCATGGCACAACAAACATGTGCTGCTCGCGTGTTGTGTTTTCGTCACATGCTTGATTTTTGATATGATGTAGTGAAATCTCCTATGTCGCCTCATTTTCAATGCGATGATTTTCATGCAGCATTTCAATGTTAATCGCACACAACGGGATAACTCATCAACTCATCAGCCCAAATACATCTTGAAAGCTATAGCTGATACATTTATATGGCTGTGCAACATAATTTTAAGCTAGTATTTCTAGACATTAAATTTCTACACTGCAGACGAAAATTATTCACTATGGTAAACTGTGTCACCTAACCTTGAACGGGGGGAGATGCAGGGAAGCCATTCACCAGGATAGCCAGCTGCCCGTTGCCAGCAATTATGTGGGAATATCTGGTAGACAAACAAACAAACAAACAAACAAACAAACAAACAGGCAGGCAGGGGTCACATTTTAGGGATGGCTTTCATGGCAAACGGAGTCATTCTATATACTTATCTCGCCTCAAAATGCTTCTCTTTGATCTAACTTGTTCTTAAACAGCCGCCTACCATTTAACACAGATGTTCAGTCACAGGCCAATCCACTGTAACAAGGGAGAATATTTTGAGACTTATCTAATAGTGTTTTAGTCAAGACCACACCAACCAAGACACAACAGAGGCTAGAGTATCAAGACCAAGAAAATACTTTAGGAAATTGAAACCAAGACAAGACCAAGACCAGAAAAGACAAAGACTTTTTGGAGGTTGAAACTGAGACTCTATATACTTTACACCCTCTCCCCCCTCTACATACAAAATGACCAATATGTTTTTTTTCATTATGTTTTTAACAACAATTAAATTAAAACAGTGCAACAACAAACATACCAATCTGCAAAGAAGCATCAAATAATATAAGCCAGAAAAGCACATAATCCAAACGTTTGAAAAGTTAACCAACATGTATTCACTTTTGCAAGAGAAATAAGATGGGGTTTTTTACATTTGGTTGAAAGTTTTGTTCTTTGCGTGAATTGTTTCGCAAAAATAGTTAGGTTACAAAAAACTCATCAGAAAAAAACAAATCAAAATACTATGTTTAGTCTAGTGGGACTGCACAGAACATATTGTTAAGAAACTATTAGGAATGACTTTTGGCATTACAAAATTTAGAACAAACCTGTGAGAGAAATAGTAAATTTACAGAACTGTATACAAAAGTGTGTACTTTTTCTCAATGTCAAGGTTCCTGGAATAGCATTCTTACAATATATTACAATTCTTACAACGTACTGTATATATTGAAAAATGCAAAGGTATTCTCCAGTTGCGAGTTAGCTGTTTAAATTTCTCTAAGAAATAAATAAAGGACCTTGTCGTACACCACAGGTACGGGTTGAGGTAAACCAGCCAAAATTAGTTATGGTGATAGTAAAAGTCTGCTCTAAATAGGGGAACAAAACGAAATAAGAGGAATAAACCAACTCAGGGCAGTGTCTCTGATCTCCACCCAGTGATTAAGCCGGTCACTGACGGTCAACTGTGTCGAAAGCAGCACTAAGACCTTACAGAAAAAGCATTGAGCACTCCCCTTCAATTGCTTTTAAAAGCAGGTCACTTGTTTCTCTGGCAGTGTTGAACATCAACAAACGCACCACAGTTTACTTCTGCTCTGATCCTCGTCTCTCAAAATGCACAAAGCCATCTGCGAGCCACTGGGAGCTTTTTCAGCTGTTAAAGATGCCGACGAAGATATTCAGAAAATCTGTGATAATGCGAGTATTAAAATTTGACACTTGTGTATAATGTTGTTTGCTTGGAAGGCTAAAATTGCAAATTCCAAAAATTCTTTCCAGGTGAAGTCTCAAGCTGAGCAGAAAACTGGGAAAACTTACAAAGTTTTCATCTGCATCAGTTACAGATCACAGGTTGTGACCGGGATCAACTACCTCATCAAGGTGAGCACAGCCCAAGTAATCCTATCATGGTTTGTTTTGTATTATTATGATTATTATAATTATTATAACTATAATACATATAGAAGTTGCTTATATTCTTTTGATATAAATCTAAAATATGTTACTTTAAATAACTACATAATAGAATACAAGTGCACAATACACAGTATACTCTATTTCAATGAATTAAAATGTAATATCAAGAGTACTGTATCTTTTTATTTTATAAATTGAACTTAAAAATACAGACAAAACTAATAATATCCTACATGTTGCTCTTCTGAAAGAATTTGATCTTTTTCTAACTTACTGAAAATGTTATTGATATACAAACAGATTTCCAAATACAATAAATAAAAATGCATTGAATTTACTCATTTTTATGGTTGCAGAAAACAAAATCATTTGGACCCAGATACATTTTTAAGTAGCTGCATAGTCTTAAAATGTATCTGGATCCAGATGATTTTACAAAATATTTTGCGCAACCACTTCACAAAATAAAATGTAATAAACTCAACAGTAATTTTTTCAGTGTATATATTTTCCGCTTTACTTTTGAAATTTGATGATTTTCCAATTAATTGAACATTAAGCCGAAATACCACTACATTGTTGAAAGCCGTATGCAACGAAATTTCGTTTTGTACACACCTAGTGTTGACAAAATGACAATAAAGTTCTGTCTAAGTCTGTCTTTATCAGATGTGTAAAATTAAAATACGCTATAGCAATATATTTTGGATCTTATTTTTTGAAGACTTTGTTCTGATTAAAATGCACATTTGATATATTTTGCGTTATAGTGTTTCTGGATATTGATGTCATGGCAGTTCATGATCTTTTTGACGATGTTTGTGTCCATTTGTCTGTTGAGGAAAGCTGCTCCTGACTGAGTGTGTAGTTGATTACAATGTGGCATAATCATACTATTAGTAGCAGGTGAAAAGCTTTCCTAAATGTTGGTGTTATCACACTTCTGTTGCAGGTGCACGTGGGAGGAGATGACCACGTTCACATTCGCGTCTTCCAAGGTCTGCCACACACCGGGAAGGGGCCAGAGCTGGTCAGCATCAAGGAGTCCAAGACATCTGTTGACATATTGGATGAGTGACAGACAATGAAAGAAGCCGCCCGCTAGAAAATAATTATCGTGATTTTTCCATGTATAATGCGCAAAATTTAACTAATTTTTTGTCCTAAAATCTGGGGTGCGCATTATGCATGGGTACAACATGTTTTGAAGAAAATCTCCCTCGAAATAAAACTTGAAATCACCTTTCTTCTTGTTTGCATCGCATTCAGCCATCCTGCCCAACACACTTAGTCAGTAAAATTCATAATTGACGACACATCGTTTGATGCGATGGTGCAATCCTTGATGGTGTGTTATTGTCAAGTATTGTTTGTTTTTTGATCTCCATCGCAGACCGGATATCATATGGAGGCCGCCATGACAGTATGCGCGGAACGGATGCGCAAGACACGTCAGCTTTTTAAAGAGCGAGAGTTCAGTTCTCTACCTAAATGCGTATTACAGGTAATATTTTATTTCACAACACTTTGCCTTGTTCCTTTCTTCTCTGCTGTTCACTTCAAACACGCTCCATACGAACACAATGCTCTCGTATCAGACGCTTGCTCGATCACCTGCTCGTTTGCTGTCACAATGTACCCTACACAAATCCAAAACATTTCTTCGCTATCGAGTTTGCTAGCGCATGCGCAGTGATACTGACCGGCAGAATAACATCCGGTTGTTCCCAAAGATGATCTTTTTTCTGAAATAATTTTACGTTTACGGCCTTAAGAGTCAAAATTTGGGTGCGTATTATACATGGGTACAGACTTTTTTCCAGCATCGACATGCCATTTTTAGGGTGCGTATTATGCATGGGGGCGTATTATACATGGAACATTATGGTAATTGTAAAGCACAAAGACAAAAGAAAAATGTGTTATGTACTGAAGATCATGACCATTCTAATGGCAATAAATATAATAAATAAAAAAATACTTTCCCCCATTATTTTATATCAGGGGTGTCCAAACTTTTTGCAAGGAGGGCCAGATTTGATGAAGTGAAGGGGCCCGGGGGCCAATAGTTTTTTCGGACATTTTTTAACTACAAAAATTTCATGCAAATACACACTGTTATAAAACAAATTTAATTGTCCCAATTATCTTTATTTTAAATAACAAAATAACCACGTATAAGAAACTCACGCAGATGTGAACAACTCTAAAAACAACAATTCTGCCTTTCATTCATATCTGAAGAGTCAGATAACATTGAACAAACTGTATGAAATACCTTAAATTTACATGAGTTTAAATTTATTTTTGCCTCATGAACATTTTATCGTCACCTTATCGTGGTGGAGGGGTTTGCGTGCCCCTATGATCCTAGGAGCCATGTTGTCTGGGGCTTCATGCCCCTGGTAGGGTCACCCATGGCAAACGGGTCCTAGGTGAGGGGCCAGACAAAGCACGGCTCAAAAAGCCCCATATGATGAAAAAGATATATGGACACAGATTTCCCTCGCCCGGACGCGGGTCACCGGGGCCCCCCTCTGGAGCCAGGCCTGGAGGCGGGGCTCGAAGGCGAGCGTCTGGTGGCCGGGCCTTCGCCCATGGGGCCTGGCCGGGCACAGCCCGAAAAGGAAATGTGGGTCCCCCTTCCCATGGGCTCACCACCTGTGGGAGGGGCCAAAGGGGTCGGGTGCAGTGCAAGCTGGGCGGCGGCCAAAGGCAGGGACCTTGGCGGTCTGATCCCCGGCTGCAGAAGCTGGCTCTTGGGACATGGAATGTCACCTCTCTGGCTGGAAAGGAGCCCGAGCTGGTGTGCGAGGCAGAAAAGTTCCGACTAGATATAGTCGGACTTGCCTCCACGCACAGTTTGGGTTCCGGTTCAAGCCCTCTCGAGAGGGGCTGGACTCTCTTCCACTCTGGAGTTGCCCACGGTGAGAGGCGTCGAGCAGGTGTGGGTATACTTATTGCCCCCCGGCTGGGCGCCTGCACATTGGGGTTCACCCCGGTGAACGAGAGGGTAGCCTCCCTCCGCCTTCAGGTGGGGGGACGGGTCCTGACCGTTGTTTGTGTCTATGCACCAAACGGCAGCTCAGAGTACCCACCCTTCTTGGAGTCCCTGGAGGAAGTGCTGGAGAGCGCTCCTTCTGGAGACTCCATCGTTCTACTGGGTGACTTCAATGCTCACGTGGGAAATGACAGTGAGACCTGGAAGGGCGTGATTGGGAGTTTCGGCCCCCCCGATCTGAACCCGAGCGGTGTTCTATTATTGGACTTCTGTGCTCGACACGGACTTTCTATAATGAACACCATGTTCAAACATAAGGGTGTCCATGTGTGCACTTGGCACCAGGACACCCTAGGCCGCAGTTCGATGATCGACTTTGTAGTCGTGTCATCGGATTTGCGGCCGCATGTTTTGGACACTCGGGCGAAGAGAGGGGCGGAGCTGTCAACTGATCACCACCTGGTGGTGGGTTGGCTCCGATGGTGGGGGAAGATGCCGGTCCGACCTGGCAGACCCAAACGCTCTGTGAGGGTCTGCTGGAAACGTCTGGCGGAATCCCCTGTCAGGAAGAGCTTCAACTCCCACCTCCGGCAGAGCTTTTCCCACGTCCTGGGGGAGGCAGGGGACATTGAGTCCGAGTGGACCTTGTTCCGCGCCTCCATTGTTGAGCTGTGGCCGTGAGGTCATTGGTGCCTGTCGTGGCGGCAATCCCCGAACCCGCTGGTGGACACCGGCGGTAAGGGATGCCGTCAAGCTGAAGAAGGAGTCCTATCGGGCCGTTTTGGCCTGCGGGACTCCGGAGGCAGCTGACAGGTACCGGATGGCCAAGCGGAACGCGGCTTCGGCGGTTGCTGAGGCAAAAACCCGGACGTGGGAGGAGTTTGGTGAGGCCATGGAGAATGACTTCCGGACGGCTTCGAGGAAATTCTGGTCCACCATCCGGCGTCTCAGGAGGGGGAAGCAGTGCAACGTCAACACTGTTTACAGTGGAGATGGCGTGCTGCTGACCTCGACTCGGGACGTCGTGTGTCGGTGGGGAGAATACTTCGAAGACCTCCTCAATTCCACCGACACGCCTTCCATTGTGGAAGCAGGGCCTGGGGACTCTGAGGCGGACTCTCCAATCTCTGGGGTCGAAGTCACTGAGGTAGTTAAGTCAAGTCAAGTCAAGTCAAGTTTATTTGTATAGCCCTAAATCACAAGCAGTCTCAAAGGGCTTCACATAGACAAAAATTGACAATTATTCTCAAAGCATCCCCTGATCTTAAGCTCCCAAAAGGGCAAGGAAAAACTCAAAACCCCTGCCCGGGGAAAATGAGAAACCTTGAGAAGGGACCACAGATGGAAGGATCCCCCTTTCAGGATCACCAGGTTGTAATGGATGCAGAGAGGGCACAAATAATACATAATATGAAAATCAAAAAAGTGGACGTCCAAGTCAGAGCGAAGGGCTGCCGGAGGAGCCCTCTACTATCCTGGCTGTGGAGGTTGAGCTGCAGTTCCCCCAACCTGAATTGGCCCACAAGAATCCAGATAGCCGCTGTCAGCTTGGGTGCCACCTAACCACCTCCCCGGCCGGGGAGGGGGGGGGGAGAGAAAACAAACAGTTAAAAAACTCCTCGGTGGCAAGGCCCCGGGGGTGGATGAGATCCGCCCGGATTTCTTAAGGGCTCTGGATGTTGTGGGGCTGTCATGGCTGACACGTCTCTACAACATCGCGTGGACATCGGGGACAGTGCCTCTGGATTGGCAGACTGGGGTGGTGGTTCCCCTCTTTAAGAAGGGGGACCGGAGGGTGTGTTCCAATTACAAGGGAATTACACTCCTCAGCCTCCCTGGTAAGGTCTATTCAGGGGTGCTGGAGAGGAGGGTCCGTCGGGAGGTCGAACCTCGGATTCAGGAGGAACAGTGTGGCTTCCGTCCTGGCCGTGGAACAGTGGACAGCTCTTCACCCTCAGCAGGATCCCGAGGGTGCATGGGAGTTCGCCCAACCAGTCCACATGTTTTTGTGGACTTGGAGAAGGCGGTTCAACCGTGTCCCTCGGGAGGTGTCTGTGGGGGGTGCTTTGGGAGTACGGTACCGAGCCAACTGATAAGGCGGTTCGGTCCCTGTAATCACCGATGCCAGAGTTTGGTCCGCATTTCCGGCAGTACCGTAATTTTCGGACTATAAGTCGCGTTTTTTTTTCATAGTTTGGGTGGGAGGGCGACTATACTCAGGAGCGACTTATATATGTTTTTTTTTCACAAATTTCTACTTGATCATTAACACATCACTTACTTACAAGTATAGTTGACCACTTCACATGTTATTTTTAGTATAGTTGATCACTTCACATGCTTTGATATCTTTATCTTGAACATATTCAAAACATGAAAAATAGAGAGAAAAAATCAAATAAAGTAATTAACACTTTAAAGCGCCATATCCTCTGGACATGTCACCAGGATGACATAAAGGACGAGAAATTTGATCGATGGATTTAATGATTGGAGTGACACAAATGGTTGATAATATTGTTGTTTATGCGATAGTTATTTAAAATATAGTTTATATATCGTTGTATGGGCCTGTGGAATAATTTGAACTGCGGCGCGGCACACCGCATTGTTGACAAAGGACGATCGATGGATTTAATGAATTGGAGTGACACAGATGGTTTTATAAACGTGTTATTTATGTAATCGTTTTTTTTTTAAATAACTGAATGTTACGTCAGGCCCGTTCTCAGCTCCTCGTTTGTGTTTGTCACGTTAGCATACCGTATCATTTAGCCTGTTGTTGCTCGTTCATGTCTGTTCTTGGTTTTGAATTTTGTCGAATAAATTGCCCCCCAAAATGCGACTTATACTCCGGAGCGACTTATATATGTTTTTTTCACATTTTTGGGCATTTTATGGCTGGTGCGACTTATACTACCGGTGCGACTTAAAGTCCCGAAAATTACGGTAAGTCGGATTCGTTCCCAGTGACGGTTGGACTCCGCCAAGGCTGCCCTTTGTCACCGATTCTGTTCATAATTTTTATGGACAGAATTTCTAGGCGCAGCCGAGGCGTTGAGGGTGTCCGGTTTGGGGACCTCAGCATCGCGTCTCTGCTTTTTGCAGACGACGTGGTGCTGTTGGCTTCTTCAGGCCATGATCTCCAGCTCTCACTGGAGCGGTTCGCAGCCGAGTGTGAAGCGGTCGGGATGAGGGTCAGCACCTCCAAATCCGAGTCCATGGTCCTCGATCGGAAAAGGGTGGAATGCCCTCTCCGGATCGGGGATGAGATCCTGCCCCAAGTGGAGGAGTTTAAGTATCTTGGGGTCTTGTTCACGAGTGAGGGGAGGATGGAGCGCGAGATCGACAGGCGGATCGGTGCAGCGTCGGCAGTAATGCGGACTCTGTACCGGTCCGTCGTGGTAAGAGAGAGCTGAGCCAAAAAGGCAAAGCTCTCAATTTACCGGTCGATTTACGCTCCTACCCTCACCTATGGTCACGAGCTATGGGTCGTGACCGAAAGAAACGAGATCCCGGATACAAGCGGCCGAAATGAGTTTTCTCCGCAGGATGTCCGGGCTCTCCCTTAGAGATAGGGTGAGAAGTTCGGTCATCCGGGAGAGACTCGGAGTAGAGTCGCTGCTCCTCCACGTTGAGAGGAGCCAGAAGAGGTGGCTCGGGCATCTCATCAGGATGCCTCCTGGACGCCTCCCTGGGGAGGTGTTCCGGGCATGTCCCACCGGTAGGAGACCCCGGGGACGACCCAGGACGCGCTGGAAGAGCTATGTCTCTCAGCTGGCCTGGGAACGCCTTGGGGATCCACCGGGATGAGCTAGATGAAGTGGCTGGGGAGAGGGAAGTCTGGGAGTCCCTCCTGAAGCTGCTGCCCCCGGCGACCCGACCCGGATAAGCGAAGAAGAGGATGGATGGATGGATGAACATTTTAAACAGGAGTTATCAGTAATGAAAAGCTGGGTGTTTATTATTAAAGCTTAAAACAAGTGAATTTTGCTCTTGTCATTTACAATATATTTCAGAAGTAATAGTTTGTGTCGAGACTATGTCTCTCAGCTGGCCTGGGAATGTCTTGGGATCCCCGGGATGAGCTGATGAAGTGGCTGGGGAGAGGGAAGTCTGGGAGTCCCCTCCGAAAACTTCTGCCCACGTGGACCGAAACCCGTTAAGCGTAAGAAGATGGATGGATGGATGGATGGAATAGTTTGTGTCACGTCTACATGTTCATAACATCAACAGTATTAACATGGCCACTTCATAATATTTAATATTAAGTAATATTTACTTTTGATTTACTTTTGACTCACAGCCCCGCGTGAAGATTCACTGTTGTGATGCCAGTTCAGTTTGGAGCTGCTTCACTTTATCAGCGCGGTCACTCCCTGTTAGCTTGTCGTATGTGTTAGCATGTTTAGTCTGATAGGGTCTCTTTAGGTTGAAATCCTTAACAAGGCAACCGTCTCTTTAGAAATTAGACAAACACAATTGCCTTGATTGATTTTCAGTGAAGAAGTATTGTAATTCCCATTTCTCTTGAAAGCGACGGCCCTCAATGTCAACTTTCCTCGTTTTCTTTGCAGTCGCCATGGCAGAAATGAGCGGCGAGGGGTGGTGTCGCCACCTTTTGGTAATAGCAAGAATTACAGTTTCATGTTTCATGCTTTTTATTTCTTCAGTTTGACAGTGCAGGCGGGCCATAAATAATACATTATAAGACCGAAGCTGCGTGTCAGGACTCGTCCCGGGTTGTTTTATATGTAGGTTGTCATGGTTTCTGTCCGTCTGTGTTCTCGCCCCTCCCTTCCTGTGTCAACTCACAATCAATGTACTAATCACAGTCACCTGCCTCTCGTTACCTGTCTCGTATTTAAGTCCTGTCTGCGTGTCACTCCCCTGTCGGATCATTGATGTCTTTTGTCTCACGTCTCTGTTCAGTTTCTGTTGTTGGTTTTGTTAGTAAGTTACGTCAGTCTGCCGAGTCTGTTAGTTTGTGTTCTCCAATAAACCCTGGTCCAAGCTGCATTTGGTCACCCTGCTCCATTCCGATCCGTGACACTGCGGGCGGTATGAAATCTGACCGGGGGCCTGATTTGGCCCCGCGGGCTGGACTTTGGACATGCCTGCTGTAAATACAATAGAGTTGGCGCTGTGCGACACGTGACAGTTTGGGATCTCAGCAAGACGAAGCAAGTGGCAGTGATGGAAAAGTTTTTGAGAAGGGAAAAATGCAAATGCAGAACAGGGCCCTGGACCAAATTCTGACCCAGATGTAGGCCTTAGTACGAGTGGTCGACAAAAGAAAAAAGACAACGAGGCAATTCAGCAAAAGCTATCTTTCATTTGGATTATATTCTCCGGGATGTGACAGCTCCGACTCTGCTGTGCTTGTTGTATGGTGAGAAGCTATCCAATAGTGCCATGGTGCCAAGCAAGCTTAAACGCCATCTCCAAATGAAACACCCTTCCGTTCAAACCAAGCCGATGGACCAGCTCAGTGGCCTAGTGGTAGAGTGTCCGCCCTGAGACTGGAAGGTTGTGGGTTCAAACCCCGGCCGGGTCATACCAAAGACTATAAAAAAATGGGACCCATTGCCTCCCTGCTTGGCACTCAGCATTAAGGGTTGGAATTGGGGGGTTAGATCGCCAAATGATTCCCGAGCGCGGCACCGCTGCTGCTCACTGCTCCCCTCTCCCTCAGGGGATGGATCAAAATCACACGGGGATGGGTTAAATGCAGAGGACAAATTTCACCACACCCAGATGTGTGTGTGACAACCATTGGGACTTTAACTTAACTTTAACTTTAACTTTAACTTATTCTGTACGCTTACGTACAAACAATGAGAAACAGGCTAATTTTTTAAGAAAAACCACAAAGGTAAACGAGAGAGGCTGGCTACCTTATTACTGAACTCGTAGCTAAATCCAAAAAGTCCCACACTGTGGCAGAAGCATTAATGCTGCCAGCTTGTAAAGCCATTGTAAATGAGATGCATGGCCCTGACGCGGCCAACGAGATAGCTAAAGTGCCTCTCTCAGTAGCACAATTGCCAGACATATTGATGACCTGTCTGCGGACATTGAAACTGTTGTTTTTGAAAAGATGCGCATCAGTAAGAAATTTGCCTTGCAACTTGACCTCAACGGATATTAGTGGACATTGTCAGCTCTCTTGGCCAATGTGCGTTTGTGGATGGAGAAGCCATTAGCATGGGTCACCAACTCCGGTCCTCAAGGGCGCCAATCCAGCCTGTTTTAAGTGGCAGCCCTACAAACAACACACCTGATTCAAATAATCAGGATCACTATCAGCCTTAATAGAGCTTGCTGATGAGCTGATCATTTGAATCAGGTGTGTTGTTGTAGGCTGCACCTAAAACAGGCTGGATTGGCGCCCTTGAGGACCGGAGTTGGTGACCCCTGCATTAGAGAAAACATCCTATTTTGCAAGGGCACTGCCAGAAAAACTCAACAGGATAGGAAATATTTCGGTCACGTCGAGCTGCTTGACAAAAGCGGCTGATATGAGAAAACTGCACAGGTAGACGTCTGCACTGATGAGCCGCAGCCATGTTCGGTGCGAATCAATAGGCTTCGAAAGTAGGGTCAAAGAAAGAAACCCAGATGTTATTATTACCCACAGTTTTTTGCACTGTGAGGCCTTGTTCCAAAGACCTTACCAGCAGATATAAGCTCCTGTGTTGGATGATGTTGTGCGCACTGCGCATAGTGAACTTTGTGAAGAGGCGCCTTTTAGCCGTACTTACGGTACCAATTCGGTATCAACATGCAAAATACCAGCTTTTTTGTGGTACCGACCGAATCGAATATTTACCTTTCACTCAGCGAGCTTTGTTGATTCTCGCCAGAACTGAAGGGTGTAGTACACGCATGCGAGCACCACGGAGCAGCAGTCAGCGGCGCGAAAGACTTACGGTCTTTCATAACAATGGCTTCAGGGAGTGGAAGTCCAACACACCGGCTTGTTGAGAAGCCAGGTCGCTCAAAGAGTCGTGTGTGGAAATATTTTGCATTTGAGGCGGATGCAACAGGAGCAATTATAGATTCGAGCAAGGCAACGTGCAAAAAACGCTTGAGAGGTTTCCACACCAAAGGTGGGAACACATGGCCGAACACCTTAAAGACAGGCACCCCGACTTGTTCAGGGAATTCAAAGTGAGTGATTTTTCGTTTACTATCACTGTTGTGCCACGTTACGTTATAAAATATGTTAACCCGAATATGCCTACATGCCGTCATTTCAGCATGAGTCAGCTGGGGCGATACGGTTACCAAACATATTTAAAATCAAACACAGACAAGGTGCGCAGACAAAGGCTCAAATATGCAAAATTACATTTGGGCTCATGTTGAGGATGTGTGCGCAAGCCTTCTTGGCTGTAGCAGATGGATTAGTGATTTTAAAAGTAAGTGGATTCTGTTGTTTTTTACTGTGGTACCGAATTAGTATCGAGAATCATGGAAAATCACAGGTATTGGTACTGACTCCTGAAATTCTAGTATCGTGACAACCCTACTCCACACAAACGTTTGTGTATTGATTTTTCAGCTTTGCCGGAGTTTGAGGAAGTTCACTCCCATCTGCTTCAAGCTGGCACCTCATTCAATCAATTTCAAAACGGTCCAGTCCCGAAAAAAACCCATCATTGCATATATTTCCTGACAGTCATCTATGGGGCGTGTTGGTGATGTGATAGAGAGTAAAAACACATCTTTCGAGCTGATCGTCTTCCACAACATGTAGCGGACCTCCAACGTTTTGACAGGTTGTGATCGCCAGGAATCGACTATTGCTGCTAGGAGGCACTCTCCTGCCCTGACAACCTCTTTAATGCCCAGATGGAATAATGAGACCTCAGTTGTATTTTAGGGTCAGCGGGTGTTAGGTCTGGTCCTTTCTGGTAGATTCACCATCCGTCACATCACTGGGCCTTTAGAACTCATAGGACAGCTTCTCTACAGTGCGTTTCTGTCGAAAAAGCGAACATTTGCAGTAGACAGATTCTCATTATGATAACTGACAGATCGGTGAACTCAATCACTCTTCTTATTTTCCTTCTACAACTTTTTATTACTCTACTGAATAAAATTAATGATTACATTATTCATTTCATACTCCAGCAGGATTGGCAACAGGAAAATGCCTCCCCTTTAAACCCAAATGAAATTACATTCTGATTTGCCCTGTGATAAATATTGTCATTGCATTAATTTGGTTTTGTTCTAATTAGATGACAAGGCTCTATGTAAACCTGACTTGTTTATATCTTTTTGTTTAATCAATTTAGAACATTTGCAAACCTAATGAGCCACCTATTTCTTGAAATATTAAAACCCATAAGTGTAGCAGAATCATAATTTGTGCATTTCCTGCAGTGTCCATTTGAAGCAATGCCCTACTGGTAGTATATACTGGCTCGCCATAGTCGTGTATCGTCACATTGAACTCGGGGTCCTTTTTTCCGATTTCACAACTCGGACCTCCCAGCTGTTCAAGGGGTCTTTCAAGTGTACCTTTCCTAATCGGAAGTCAGACAAGTCAGACTTCTCACTTCCCTCCAATACAACATTATTCCAAACAAGGGGGGAGGGGGGCTCACTTTCTGGACCTGAATTTCCCATCCTTGGTCCAGGTGCCAGTTCAAAATATTGTCACAGATTCAACTTGTGCTTGTTAGTACACCCCTCAAGTTCCGAAGCTGTGCAAGACATTTTTTAATGCAATGGCATATTATGAGCAAATAGAGGGTAAAAATATTTTCAAATAAACTGCTCTGTGAAACAAAACCTGCGTTAACAAATAGCAGTGTCTTACTTGGGCATTTCATTAATTTTTTTCATTTTTCTTTTTCTTTCGGGCAGTAGTAAGGCAACACAGTCAGTGTCATATTCTAACAAATAACACATTAGTACGTAAATAACAAAAAAATCAATATACCTGAAAGGGAAGTGGGAAGTAGAAAACTTCATCATCAAATAAAGAATTTGAAAATTAATTTTATTGCAGGAAAAAAACAACAACCCGGAAATGGGTGCCCGATATGCTGGTATATGCTCACTACCATTTTAATCAAATTGGATTTCTCATCTGTGGGACGATAACTTTTTTTTCACAGAGGGACAAGGGACAGAACCAATGACGGAAGTCCTTTTCAATGACAGGGACGAATGAGGAGAGAGGGATGATTATATTATGAATAATGATGGACGAATGATGGCGTGGCAAAATTTGGTGAAGTACCCATCTCTGTTAAGCAGCGTAAAAAACATCCGCTGTATGTGAATATGCATGTATCGTGACCCAAATAATTAAATCCCGGATACAAGCAGCCGAAATGAGCTTCCCTGCTGAAGCTGCTGCCCCCTGTACCCCGACTCTGAGTAAGTGGTGGAAAATGGATGGATAGATGGATAGATGACCATCTGCATTTGTAAATTGACCCACTGTCAATTCCAGTTTAATGTGTGTCTATGGAGCTCAGAAGGATATATACTATATATACACATACTATATACATACATACATACATACATACATACACTATATACACTCGTAGATCTATAGATACATACATATACTATATACACACATACATATATATATATACATGCACACACACATATATATATATATATATATATATATATATATATATATATATATATACATACATACATACATACATACATACATACATACATACATACATACATATATATATATATATATATATATATATATTAGGGGTGTAACGATTCATCGATACACATCGATTAATCGATATAATGCTCTACGATTTGTTGGCATCGATGCTAAACGTAAACATCGATCTATATCGCCCGTTTTTGACCTCGGACATTAGACGCGACTTTATTTTGAAATCCAGTTCATTGTTGCTTGCTTCCTCTTTCCGGGAGCAGTGCGCGGCGTGTTGTGTTGTGAGCAGAGCAGGCACGTGAAAGGGGAGCCGACAACTACGCGGCTCCTGGGCTGGTGCTATGGCTAGTGTCCAAGAAGACGAGGAAATTCGCTCCCCTTTGGGCTTCAAGTCATTTGTTTGGAAGCACTTTGGATTCCAAAGAAAAGATGGCTCATCGGACAAGACATGTGCAGTTTGTAAATCCTGCCATGCGGTGATCAGATATTCAGGGAACACCACAAATCTCGCCGCACATTTAAAGAAAAAACACGACATCTCTCCCTCAAGCAGCGGCAGCGAAAACAACACGGACACGACGCCCTCCGTGAGCACATTTTCCCCCCAAATGCTAAGTAAAAACTCTAAACTTCTCTGGTATTGCAAGAGAATGTTTTTTTTTTTGCATTTGGATTAGAACATATGGTCAAGGTGTAATGTTTACTACATTCATTATAAATAACTTATTTTTGTTTTGTAATTAAATAGTTCAGTAATGAACTTTAAAGTTAATGGTATTACAAAAAAAGAAAGAATATTCATTTTTCTTTACTTACTTATATGAGAAAAATATAGGAATTTGATAAAGTTCAGTGTTAAAATAAGCACTTTGTATACTAAAATACTCTTGTAATTTCCTAAATAAAGAGTTTTGCAGTACCTTGTTGATTTTGCGTATGAATTGTTATAAATCAGGATATTGTTCTATATCGATCGTAGAGCACTATATCGTGATGTATTGTGAATGAATCACAGCAGGCTTTAAGATATCGGCAAATATCGTATCGTGGTTCTTTGTATCGATATGATATCGTATTGTGACAAAACCCGCGATTTACACCCCTAATATATATACATATATATATATATACATGCACACACATATATATATATATATATACATTGCCAATCACCTGTTATCCAATTTACTCACTGCGTGCTCCTTTGATTTCTTCAGATTTAGGAAAATGCTAAGACACTGAAGCAGAAATTAGACTTACACAGGTTGGTTGAGTTCAATCACAATTCTTGTTAAGAAAGCTCTGTTTTCAGGAAAGTCCAATACAGTGCTGGGCCTTTCGTGCGACCATGCTCAAGAGCAGAAAGTCTCCATTTAGAAAAGGCAATGTTAAAGGTTCTTTGGTCAGCTTATATTCAGTTGCACATGCCGGTGTGGGCCGAGTTTGATGGGTGATGAGTCTTTGGGGTGGGGCAAGTTCGCAGGAGAGTTTGATTCCATGGGAGTGGGTGCTGGTTCGGTGAGAGCTGGTTCCGTGGGGTTGGGTGCTGCTTATGTGCGATTCGATGTGTGTGGGGGTTGTTGTTTTCCTTTCCGTCTTTCAGCCTTGACGATCATCTTTGGCCGGGTTCTTGGCTTATCTCCCTCTGGCACCTCTACCGGTTTTATCTCCAAGTGTCCTTCCTGTAAACCAGGGGTCTCAAACTCCAGTCCTCGGGGGCCGCATTCCTACATGTTTTCCAAGTTTCCCTCGTTAAACACACCTGATTCAAATGATCAGTTCATCCTCACGTTTTGCAGGTGCCTGATAATTGAATCAGGTGTGTTTAACGAGGAAAACTTGGAAAACATGGAGGAATGCGGCCCCCGAGGACTGGAGTTTGAGACCCCTGCTGTAAACCATTCTCGCACATATATCCACTTCGCCTGCTGTTGCACACCGCCCATTCATCATTCTTTCAATTTTGTCATTTTGTACGGAATTATGTGAGCTTTTGGCTGTGACATCATCAATTTATTAATGTTCCCTGACTATGCAAAGTTGGTACTCACCACTTACCATGTTTTTGTTTGTTTGTTCTTTTGATACTCCATGTATTTGCTTACTTCATCATATTCTTAGTTTAATCATGCTTCCAACCATATCTTTTCTTTGTTAGGCAAAATATTTCCCTCTGTCCAGAACGTTCAGTAGTAATCGAAAACTGGCATCTAGCATTAGTCAAAACATAAGATATAATCAAGTACTGAACATTTTTAGACCACTTTGGCAGTGTCCGTAATTTAGAAAATCATCAGGCATGCATTAAACAGTTCCTTAAGGGTCATTAAGCTATTCAGGCAATATATCAAAAAACATTAGTTATTTCAAAGTGCTCAGAAATACATATCAGATCATAAAGTTATAAAAACCTTTGTCATTACCCCCTATCAAAAATGTCTTCTTTATTGATTTGGTGTGTAGGTATAATTATATGCTTAAAATGTTTCTTTTATTGCTTTAATATGTGAATATACTTGTCTGCTTATGTACTTTATTCAATGAGGTTTGAGCATATCTGTTTTTGTAGCTAGGCAGGACTCTTTTGTATTTCGACCCCATTCCTGAGAGAGAGAGAGAGAGAGAGAGAGAGAGAGAGAGAGAGAGAGAGAGAGAGAGAGAGAGAGAGAGAGAGAGAGACTGTTGGAGGGTGTTGTGAAAGAACGTGTGACACAATGACAGGGTGTGGGGAATATGTGCAGCAAGGGTGTGTGTGGGGGGGACAGGGTGTAGTGATGATTCACAAATACATACCAGTGCCGGCTCTACGCAGGGGCAAGAGGGGGCAACGCCCCCTCAAACAGATGTCCTGCCCCATCGAATCAAACTTTTAGAAGTGAAAAATCCGCTGATAGAAACACACGTTAATCAGCCCCCGCTCTTCTCTCATGTCGGTGCAGTGTGTGTCCTCACACAGCCTGCTGTCAGGACTCCGCGCCCCTCCGTAAACATCCAATCACTGTGAGTATGCAAATGAGGCAAGACGCAGCCAGAGAGTGTCAAGTTACAGTCAGCGCGGTAGGAGTTGGAAGAAGCAGTAAAAACTCCACCAAACTCGTCGTAATGACCCGTGATATAACTAATGATTAACGACAACTCAAATAATAGTTAATATAACATTCATATTATATGTTCCCCCCCCTGAGAGATTGCCACCTTATTGTGGTCAGGGGGTTTGCGTGCCTCAGTGACCCTAAGAGCAATACCAGCAGAAGCTTTAATCTTCAGGTGGGACACCCAAGCTGGACAGGTCTTAGTGTAGAGGCCTGACAGAGTGCAATCCACTTCTCCAGGTTGAGATCTGGATACACAGCTAACAACTGCCGTGAAGAAAACAGTGTTAAAAATGTGTAAAAAAAAAAAAAAAAAAAAAGAACATGCCCCCTTCACATTTCTGACTGCCCCCTCTTATGTGCATTCCTAGAACCGGCCCTGATACATACTAAGCATGGAAAGCATCTTTTGTGTCGGCTGTACAGAAAAATAAATCCACATTTAACATTACGAATATGATGTATTTTTGGATTTTGAAGTCCAGTTCATGTTAGCTTTAAATACTATTAGAAACAGAACAGCCACTCAGCAAAATTTGTACAATAGACCTCCATATTCTCGTCGTTGGGCACTCGTGAAATCAGACCCATTTTTCGATTTTTAAAACATAACATACATACATACATACATACGTACTACATACATACATACATACATACATACATACATACATACACTAAAAATTTGAGATTCTTTTGCCTAGTTGTCGAACAAAATTCGGAGGTCGAACCTCGCGAGATGAGCCGAAAGGACCCGAGAAAACCCGACCGCGGAGCCCGGATGCCGACTGACTCCGTTCATTATTGTATTTTCGTTACTTTGAGGATTGTATTAACCCCTAATCATGCCTCCAAAGAAAGCAAGTGGGAGCAGTAAAGCCATCCTAAAACACAAAGACGCTCTTAAAGCAATGCGACAGTGAGCGCCCGGCGCGCTGCGGTTGCGCGATCGGACGAAATTAAGCTCCCTGCGCAATGAGGTCCACTTAAATTTTGGAAAGTACATCAGGACTTTAAAAATATTTTCTAAATTTCAGCGACAGCTCTGTCACAATAATGCGACCAGCGCGGTGCAGTTGCGCGGTCGGCGGCGCGCAACGATTGCGCGTTCGGCGGTGCGCTGCAGTTGCGCGATCGGACAAAAATGCGCAAAGGAAAAAATGCTTTAAAAAGGCGGGTTTTTTTTTAGTCTTGGAACGGGTTAAATTTTATTTCATTATTTGTAATGGGAAAAATAGATTCGGAATTCGCGACGATTCACTTCGCGAACCGCCTTCTGGAACAGATTGTGGTCGAAAACCGAGGTTTGACTATATATATATGCCGAGAGAAAAAAAGAGAAGGGTACCTGTACATAACAGTCTCCTGTACATGAAAAGTACCGTATCTCTTTGAAAACTGAAAATTGATGACCTTGTACTGAAAGCATTGGCAGCAAGATAAGGACGGTGTTGGTCAGGTTCACATGTCTACAGCAGCCAGTATTTAAAAGTGTTTATTTATGATGCCTTTGAAGCTTCCCTAGCTGCTAATGTATTCAACCCCCTGCTGTTGTGGAGTGTGTCTTACCTGTGATTTCAGACAGCTGTTTTGCTAGCAGTCTGTCATAATTTACAAAGCTCAAATTATCTAGATAGTGACTCTCAGCCTCCTTTTACCCCGGTCGTCATCTTTCTAGCACACCACCAGAGCTCTTGTCTAATTTATACCTGCAACCCGACATGTCAAGACCCCCCCCCCCCCCCCCACACACACACACACTTGCACGCTCCTTTCTAATCCTGACCTCTCAAAATTCCTAAGTATGCCTGCTTTTTGCCACCATGCTGGGGGGATATGGAGGGATCATCAAGGGAAGATGATGTGCTTTGCAGCTTTTTAAAAATATATATTTTTGAACCTGCCTCTGTAATGTTTTATCTCTAACAGTTTAGAGGATGCACTGGTGTTCCTTAGGGCTTTTTAGTGGCTGACAACATTAAATAAAAAAACACAATAACATCATGTCTCTCACGCAAAAGTCAAACAACAAAGACTTGTTTCTGAGGGTAATGAGGGTGTGGGTAGAAGAGGAAAAGTGTTTACGTGTGTGCTGAAGCGGTTGCAAGGTAAAAACACCAGATTGAAGGTGAGCTTTGAACATGAATGAGGGGAGAAAAAGACAAAGCCAAGCAAAAAAGGCACAAGCTAGAAGTGCAGCAGATGGAGAATGCATTTCTGGGTGAATGCAGACTTGAGGCAATGGCTGTGATCCTTTCTTCTCTCTCCTCAACACTTCATGAGTTGCCAAATTAGAGCCACAACTTGTTAGATGCACTTGAACAGGCAATTATCCGTCCACCCCCAACCCACCGTCCCCACATAAATCCTGCGTCACTGTCATCTTATGAGATGAATATGACTAGCGTTTTATAGGTTGTTATATAAATGAATGAAGAGCAGAGACTTGATTAGAAATTGCTAAACACATAAAGCAGGCGAAAGCCTGTAAAAAACAAGGGTAACTGAGGAGAGTGATAATAATAATAAAATAAAGAAAGAAGACTAAAAGATTTGAGATACACAATTTGTCAAACAGACATAATTTTCACAAGAGAAATAAAAACACTTATGGGTTCTATTTGGTACACATAGGCAATACATTTTTGATCCATCCACAATATACTGCTGTAAACAGTATTTCTTTCATACCTCCCCCAATTTCAATCAAGTTGAAATGTGTGAAATATAAATCAAAGCAACTAATCAAAGCAACTACTTGAACTACTAAAAAAAGCATTTGGTCTGGTGTTCGGAGAGGAATTAAGCGTACACGTGGAGCATTTGTTAATAATAGGCAAGAGTGAGTAAATACCATGAAAATATTTTAAAACAAACATTGTCTCGACATGGGGCTTAAAGAAGAACAGGTGTTTTGAAGGTTAGTTCTGGAAGCGAAATTAAGAATTGTACTTAAATGGTTGTTTGGTTGTATAATCTAAGTGAAGCCTGGAGAATCAGTTTCAAAGGTAGTTAAAATGTCAAAATCATGAAGCGGAATCTTAATTACATATCTTTTCCTTCCTCAACAGAGAAACTCCACATTCTTCAAATATAGAACACAGGAGGAATCTGAATCATTTCTTCTTACCAGTTTTAATTTGGTACTCCAAAAACTAGGCTCTATATCAAACATGTACTTGGGAAATCCGGCCACAAGGACAAAGTTTAATTTTAACATTAAATAACTCATGTTAACCTTGAAAGTTTGGTACAAAATAAGTTTAAATATACATTAGCTAGCACAGTCAGGCCTGGCCACAATCACAATGCATTACATAATCCATCAGTCGTTTTAAATAAGGACTAACATGCTTGAAACATCATTGCAATCGGCTTTATGGATTGCGTCTGACACGGAACATAAATTTGCCACAGAATGAGTTTGTGAATGTTTACTTTCTGCTGAATCACTTCGCACCACACTGTAGTTACTCAAGATACGGCCCATGTTATCCACCAATGTTTTTAACTAAGTATGTGAAGCACATTGAGCTACCCTGGGTGTGAAATGCGCAATATAAATAAAGCTGCCTTTCCTTGTGTTGCCTAGTGACAGTGATCCTAGTTCAACACCAGCTGCTAATGCTCATACAGAGAGCGACTAGCGTGTTGCAATGTGATCAAACAAAAACAGGTATATGAAAGTTATATGGTGTTGGATGGCCAAAGTCCTATTACAATCCTAACCTTGCATATGTTCAAGATCTGGCAGCCACACCACCTTATTCTGAAAAAATGTGTCTATGCTGAGAAGTGTTGAATAACAACAAGATTTGAATTTAGACAACCTGGTATAGTGCTTGTTTGTCTCTGTGTGCCCTGCGATTGGCTGGCAACCAGCTTGGGGTGTCTCCCCCCAACTGCCCGCTGACTGCTGGGAAAGGCCCTGGCACGCCCGCAACTCCCGTGGGGACAAGCAGGATGGATGGATGGATGGATGGATGGATGAATCAGAGCAACTAAAAGAATAGTGTTGAGTTATTTGTGCTCTCATTATAATGTTATGATGGAGTGTCATTGTGATATTTGTTCTGTGTTGTATGCCATATTTTGTGTTTACTGCAGTGACGTGAGGTTTTCTCATGTATGTACTGTGGACATTTTACATTGATTTTACCTTGTTTGCGGCAACGGGAAGTAGAAGTGATATATAAGGAATCGCGGCAAAACGTGCAAGTGTGTGGAAGAGTGTGTGACAAACAATAAAGGAAAGAATACCAAACGCCACCATCGTGTTGTCTCTCAAGGAAAATGAACTATGAAGCTGCAAACCCAACAAATGGTGTTAATAATAGACACCAAATATTTGATTGCTAGAATGTTAATACATTAGCTTTCAAATAGAATATGTATACCTAAGGAGGTCCAAATATACATGTAAATTCATGTTGAGTAAATAAAACCTATTTGCTTCCCACAAGGGCGGCTCGGTAGAACACTGGTTAGCATGTCCACCTCACAGTTCGGAGGGTGCGGGTTTGATTCCACCTCCGGCCCTCCCTGTGTGGAGTTTGCATGTTCTCCCCGTGCCTGCGTGGGTTTTCTCCTGGCACTCTGGCTTCCTCCCACATCCCAAAAACATGGTTGGTAGCCCGATTGAGCACTCCAAATTGCCATTCATTGAGTATGAGTGCCGATGGTTGGTTGTCTCTGTGTGCCCTGCGAATGGCTGGCAAGCGGTTCAGGGTGTCCCCTGCATACTGCTGGGATAGGGTCCAGCACGCCTGCGACCCCCGTGGGGACAAGCGATACAGAAGATGGATGGATGGATGGATGCTTCCCACAAAGTTATTTGATCAAATATAAAGTCATGATAAACTCTGAAATTATAATTTGCCATAAGGCAAATGTTTAGAAAATGGAATGATGGGTATTATTTTTATGTATTTATTTATTTATTTATTTATTTAATTAGTTATTTGTAATTTGTGATAACCTCTCTCTTTGTCTCAAGTCAAGACAGGCTGTTAACATAGCAGTTGAGGAGAGAGTTGGGTTGATATTCACCACAATATTTAGAGTTGGGTTTGGAATAGATCCCTTCATGGAACACATAAATTACTCGTCGGTTCTGCTCCACTAATTATGAGGGGCTGGTCTCGGGTGAATTCCTTCTCCACCCCTCGTGATCTATGTGTCACGTGCTTGCACCACCTGCAACACGACCGCGCCCCTCCTGTCAGCGGAATCGCCACCACCTGTCGCGGGCTCATTGAGTGCGCTATATCAGCGCAGCCAGCGCAAACCCGCGTGTCAGCCTGTCCCGTGATGCCGCTTCGCTCACCCGTTCCTGTAAGCCTGACTCACTTGACCGTTTTGGTACTCCCGCAGAATTGCCTGTATAGTCCGCGAGTCCATGCGGTCAGTTCCCTTCCCAGAAGTCCACCTGTCCGCCCCCCAGCCGGATCGCCACTCCAGCGCCCACTGTTCCCTTCTTTCCCCACAATAAAGTCTCTGTCGCTCCGCACTTGGCTGTACTGTCTGCACCCTAACAGTACAGGCTGACAATTGCTATGCAGCCAGCGAACGACGAGACGGCATTGAGCCGACTGGAACGAGCCGAGACCGCCCTCAGCAGCCTGTCAGCCGACATTCAGACACTGATCGAGATGGGTCAACAACAGCAGCAACAGCTGCAGCTACAGCAGCAGGAGATGGCCCAAGCCCTCCAGGGACTGTCGGTAAATACGTCCCTGGCTGTTGCGGCAACCACGCGCCGCCCGTCTGCCGAGGCCAGGAGGCTTGTGGACGTCCCGGAGCCCCGCCTCGGCAATACTGAGAAGTTTAACGGAGATCCCAAGCACGTAAGGGCATTCGTGACCAACTGCCGCATAATGTTCAGTCTCCAGCCCGAACCTGCCAGGGTGGGGTTCGTCCTGACCCACCTCATGGGCGAGGCGCGGCTGTGGGGACTGGCTGAATACGAAAGAATGGCTCCTCCGGCTTGTAATTCGTTCGACGCCTTCGCGGAGGAATTGCTCCGCCTATTCGACCTCGGCTCCGCCACCGAAGACGCCACTGAGGAACTGGCGATGCCGCGTCAAGGTAGCCGATCGGTGGCGGAGTACGCGCTCAAGTTCCAGACGTTGGCTGGCAGCAGCGGATGGAACACGCCGGCGCTCGTTAGTACCATCCTCAACGGGCTCGCTGAATATATGAAGGACGAATTAGTGTCCTACGATCATCCTCGGACCCTGGACGACGCGATGGACTTAGCGGCCCGAGTAGACCGACAGATCCGGTCTCGGCGGTGCGATCGGGAGCGGAAGTTCCTGCGGAATCCGCGTGGTCACCCTCCTCCGTCTGCTCGAAACCCGCCAACCGCACCACCAGCTGAGCCCATGGAGCTGGGAGGACCTCGAGTCCCCTCAGAGGAGCACCGTCGACGCCTCTCACAGGGCTTGTGTTTGTACTGTGGGGTGGGGGGGGTCATCGGGCAGCGAGGTGCCTGTTAAAAGGCCAGAGCTTACGCGGCGTCGGGGGGATCCGCGTGAGTTCGACCAGCACCGGCTCCCCCAGTCCCGGCACACTCACGCTGCAAGCTCGTGTCCAGCTTGCAGCGGGTGACCAGAACGTGGCAGCCTTGGTGGATTCCGGGGCGGAGGGGAATATCACGGACATTGGTCTGGCTCGTCAATGGGGAATCACCTTCCTGCCTATGAGCCCCTCCATCCCATTGCTCCAAGACCTGTGGTGTTGTCACGTGCCAGCGTCACCTGACTTTCAGCCAAGCCCCAATCAAATAATTACCAGCACCTGTTACAGCTCGTTAGGTCCCCTCTACTTAAACTCTGTGTATTCTGCCAGTGGTGGTCAGTTCGTCTGCTTACCCTGCCTGTGACACCACTGCTCTTTCTGCCCTGAACGATTCTCGTTGCCGAACGTGCTTTTGTTCTGACCCGACTCGCTTTGATCGACGCCTGCCTTGACCACCTGCCCGCCTCCGACTACGACCTGCGCTCTTCTGCTCAGCCACGCCAGCCAGATCGCGAGTCCAGCGTTCCACTTCCCCTTTCCCTCTTTTCAATAAAGGTTCGTGCTGCATTTGGTTGCCCTGTCTCTGTTCCTGACAGAATGAACTGACCATTATGCGACCAGCGCACGGACCCTCTGCCCTGGACCGCCTGTCCCACGCAGAGTGGGACATTAGCAAGATCGCAGAGGAGATGGTGACCTTAACAAAGATTGTCTGGCAGCAGCAACACCAGCTTCTGCAGCAGCATCAGCTACACCAAGAACTTGTAGAACCTCTCAAGGTCCTTAAAGATTTGGCTCCTCTGGCTGCTGCGACCCAATCTGCACAAGACCTGTCCACGACAATCCCATTCAGCCCCACCGATCAGCCCGCCGTTACGTCCACGCCCCGTCCTGCCCCAGAGCCCAGGCAGCTCGTGGACATCCCGGAGCCCAGACTCAGCAACCTTGAGAGGTTCGACGGTGACCCCAAGTACGTCTGGGTCTTTTTGACAAACTGCCGTGTCTTGTTCGACCTCCAGCCCGTCACGTTCGCCACTAAACCAGCTAAGGTGGGCTTTGTACTCACTCACCTTACGGGCGAGGCGTGGCTGTGGGGAACGGCAGAATATGAGCGGCAGGGACCCACCTACTCGACCTTCAACGCTTTTGCAGCTGAAATCTTGCGTGTGTTTGACTTGGGCTCAGCCTCGGAAGACGCCTCTGAGGAACTCATCACGCTGCACCATGGCAGCAGATCAGTCGCCCAGTACTCCATCAAATTGCAGACGGTGGCGCGTCGGAGTGACTGGAACACCCCGGCTCCCATCGGCACCTTCCTCCATGGACTCGCAGATTACATCAAGGATGAGATGGTGTCCTACGACGCCCTCAGACCCTTGAAGATGCCATGGACCTGGCTGCACGGGTAGATCGGCGGATCCAGTCAAGACGGCGGGAGATGGGGAAGCTGTTGTCAAACAGCATCACAGTGTCCAAGGTAGGCCCTGGATTGCTTTTCTAAACCCAAAAGTCATATTTCTTTTAGATGATGTCCTTTGGGCAGTAAGAATCCATGAGGCAGGTATATTAAAAGGTCAAAATGATGGATTACTTGATATTGTCAGCATATAGTAGAACCATATTGTGCACAATGGTGCAAACACACATTCTCTCATGGGAATTTTTGCTCTTCTCACATATTAATTTCCTCTTATTCACTCTTTTCTTCGTCACTCACACACAGCATGCTTAATTATGCTGCACTTTGCATATAACACTATCATCACTTTGGCACTTATTCAGCTTTGCACTTACACACTGGCACTTCTTTATCATTACATAACCCCCCCCCCCCCCCCCCCCCCCCCCACACACACACACACTTATCAACCTCCTATCATTTAGAGAGGTGTACTGTGAGTGCAGTTTTGAAATTAGTCTCATTCAAGCAGGCACTAATTGCTGGCTTGAGAGACAACACAGGCAACCTTCATAAGAGGAATTTTTGAAAATTAACTCCATAGAGACACCGCTGCTTGTCATTGCATTGAAGTCACGGCAAATGTGAAGCCTCATTCTGCACACACATATAATTACATGACACAAAGTTACCAAATATACCGTACAAACAAACACAACCCACCATATGATTAATAATAACTTCTCTCGTCTATTCTTCTGGCATTGAGGTGCCTGTTTTTGAGAGAACACATTGTCACTGCACATTTGAACTCTGTTCTTTGTGTGCTAATTATGAATAATAAAGCAGATGTTTAATTAATTGCCATAGTGGTCTTTTGGTGCCTCTCCAGCAGCTAACTAGGTCATATTTGATCAAGCATTTCCTGCTGATCCGTCCAGCATTCAAACCCCTAATAATAGAAAAATGTTCTGAGAATGCCCTGTCATGACATTCCATGAAAATAATCCAGGAAATGCGGAGAGTATTTTTATATTTGATTCATTTACATTTCAGTTTAATTCTATTCAATTACATACCATTGTCTTGTCAAGAAGATATTATTCTTTTGTGATTGTGGATTAGGAATGAGACAAAATTAATATTTTTCACTATTAATTACCCAGTTGTACGCTGTCACCTCAATTTAGGAATCTTTTAATTGAACCATAAGGAGTAGAAATCTCTGTGAATGTGCCTAACATTTACATAAAATACTCATCTGTCATCTTTTGTTAAAGTTACTTCCACTGACACAAGCTTTGAAAATCCATTATCTGAAATTCCTGATGTTCGTATGGTGAACATGAATGGGGAAGATTGAAGGGATTATTTGTACAATTTTGAGAAAGACTTCAGGTGTCTTAATTTGAATAGCAGACAATCAACTATTACTACATATTCAACCTTATTCATGATCTGACTGGTATGAAAAAAATAGTTTCCGTTGTATTATAGCTGTACGAGTTTAAAGAAACGCTAAACGGCTTCAGTTCCTAATAAAAAGAAAACACTGCATGAGTTAGGACTCAATCCGATCGATCAATCAACAATCTCTCAACCAACCAATCAATCTCGCAATTTAAAGAACACTAAAACAAACAGCCATCAAACTGCACGAGAGGAAGAAATAAACATTGGTAACAAAACAAGTAAGAATCCACTAAGCCGTCCATCACAGGTGAGCTTGGAGCCTATTGCAGCTAATATTGGGTGAGAGGCAATGCACACTGAAATGGTTGCTATGGCAAACACAGAGCACATAAAAATAAACTCAACTCCCTACCCCATTTTATTTATAGAGCACTTTAAAGCAACCACCACTGCATACAAAGCACTGTTCATGGAGCAAAATTAAGTCACACAACAACAAACACAGGCAAAACAAATTAATAACAAAGGCAATAAAAACACATAAAATCAAACCAAAAAGTCTATGTACAAAACCCAAAGGCGATAAATTCATTTTAAGACAAGTTTTAAAGGTGTCTTTAGCGGGACAGCATTCCCATTGCCGTTCCTAAGCAATTTGGCACCCTAGGCAGGATTTCCAGCAGTGCCCCCCCACGGATTATTAAACCGACCACAACAGATTCAGACACTCACACAGGGCACCTTCACGTCTTTGGAATTCATTTTAAAGTGCAATACAAAACATTTATTAATTTAACTAGAATAAACAGCAGGGCATGTACAAAATTAGCACACAACGTTCTCAAAGGAAAACAAAACAACTCAACGTAGTAGCATTGTCATTAAATCGAACAAGTGACATAATTAAATAAAACAAGAGAAAAACACAGAGTCCACTGTTGACATTTGGAGTGGTCTAATGGCCTCAAATAGACTCTTACCCAACTCAATTCTAGACTCTTACATTGTCTTTTTTGCCAGCAAAATGATCTATAACATTGACATAAGACGGCTGTTTTCAGATCACGTGATTTATACTTACGATGGCAAGGCCACTAAGATGTTCTTGCCCCATTGTAGATCTTAGGTAAATCTTGATGAGGTTGAGAAGCTCCTTTCAGCAGCAACCACTGTAACAGACAGAGTTGCAGAGATTCCATAACTATCCACATATTTGGGTAAATCTCTGTCAGCTTCTTCTCATGTATGAAGCATCAAGCATCATGGGACAGAATGACAAGGACTGGCTGGGATGACTGGGTTTAAATGGAGCTGTTAACGAGGCGTGACAGGTCTGGATTAATTACTTGATTGGCGATGCGTGGCTGTGAATAATTGACGTCATGGAAAGCTAGAAGACTGGACGACAGGTGATGCGGGCACGTGACAATTATGGTCCTCGGAGAACAAATTCTGTTGTTACCTTATTTGATAAAACAGATGGCCACTCCGCAGGGTCTATGACTGCACCTTGTACATGGCGGGGCTGTGCTGAGGTAGAGGGGGCACGATGAGGTATTCAGGTAGAGGGGACAGAATGAGGTGCTGAGGTAGAGGGGACAGGATGAGGTGCTGCATCACTCTGTCCTGAGGTAGAGGAGGTGGTTGCAGTCTAGGTGACCCAAGATTTAAAGAGGTGCTAAATATTTCAGAAGTGTGCCTCAAAAGAGAATATGAGCAGATTTGATAATGGTGTTACCTTATATTAGTTGATGGTGCAACTATAATGGCATAACCTTACAACCAATTGGAAAACAGATATACTATACTCTATAAAATGAATAAAGGCTATATATGCAGTTGGTTTCTTAGGGCAAGCAGTGGATGTTTGGACAATACACACCTAACATGAAAAGAAAAGGTGTAATCTTATAATTAAAATATTGCTTATTCATTTCTCAAATCTTTTCGAGTTTCCTGTCAGGGTCCGGGGTGGTGTACTTCTTTTGTCCACAGGGAGCAGCCGTGAGCAGGGTGGCGGAGGACTCCGGTGCAGCTCATCAGGCTCATTAAAGGAGGGCTCTTAAGGAGCGTGCTGTCAACCGCTCGTCGCCTGAGTGTCCCTACCAGTGTGATCATCTCCACGGTTGTGCCTCTAGCTACTGGATCTTGCTCCTAGTTCTCGCCTAGCTCATCAACACCATGTTCTCCTGATCTTCCGGTCTGCAGTAAGATCTCCGCCACTGCCACGTTAAATTCTCTGACCAAGTCTTGTATTCCACTCGTAGATTCCCTCCACGGACTACCGCCAAGATCCACCCCGTCCTGGCTGAACTCCACACGCTCCGCCGTTGCTGCTCCCGCTCCTTGCTCCTGGCTCAGATCCTGCCGCTCTACCTCCACCGCATCTCTTCCAATGAACACTCATCACTCATTCTGGACTTCTGAGTTGGTTTTCCTGCATGTGGGTCACATTGATCGCCAAAACGATGACAGAACACTCAGGCCAATCAGACCCAGCAGAGCCACTCAGAAGAACCCTCACGGAACAGCAACACCAGCTCCAGTCCCAGGAGTCCACTCTCCAAGCCCTTTTTGAGCAGCAGCAACAAACCAATCGTCATCTGGAACAAGTGGGAAGACTGCTACAGGACACCCAGGTCAGAGAACCCCCCTCGCCGCCAGCTGCGCCGCCAGCTGGCGCCACGTGTACCTCAGTCTCGCAGCAGAGACTGCACCTCGGCGAGGTTAGTTCCCCTCATCCAGAGAAGTTCTCCGGAGAGGGTGGTAGCTGCGGAGGTTTCCTCCTGCAACGTGCACTAGTTTTTAATCGGTCTCCCCAGTCTTTTTCCCACGATGGAGCTAAGATCTCGTTTATTTTAGGACTCCTCACGGGCAAGGCGCTAAGATGGTTGCAGTTTGTCCTCAAGAGCGTGGGGCGCGAGGTACTGAAGGCAGTACACCAAAACTGATGTCGGAGAGCAATTCATCGACAAGCTGAACATCAGAGCCGGAGATCACCGAAACCCAGAACCAGTCTGCTGGTGACAGCCAACGTTGGATCCCTGTTTGAGGATTTGAGACCACCACATGCTTAGCTCCATTCCGCCGATTTTGGACGTCATACTTGAGGCCAATCATCTCCAATCATCTCGAAGACTCCTGGCTGGACTGGCAGAAGCGGATAAATCGAGTACAGCGTACACCCCCGACGCGGCATTTGTCCTCCTATCAGCTGACGGTGCCACGGGCAATAGGAGACTGGCCGAGGAGGGACGCTGACGGCTTGCCGCCCGATCAGGTGTCGTGCGCCGCCGTGTTGTTCATCTGGAGCGGAGCCGGTGAGTTGGCGCGCCGGATTTGGGTCGACAAAAGTCCGGAAAACGAGTCTCGAGTCGGGCCCGTCCTCTCTCATCGCTTCCCTTCGCGACCGCCATTTCGGGACCCACGACAGCGTCGGGGGGCGCCTGCTCCAAAAGATGAACACCATTCTCAGTGCCTCGGTACTTTGTGCACTTTTCAACATGTATTATTACAGATGCTTGCCTATGGTCTTTTGGCCTATATTGACTATTATCTGCTTGAGCGTTCTGGATCAATCCGGAAGGACCACTGGCAGTCATTCGCACAGGCCAGCCATAGTCTACTATGGTGGTGGCACGATGGACTACAGGCTATTGCCCAGAGACATTCTCACTTTCTAGATCACTAGAAATACAGGACTTCCTAATCTGTCTGGGCTACAATCTCCACTGTATTCCTTTTTTCTATTGCAGCAATTCAGTGACTCTCCCTTTCTATTATATGTTAAAACCTCATTGAAAGAAAACGGCAATACTCCTAAAAAAACTTTTATCTATGTGCTCAGGCGCAATTTAATCACTCATGCTGCTTATCTCAGGCAATATACATCCAAACCCAGGTCCAGCTATTCTTAATTAGAATGTTTCTAATTTGTCATTTGCTGATTTTTGTAATCGCACATCTATGGGTTTCTTACATATTAGCCTTCGCAGTCTGTTACCCAAATTTGATTTGTTGAAATCATGGATTCATACTGCTACTCCTGATGTTCTTGCTATTTCAGAATCATGGCTTAGAAAAAGTACTGTCAATTCTGTAATTTCTATACCAGGTTACATTGTTTTCCGTCAGGACAGAGCCACCAAAGGGGGTGGTGTTGCTTTATATATTAAAGACCATCTGCAATGTACTGTTTCCCTATCAGGGTCTGTCTCTAAGCAATTGGAATTATTAGTGGTAAAGATAAAACTGTCTAATAACTTCTCCCTTTCTGTTGCTGTCTGCTACAGACCACCTTCTGCCCCTGTCTCATCTTTAACTACCCTCAGTGAACTCTTGGCCCCACATATCTCCTCTGAGTTCATTGTTTTAGGTGATCTTAATTGGGATATGACTAACCCACCGGAACTGGTTGTGCAACAATTTGATGCCCTAAACCTCTTTCAAATTATATCTGAACCCACTAGACATAACCTGAAATCTCCTTCTTCTGCCACACTGCTAGATGTTATCCTTACAAACGCTCCCTCTAATTATAAGTCTGGTGTTTTTAGCCAAGATCTGAGTGATCATTGTGCTATTGCTTGCATACGCTCTGGTTCTTCGGTTAAACGCCCACCCATGATGGTCTCTCACCGCTACCTGAAAAAGTTTAACCGAGACGCCTTTCTCCAGGACATTGCTGCAGTGTGCTGGGAAAAAAATAACACTTTTTCTACTGTACATGCTGCCTGGTCCTACTTCATATCGACTTTTGGACCGATCATCAATAAACATGCTCCGCTCATTAAACTACGAATCAAAGACCGCTGCAGTCCCTGGTTTTCCCGAGATCTCGCTGTTAATCCGTCAAAAGAACACCTTATGGCGGAAAGCCCGTTCCTCCCAGTCTCCAAGTGATTGGCTTGCTTTTCGGCAATGTAGAAACAAATGTACACAGGTAATCAGAAAAACCAAAGTCACCCATTTTCTGGATAAATTTGCATCCTGTTCCTCTGATGCCAAAACATTTTGGAAAACAGCCAAATCCATGGAAAATAAATTGACACCTCCCCTATTTCCCAGTGCTGACTTTTGGTGACACTGTTGTTACCAATAAGTTTCTTATGGCCTCTCTTTTAAATCAATATTTTGTTAATTCAGTTATTAACCTCCCAGTCATACCCCCCACCGCTGCCATTTTACATTCATCCACATGTGTTCTAGCCCGGTGAGGTTCTCCTTTAGACCCATACTGACCTCAGAGGTTTTTGAGGAACTCTCTAAGCTGGACACTAATAAGATGGCAGGTTACGACAAGTTGGACCCAAGATTTTTAAAAATTGCTGCTCCCATTATTGCTGCCCCCATCTCATGGCTTTTTAATATGTCCCTGGAGTTGTCTATCTTTCCTCCAGACTGGAAATCCGCATTGATTACTCCGCTCTTTAAAGGAGGTTCTGGCTCTGACCCCAACTGTTATAGACCTATTTCCATCCTGCCCTGCTTGGCTAAGGTCTTAGAAAAACTGGTCCACAAACAGCTCAGTCTTTTTTTGGCCTCAAATAACATCCTGTCCGAACTGCAGTCTGGGTTCCGGCCTGCCTATGGATGCACGACAGCTACTTTGAAAGTCCTAGACGATATCATTACTTCCCTGGATTCCAAGCAGATTTGTGTTGCTGCCTTCATTGACCTGACTAAAGCCTTTGACTCAGTCATCCATTCCATCCTCCTGCAGAGGCTCTCTATTATTGTCACGCATGTGATTGGTTTGCCAGCTACCTAAATCATTGACTCCAGCAAATTAAATTGGAAAATATTCTTTCTGACCCTCTCATAATCTCCAAAGGGGTGTTCCTCAAGGCTCGATCGTAGGCCCATTGCTGTTCTCCATTTACATTAATGATGTAGTCAAGTATGTCGGCAGTTCAAAGATCCACCTTTATGCTGATGATACTATCCTATACTCTGAAGGTCCTTCTCCACATTCTGCAGCATCCTCATTACAACTTAGCTTCACCTCCATTGAACAATATTTCCGTAACCTACATCTCCTTCTTAACACTAAGAAAACCAAATGCATAATTTTTAACCGGTCTCGTGCTCCCAACAATACCCCTAAAATATTTTGTGCAGATGGCACTGAACTCGAGTTTGTAAATTGTTACAAATATCTTGGTTTATGGTTGGACTCGTCCCTCTCTTTCACTACCCACATAAAACACCTACGTCAAAAGTCAAATCTCGTCTTAGCTTCCTCTATCGCAATAAGGCCTCCTTCACCCGTGCAGCTAGACACTCTCTTGTCAAAATGACCATCCTGCCCATTTTTGATTATGGCGACACCATCCCACTCCACTCAATAAGATGGACCCTCTTCACCACTCCGCTATCCGCTTCGCCACAGGTGCGCACTTCTGCACTCACCACTGTGATTTGTATAGATTAATTGATTGGACATCACTCCACACCCGATGATTTGGTTTCATCTCATTTACAAATCCATGCTCGGGATGTCACCTCCCTATCTCTCCTCCCTCCTGCACCGTCATCATTGTTCCCTCAATCTAAGGTCCAGTAATCTTATTAAATTCACCATACCCAAAGTACGTACAGTTTTTGGTCGAAACTCCTTCCATTTCTCTGCAGTTTACGATTGGAATACTATGCAAAATACCCTTAAATTCACTGTCATCACATCATTTACAGTTTTCAAACAAAAATTGCAACAGGTTTTAACCGACTCTTGCAGCTGTTAGTTTAAATATGTTGTTATATTGTATAGTTTTTATTGTTCTTGGTTGTTGTTTATTTATTTTTGATTGTGTGTTTATATAACCTTGTTTTATGTATTCATTTATTTTTTAGCACTCCATCCCCCACCCCCCTCAAAGAGCCATTGTTCTTTGGGTCAGGCCGCAGTTGTAAATAATAACTTGTTCTTAATTGTTTGCCTGGGTAAATAAAGGTTAAATAAAAAAAAAAAAAGGGCAGAAGCCCGATTTTCTGACTGCAGGCATTTTGGTGGTTCTTACGAAGAGTTTTTAAAGGAATTTAAGCAGACCTTCTCGACCGAGACCGATCAGACCGGTGTGTCTCGCCGGTTATGGGGACTTAGGCAAGGGAACAGCCCTGTATCAGATTTCTCCATTGAGTTTCGCACGTTAGCAGCCGCGTCCGGATGGGGCCCTGTAGCCTTGAAAACGTTTTTTTTCAAGCCTTGAATGAGTCCTTAAAGGACGAACTGGCAGTCCTGGAAGAACCAGGGACTTTGAACGACCTGATTTCCCTGGCCATTAGGTTGGACAATCGAAATAGAGAGAGAGAGACGGAGGAAAGATCACGGCCTTTTCTAGCCAGGCCCAGTCGGCCCAGGCAATCGCCTAGCCAGTCCTCTCCAGAGCCCGAGGCCATGCAGATTGGCCGGGCCCGACTATCCCCGGAGGAGCTGCAGCGGCGTCTGTACAGTGTCTGTACTGCGGCTCCCCGGATCATTTCGTCGCCTACTGTCCGGTTCGGCCAAAAGAGAAGGTCCGACGGTCTTGAGGTAAAGACCGCCGGGCCAGCTGACAAGTGTTAAGTCTCCTCGCTTCTCCCTACCCGCCATGATTACGGTCCACAACCATCGCGACAAGCTATCCGTGCTGGTCGACTCGGGGTACGAAAGAAACTTGATCGACCAGGAATTCGTGAAGTCCATCGTGAAGTCCTTTCCTTTTACTCGGTTTCCCCTGGCTCCAGAGACACAATCCCGAGATTAACTGGTCAGAGTGCCATATGGAGTCCTGGTCCACAATGTGCTTGTCCTCGTCTTCAGTCTGCCGTGCCATCTCGCCCGCCCCTAGTAGCACCCGAGGAACCTGGTCCGATCGATCTTTCACAAGTGCCCAGAGAATACTATGACCTAAGACAGGTTTTCAACAAGAGCAGGGCTTTATCCTTACCGCCACATCGCTCCTATGATTGCGCCATAGAGCTTCTTCCCAGAGCCCCGCTACCGTCCAGCAGACTCTACAATATCTCACGCACCGAGAGACAAGCTATGGAGACATACATCAATGAATCACTGGCCGCTGGCATCATTCGCCCTTCCTCCTCACCCCTGGGGGCCGGTTTCTTCTTTGTGGGCAAGAAGGATAAGAATCTCCGCCCTTGCATCGACTACCGTGGCCTCAACCTCATCACCGCAAAGAACAGGTATCCCCTTCCCCTCATTTCTTCAGCATTTGAACCCGTCCACGAGTCCACCATCTTCACCAAGCTTGATCTCCGGAACGCATATCACCTGGTCTGGATACGCCAGGTTGATGAGTGGAAGACCGCTTTCAAGACCCCGCTTGGCCATTTTGAATACCTCGTCATGCCCTTTGGCTTTGTAACGCTCCCGCAGTCTTCCAAGCACTAGTAAACGATGTCCTTCGGGACTTCCTCAACATCTCTGTCTTTGTCTACCTTGATGACATCATCATCTATTCACGGAACCCCTCCGAACATTGCCGTAATGTCCGCCTGGTGCCGCAGCGTCTCCTGGCGAATCGCTTATTCGTCAAAGCTGAGAAGTGCGAAATTCACAAACGGTCCGTCACGTTTTTGGGATACATCCTTGAGAGTGAACAGGTTTGACCAGACCCCGACAAGATCAAGGCCGTCCTGGACTAGCCTGTTCCTGAGACCCGCAACCAGGTCCAACGCTTCCTCAGGTTTGCCAACTTCTACTGCCGATTCATCCGCAATTGCAGTCAGACAACCGTTCCCCTAACAGCCTTGACCTCAACCAAGACAACTTTCACCTGGACTCAAGAAGCCAACGCCGCGTTCATCGCTTTAAAGGAAAGATTCTCACAGGCACCAATCCTGATCCATCCGGGACCCTGCAAACAATATACCCTGGAGGTCGACGCTTCCGACACAAGATCACAATGCTCGGATTCTGATGGGAAGCTTCACCCCTGTGCCTTTTTCTCCCGACGTTTGTCACCTGCAGAGAAGAATTATGATGTCAGTGACCAGGAACTTTTGGCCATTAAGTTGGCACTTGAGGAGTGGCGTCACTGGCTGGAGGGCACCGAGCAACCCGTGCTGGTCTGGACCGACCACAAGAATCTGTCGTATCTACAGTCCGCCAATCGCCTGAATTCTCGACAGTCTCGCTGGTCCTTGTTTTTCTCTCGTTTTAATTTGTCCATCTCTTATCGCCCAGGCTCCCAGAACACGAAACCAGACGCCTTGTCCTGACAATTCACTCCCGTTGAATCAGTGGAGGGACTAGCTCCCATCCTTTCCCCCAGTTGCACCATAGGCTCCCTCTCCTGGGATGTCGAGGGGCTCGTTGCTCAGGCTCAGCGACGGGAACCCGATCCAGGCACGGGGCCACAGGGAAGGACCTACGTCCCTTCCTCAGTCCTTTCTCGCCTAATTCACTGGTTTCATTCAGCCAAGTTCTCAGCCCATCCCGGGACCAGCCGCACCATCGCGTTGATCACCAGATGCTACTGGTGGCCATCCGTCCACAAGGACGTCAGGGAATAAATTCTCGCCTGTCCCATCTGCGCTCGCAACAAGTCTTCCCATAGACCCCCTGGTCTTCTACAGCCTCTCGCCATACCCAAACGTCCCTGGTCCCATATTGCGTTGGATTTCGTGACAGGCCTGCCCGTATCACAGGGAATGACCACCATCCTCACCATCGTCGACCGCTTCTCCAAGTCATGTCATCTTGTACCGCTCAGAAAGCTCCCCTCTGCGTTCCAGACAGCTCAGCTTCTCGTCAAACACGTATTCCGTCTCCATGGCATTCCACAGGAAATCCTGTCCAATCGAGGTCCCCAGTTCATATCCCAGGTGTGGAAACAATTCTGCTCGGCCCTAGATGCGAAGGTCTCCCTGACATCGGGCTACCATCCCCAGACAAACGGGCAAACCGAGCGCATGAACCAGGAGCTCGAGGCCGCGCTCCGATGCCTAACCTCCGATAACCCGGCTGAATGGAACAAGTATCTTCCATGGGTGGAGTATGCACCCAATTCCCAGGTCTCCGCTGCAATAGGTCCCTCTCCATTTGAAGTCTCGTTAGGTTATCAACCGCCGCTGTTTCCGAACGACGAGAAGGAGATTGCGGTCACGCGGCCACCATTCGGCCACCGGACTGGCCCGTTTGAACTATTTGTGCATATCCACAAGCAGACCCATGAGCCCTGACAAGTCCTGCCTCAGGAGGTTGATCATGTCACCAGACAAGTTGCCCCTAGTGGAGAGGGAAAGGACGATAAGGTAAAGTAATGTTGTTCATCTTGTCCAGTTTCTGGATGCAGAGGTTGAGGAAATCTAGTTTGTCCTCGAGGGCTGATGCACTGTTCCAGTTTTGGTTTTGAATGTTCCAGATGTTGCTACCCCCCACAATGTTGTAATCCAGTGGTGGTGGCGCAGCTGCCTGACCAGCCCCAGCATCTAGGGCCTGCTGAGTCATTATGGCTGCGTATTGAGCCATTTTGTCCCGCTGGCAAACCAAAGGAGGTCAGAGAGCACATTATATCTTTCCAGTCACACGTCAACAACACCATCCGGTCAGCCTACTTCTACCTCCGAAACATCAACCGCCTCCGCCCCTCACTCACTCCCAACAGCGCCGCAATCCTGGTTCATTCACTTGTTACTTCCCGTTTGGACTATTGCAACTCCCTTCTGTTTGGTCTCCCCCACAAACTCTTCCATAAACTCCAACTGGTTCAGAACGCTGCTGCTTGTATCATCACCAAAACTCCTTCCATCTGTCACATCACCCCCATTCTTCACCAACTAACTAGCTTCCCATCAAATAACGTATAGTCTACAAAATCCTTCTCAAAACATTCAAAGCAATCCATAACCTGCCCCCCCCCCATATCTGTCTGACCTCATCCATACCAATATCCCCACCCGGTCTCTCAGATCTGCCTCCTCCATCAACCTCACCGTCCCCCCAGCTCGCCTGTCCACCATGGGGGCTAGGGCCTTCAGCCGCACCGCCCCACGTCTCTGGAACAGACACAGCTTCTTTCCCCAGGTTGTCGCTCTGATGAACTCACACCACTCATAGAGTCACTGGGCAATAATATCCTGTTCTTGCCACTTAAACGTTGTTAGTCACCTGAATGTTGTTAGTCACTCAAATGTTGTACTGTACAGAGGCTGAGATCAACCGGAGTCAAATTCCTTGTTTGGCATGCACAAACTTGGCTAATAAATCTGATTAGGATTCCTTCCTGAGATTATTCCTCACATAGTAAGACTTGGAAATTACTTACGACTCTGAACAGGAATAATGGTCCCTCTCTTCCAAAGCACCAGCATCACCGCAATTTCCGCTGCTGTTTAAGTAGGGTTCAAAAACATAACAGGGGAGTTCAAAATCATGACATACTTTTCAAGCATGAAAGCCTACCCATTCGTGTTGACCGGTTCATTGCTTGTCATCTTCCCTTCATTGAAAAAAACATGCAGATTTGATCTGCAAAACAAAAAATGTGGGTGACGCTACGACTGTCATAGGGCCTGACAATGTCTCCATTACTTCTCAGAGTGAAGTAAACAAAAGAAAAATCTATGCTCATCCTAGAGAGGAGTCAGATGCAGCAGCTAACAGTCTTCCAATGGATGACAATGCAGTTGAAAACTGGAGCGGTTTAATGGTTCCACCCAGAAAAAGGACGATAAGTTAATATCGCTCTCCTTGTCCTGAATGGATGCATATAGATACATGTGAGCTGGAAAAAAGTCAAGGAACCATTGTAGAAAAACGGGAACCATCAACAGCCTGTTAAACTTGCCAAATGAAAAGTCTCTGTGCTAAACACTTTTGCATTTGATGCTGTTTTGCAGTGCTTATGCTTTTCGTTTAGTGAAAGCTTTTCATTTGAAAAGACTGCGGAACGGAATGATTGTGGGAACCAATTCCTCCACCTGGTGAAAACCATCACTACACAGGGTGTGGTTCTATACAATGCAGTGATGCTTGATTGTTGAAACACATTGTTTGATAATGTACCTTTTGACACAAAGTTATTGTTTCTTCTCCAGGCTGTCATCAATTTCACATACATGTATTAATTATTGTATTAATTTAATGTTTTGCAATGGACGATAGGTTCACCAGGTGTTTAGGTTGTGGCGAGCCTTTTTTCACATCCAATGTAATTTAAGAAATAATCATTTAGGCTTATTGAATAATAAGGAAATTAACGAATGAGCATGAGAACATGTTTAGAGAAATATGCTCATACTTAAAGCCATTTCCCTCAGTGAAAACGGTAAGAAGGTTTTCTGTTGGGTAGCAAAAAAGCCACAATAATGTAACACATTTACCTGAAGTTTGCCCTGCATCAGTGGCATTCCAGCATTTTGAAATATGCCACGAACAAAGAAATATAGAAAACCAAACTGGAATTTAAACAAATTGGGTGATTGCTGAGCGTCATAGCAGGAGTCAAGCCGCGTTGAACCGCATCCAAAACAAATGGAGTACAACATGAGCATGAGTATTTACCGCGGTGACGTAATCACCAGAAATTAAATGTGTAATAACTATAAAATCGTAGCAGCAAAAATGAAAGTTTTTACAGCACAATCCAGCGCAAACAAAGCAGTACCATTTTGGTTCCATTTTGCAGTAGATGGGGGGCTGGGTGACGTCCTCACCAGAAATCAAATATGTAATATCTATAGAACCGTAGCAGCACAAATGATAGTTTTTGCAACACAAACCAGCACAAACAAACTGTACCATCTTGGGTTTATTTGGAGCAGATGGGAGGGCTGGGTGAACTTTGGATAACCTGAAAAATAATCATAACTAAAACCTAGTAGCACAAACGAAAATTTTTACAGCACAAACCAGCACAAACTCAGCACAAATAAAACAGACTATTCCCCTTACATTTTACGTGCGGTGGGGGGGACAGCACTCAAATTTGTGATGATAAAAAACCTCTCATGCTGGTAAAAAAGTCTGTTTAAAATGACATTCAAAACAAAATTTTGAGGTAGAAGCAACTTAGAATTATTTCAAAATTGGCATCTGGCTACTTGCTATAAGAACTTCGCTAATTTTTCTTTTCACTTATTTCCCCATCTTTTTGACTGTTGTACAACACTGTGACAGCTATTGGAAAAAATAAAAAATCACCACCTTTTTGGCAGCATGTTTGCAGCAGCACTGCTTTTGTTAAGGAGAATGACTGATGCTTGACTGTGATGGTAGACTGCAGGGTACTTGTGTTTTGCACCTTAACAAATTGCAGTTTTGTCAGTTTTTGGCGAAACAGAAGTGATCGGCTTTCAAGCAGCTTGCAATCGCGAAAACTACAGGAACAGGTGGCATTTGGGGACAAACTGACAAGGAAGTGACTGGTGAGTGGTGTTTAAATAGGAGCTGGCTGACGAGCAGAAACAGGTGCAGCTGATTGAGTTGATGAGTGGGCGTGGCTGTGACTGATTGACTGTGGTGGAAGGTTACCAACTGGGTGATGTAGCACAGCAAACCATAGCGCTCGTGATTTGATGAATGTCTATGACCAATTTAAAGGCGTTTGATAAGAAGTACCGTAATTATCGGACTATAAGTCGCTTTTTTTTTCATAGTTTGGGTGGGGGGGCGACTTATACTCAGGAGCAACTTATGTGTTTTTTTTTCAAAAAATTTAAAATAAATAAATAAAATGAAACCGCGATAAACGAACCGCAATGTCGCAAGGGATTACTGTAATCTGAATTTCAAGTGACGACAGCAGCGCGACGTCGCGTCAGCAGCAGCTCGTCGAGTCAATCTTTGTCCTTTATGTAAACAACCGCCGCGCTGCTGACGCAGCGTCGCGCTGCCTCGTCGTTATTCCACAGATCTACTATATAACTATATTGTAGCGTTAACAAAGTTCAAGGAAAGACGTGGGTTTGGTAAACGGCTCTGTATTTAACAAAACAAATTCACAGGCGTGTGGCGGCGTGGACTTCCAGCCACGGAAGTGGAAGAGAGCTCCATACAATAGGACCGGGCGTGCGTAAAAGCCATGACCGAGCCCCATCCACCGTCCTCGGACAGCCACCCGGCTGAGCGCCGGCCCTCGACTTTCATCCACGGAGGGGAAAGACAGCTCGGTAGAGTAGGACCGGGCGTGCGTAAAAGCATTGTCCGAGCCCCGTCCACCGTCCCTGGCGCTCAGCCGGGTGGCTGTCCGAGGACGGTGGATGGGGCTCGGTCATGGCTTTTACGCACGCCCGGTCCTATTGTATGGAGCTCTCTTCCACTTCCGTGGCTGGAAGTCCACGCCGCCACACGCCTGTAAGTTTGTTTTGTTAAATAAAGAGCCGTTTACCAAACCCACGTCTTTCCTTGAACTTTGTTAACGCTACAATATAGTTATATAGTAGATCTGTGGAATAACGACGAGGCTGACGTCAGGGCGCACGCGCGGCGATGTTGACAAAGGACGAGGAATTTGATCGATGGATTTAATGATTTAGAGTGCACAGATGGTTTGATAACATTATTGCTTATATAATAGTTATTTGATATATAATTTATATATCGTTATATGGGCCTGTGGAATATTTTTAAGTGCAAGAGCACGCATTGTTGACAAAGGACGATTGATGGATTTAATGAATTGGAGTGACGCAGAGGGCTTTATTAACGTGTTATTTATGTAATAGTTTTTTGAATAACTCCGAATTTTACGTCAGGGCCTGTTAGGGTTTGCAGAATATCTTCATCGTATGATTATGTTGGAATGTAACCTGTAATAATTTACCTAGCTTGTCCTGTCTTACCAAAAGTAGTAGACCAAAGTGCTAAGATATTTTCACCTGATTGACTAGCTGCAGAGGAAGCAATCAAAGTTGCTTTGTTTCCACAAAGTCGTAAAAGGCCCCCTGCTATGCTTTGATCAGCAGGGGAGCGTCTTCACCCCATCCTGGGTTCTCACACCCCCACTTTCAACCCCACTGTGTTTCTTCTCAATAAATATGCACCTGATGAGGCCTGACTTCAGACTTCATTCGACCATCGCTGTAAGCACAGCGACGAGTGAACTCTCCGCCTGCAGGTGTTTGAAACGACTAACTTGTCTCCAGTGTGGTTCTTGCAAAATAAGTTAGAGTGAACACTACCCTAACATTTTGGTGCCGAAACCCGGGACCCTCATACCCGCCATCTGGCTGACGGAGGACGACGCGCTGTACACCGTCGACGGGCCAGCGTCCATTAGGAGGACCTGGTAAAGAAAGACCTGGGAAGGAAATCCTTCGCTGGGCCAGCGTCTTAGGTCTGCCTTCGTCTGACAGAGGTGGATTGACGGGACCCGGCAGTGCAACGAACCAGGGGACAAGTAAGTTAACGCCCTAAAGTTGTGTGATTGTGTTGTTGTGAAACGCGTAAAAGGTAGAGGTGCACGGAATATAGCTTGGGTTCGAGTCCCAGGGGAAGTAACAGACTAAGAAAAGCAGAGCTTCTTTTTCGTTCATCGAAGAAGTGCGTAGATTCTTCTTTGTCTGTTCTTCCAAGCTGAGGGATCTGGCTTGGGTTAGAGTCCCAGTGGAAGGAACGTGCTAAGAAACACGGAGCTTCTTTTTTGTTAATCAAAGAAGGGTGTAGATATTTCTTTGTACGTTTCTCCGGCCAAAGAACAGCTTGGGTTCAAGTCCCAGTGGAAGGAACGGGCTAAGAAAGAACAGAGTTTCTTTTTCCTAATTGAAGAAGGGCGTAGATTCTTTTTTCTGTCCGTTCCTCCAAGCTGTGTTGGAGGGTTTTACACCCATCCTGGATAGGCCTAAAAATAAAAAGCGCTGGTGTTTGTGTGGTTGAGAGTGCGACTGGTAGGATAAATTGACTGCAAAGAGAATTTGGTGGAAGGTCAATTTAAACCTGCATTGAGGATCCTCAAAGAAAATAAAAATATAAATAGATTGTATAAACCTAAAATACCTAATTAAGATGGGAAACAAAACCGGTAAATCCCTAGCTCTTGAAGGAGATGAGAAGTACATGGCGAGTAAATTTCTTAATTGTATGCAATACATGCCAAAGTGGAAGAAAAAGTATGGAGTAGAAGGGAAGTTGAAAGTTGAAGTGTGGAAGGTAGTGGTTGATGTTTTGGAGGAGAGTGTGAATAGGAAGTCAAAGGGACTGAAAAAGAAAAGTAAAGAGAAAGAATTGATTTGTGCTAGAATGTGGTTGAATGCTTCACAAGAGAGAAGAGAACAAATCCAAAAGACAAAAGATAGAAAGTTGAAAAGTGATGAGGCTGCGACTATGTTTGTCAGGCCGGAAGACAATGAGGCCACAGTGCGCAGGCGCACTGTCCCGGCCACGGCTCCAGCCGCAGCTGGGAATGCAGCTCAAGCGGAGCAAGCGGGATCATCCGCTTGTATGCAAAACTTGTATCCAGGTTTAACAGACCTGCACCCTCCCCCATATAACAGAAAAAAAAATCAGGGTCACATTACTAGAAGTCCTGTACAAACACGAAGTTTGACCACTGCTGCTAGATTTTCCCAAAATTTGGACAATGTTGATGTGTGCCCAATGATACAGGTGCCAAACCCTATTGTAGGGGAAGGCCAACCTCCACATACGTATGTTTTTCGGCCATGGACTTTGGAAGAGGCAAGAAAAGCAGTTGAAGGGGTTACCCCTGTTGCCGAAGACCCAGATAAATGGGCTGAAGACATGGCTGGAATCATACATTCCTATAGACTGAATGGGCATGAAGCAGGAGAAGCTGCAATGTCTTCCTTGGGAAAGGACTGGGCAAAAGTTAGAGGTCATTATACGGGTAGAAATAATCAAGGGCCCTTTCCCTATCCCGTTGAGGGAAATCAATTGGTAGGAGAGTATGCAGCACAATGGAATGATCTTGTGCAAAGAGTGCGAACTGTATTTCGAAAACGAGCGAATTATGGTCATTTGGCAGGAATTAAACAGAAGCTATGAGGAAGTGGTGTAGCTGTTTGGAAGGGCACGCGCTTATGCGTTTCCCTGGCTAATCAACATTATTTAACTGATAAGGGGATGGGCAAAGGAACCATCTGCTACAGGACTTAAGGTCCGTTCCTCCAGTAACCAAGATCAGAGAATTTCCGATAAAACAGGAGGCAATAAATGGGATAGCCTCTGTCATAAATGGTCTTTGGTCAGGAGGAGTCATTCGGAAGTGCTCAAACACTTCTCGCAAACACTCTTATTTGCCCAATTCAAAAGGGCAATAAAATTAACTGGTGAATGATACAATATATGCAAGAAGCAGACGAAGAACAGTCCCTGGCAGATTACATGATCAGAACGCTCAGACTGACAGAGGTGTCAAATGCAAATTTACTGCCGCCTGATCTTTCATCCTCACAGGTCGACAACGCCGTCATACCAGGAGACTGGGTCTACATCAAAGTCATCAAAAGAAAGAGCTGGGCCAGCCCACGGTGGGAGGGACCATTCCAAGTCCTGCTGACTACCCCCACCGCAGTAAGGAGGACCATTCCAAGTCCTGCTGACTACCCCCACCGCAGTAAAGATAGCTGAACGGCCCAGCTGGATTCACCTCAGCCACTGCAAGTTGCAGAGAGTGCTGGACCCCTAATTCGGAGTGGGGGGAAGTCTGACTTCAAAGGAGTCCTATCGTTTAGGGTGGGACGTCTCAATGTTGGTGAAGAAAACAACGATCCCCACTCCGCTAGGCGAGGGGATGTCCCGGTGTCTCTGCCATCCTAGTAGCAACGGGGCTCCATATGCCAGATGGATCCTCTGCTGCGTTGTGGTTGGAGCGTGCTATGGTCTATGGACTCAACTGGACAGACCACTTGACAATGTTGACCGTGGAAAACGATGGTCACACGATGAGAACTTTGAGGACTGGTCATGGGACCCGAGAAACCCATACGAAACCAACACGTGGTACCGCTACGTCAAATTCACTGTGAGATCGCACACACAGGAGGGCTGCTATGTGTGTTCCAAACTCCCTCCGTCCTCCACACAAGTTCACTTGGAGGCCAGAGCAATGAATGTCACTGAAGCGAAATGCATGGCATCCATGGGAGGAGTTGGATATCAACACCGTGCTGTCGCAGTCAGTGAGGCCGACCCGTCCCGCCCTGGACTTGCGGAAGGTACCTGTGATCAGCTTTTCTGGACAAATCTCAATGTGACTGTTAAAGGACGAACACTGCCGCAGGTGGCCTTCACAGACCGGCCACCTGGAGTGAACTATACGTGTTACATCCAAGGAAGTGAGACCCACAAATGCATTGACAGTGACTGCTCTCCAGGAGGGAACTGGATGGGAGCTTTGGACATCGCCACTGAGTGTCAGGATAAGAGAGCCATTTCAGGTGGTGAGGGCTCTCCGACCAACATGGCTGCACCATCAAACGGAACATACTTCATACAGAACGGCTGGTGGCTTTGTGGTCACAAGGTTTATCCGATGCTGCCCGCCAACTGGACAGGAGTGTGTGCACCAGTGTGGGTGACAGACCACACCTACAGGATACAACATCGTCAGCTGACGACAGCACACAACTCTTCTGGACGTCGCCGCAGGGCGATTACAACCTTTGACCCCCATGACCCTGTCTGGGGTGCAAATGTTCCGGACGACCATAAAATATGGCCTGTCGGAAACAAAGTTGTTCATGCGCTTTTTCCTTGGATCGGAGTTGGAAAACAATCTCTCTTCATCGAGACACTGAACTATCGTTTTCAATCCTTTGTGAACCTCTCACTGCAAGTCGATGATGGACAAAATAGAGAGATCCAGGCTATTAGACTAATGGTCTTGCAAAACAGGATGGTTCTGGACTTGTTGACGGCAGCACAAGGTGGTGTGTGCCACATCATTGGGACTTCCTGTTGCACATACATTCCAGGAGATAACGACACGCACATCAAGGAAGCCATGAACTCACTGAGGAATTTACAGCAGGCCATGTCGGAGGATAACATCCCACATCAATGGGATTTCTTTTCATGGCTATTCTCTGGCGCGTGGTGGCAGTTGCTGTTGAAACTTGTGACTCCTGTGCTTGCTGTGCTGGTATTGTTGTGCTTGTTTACGACCTGTGTTATCCCGTGTTTGAAGTCTGCTGTGACAAGGTTTGTGTCTTCTACCGTGGCACAAGTGCATATACAACTTCTTAGAGATGACGGATGTGATGACTATGATGTGCTGCGAGACGTGGATTGCGTAGATGCTGTTTAGCTCAGCATTCTTTTACAGAAACTTGATGATTTGACCATCGAAAATGCCTTGCAAGTGATGGGTACAATGATGTACTGTTTCTGTGTTTTTCTTTTTCTTTTTTTATTGATAACATTCTGGTCGCCTAAGGCAGAGGGGCCGTGTAACTCTTTTCCTGCATTTAATCTGGCCGCAGGTTTTTCAGTTGCACACGAAATTTGGACTGGAGCATTGAGGGAAATACCTCGTCTTCACTGGAAATTATTGCTGTCATTGTATTTTCTTTCTTATGTTTGATTGATCGGGTTTGACATACTCATATGATAAAACAGGGGGGATATGTTAGGGTTTGCAGAATATCTTCATCGTATGATTATGTTGGAATGTAACCTGTAATAATTTACCTAGCTTGTCCTGTCTTACCAAAAGTAGTAGACCAAAGTGCTAAGATATTTTCACCTGATTGACTAGCTGCAGAGGAAGCAATCAAAGTTGCTTTGTTTCCACAAAGTCGTAAAAGGCCCCCTGCTATGCTTTGATCAGCAGGGGGGCGTCTTCACCCCATCCTGGGTTCTCACACCCCCACTTTCAACCCCACTGTGTTTCTTCTCAATAAATATGCACCTGATGAGGCCTGACTTCAGACTTCATTCGACCATCGCTGTAAGCACAGCGACGAGTGAACTCTCCGCCTGCAGGTGTTTGAAACGACTAACTTGTCTCCAGTGTGGTTCTTGCAAAATAAGTTAGAGTGAACACTACCCTAACAGGGCCGTTCTCAGCTCTTAGTTTGTGTTTATGTCACGTTAGCATACCTATCGTTTAGCCTGTTGTTGCTCGTTCATGACTGTTCTTGGTGTTGGATTTTGTCGAATAAATTGCCCCCCAAAATGCGACTTATACTCCGGAGCGATTTATATATGTTTTTTTTCACTTTTTTGGTCATTTTATGGCTGGTGCGACTTATACTCCGGTGCGACTTATAGTCCGAAAATTACGGTAGTCGGGCTGTTTGCTCTTTATGACTGTTTTATAGATATACTGCATTGCATTGAGACACACAAAGGCTACTTTTTGTATTTTATAAATTTGGAATTTTTAGTAAATCCAATTTTTGTGTGTGTATGTAAATATACACATTTTATATTAAATGCAACCACAGTCTGCCTGGTGTATGAACCCAGTGCATCTGCAAAATGACCCGCAAGCGCAGAAACAGAGACGTCACTCACAACATAGGGTGTACAGGAAGTAAATAGGGTCCAGTGCCTCTAGGGCAGGGGTTACCAACATGGTGCCCGCGGGCACCAGGTCGCCCGTGAGGTCCGCAGGACTGTTCTAAAATTAGCTCAAATAGCGGCACTTGTCAGGGAGCTGCATCTATTTATTTTACAGTCAAACCTCGGTTTTCGAACGTCCTGGTTCAACAAATCGGAATTCGAACGAAAAATTCGAGATTTTTTTGCTTCGGTTGTCGAACAAAATTCGGATAGTCGAACCTTGCGAGATGAGCCAGGAGGACCCGAGAAAACCCGACCGCGCGGCCTGGATGCCGACTGACTCCGTTGTTATTGTATTTTCGTTACTTTGAGGATTGTATTAACCCCTAATCATGCCTCCGAAGAAAGCAAGTGGGAGCAGTAAAGCCATTCTAAAACACAAAGACACTCCTAAAGCAATGGGACAGTGAGCGCCTGGCGCGCTGCGGTTGCGCGATCGGACCAAATTAAGCTCCCTGCGCAAGGAGGTTCACTTAAATTTTGGAAAGTACATCATGACTTTTTTGTCTTGAAACGGATTAATTTTTTTTCCATTATTTGTAATGGGAAAAATAGATTTGGAATTCGACCGATTCGCTTCTCGAATCGTCTTCTGGAACGGATTGTGGTAAAAAACCAAGGTTTGACTGTATTTTTGCTATTCTTGTTAAAATCACACTTACATCTGAACTGGAAATGACAATAATAACACATAGTGAAAGCCAAATTGAGCAAATTGGCTATTTCAGAAGTGTGTGTCTAACTGGTAGCCCTTTGCCTTAATCAGTACCCAGGAAGTAGCTCTCGGTTTAAGAAAGGTTGGTGACCCCTGCTCTAGGGGCTCATCTTTTTATCATCTATCTACAGAGGAGCAATGCCGGGGGTAGACATTTTTTGGGGAAATGACGTTAAGCTTTGTGATCTGCTTACTTCTAAAGTCAATGTCATGTCTTTGCCGCGCACAGACAGAGACAGAGACAGAGAGAGAGAGAGAGTGTCAGGCCCGGCGGCGTTCAGAATTGTCGAGCAAACAGGCAAGGTCGGGAACGGGAGTCAGAGTCAGAAGGCAGACAGTGAGGGTATAGTATTGCAGACGAACTGACAAAAGCTGTGCCCAAATTTGCAGGCTGCATCCACCGAGGCCAGTTTGAAGGCAGGCCTGGAAGCTCCGCATCCGTGGACCACATTATCTGTGGCGAATTTGGACAAGCGGACTAACTCTGTACAAATTAATAGGCAGCGTCCTTCAATGCATATTATGGCGACGACGTGGCTTCATTTCCGGTGCGAAAAGGCCGCACCGTCGGTGTTTTCAAATTTGTGCAGGCTTCGACAACCAAGCTTTCTGGTCTGGTTTCTATGGAGACCGGCCGAATTAAGAGAGAGAGCGCAATGATAGGCAAGACAAAACAAAGACAAACCTACAATATGTGGGAAGATGATTTTTCATTCAATGTCATTATTTTGTTGTTAACATATTCCATTATGTGATGAATAAAGATTTTCAATTTAGAATATTTCATCCGTCCAACTCTAGAATGTGTTGGTTTAGGGTCCCCTTTAATATTCAGAGCGCATTGTATCAAATTAAAGATTAAAGATTAAAGTCCCAATGATCGTCACACACACACCTGGGTGTGGTGAAATTTGTCCTCTGCATTTAACCCATCCCCGTGTGATTTTTAATCCATCCCCTGGGGGAGAGGGGAGCAGTGAGCAGCAGCGGTGCCGCGCTCGGGAATCAGTTGGTGATCTAACCCCCCAATTCCAACCCTTAATGCTGAGTGCCAAGCAGGGAGGCAATGGGTCCCATTTTTATAGTCTTTGGTATGACCCGGCCGGGGTTTGAACCCACAACCTTCCAGTCTCAGGGCGGACACTCTACCACTAGGCCACTGAGCTGGTCATTGGATGTCTGCGCAGCATGTGTCAATCATCAAATAATGTGTTCCTAATTGTTTGAAACCTCGCAAGTAGAATGCCTACAATGTACTAGTCTCACAAGCCAAAGTAATAACTTAAACCTAACGATGTTATTCTAAAAATAGGCAACATCAGCACAGTTTAATCCAGAAAAAAACAAGGAGAATACTGGGATCAGTCATTACCTACAAGCCTGTTACATCATCAAAACAGGAGACGGCCAACCAGAGCTGAGGAGTTGGAGAGTGTCCAAGAAACTCTCAGAAGACAATAAAAATTAGTAGAGGGAAGGAGGAATCGAAAGGAAAAGAAGATAGGCCAGAGAAAGTAGTTGAACTCTTTTAATCGCTACTTCCCAGGGGGTTAGGTCTTCCAAAGTGTCGCAAATCAAGGGTCGTTTGGTTGTAAGGATGTGAGAGCAGGTGTCTGTAGGGTGAGTCTTTGGGAGTGTGAATGTGATTCTTGTGTGTGTGATTAATGTATGAAGCGTGTGAAGGGTGTGTGGGATGTGTGTGTGTGGTTCTGCAACAGACAGAAATACAACACGTAAGTCAACGCCCAACTTCTGATGTCACACGACACAAGTAGACGGCACACATTACATAACTAACTGCGCGTAACAATTCCGCTATACTAAATAACCATAAATGAAATACTCTCGGCAACACACCAAACATAAGTCATCGAGACAACAAAATACATTTGCTGGCGACCGTTAGTCGCCGTGCCGCTGCGTAACGGCTACTCGTACGATGCGAGGACAAACTTAAAGGAGCGTGCCGGAGCTGTCAATCAAACGGCGCGCACACGAAGCAAACCGCGATCGGGCAAACGGCACAACAGTGGACAGTAGTAACAATGAAATGTATATACCGTATTTTTCGGACTATAAGTCGCGTTTTATTTTTCATAGTTTGGGTGGGGGCTGACTTATACTGAGGAGCGACTTATATGTGAGTTTTTTTCATAAATTTTCAAACTTTAAAAAAAGTGAAACCGCGATAAACGAACCGCGATGTAGCAAGGGATTACTGACATCTCATCTAAAAGTCAGGAAGTCATCACCTCCTCCCCCACCGTCTGTTGTCTTCCGGGTTAGAGCACGCTGGCGTCAGATTTGTTGACTGCCGCTTCTGTCCCGGACCGTGTCCGTTACTTGTTTTTCGTTTTCCCGTTTTCAGTGCACCCGTCTCTTTTTTTATTTTTCTCGTGTTGTCTTCCATCCACCTCGCATCCCCGCAGCTCCGCTCTCACCTATCTGTTTCCTCTCCCTCGGACTACCAGCTACGTTAGCCAGCTAGCCAACAGCCAACTGGCCAAAACCACCACCGGACCCTCCTGCCTCCCGACTCGGAGCCTGTGGCCGCCTGCTGTGGACTCGACGGCAGCTCTGGCCCGGCTCTCTGGCCTTCTGTCCGGCGTCCTCGGGGGACGGGCTCCACTCCCTGCGGGCTCGCCAACCGTGGCTCTGCTGTGTGCCGCCGTGGTGCGTTGGGGCCTGCCGTTCGAGCGGGTGCAGTCGAGGTCGACTGGCATCACCACCTGGTCCACTGCTGCTTCCACACGAGGCTGGGATCCTTCGCCGTCGCCGCTACATCTGGACCGGCATTTCCCCGATGGCTCACCCATCTCCTCTTTTTGGACTACCAACCCCCCGTCACCCCCACCTCCCGTACTGGCAACCTCAACAACCTCCGCTCCCGCCCCTCCTGCTCCTCCATCCATCTCCTTTGCACTGCTGACCGATGTCCTGTTAACTATAACCTACTGCTCTGTGCTGTGTGTGCATATGTTCCGTGCGCTCTACACTGTAGAGCGAATACTCCTTGCGCACACTCTTCCAGTGATACCACCACTCCCAACTACTGCAGTGGATGTCTAATTACCCTATAATCTAGTACAGCCAAAAGAAAAGCATGTTCCCTGGTGTCACACTTGGTAACGCACCGTGCCCCCCCCCAGGGGGGTGCGCCTCACTATTTGAGAAGGACTGCACTAGTGGCATCAGCCATCAGGGCTAGTTTGCTGCAATAATGCTGACCGATTGCAGGAACAATCATGATGATCTAACACAGGTGTGAAACTCCAGTCTTCGGGGGGCCGCATTCCTACATGTTTTCCAAGTTTCGCTCGTTAAACACACCTGATTCAATGATCAGGCTCCTGCAGAACGTGAGGATGAACTGATCGTTTGAATCAGGTGTAACCTTGGCGGCGTCCATCTGGAGCTGGGCTTTAGCAACGATATAGCCCACAAAGGTAGATCTTGGCAACATGAAATTCATACTTCTCACCTTTAACAAAAATACTATTTTCAAGAAGCCTCTGGAGCACCCTGCGTGCATGGAGTTTATGCTCAGAGCTGGAACTAGAGAAAATCAAAATGTCATCAAGATACACAAACACAAATTTGCCAATCGTATCACGCAAAAGATCATTCTCCAGAGCCTGGAAGACCCGGGAGCATCGGTCAAACCAAAAGGTATAACCAGTTACTCATAATGTCCCCTGTGACTGTTGAAGACAGTCTTCCATGAATCCCCCTACCTAATTTGGACCAGACGCAAGTCCAGTTTAAAAAAAAAAAATCTGAACCATGAAGAGGGTGAAAGCAGAATCAATCAGGAGTAAGAGTTCTTGACTGTGATCTTGTTGAGACCACGGTAGTCCAGAGAAGGATGGAAGGTCTTGCCCTTTTTGGTTAGAGGGACGGATGGATGGATGGATGGATGGATGGATGGATGGATGGATGGATGAATGTACATACTCTAGGAACCAAAAGTTTAAGAAAACCACTGGAATGAGGAGTGCGGTGGTTGTGTGCATGCTAATCACTGATTTAAAATAGGACGGGATCTTGCCAATGTATGTTGCACAGTGTAGATCAGTGGTTCCCAAAGTGGGCGGTACCGCCCCCCTGGGGGCGGTGGAAAGATCTGGGGGGGCGGTGAGGAAGAAAGGGGCGGTAGGGGGGCGGTAGGGGGGCGGCAGTCGATTTGTACACAACACGCCGCTCTGGCCCAGTCAGATCCGACAGCATAGACTACAAAAGCAAAAGCTCAGGTTTGTAATTTCAAGCTTGTAATGTTCAGAATTTTATCTTATAATAAAAACCGCATTCTGGCGGTCAACATCATCTTGAGTTCAAGTCAACATGAAATTGGGGACTCGCCAGAACGCGCCGTGTTGTGTTGTGTTGAGCTGGTTAGGGCAGTGGTCCCCAACCACCGGGCCGCGGACCGGTACCGGTCCGTGGGTCACTTGGTACCGGGCCGCCAAGCCGCACAGAATTTTTTTTTTATCGACGATCAATTAATTCAGGTCAAGACACTCGTCCCGGTCACGTGACATGTTTCCCCAGTCGAGCCCGCAAAGCTAATATGTGGCGACAGGCTAACTAACCAGGCAGTGAAGCATTCAAAACTGCTTCAACACATGGAGACCAAGCATCCTGCAATAAAAGACAAACCTTAAATCACTTCGGGTGTCAAAATAAATTGGTTTACTAAATACTAAATTGGGTTTTATTTGTGAAATACACATTTGTGTTTAACCTTTCTCTTTTCAAATTGCAGCAAACCAAATATCAAGAAAGAGGTGTTTGTTTCCATATGTGCCTTGGGGGGGGGGCGCTAGGAATTCACTGGGGAGCCAAAGGGGGCGCCAGCCTGCAAAAGTTTGGGAACCACTGGTGTAGATGAACACAGACCACCTATGTCACTAATATTGTTCGGTCAATCATGATAGCAATGTGCATGATTTGCTGCTGTGTTCTGAGGAAATCAGCGCAGTCGTAACATCTCTTTTGGGAAAAGAAAAAAGTAAGACAAGGTTGGAGCAATACTACCTTTCTTTATTGCTCAAATAATAAAAACACAGTTGATTTCAAATGTCTTGCTCAAAATGTGAGTAGATTCAATCAAGTAGTGACCTTTCCATTAATTGCACAAAATTGACATGCTGCATCCATATGTTGGGTTAAAGATCATTTTCTTTCTGCAGTATATGGGTTATATCAGGTTTGGATGCTGAATGCTCAAATGTTATGGAACATGTGTTGGCAATGATAGATGAAATGAATGAAACATTGGACTTATTTATTATTTCGTGATAACATCTACCACACTAAGGCATATTGATATGTCTGGAATATTTTGCAATGTGATTTTACTTTTCCTAAGATATTGGATTCCATTCCTTGTGGTTTGTTATTAATTATAAAAAAACAAAGAATGCTATTTTCTTTGAAAATTAATCTATTAATCCCATACACTTCCAGTATCACAAGGCACAGGAACCAGTGCTAACTTTTTACCAGTAAATAACATTACCTGCTGGCAGATTGATTCATCATCTATTTTCCATGGACTTGGTTTTGCTGTGAAGTACAAACTGCTGCAGCGCATCCCGGAATCCCCTATTGGCACCAATGAAAAGCTGATGACATGGCACATTCCCCTGGCAAAGAAATGCTTTGCCACACTCATCAGTGCTTACGCACCAACTCTGGATATCCCCAAAAAATGTTTAATAATACGATTTATTCAGGTTTGGCGGGCCGGATTAAAAGTCCCCGTGGGCCGGATGTGGCCCGCGGGCCGTAGTTTGCCCATGCATGTCTGGATTAGGGGAAACCTGACAGAAGGCCTTGACGATAGGGTTGTGTATTGTGTTGTGTGATCATGTGAGTGTGTGCTTGAGTTTGAGTTTGAGTTTTGCACAGCAAAACATATTGTCTCGTTCCCATACAGACGACCTCGCTGAGTCCCAAACAGTGGCATGAATGCAGTCATGTGTCTGAGGGAGTGAGGGAGATAAGGAAGTGTCCGGTAGCATCGACATCTATGAGATAAAGGTCCAAGATAATGGTTGTTTTGGGAACAAGCTTTCAGTCAGCCTGAGTCTTTCACGGCTAACAATAAGCCGGAATGGTGATCAATTCTTAGACGTGAGCCATCAACGACATGTCTGTGGATATGCTATGAAAGATAGTATCATCATTCACTCAATCTCCCTGTCACATTAGGGAATTTTAGGTCGTCTTAAATCAGCTTGTTATTTTGTCAAAGCATTTTGTTATAACACGATCTTGTCAAAACTTTCAAAATAATACTACAGAATGCCTCTTGTCAAGATGTGCCTATGTGAGTGTGTATGCATTTCTGTGAATGTGTGTGTGTGTGTGTGTGTGTGTGTGTGTGTGTGTGTGTGTGTGTGTGTGTGTGTGTGTGTGTGTGTGTGTGTGTGTGTGCGTGCGTGCGTGCATGTGCATGTGTGTGTGCTTGTGCAGGTGCATGTTTATTTTGGTATGCACATTTTTAGTTTGGTCACTTATTTTGATCGAGCCTGCACGTCATTCATGTATATTCAGTGATTGCTCACGTTTTGAGGAAAAAAAAGATTTAACATGTCGTATGCAATCTATGCAAAAGGATTCACTTTTGAGTCATAAACATAAGTCGTTATAGAGTTTCGATCTTAGTTCTGTGCCTCAAAAATAGGTGGAGCACTAGTTAGCATGTCCGTCTCAGTTCAGTGTTTCTCATTGAAAGAGGTCGTAGGAAGATGCCAAATTTGACAAATAATTTTGTGACATCGGTTGACTTTTGTCCAAATTGTTCTGCATGGAGATGGAGCAGTAAAAATCTGGCTCAAATCTTCAAGAGATCATTGCTAGCTGGACTGGAATGTCTTATGATCCGCCTGCAGTTCTTAACAGAATGAGAATGGTTTAATATAAGATTAAGTTGTGCATGTTTCAATTTGTGCAGTAATCTCCAATTAAGTACTCCGACTAATGCTTCTCATGAAATTTGAAGGACCGGTACGTGAGAGCTCCAGGGTATCATATCACGTTGTTGTCTGGATTAATGTTTTGTCTCACCTGTCAACAACACACCCTCTTTGAGCATTCTTTGCACCTCAGTATGTGTGTATCACTGTGTATTTAAACTCATTAGTCGTGCATTAGCTATTTTTTGTTTCACACAAAACTCATTTTGCAGACTAACTAGGAGAAGGAAAAAATATTTACATCTAATTTACGTTTAACTTTTTATTTATTTGTTTGTTTTAAATAACAGAAAGGTCTTAAAGATGACAACCTGCATAATTCTTAGTGGTACTTTTACACGGTCATGGAATCAATTATTCATATAATAATATTGATTAGTGCAGACTTGAGAGTGCTCAGTAAAGCCATCATATGAATACCGCAGGCTTCTCCAAGATAATCACTCACTGTATTTTCACAAGGAATTTGATTATTAGAGTTATAAATCAGTTTGAAGTTGACAGCGATGTTGAGCGTGAGTCTTTGTCACAAATCTCATTTTGGTGCTTTTGAATTATAGCATCTAACTTTTACTGATGGATTTACTGTGAGATTATAGAGTCTGAGAATATTGATGCAATTCATGTGTTGATGGTGTATATTAAATATTTTACTGTCCAATTTTGAATATTTTGCTCAATAATAACCAGCTCAAGGGTTGGAAATAAGCAGCATGAGACACATTACATAATGATAAATGGTTGCAGTCACAAGCACAGACACTGCAACCAGACAAAAAATGTATTACCATGACCTATGTCCCAACATACATTAGTGCAGAAATGTAGCTACATAGCCAATCACTCAGTCCTAACCTATTGCTCTGTGTCACACTGCTTGAACACAGCTTTACATCCTACACCTATCTCCTTACCAGTATTAACACAACAAATTTGATTTAATTTTTTCTATCGGGGATCCTGTTCCTTAATGTGCTTCAGTTATCCTTCATACTGGCTGCAGAGATGGCAGAAATGTGTACCACCACATTACCAGTGTGCTCCAACTGCTCTTGCAAGTCACAGTACTTACATATTACTAGAACTTGCTTTTCTTTTCAATATTATGCTGTGTAGAGTAATGAATTACTGAGGTTTAAGTTGCTTTTAAATACTTTTTCTTTTAATCTGGTTTCATTTAGTTAATTGTCGCACGCATGGACGCAAATCACTCCACACACGCGGGGTTTGTTGTCAAAATAATAAATTTACTGAAACATACAGCACAACAGTGGCATTTACAGTCAAGACCTGGCGAAACTCCCGCTCACTGTCTCCTAACTTACGGTTACAGAGGACCCCCCCTTAGTTGTCCCAGGTGCCTTATTGAAATCCCCAAATACTAGCCAGTGATACACTACAATACTATTTGCATATAACGTGTTCAGAAACATTCACAAAGTAATTCAAAAAAAATAATTAACATGGCGGGTGAGTATGAATGTCCATTCAAATGTCCCAAAAACCACCATGGGCCCCACACTCGGGTGATTATGAATGTCCATTCAAATGTCCCCAAAACCACCATGGGCCCCACATAATATTGATTTAGATATTTTAAAAGGAAAATACAAAATTTGCAACCACACTGTAGCTAGTAAAGCTAACATACGTATTTCCTGAAGCATGCGGGTCAACAGTGCCCCTGGATCATAGTTCCCTCTATATTTCAATATTGTCTAGCTGTACTAGAGATAGTTTATGAAGCAAGCTACCGAGCACAAAGCAGGGGATTTGAAAGACTGCATAAAAAAATCCCAATTGCCGTAGTCCCTAACAGAATTAAAGTTCAGAAGAGCTGTCCACGGTGCTGAATTAGCAAAAACACTTTTGCAGTGAGACCACTTTTACACATTCTTATTCTCAAGTTGTGCAAACATCTAAAATCAAAATTGCGTTAGTCCCTAACAATCAAAAAGTTCATGAACCATGTCCGCGGTGCTGTATAGCAAGAACACTTCCCTATAGCCGAGGGGTGTCCAAACCTTTTGCAAGGAGGGCCAGATTTGATATTTGATATTGGGGGCCAATCGTTTTTTCGGACATTTTTTAACAACAAAAATTTCATGCAAATACACACTGTTATAAAACAAATTTCATTGTCCCAATTGTCTTTATTTTTAAATGACAAAATAACCAAATATAAGCCACTCAAGCAGATGTGAACAACTCTAAAAACACAAATTCTGCCTTTCATTCATATCTGCAGAGTCAGATAACATTGAACAAACTGTATGAAATACCTTAAATTTACACGAGTTTAAAATTATTTTTGCCTCATGAACATTTTAAACAGGAGTTATAAGTAATGAAAAGTTGGCTGTTATTATTAAAACTTAAAACAAGTGAATTATGCTCTTGTCATTTACAATATATTTCAGAAAGTAATAGTTTGTGTCACGTCTACAGGTTCATAACATCAACAGTATTAACATGGCCACTTCGTAATATTTAATATTAAGTAATATTTACTTTTGATTTACTTTTGACTTCCAGCCCCGCGTGAAGAATCACTGTTGTGATGCCAGTTCAGCTTGGAGCTGCTTCACTTGATCAGCGCGGTCACTCCCTGTTAGCTTGTCGTATGTGTTAGCATATTTAGTCTGATAGTGTCTCTCTAGGTTGAAATCCTTAAACAAGGCAACCGTCCGTCTCTTTAGAAATGAGACAAACACAATTGCCTTGATTTTCAGTGAAGTATTGTAATTCCAATTTCTCATGAAAGCGACGGCCCTCAATGTCAACTTTCCTCGTTTTCTTTGCAGTCGCCATGGCAGAAATGAGAGGAGAGGGGTGGTGTTGCCACCTTTTGGTAATAGGAGGAATTACAGTTTCAAGTTTCATGATTTTTTTATTCAGTTTGACAGTGCAGGCGGGCCATAAATAATACATTATAAGACCGAAGCAGCAGGCTGTATTAAATCTGACTGGGGGCCGGATTTGGCCCGCGGGCCGGACTTTGAACACGTCTGCTATAGCTGAAAGCGTGTGAAAGCTATTCACGAGGCTGCACTATCTACGGCGCAGAGCTATCCATAGCATTGAGCCCCACACGATGTGGAGTTTTCCATGGTGCTGCACTATATACTGCGCGGATCTATCCGCTTTCCTGATCGTTTGTCCATGGTGCTCAGCGCAGCCTGAAAATGCTATTGGAGCAATAGCAACCAAACGTTGCAGGTGGTCATTTCTTCATGTGCCTTGGTCAAATCGGCACTCTGAAGTCCCCAAAAGCATTTTTTTACTATGCCAACCTAACCACAGTGAAGGGAGGTGGACTAGGCTACAGCAGATGCCGGCTCATCAGGTCAAGGGGCTCCTCTGACTTGTGCTGATGCCTGCTACGTGGACGTGTGTTGTGCGCGCGCGTCTCGGCGCATGGACAATAAGAATGGCCGACCTAGCTACAGTAATAAGGATCTTTAACTATATGCTTTGGCCTGTGTGTTATGTATGTCAAATGTTTTAAATCTATGGTGGGAGAGCACTACTTTTGGATCAATAAGATTTTTATTTTCTTTATATAAATTTTGCGTGGGTTTTCTCCTGGCACTCCGGTTTCCTCCCACATCCCAAAAACATGCTTGGTAGGCTGATTGAGCACTCCAAATTGTCCCAAGGTGTGAGTGCGAGTGCGAATGGTTGTTTGTCTCTGTGTGCTCTGCGATTGGCTGGCAACCGGTTCAGGGTGTCCCCCGCCTCCTGCCCGATGACGGTGGGATAGGTTCCAGCACACCCGCGACCCCCGTGGGGACTAAGCGATACAGAAAATGGATGGATGGATGGATATATAAATTTTGGAATTAATATTTGGTGCAATAAATTAATTCCAGACTGTACACCATAAATAAAATTATCAACATACCGTAATTTTCGGACTATAAGTCGCACCGGAGTATAAGTCGCACCAGCCATAAAAGGCCCAAAAAAGTGAAAAAAAACATATATAAACCGCTCCGGAGTATAATTTATTCGACAAAATCCAACACCAAGAACAGTCATGAACGAGCAACAACAGGCTAAACGATAGGTATGCTAACGTGACATAAACACAAACTAAGAGCTGAGAACGGCCCTCACGTAAAATTCAGAGTTATTCAAAAAACTATTACGTAAATAACAAGTTTATAAAACCATCTGTGTCACTCCAATTCATTAAATCAATCGATCGTCCTTTATGTCAACAATGCCGGCCGGGTGCGCGCAGCTGATGGCGGTTGCATTTCAAAATATTCCACAGGCCCATATAACGATATATAAATTATATATCAAATAACTATTATATAAGCAATAATGTTATCAAACCATCTGTGCACTCTAAATCATTAAATCCATTGATCAAATTCCTCGTCCTTTGTCAACATCGCCGCGCGTGCGCCCTGACGTCAGCCTCGTCGTTATTCCACAGATCTACTATATAACTATATTGTAGCGTTAACAAAGTTCAAGGAAAGACGTGGGTTTGGTAAACGGCTCTTTATTTAACAAAACAAACTTACAGGAGTAGGACCGGGCGTGCGTAAAAGCATTGTCCGAGCCCCATCCACCGTCCCTGGACAGGCACCCGCCGAGCGCCGGCCCCCGACTTCAATCCACGGAAGTGAAAGAGAGCTCCGTCGAGTCAATCTTTGTCCTTTATGTAAACAACCGCCGCGCTGCTGACGCGCGGTCGCGACCGCGACGCCGCGTCAGCAGCGCGACCGCGCGTCAGCAGCGCGACCGCGCGTCAGCAGCGCGACCGCGCGTCAGCAGCGCGGCGGTTGTTTACATAAAGGACAAAGATTGACTCGACGGAGCTCTCTTTCACTTCCGTGGATTGAAGTCGGGGGCCGGCGCTCAGCCGGGTGGCTGTCCAGGGACAGTGGATGGGGCTCGGACAATGCTTTTACGCACGCCCGGTCCTACTCTACCGAGCTGTCTTTCACCTCCGTGGATGGAAGTCGAGGGCCGGCGCTCGGCCGGGTGGCTGTCCGGGGACGGTGGATGGGGCTCGGTCATGGCTTTTACGCACGCCCGGTACTATTCTATGGAGCTCTCTTCCATTTCCGTGGCTGGAAGTCCACGCCGCCACACGCCTGTAAGTTTGCTTTGTTAAATAAAGAGCCGTTTACCAAACCCACGTCTTTCCTTGAACTTTGTTAACGCTACAATATAGTTATATAGTAGATCTGTGGAATAACGACGAGGCAGCGCGACGCCGCGTCAGCAGCGCGGTGGTTGATTACATAAAGGACAAAGATTGACTCGACGGAGCTGCTGCTGACGCGATGTTGCGCTGCTGTCGTCACTTGAAATTCAAATTACAGTAATCCCTTGCTACATTGCGGTTCGTTTATCGCGGTTTCACTTTTTATTTTTTTTTTTTGGAAATGTTTTGGAAAAAAAAACATATATAAGTCGCTCCTGAGTATAAGTCGCCCCCCCACCCAAACTATGAAAAAAAACGCGACTTATAGTTCGAAAATTACGGTACTCTAATTAATTTACACACAAATAATAGTGATAATTGAATTATAATTGATAATTGGTCTCACAAAATAGCCAGCTAGCTCAAAATACAAAGTGGTAATGTATACTATAATACATTTTTATAATTTTTATGTGTAGCCAATGTTTATGAGAGATCTGCTGCACAGTACTTATGAGACAGCCAAAATGGTATGAAACATTCATCCGTTCAAAAGACGGCTCAGAATGACCCATGTAAGCACACAGACTTGAACCAACCCAGGATTAATGAAATAAATGACGCTGTTTTTATTGCAAGGTTTAGTCATTGCTACACACGGGCTTTCCCGGTGGTTACATTTATGGGTAAAAAATAGAAATGGTTCCGCATGGGACAAAAGCATGAAACAGAACGGATGTATTGCAGTTTGCTGCATTATTGATTAAACCACTCCCCAGGGTATGTGATACAGCCTAGCTGGGTCAATTTTCGTCTCTCGATTCCCAAGCACATACTTTCCTCATTGCTGTGATGCACTTTATTCAGTGTTTGTGTCTGTGTGTGTGTACAATTAAAACTAACTTTTTTGTGTACGGTATAAATGTGTATGGCTTAATTATTTTGCATAACAATTTTATGAGTTCAGTAACATCAAACAAACATTTTTCCTTTGGACTTACATTTAGTTACATCTAAATCAAACTTGATGTCAAAGTAAAATAATGTCTAAATAATTTTTCACGATCTAATCAACTACATTGTCCCATTTTAAATAGCAGAGTTTGAATGAACTACATGAAACACATTTTAGAGCGTAGTCGAGGAGACAAGAGTGATGTCAGCACAAATATGCAGGGACTTAGCTGCTGTATAAATACAAGTTTGGAGACTCCATGCTGAGAGGCACACTGCTGGAACCAAGCACAGCAAAAGCTGACCACAGAAAATATTGATGCTACACACCAAGAGCTGTTGCAGGCATATAAGTGTAACTGTGCATTTGCAAACAAAGTGGATAAATACCACACGTTATAATGGTAAAAACTGATAGAGTGTGTATGTGGGTCCATTTTGTCAAAAGTTATAGAAGAATCCTCCTGTTGCCCGTGCTTTTAAAAATGTCAATGACTTCATTTCAGTTGATTGGAATGTCCTTCTCAATTGCCGTTAAAAGAAGCTCTGAGAACTTCTCCTCTTGGATAAAGGTGCACATTTTTGTTTTAAATAGCTTTAATATATCAAAGGAACGTTCCACATTTGCTTTAGACACTGAAAATTTGCCGTACGTCTTCAGCAGCTCAGTGCAGTTAGGGAAAATGTGCAAAGATGTTTTTTGTTTTTTTTAGATCAGGGAAAGAATAGATGTCACACTGACTGATGAACGGGATGTGTATGACAAGTTCCGTCTCCAATTTTTCTTCCTCTTTAATGTTGGCATAGTTAATTTGCAGCTTGCAATTTCCCTGTTGGAATGCTTGCTGTTTTTTCTGGGACTGTCAGGGAATTCATGTCTGATGTGGAATTATTTTTTCCTCCAAAGCATCTCTGTAGCTCTTGTCAGTGCGGCCACTAAAACGTAATACACTTTAACACAAGAATACGCTTACACAGTAGAGAAAGTCTGGTTAGCAGTCGCTGTCGTGGCAGTAATCTTTAACGCTGATGAATTTTCCTCCTATGGCTTTACCTGGAATCTGATGCAGCCATCTCTGAAGCCTGTTTATAGATTTGCTCAAACTCTTCCTCTGTTCTATTGTTGGAAACACTTTGAAAAACTCCCCCAAAATTTTTTTATGGTCCATGTCTTTCTGCTGCAAAGCAACAGAGGCAATTGCAGTGACCTCAAAGATTAGACAGGTCATTATATTTTCCATAGGTATGAATGTGAGTGAGTCATCATCACAAATAGACATTATTACTAAAATGAACACTTGTTAATTTGATTGTTGTAGTCAACTATGTTCTAGATATGAGTACAAATTACATTTACACACAACTTTATAATCCATAAAATTTTCTAAACAAACATGTTTGCACTCTGGTGGTGGTATTTGCTAGATATGTAAACATATGGCTGCTTTAGAAGATGTCCTTCATAATTAGTTGAGGCCACATCTCTGTGATTACTTGGGGACAAACATTTCCATGTCCTCAAGGCTTAGCATCAAAAGGTACTGACCTATTGAATTTTGCAGGGTAGCTATGGTGAGCCGTTTGATCATAAAGATTGCTGAGACATTTTTTTCACCTGTGTACATTTTACATCTGCAGTGCATTAGTATGAAATGATATAAGTTAGTCTACCAGTGTGATGGATTATAATTTCAAATGAGTTTCAAGAGTTTGAAATAGATTTGTCAGACTGTAAAATCCCATTAGCTTTTGCAGCACTGAAGCACTAAACACATTTCCAAGTAAATTATACCAAGAGCTCTTGGCACCAGCGACCACAATATGTGTCATGTGAATATATATTACTTCCCACATCTCTGCTCACAAACAGGCACGATGTGAGAAACACTTCTCTGTTCCAACTTTGGTCTGTAGCCAGACAGCATCCTTGAAGTGGAATATAAAAACATTGGACATTGAAATAATAAGATGGTATAGGCACCACGAGTTCAGTGAAGGGGCAATGATATGCTACGTACTAAATGATTTGCCTGCCGTGAGACCATGGTAATCACCTGCGAGGTATATCGACCCGAGGACTAATAGATGTCAACTGTTGCACACCCTGGCAATCGCGGACATGGTCATCTATATTATTTTTAATGGTGTAATATGCAGAGGTATGAGTATGTCACAATCAAGTTTTAAGTTGTAAACCTTAAGTCTCGAGCAAGTTCCAAGTTACTGTGAGGATTAAATAAATCAACTCATCTGTGTGTGGGTGTGTGTACATATATTGCTAATCAATTCATATATATATATATATATATATTTATATATAAATATATATATATATATATATATATATAGTGATCACTCGTTTTTCACGGTTCCAGAACCACCCGCGAAAAAAAAAACCCCGCGAAGTAAAAACAGTATATGCGTTATTGAGAATACCAATGCATTGAAATTTCCAACACAGTGTTTCTTGTTGTTGGGCGGCCCGCTGGAACACTGAACATGACCGCCTCACAGTTAAGAGGGTGCCGGTTCGATTCCACCTCCGACGCTCCCTGTGTGGAGTTTGCATGTTCTGCCCGTGCCCGCGTGGGTTTTCTCCGGGCACTACGGTTTTCTCCCACATTCCAAAAACATGCTTGGTAGGCCGATTTAGCACTCGAAATTGCCCCTAGGTGTGAATGAGAGTGTGGATGGTTGTTCGTCTCTGTGTGCCCTGCGATTGGCTGGCAACCGATTCAGGGTGTCCCCCGCCTACTACCGGATGACTGCTGGGATAGGCTCCAGCACGCCCACGACCCCCAGTGGGGATAAAGCGGTACAGAAAATGGATGGATGGTTTACCTTGGCAAACAATGCAAAGTGTCCAACCTCAGAATTACCACACTACACAAATGCTGTTAAATGTAGACCACTTTTTCCCTTGACACTACTACTCATCTATTGGCCACCCAAACTCAAACAAATCATCTCAGAAATACATGACCTTCTCACATCACTCTGCACTTCATCTTCAAATGTTGTAATTCTCTGCGACATAAATATCCATGTAGATAAGCCTTCCTGCCCGTTTGCCCGTGAATTCATGCAACTCCTTGACTGCCTCCACCTCTAACAACATGTCCATGTCCCTACTCATAGGAAGGGCCACACACTGGACTTGGTCATCACTGACACCACCACCCCGGTCAGCAACCTAGTTGCCTATGACATGGGAGTGTCCGACCACAAGGTCATTTCCATGGCTCTGCCTTTCCCCCCCTCCCACACTAAACCAGAGGGGCAAATACATTTCAGAAACCTCAAACGCATAAAGCCGGACACCCTAACTACAGACCTCAATCATCTGTGCTCTGCCACCCATTCATCTGCATTCTACAGCACATCCCTGAGCAGTGTTCTGGACACCCATGCCCCATTACAAACTTGAACTGTCTCCTTTTCTCAATCAGCTCCCTGGTTCACCAGCGAGCTCCGGAAAATGAAGGCGGCTGGGCGTGTCTCGGGACGTATAGTCCACAAAAAGGCCATCAAGGACCATCAAAAGGCCTACTCTAAGTCGCTCAGGTAGGCACAAGCAAAGTTCTACTCTTATATCATCAAAAACAGTCTTGGCAACTCGAAGCAGCTTTTCTCAACTATAAACCACTACCTGAAACCGCAAACTCCCACAAATAGAACAACAATTGAACAACGCAACAACTTCCTTTCGTTCTTCAGAACGAAAATAGATAATATTCGCTCTTCCCTCTCTGCTGCCTCCACTCCATCCGTTCTGACTGCCAGCCCACAGCCTCTGGACTGCTTTTCCCCCACTACACAGCAGGAAGTTGAGAAAACCATCTATCGCATGAAACTAGACGACAGGAACACTGGGCGTGGACAGGAATGGAACACAACAGTAGACACCGACAGGGAGAAACAGACGGGCAGGGCTTAAATACACAAGGTAACAAGAGGAAGCAGGTGACAGACATTACGGTAACGAAAGGGGTGTGGCTGAGGGAAGTTGCCGGCCGAGTGTGATCTGGCACGGGCGTGACAAAACCGCCTTTACTCCACCATCGGACCCTGCAACACCGCTCTGGAATGGTTCATAACCTATCTCTCCGAACGAACCGAGTGCGTATCCTTGGGAGGTGCAAAGTCCCGGACTCAGCCTGTCACCTGTGGTGTCCCCCAAGGATCTGTACTCGGTCCCACTCTCTTCACCCTGTACATGTTACCCCTCGGCCGTGTCATCAGCAAGGATGTTTTGTCCTACCATTGCTATGCTGATGACACACAGCTCTACATAAAACTGGACCAAACACCTTATTCAACCTCAACTGCACTCACCATCTGCCTGGAGGAGATAAAGGCATGAATGAGAGAAAACTTCCTGCAATTAAACAGTTGCATAACAGAAGCCATCCTCCTCGCACTCCACACTAGGTCAAATCATCTCCAATAACAACCATCACTTTCTCTGGTCAGATCATCCCACTGTCATCCACCGTCACCAACCTCGGCGTGCGAATGCAAAACATCATTCTTTCGCCTCACAAATATAGCCAAGCCCTGTCACTGTAGGATGCGGAAAAACTTGTCCACGCCTTTGTCTCCTCCAGGCTCAACTACTGCAACACACTTCTCATCGAGATCCCTAGCAAGAACCTTCAAAAGCTCCAATACATCCAAAACAGCGCCGCGAGGATCCTGATGAGAGTGCGCAAATACGATCATGTCACACCCATCCTCCAATCACTACACTGGCTTCCCATTTCCTTTCGGACTGAATATAAAATCTTCCTGTTAACCCATCAATGCATCCACGGCAATGCACCCCCTTACCTCAAGGAACTGGTCACTCTTCAGCCTTCCACTTGGAGTCTCCGTTCTTCAACCACCTACCTCCTCAAAACCACCAAGACAAACGTCCGCTTCATGGGAGATCGGGCTTTCTGCTCTGTCACCCCCGAACTGTGGAATGCCCTCCCAGCCCACCTGAGAGCACCACAGTCGGTTAACTCTTTCAAAAGCGGACTTTAGACATTTCTTTTCACAAAAGCAGTTCTGTAGCCCGATAGCCCACTGGCTTCGCCCTAGTTTCGGCCACAGTAGTTTTTAAACACACTTTTGCCTGAGATGTCTTTTCAGTGATGTCACCTTTTACTGCGTCAGATTTTTATGTGGAATGAAATACTTTGAGATTCTCGCAAAGTAACGTATTCGCCATTTATAAACCTGCAAAGTAACGCATTCGCGAAAGGTGAAGCGCGAATTGGCTAGGCGCATTTAATTACGATTCAAGATTTTGCGCAGTCAGATTAGATGTGTGACGTCACGGCAACTCCCATTCAGCAGGGGTCGCGGCAGGTCTGTGTCATTTCTGCTTATGCCGCTGCTTGTTGTGAGCAGATTGTGTTGAGGGGAAAACCTGCTTCCTCCTAAAAAAATCCCGCTTCTGAGTAATGTACCATGGATGAGGATTAGATCATTTCAATGACAGCCATCAAAGGGAATATGATCAGTGGCTGGATTCTCGAAGGGAGGAAGACACAACGCACTAACTAGCAAATTGAATGAAACAGCAGATGGATTTAAAATTGGACCAAAACAATCACCAGTTCAGGAATTGATATGATGGTTCCTAGGCCACTGTATAGCGAGGGATCGTGGATATTAAACTAAGATTTTCATATCTTAAAACTATGTTCGATGCAGGCAGGCGGCCGCCGGCGTAGGCATTGATACATAGTGATTTTACTGCAATGGTTTCTTTGTTAAAGCGTCAATATTAAAACCACACGTGGCTTGTGTCATACTTCAGACATGCAACAATGATACAAGCCACGTGTGGTTTTAATGTTTGCAACAAACTAATTTCTGTCAAAATAGCTGAAGGGTTTCAATGAACAAAGCAAAAAACACTAGCTGTATGGTCTTCTTCGCCTTTTTCTTTTCTTCTTCATCTTATTTACAGCGGCCACAAAGACCATTAATCTCCATCCATCCATCCATCCATCCATTTTCTGAACCGCTTAGTCCCCACGGGGGTCGCGGGCGTGCTGCAGCCTATCCCAGCCGTCATCGGGCAGTTGGCGGGCGACACTCTGAACCGGTTGCCAGCCAATCGCAGGGCACACAGAGACAAACAACCATTTGCACTCGCACTCACACCTAGGGACAATTTGGAGTCTGCAATCGGCCTACCAAGCATGTTTTTGGGATGTGGGAAACCGGAGTGCCCGGAGAAAACCCACGCGGGCCCGGGGAGAACATGCAAACTCCGCACAGGGAGGGCCGGAGGTGGAATTGAACCCGCACCCTCCTAACTGTGAGGCGGACGTGCTACCCAGCGCGCCACCGAGCCGCCTACCATTAATCTCTATTTTGCAAAACATGTGCAACGTGTGCAACGGGTCTACAACTTACCCTCCCCCCCGGTGGGTGAGGTTGATGCTGACTTCCTAAATGGTCTAAATAACTTCTTTGGGCGTTTTGAGGCACTAAACAGCACTCCTGCAGTTAAAACTGTTCCCCACCAGGAAGAGGAGGCCCTCTGCCTTGACTCAGCCGACGTGTGGAAGACTCTGAGAAGAGTCAACCCACGTAAGGCCCCAGGCCCCGACAACATACCTGGGCGGGTGTTCAAGGAATGTGCAGGCCAGCTGGCTGGTGTCATCACAGACATTTTTAACATCTCGCTGGACCAAGCCAAAGTGCCAGTATGCTTCAAGGCTGCCTCCATCATTCCGGTGCCGAAGAAACCTCAAATCACCTCATTGAATGACTACAGACCTGTGGCACTGACTCCCATCATGATGAAGTGCTTCGAAAGGCTGCTCAAAGAACACATCATCTCCAGACTCCCCCCAACATTCGATCCGTTCCAGTTTGCCTACCGGCAGAACCGCTCTACTGAGGATGCCATCTCCTCCATTCTTCACCTGAGCCTGGCTCACCTGGAGGAGAGGAACACCCACGTGCGGTTGCTGTTCATGGACTTCAGCTCAGCGTTTAACACCATCATTCCACAACATCTGGTGGAAAAACTGGAACACCTGGGCTTCAGCACCCCCCTTCGAAACTGGCTGCTAGACTTCCTCACCAACAGACCTCAGTCAGTCCGGGTCGGACAGAACACCTCAGATGTCATCACCCTCAGCACAGGCTCCCCTCAGGGCTGCGTCCTGAGCCCCCTGCTGTTCACCCTGATGACACACGACTGCGCCCCCAGGTTCACCACCAATCACATCGTGAAGTTTGCAGACGACACAACGGTGGTGGGCCTCATCAGGGACAACAACGACCTGGACTACAGAGAGGAGGTGGAGCAGTTGGTGGGCTGGTGCAGAGAAAATAGCCTGATCCTGAATGTGGAGAAGACGAAAGAGATCATCGTCGACTTCAGGAAGAACCAGCCTCACCACGCTCCACTGATCATCAACAGCTCAGCTGTGGAGGTGGTCAGCAGCACAAAATTCCTGGGAGTCCACATCACAGACGACCTCACCTGGACTGTGAACACCACAACACTGGTCAAGAGGGCACAGAAGCGCTTGTACTTCCTGCGGAGGATGAGGAGAGCCCACCTGCCCCCACCCATCATGAGGACGTTCTACCGAAGCACCATAGAGAGCATTCTGACAAGCTGTCTCTCGGTGTGGTGTGGAGGTTGCAGCGCCTCCGATTGGAAGAACCTGAGGAGAGTGGTGAGGACAGCAGAGAGGATCATCGGGGCTCCTCTTCCCTCCATTCAGGACTTGTCATCCCAGCGCTGCGTGTCCCGAGCCCGTAATATTATCAGTGACCCATCACACCCCCACCATGGACTGTTCTCCCTGCTGCCCTCTGGGAAGAGGTTTCGCAGCATCCGCTGCAGGTCCACCAGGTTCTGCAATAGTTTTTTCCCTGCTGTCGTCAGACTGTTGAACATTCAAACGTAGCATTCCTCTGCACACTTGTAAATACTGCTTTTGTCTCCTGCACTGTTTACATACTTTATCACTGCTGCACTTTGTACTTTATAATTATCTTATTTCATATTTTTATATAGAATGTCACTTTTTAACCAGCCGAAATACCACTACATTGTTGAAAGCCGTATGCAACGAAATTTCGTTTTGTGTACACCTAGTGTTGACAAAATGACAATAAAGTTTGTCTAAGTCTAAGTCTAAGTCAATAATAACCGACCCTGATTCTACCATTGGCCGCAGAGATGTGAGATTTTATTTCAGATAGCCGTTACTTGGAACTAAAGAAAAAAATACAACAATAACTCGTAGTTAGACAATAATGGGAACAATACATGAATATTTCTTGTATTATTCATAATACAAACTCATACAATACAGACAAACAAACTACAAAGTTGCTACTGGCAAGTGCAAAACTACTGTGAATATTTTTGACTTCCAACTTGAAAGTAGGAAGAATTCCATTTTATATTAGTTTTAATTTATGACATTTGTTGTTGGTATTTGTTGGATGTGCTTAAATATAAAATAGAGCTCAGGAAAGTAGGCCAGCTGGAATGAACGTCCACATGACTTCTATTCAACATTTAATTTTTGCTCCATTGCTGGTCCAGAACCCAGTGCCAGCTGATTAATGCAATGTTTTCTTGCCCCACTTCCTTTCTTTAATCTATTCCTTGTAGGCAATTACTGCTTTAGCTGGTGCCAGATAGCTTTTTAGGAATCTTTGCAATTCTTCCTCTGGGCAAAGAAGTTGCAGGGTCACCAGTGCTCATGGTGTCACAGAATGACAGGACATTTCTATTATTTGGGAACACACTCGAGCCGTGAACTCAAAGGAGATTTATTTGGGCAAGAGTTGACAGGTGTGCTTATAATATTTCTGTGGTGTGCATTCATTAAAATACCCTTAGGCGCAACCAATTTCTTGATGGTGCATTTTCTCATTTTAGGGGTGACATATGTCTCATGCTGTACGCTAGCACTCATCCCACCTCCATACACTGCTGGGTCAATGGTGAACAATTTTTTTACAGAATGCCAACCAGCGAGTTGAATATAACTGTCTCATTTTTGCCAGCATATGTAGCTCAATTGGTGGGCGCTTGCTTCTATGAGTGGAAACATAGTCCAGAATGTAGAGGTCAAGCAAGATAACCAAGAATGAAAGCATTTTAGAGGACACATCCCACATCAAAGTTTTTTTTTATAAAGCACATGTTTTTATTAAGCAAATATTTTTTAGTGTCCTGTAAAATACAACTACAGTCAAACCTCGGTTTTCGAACGTCCCGATTCTCAAACAAATCGGAATTCATACGAAAAATTCGAGATTTTTTTGCTTCGGTTGTCAAACAAAATTCGGAGGTCGAACCTCGCGAGATGAGCTGAAAGGACCCGAGAAAACCCGACTGCGCGGCCTGGATGCCGACTGACTCCATTCGTTATTGTATTTTCGTTACTTTGAGGATTGTATTAACTCCTAATCATGCCTCCAAAGAAAGCAAGTGGGAGCAGTAAAGCCATCGTAAAACACAAAGACGCTCTTAAAGCAATGCGACAGTTGGGCGTTCGGCGGTGCACTGCAGTTGCGCGATCGGACAAAAATGCGCAAATGAAAAAATGCTTCATAAAGGCGGGGTTTTTTTAGTCTTGGAACGGATTTATTTGTAATGGGAAAATAGATTCGGAATTTGACCGATTCACTTCTCGAACTGCCTTCTGGAACGGATTGTGGTCGAAAACCGAGGTTTGACTGTATACCGGACTATAAGGCGCACCTAAAAACCTAAAATTTTCTCAAAAGCCGGTAGTCCAGTGCGCCTTATATATGGATCAATTGATGAATTTGTTGATCCATACTGGTTGTACACAGCGCTCTGCCAAAATGTTTCAGTACGTTTTAGTACAACTAGTAAATTACAAGGTCGCATCGCTTCCCAACATTACGGCAACTGTAGTCAGGGGGCGTCACCAAATAGCTGTTGTACCCGCGAGGCTATTTCATTTAAAAATAGGCTGCTCCGTTAATGTTTCGAGTAAATTTACGGATTGATATGGAAGGGAAACATAGGTAAGCAGTACCAATGTGTTAGATCGAACTTTAGTCAGTTCCGAACATTTTATAGGATATCGTTTGAGAAACGCGATTGTTTACACTTTGCTGAGGCTCATGGGAGATTGCGAGCTGAGGCTCATGGGACTTTGCGGACGGCTAATGCTATAACGATAGCTGCTATATGTACCAGGCTATTTCATGTGAAAATAGGCTGCTCTGTTAATGTTTCGAGTAAATCTACGGATCGATATGGAAGGGAAACATAGGTAAGTAGTACCAATGCGTTAGATCGAACTTTAGTCAGTTCCGATCATTTTATAGGAGATCGTTTGAGAAACGCGATTGTTTACACTTTGGTGAGGCTCATGGGAGATTGCAAGCTGAGGCTCGTGGGACTTTGCGGATGGCTAGTGCTATAACGATAGCTGCTATACGTACCAGGCTATTTCATGTCAAAATAGGCTGCTCTGTTAATGTTTCGAGTAAATCTATGGATCGATATGGAAGGGAAACATAGGTAAGTAGTACCAATGCGTTAGATCGAACTTTAGTCAGTTCCGATCATTTTATAGGAGATCGTTTGAGAAACGAGATTGTTTACACTTTGCTGAGGCTCATGGGAGATTGCGAGCTGAGGCTCGTGGGACTTTGCGGATGGCTAATGCTATAACGATAGCTGCTATACGTACCAGGCTATTTCATGTCAAAATAGGCTGCTCTGTTAATGTTTCGAGTAAATCTACGGATCGATATGGAAGGGAAACATAGGTAAGTAGTACCAATGCGTTAGATCGAACTTTAGTCAGTTCCGATCATTTTATAGGAGATCGTTTGAGAAACGCGATTGTTTACAGAGGGCTCGTTGGTTATTGGCTAGTGGATGCATACCGCAACCCTAGTCAACCTCAGTTTGTTGCAGTATAGCTTCTATTTTATGCGCCTTATAATCCGGTGCGCCTTATATATGGACAAAGTTTTAAAATGGGCCGTTCATTGAAGGTGCGCCTTATAATCCGGTGCGCCTTTTAGGGCGGAAAATACGGTAACTATCACGACTACTACTAATAATAAATAGGGCGGCATAGTGGAGTACTGTTAGGCACGTCCGCCTGTCACGACTCGGCCCCGGTCATCCTACTACATGTCCATGTTGTCATGGGTTCTGTCTGCGTCTCTGTGGACTCGCCCCTCCCCTCCTGTGTCTGCCCACGATCAGTGTCATCACAGTCACCTGCCTCTCGTTACCTGTCGTGTATTTAAGTCCTGTCTGCCTCTCACTCCGCTGTCGGATTGTTCTCGTTTGTCGTCTCTGTTCTCATCGTTCTTGTCTCCAGCCTTTGTCTGTTAGTTTCTGTACCTGTCTGCGATTCGGTTTGTCTGTTCCCCCTCATCTTCCCTTCCATCTCCCTTTTCCCTCAATAATCCCTGGTCCAAGCTGCATTTGGTCGCCCTGCTCCATTCCATCCATGACACAGCCTCAGTTCAGCGGTGGGGGGTTCGATTCTGGCTCTGGCCTTGCTGCGTGGGTTTCCTCCAGGTCCTCCGGTTTCCTCCCACATTCCAAAGCATGCTGATTGACCACTCCAAATTGTCTGTAGGTGTGAGTGTAAAAAGTTCTTTGTCAGGGTGTACCCAGCCTACTAGCCAAAGACAGCAGGGATGGGCTCTGGATCGCCGGTGACCATTGTGAGGATAAGCTAGATGAATGAATGTTAATAGTACATTGCATTCACTCATTGCTACAACATCTGTTTTTCTATTGAGCCAATGGAGGACTGATAACTTCAAGAAAATAATTCATACACCCCACATACCCGGACATCATTTTTTCGAACTATTGCCTTCAGGACGATGCTTTAGAGCTCACAAAACTGGTACAAATAGACTCAAGGACAGCGTCCTCCACAGAGCCATACTAAGTGCGCTGAACAACAGCAAAAAAATTAATAAATAACCACTGCCGACACACCTCTGTTACTGTTCATTCTGCGCTTTACTAAACTTTGTGCACCCAACTTTCTCAAAGCCACTTATTCCATATGCACGACTTGAAATGTAAATACGTATATATGTAGTCTGATATGACATGTTAATAACATGTGCAATATAATATTGGATCTGCCGAACACTGAATATGTATAATATTTTATGCAATTCCAGATACAAAGTCAGTCGCTCTCCTGTTGCTACTACTACTGGGAATACAAACTTGTGCGACCCTCGATGCAAAGCAACTCACCAAATACTCCAATCTTGCTCCAGCGGACAAATTCTACACTGTCCTTATATATGCCTAATCTCTATTCTATACTATCCCACTATGTTTCACACTCCCATTCCCTCCGACAAAACACCAATGGGAGCATTCACACGCCTATTCCCTCCACCGATGGAGCAGCGCTCCCGATTTCGTAGTATACCTGCTGTACAATGACAATACAGGCATTCTATTCTATTCTATTCTATTCTATTCTATTCTATTCATAATATCAACAAGCATACTGCTAAAACACAATCAGAAATGAGATACTGCGCTTAAAAAACAGCCTTGAGACCAAATAAAAAAACAGGAATTAGGTCTTAATTTTCAAACAGTGAAGGACTGTGGAATTAGGCTCTGTTGGTTTCTAATCCTGAGTAATGAGCATATATAGTATATATTGAAGGAATGGGGTCGAAATACAAAAAGTCCCGCCTAGCTACAAAAACAGATATGTTCAAACCTCATTGAATAAAGTACATAAGCAGACAAGTATATTCACATATTAAATCAATAAAAGAAACATTCTAAGCATATAATTATACCTGCACACCAAACCAATAAAGAAAACATAACTAGACATTTTTATATATGGTCTTCATGTTCTGATATGTATTTCTGTGCACTTTGAAATAACCAATGTTTGTTGATATATTGCCTGAATAGCATAACGACCCTTAAGGAACTGTTTAATGCATGCCTGATGTTATTCTAATTCACGGACGTGGCCCTAGGTGTCTAAGAATGTTTTGTACTTGATTATATCTTATGTTTTGATTAATGCTTAATGTGACGTCGTATTTTGCCTAATGCTAGACGCCAGCCTTGGATTACTATTGAATGTTCTGGACAGAAAGAAAATGTTTTGACTAATAATGAAAACTACGTTCGGAAGCATAATTAAACTAAGAATGTGACAAACAAACAAATGCATGCTAAGTGGTGAGTAAGAACTTTGCATACTCAGGGAACATTAACGAATTGATGATGTCACACAGAAAACTTCACGAGTCCGTACAAAATGACAAAAGTGGAAGGACGAGGTGCGACAGTGTGTGTGCAAGAATGGAGGAGAATGTTTACAGGAAGGTCACTTGGAGATAAAACCAGCAGGTGCCTGAGGAAGACAGCCAAGAATGATCGTCAAGGCTGAAAGATGGAAAGGAAAACAACAGCCCCCACACACATCGAATCGCCCATAATCATCACCCAACCCCACGGAACCAGCTCACCGAACCAGCACCCACTCCCATGGAATCAAACTCTCCTGTGAATTCGCCACACCCCCTGAACTCATCACACATCAAACTCGGCCCACACTGGCATGTGCAACTGAATATAAGCTGACCAAAGAACCTTGAACGTTGCCTTTTCTGAATGGAGACTTTCTGCTCTTGAGCATGGTCGCACGAAAGGCCCAGCGCTGTATTGGACTTTCCTGACAACAGAGCAGGACTGACCAGCGACTAACGGCTTCTTTATACACGCCCTAATCAGCGGGTAACACAGAACAGGTGGTGTCGGTGAGCGACGATAAGTACGCGCATTGGTATCCGTATTGGTGACGCGTGCCCCTGTGGTTTGGCTTGGAGGGCACGTCAGCCTGCCAGCAGGGTGAGACAGAAGATGTGACACAGCCGAGCACGAAGGAAAAATGCACCGCCATGCAGAAATAGTCGGGCCAGCTGCCAGCAATGAGCACTCATAGCGCGATAGCGCGGGGCGTGTCTCTGAGCATGCACTGCCGTCCAGGACTAGGGACAGCGGCAGTGAGCCTTGATCGCGCAAGGCAATGTGAGCAATGCGCGTCATTGCAGACATGACTGAATTCAAGCGCAGGAGGCGGCAGCCGGCCACGGCACTAACCGGTGCAGAAGGAGTCGGGACGCGTGACAATATCACGTTTGTTCTTTTTTTACTGTAAAGGTACAATAAATGCACAGAACAGTGTGGGAATGGTTATTAAAGGAACAAGAAGGTTTATGTAGGGTAAAAGTATTGGGGAGGTTTTAAAAACTTTAATGTATTGGATCATGTTTTCCCATTACAAATAATGGAACAATTTTTAATCCGTTCCAAGACTTAAAAAAACCCCTTTTTTAAGCATTTTTTCAGTTGCGCATTTTTGTCCAATCGCGCAACTGCAGCGCACCGCCGAACGCCCAACCGTAGCGCGTCGCCGACCGCGCAACTGCACCGCGCTGGTCGCATTATTGTGACAGAGCCGTTGCTGAAATTTAGAAAATATTTTTAAAGTCCTAATGGAATTTCCAACATTTAAGTGGACCTCAGTGCGCAGGGAGCTTCATTTGGTCCGATCGCGCAACCGCAGCGCGCCGGGCGCTCACTGTTGCTTTAGGAGCGTCTTTGTGTTTTAGGATGGCTTTACTGCTCCCACTTGCTTCCTTTGAAGGCATGATTAGAGTTGATGTAATCCTCAGAGTAATGAGAACCTAATAACGAACGCAGTCAGTTGGCATGCGGGTCCTCTCGGCTCATCTCGCGAGGTTCGACAACCGAATTTTGTCCGACATCCGAAGCAAAAAAATCTCGAATTTTTTGTTCAAATACTGATTTGTTCGAGAACCGGGACGTTCGAAAACCGAGGCTCCACTGTATATATATATACACGGTGTGCACAATTATTGAGCAAGTGAGCATTTTGACCATATCATTTTCATGCGTATTTTCCAACTTCAGGTTGTTTAAACTTGAAGGCTTATTGGTTTTAAGCATATCAAGTTAAGTGTATTTGTGTAATGAGGGAGGGTGCGGCCTAGGAGGTCAACACCTTATATCAAGGTGTGCATAATTATCAGGCAGAGTCTTTTCCTTAGGCAACATGGGCCAAAAAAAAGAGATTTAACTGATTCTGAAAAGTCAGAAATTTTAAAAAATCTTTCAAAGGGATGCAGAACTCTTGAAATTGCCAAGATGTTGCGGTGTGATCATCGAACCATCAAACGTTTTGGTGCATAAAGTCAACAGGGTCAAACGTGAAGCCACCAGGAATCCGTTATCCTCTAGTGCTGTCATATTCGAGAACTGCAACCTACCTGGGGTGTCCAGAAATACAAGGTGTTCTGTGCTCAAAGACATGGCCAAGGTAAGAAAAGCTGAAACCCGTACACCAGTAAACAAAAGACACAAGTTGAAACGCCAAGACTGGGCCAAGAAATATCTCAAGACAAAGGTTTTATGGACTGGTGAGATAAGAGTGACTCTTGACGGACCAGATGGATGGGCCTGTGGCTGGATCAGAGTCGGGCAATGACTGCACCCTCCGCCCCGCACCTCATCTTCACCTCATAGTTTTACATTCATAGTTTCAGCACCTCATCAATGTCAAAGTACAGTATTTAGATCTTAAATTTCATGTTTTAATGAGGTGTTCCTTGTTTCATTTATATTGCATATTCAACTCTACGCATTTTCGCTCCGCAATTGTGGTATGAAAAAGGAAACGTTAGGATAAAAATTTGCTTGCTGAGAACGGATTATTGCGTTATTAGATATTTCTAATAAGAAAAATTGCTTCGGAACTGAACGGTCTGGAATGAATTAGCGTTGAGATCTGGGCTTCCACTGTGTATAGATAGGGGTTGGACAATGTAACTGAAACACATGGTTTTAGATCACAATAATTTATTAGTATGATGTAGGGCCGTTTCCTCTGTCTCAGGAAAAGACCAGTGCAGAGCTGAGACAGAAGATGGGAGTGGAAACCATAGTGGATGTGGTGAGGAGAGGCAGACTGCGATGGTACGGACATGTAGTGAGGAAGGACGAGAATGACTGGGTGAAGAAAGTTATGTCGTATAACGTAGAGGGAACAAGACCCAGTGGCCGACCTAAAAAGACCTGGCAGATGACCGTGGCAGCCGACATGAAGGCACTCGGCATCAACCACGAGATGGCCATGGACCGTTCCCGGTGGAAGAAGGCCATATCGAGAACCCAGTCCAACCCAGCGGCGCCAGGAAAGCGGACTTTAAACCGATGATGATGATGTAGGGCCTCCTTTTGCTGCCAATACAGCGTCAATTCGTTTTGGAAATGACATACAAGAACTGCACAGTGATCTTGCAGTATAATGGCCAGGTCACTACGTGATGCTGGTGGAGGAAAACGTTTTCTGACTTGCTCCTCCAAAACACTCCAAAGTGGCTCAATAATATTTAGACCTGGTGACTGCACAGGCCATGGAATGTTCAACTTGACTTTCATCTTCATCAAACCAATCTTTCACCAGTCTTGCTGTGTGCATAGGTGCATTTTCAACCTGACACACGGCATCACCTTCAGGATACAATGTTTGAACCATTGGATGCACATGGTCCTCCAGAATGGTTCGGTCGTCGTTTGCAGTGACGCGCCCATCTAGCACAAGTATTGGGCCAAGCGAATACGAATATGGCAGCCCAAACCATCACTGATCCACCCCCATGCTTCACTCTGGGCATGCAGCAGTCTGGGTGGTACTGTTCTTTGGGGCTTCTCCACACTAACGCTCCTGGATGTGGGGAAAACAGTAGAGGTGGACTCATCAGAGAACAATACATGTTTCACATTGTCCACAGCCCAAGATTTGTGCTGCTTGCACCATTGAAACCAACGTTTGGCATTGGCACGAGTGACAACAGTTTTGGCTATAGCAGCCCGGCTGTGAATATTTACCCTGTGGTGCTCCCATCGGACAGTTATGTAAACAGGAGAGTTGAGGTGCACATTTAATTCTCCCATGATTTGGGCAGCTGTGGTTTTATGTTTTTTGGATACAATCCAGGTTAGCACCCAAATATCCCTTTCAGACATCTCCCTCTGGCATCCACAGTTTATCCTGTTGGATGTGGTTCGTCCATCTTGGTAGTATGCTAACATTACCCTGGATACGGTGGTATCCGTACATCACAAAGACTTGCTGTCTTGGTCACAGATGCGCCAGAATTTGCGCCAGAATTTGTCCTCTTTTGAACTCTGATTTGTCACCAATAATGTTGCTTGCATTGCAATATTTTTAGCAAAACTGTGGTCTGACCCTGCTAATTTGAACCTCCTCACGCTGCTCTTACTGGTACAATGTGCAATTAATAAAGATTGGCCACCAGGCTGATCCAATTTAGTCATGAAACCTTCCACACTAACATGAAAGGTGTTTCAGTTTAATTCTCCAAACACTAAAATCAGCTGGGCAATCTCCTCACATTAGTCATTCAACAGTCCTACAACATGCTCTAATTCTATATCAAGGAACTATACGTTCAGGTTTACCTCACATTATATTCAGGTTACCAGCACAATAATTAATATTTGAACAAGAACTGACATTTCTGCCGCTGGTATGTGTGTAATTACGTATTCTATATTGCCCTCACACTCTTGCGTGGGTTATCTCCATGTATGGCACGATGGTTTCCTTTCACAGTCCAACAAGTTTGTTAGGTTAATTGAGATCTCTAAATTGCCTGTAAGTGTGAACGTTAGAAAGGGATATGATTGTAGTTATCAAGGGTAAAGTTCAGTAAACGTTTCCAGTTTTAGGTTGCCCATCACCTTACTTGGGATTCTCTTCAATTTGTCATCTGTAAATGACCCTCAAAGGACATATCCATATGTCCATCCTAAATGTGAGGGAGCATATTCACTCGCTGGTGGGAGTTGTTACGCCACTATAATGGCACAATCATGCCAATAGCTTTAATACATTGCTCAGAGCCTGTTAAGTGCTGTGTAAACGAGGCATAATGGCAACATATAACCCCCAGGTGGAGTCTTCAGAATTCAAGTGTGGATAAATAGGAGTCCCAAGCGCCAGCTTCTGCAGCCGGGGATCGGACCGCCAAGGTCCCCGCCTTTGGCCGCCGCCCAGCTCACTTTGCACCCGACCCTTTTGCCCGCTCCCACAGTTTCCTTTTCGGGCTGTGCCCTGGCCACCAGACGCTTGCCTTCTAGCCCCACCTCCAGGCCTGGCTCCAGAGGGGGGCCCCGGTGAACCGCGTCGGGTGAGGGAAAACGAAGTCCACTTATTGTTTTCTTCATAAGGGGTTCTGAAAGTCAGTTTGACTTTAAAATTTTTACAAAAGTGTTTAAAAATACAATAAAGTGTTTAAAAAAAATCAATAGTGTATAAAACTACAATAAAGGTTCACAAAAGTCTTGTGCAGATATTGTAACAATATATGTACTTACTCTTATTTATTTACTTTATTTTCTTATTTAAATAAAGGAGAATGTGAATGAAAATCAGTTTGACTTTAAAATGTTTACAAAAGTGTTTCAAAATACAAAATAATCATTTAAAAGTACAATACAGTGTTTAAAATTACAATAAATCTTATTTGGCCAACAAATTCTAAAACAGTGAGGACTCAACTGCACCATCCCTCTCCCTGCATTGAAAAAGTAATCCTGCAAAGTAATCCACATCTTTTCAAAGTTCCTGTTATCTGATTATGTGTTGTTTTCTGTAACTGTAATGGAATACACTTTTTTTTTGCATCCTGAATATGTATTCCTTTACTCCCCAAACCTGCCCCTTGCAACCCTGTAAAAGTGCCTATGTGTCCATCTCGGATTCAGCCCCAGCCAACTCTCTGGTCTTGCCTATAATTTTTCACTCACAGCAAACGTCTTGCAGTGAAGCTAACAGATTAAACAAACACCCTGTTTTTCCAAAACCCAGTCCTTCTGTAATGCAATATGGCCTAACAAGTGTTCAGCCATCCAGTATTAGAGCAATTTTTTGGTCATCGGTTGTAACTTTCTTGTATAGAGGCTTTGCAGTCACGTGGTTTTATCACGTGATTTTGTGTTATGCCGCCATCTTGGCGGTCAACTAGTCAGCTCGTTCCTACGTGTTTGTATGGATTGTCTGATTTCTGCGCTACGTTTTCACCGATTTCTTCCGAATTATGGCTGATTTGCTATCCAACGAAGTTAGGCATTTGGATGAAGACTCCAAGAATCGTCACAGAGAGAAGTTGAACCTTGTTGGCACAACGGATCCGTACCTTTTACCGAGAAGCATGCTAAAATCGCCCGAGCATTTTGCAACAGCCGACCTGCCTGAACGCTCATATCCATATTTATAATTACCTCGTCGATTTGTTTTGTAATGGCATTTCATAACTTGACATATTAAAAAACTGAATAGAGTGAAATCATTCAGATACTGTACCTGTCTGTTCAAGTTGCTACCATTTTTATTATTTGTTTATTTTTGCATGATGCCACATCTGATTGGCTTGAAAACTTAACCAATAAATATAATTCAATATTTACATTGATAACGTTTTCAAGCATCATGAAAAAATAAACACAAAATAAAAACGGGGGGGTGAACTGAAGAAATCATCCCATTCCCTGCCTTGCTGCTCTTGCTGCCTTTCTAAAAATGCACCCAGCATTTTCAACAATCATATTTGTATCATCCCATATTGTATTATTTCACATTTTGTGAAACAAATCAGGGGTGAATAGTTTGTTTACATACCTGATATGAAGTCCTCATTGCATATCCTTGTGTAAATCGTAGGTTTCCATCGTTCACGACGAATATCCGCGATCCATTTATCACGTTTTTTCATGTTCGCCGGAAATCTATAGAAGCTAAGATTTGGTTTATCGCCTCGTCTATTGCTACATCCAACAGCACAGCAGGTATCCGGCATTTTTAAGCTCAAATAGCAGCAGATATAACAAGAAAGCGTGTGTGAGTCGTTGACCGGCACTGAAAAGTTGACCGCCATGATGGCCGCCAAGCTAATGTGGGTAGCTTGATGACGTCAGCTGCAAAGCCTCTATTAGAGCAATTTTTTGGTCATCGGTCAATGGTTGTAACTTTCTTGTAAAGAGCAGGGATTTGTTTCTTGGCTAACGGCTTTCTTTTTGGTATTTTGTCTCTGGGCTACAAGACGTGGTGGTGGTATTGATAGTCCTCATTTTCTGTGACACTATGCGGCCGTTCGCCTTTACAAATAAAAATAGCTACGGTGTCTGTCATGGTTTTTGAACAAGTGGTGCTGTTAGGTTGCGGGGCATTATTAAAAGTTATAGAAAACTTTGCTAAACACTCTTGATGCGCTCGAACAAAAAGCAGGAGTGTCCAGGGAATCTCCACGTTCCCACCATTCTGCCATCTCATGTGTGTAATAAGATTTGTTGAGCTGCCCGTGTACCTCACAGCAGCGTGGCATATTCTAAAAATTGTTTTATCCATTTGTCACTCTCTCTTATAAAATCCAGAGTGCTGCTGCACTTCAGATTCAATATTTGACAGTGAGTATAGTCCATTTTTCTCTGCCATTCTCAACAGATTCCAATTTGTTGGCTGATACACTGAAACTCGTCTTCATGTGGATGGGCCACTAATTCCCCTTTTCCTTGTTGGGTCAATGTCTATGTTATGGCCTGTTGCTGTCCAAGTCCTTTTTTGAAGTGTTTATTTTGATACTTGAATCCTTGTTGTTTTGGCTTCTCGTAATTTAGTTTTTAATCCACCCTAATACCTTGTATGCCTTTTTGCTCCATTTGGGTCCTCTTCCTTCGACAGATGCAGAGACATAAAATCTGATGTGGCGGATCTTTCACCCAGCAGGCCTGCAGTTTGTTTGTCCTTTGTTTCATCATCTTGCCTTTGTTGCTTTGAAGATTAGTGTCTATAATTTTTGTTGTTGCTATCTCAGTTGCCATTTTCAAATGTGTTTTCTCACTTGCAGTCAGTAGGACAGCCATTTACCACAACAGAATAAAATGGTTTCTGACAGGTTTCTACTCATCTAGTTAGTCCATTATACACCCATTATTTGTCCTCCGGTCAGTCACGTCGACATTTTAATTTACAGCATTGTTGATCAAGCATATGGCACCAGTTGAATTTAATTATTGCATCGGAATAGACACATCACTATTACTATATTTCTGCTTTCTTTTTTTTTCTAATACAAACCTGAAAACCACAGTGCAAGCATTTTTCTTTCCTCCCTGCCGTGGCTTTTACTTTTTCTGTAGTGGAGCTGAATACATAAGCACTATATATTCTCCCCTGACAAGTGTCTCTGTGTCCCACTTTTGAAGCAAATGAAACACCCTCAAATCACAATTTTTCTTGTAAACCTCAGAAGAAAGACTCAGCAAGAAAAAAAGTTTCACTTTCATCATTTACAGCCGAATCCCGGGTTGCTGACCCACAGTAGTTCAGCTCAGATGCGTAAACAGCACAGCACTTCCCCCTCTCTAATTCACTTGAAGAGTCGATTAGAGGCCTGCCGTGCAATGGACACACACACACACACGCACACACACACACACACACATGGCTTAATTTGTCTCTGTTGTGACATAACTTCTAAGACTCCGTCACAGCAACCATGTTTCTCACAAATGGACTTGTTCTCCCATGTGATTTAGAGTGAAAAGGCACACCCTTTTTCTGAGTGCATAGAGCTCTCAACCACTAAAATTATTTCATTAGATCATCTTCATGCAAGATACACACTCTGCTTGGAGCAAACCTAAAACTGTTTCCGCATATACGTACGTGTGTGTATATATATATATATATATATATATATATATATATATATATATACCCTGAGACTGGAAGGTTGTGGGTTCAAACCCCGGCCGGGTCATACCAAAGACTATAAAAATGGGACCCATTGCCTCCCTGCTTGGCACTCAGCATTAAGGGTTGGAATTGGGGGGTTAGATCACCAACTGATTCCCGAGCGCGGCACCGCTGCTGCTCACTGCTCCCCTCTCCCCCAGGGGATGGATTAAAATCACACGGGGATGGGCTAAATGCAGAGGACAAATTTCACCACACCCAGGTGTGTGTGTGACGATCATTGGGACTTTAATCTTTAATCTTTTTAATATATATATATATATATATATGTATACTATATACGTATATAGTATACATATATATATATATATATATATATATATATATATATATATATATATATATATTAGGGGTGTAACGATTCATCGATACACATCGATTCATCGATATAATGCTCTACGATTTGTTGGCATCGATGCTAAACGTAAACATCGATCTATATCGCCCGTTTTTGACCTCGGACATTAGACGCGACTTTATTTTGAAATCCAGTTCATTGTTGCTTGCTTCCTCTTTCCGGGAGCAGTGCGCGGCGTGTTGTGTTGTGAGCAGAGCAGGCACGTGAAAGGGGAGCCGACAACTACGCGGCTCCTGGGCTGGTGCTATGGCTAGTGTCCAAGAAGACGAGGAAATTCGCTCCCCTTTGGGCTTCAAGTCATTCGTTTGGAAGCACTTTGGATTCCAAAGAAAAGATGGCTCAACGGACAATTAAAATTATTGTAATTAAATAGTTCAGTAATGCACTTTAAAGTTAATGGTATTACAAAAAAAGAAAGAATATTCATTTTTCTTTACTTACTTATATGAGAAAAAATATAGGAATTTGATAAAGTTCAGTGTTAAAATAAGCACTTTGTATACTACAATACTCTTGTAATTTCCTAAATAAAGAGTTTGCAGTACCTTGTTGATTTTGCGTATGAATTGTTATAAATCAGGATATTGTTCTATATCGATCGTAGAGCACTATATCGTGATGTATCGTGAATGAATCACAGCAAGCTTTAAGATATCGGCAAATATCGTATCGCGCTTCTTTGTATCGATATGATATCGTATCGTGACAAAACCCGCGATTTACACCCCTAATATATATATACAGTGCCTTGCGAAAGTATTCGGCCGCCTTGAACCTTTCAACATTTCGCCACATTTCAGGCTTCAAACATAAAGATATAAAATTTAAATTTTTTGTCAAGAATCAACAACAAGTGGGACACAATCGTGAAGTGGAACGAAATTTATTGGATAATTTAAACTTTTTTAACAAATAAAAAACTGAAAAGTGGGGCGTGCAATATTATTCGGCCCCTTTACTTTCAGTGCAGCAAACTCACTCCAGAAGTTCAGTGAGGATCTTTGAATGATCCAATGTTGTCCTAAATGACTGATGATGATAAATAGAATGCTCCTGTGTGTAATCAAGTCTCTGTATAAATGCACCTGCTCTTTGATAGTCTCAGGGTTCTGTTTAAAGCGCAGAGAGAACCATGAAGACAAAGGAACACACCAGGCAGGTCCGAGATACTGTTGTGGAGAAGTTTAAAGCCGGATTTGGATACAAAAAGATTTCCCAAGCTTTAAACATCTCAAGGAGCACTGTGCAAGCAATTATATTGAAATGGAAGGAGTATCAGACCACTGCAAATCTACCAAGACCCGGCCGTCCCTCCAAACTTTCATCTCAAACAAGGAGAAGACTGATCAGAGATGCAGCCAAGAGGCCCATGATCACTCTGGGTGAACTGCAGATAACTACAGCTGAGGTGGGAGAGTCTGTCCATAGGACAACAATCAGTCGTGCACTGCACAAATCTGGCCTTTATGGAAGAGTGGCAAGAAGAAAGCCATTTCTCAAAGATATCCATAAAACGTCTCGTTTAAAGTTTGCCGCAAGCCACCTGGGAGACACACCAAACGTGGAAGAAGGTGCTCTGGTCAGATGAAACCAAAATCGAACTTTTTGGCCACAATGCAAAACGATATGTTTGGCGTAAAAGCAACACGGCTCATCACCCTGAACACACCATCCCCACTGTCAAACATGGTGGTGGCAGCATCATGGTTTGGGCCTGCTTTTCTTCAGCAGGGACAGGGAAGATGGCTAAAATTGATGGGAAGATGGATGGAGCCAAATACAGGACCATTCTGGAAGAAAACCTGTTGGAGTCTGCAAAAACCTGAGACTGGGACGGAGATTTATCTTCCAACAGGACAATGATCCAAAACATAAAGCCAAATCTACAATGGAATAGTTCACAAATAGACATATCCAGGTGTTAGAATGGCCAAGTCAAAGTCCAGACCTGAATCCAATCGAGAATCTGAGGTAAGAGCTGAAGACTGCTGTTCACAAACGCTCTCCATCCAACCTCAATGAGCTCGAGCTGTTTTGCAAGGAAGAATGGGCAAGAATTCCAGTCTCTCGATGTGCAAAACTGATAGAGACATACCCCAAGCGACTTGCAGCTGTAATTGCAGCAAAAGGTGGCGCTACAAAGTATTAGCGCAAGGGGGCCGAATAATATTGCACGCCCCACTTTTCAGTTTTTTATTTGTTAAAAAAGTTTAAATTATCCAATAAATTTCGTTCCACTTCACGATTGTGTCCCACTTGTTATTGATTCTTGACAAAAAATTAAACTTTTATATCTTTATGTTTGAAGCCTGAAATGTTGCGAAATGTTGAAAGGTTCAAGGGGGCCGAATACTTTCGCAAGGCACTGTATATATATATATATATATATATAGATAGATAGATAGATAGATAGATAGATAGATAGATAGATAGATAGATAGATAGATAGATAGATAGATAGATAGATAGATAGATAGAGGGAGAGAAAGACAGGGAGACAGAGAGAGAGGGAAAGAGAGAGAGAGAGAGAAAGAGAGAGAGAGAGAGAGTCAGGCCCGGCGGCGTTCAGAATTGTCGAGCAAACAGGCAAGGTCGGGAACGGGAGTCAGAGTCAGAAGGCAGACAGTGAGGGTATAGTATTGCAGACAAACTGACAAAACCTGTGCCCAAATTTGCAGGCTGCATCCACCGAGGCCAGTTTGAAGGCAGGCCTGGAAGCTCCGCATCCGTGGACCACATAAGCTGTGGCGGATTTGGACAAGCGGTGTTGGATTTGGTCCACAATCTAGGGAGCGCTATCTGCGCCTCACGGCAAAAGCCATTGCCAATCACCTGTTATCCAATTTACTCACTGCGTGCTCGTTTAATTTCTTCAGATTTAGGAAAATGCAAAGACACTGAAGCAGAAATTAGACTTACACAGGTTGGTTGAGTTCAATCATAATTCTTGTTAAGAAAGCTCTGTTTTCAGGAAAGTACAATACAGCGCTGGGCCTTTCAAGAGCAGAAAGTCTCCATTCAGAAAAGGGCAACGTTCAAGGTTCTTTGGTCAGCTTATATTCAGTTGCACAGGCCGGTGTGGGGCGAGTTTGATGGGTGATGAGTCGTTGGGGTGGGGCGAGATCGCAGTAGAGTTTGATTCCATGGGAGTGGGTGCTGGTATGGGCGATTCGGTGTGTGTGGGGGGGCTGCCGTCTTCCATCCTGTCTTTCGGCCTTGGTGTTCATCTTTGGCCGAGTCCTTGGCTGTCTCCCTCTGGCACCAGCTGGTTTTATCTCCAAGTTACCTTCCTGTAAACATTCTGCTCCATTCTTACACTGTCGCACCTCATCCATTCGTCATTCTTTCAATTTTGTCATTTTGTACGGAATTATGTGAGCTTTTGGCTGTGACATCAGCAATTTATTAATGTTCCCTGACGATGCAAAGTTTGTTCTTTTGATACTCCATGTCTTTGCTTACATCATTACATTCTTAGTTTAATCATGCTTCCAACCGTATCTCTTCTTTGTTAAGCAAAATATTTCCCTCTGTGCAGAGCGTTCAGTAGTAATCGAAAAGCTGGCGTCTCACATTTAGGCGACATATGACGTTTAGTCAAAACACAAGATATAATCAAGTACTGAACGGTCAAGACAACTCTGGCCGTGTCCATGATTTAGAGAAAAAACATCAGGCATGCATTACACAGTTCCTTAAGGGTCATTAAGCTATTCAGGCAATATATCAAAAAACATTTGTTATTTCACAGTGCTCAGAAATATATATCAGATCATAAAGTTATAAAAACCTTTGTCATTACCACCTATTAAAAATGTCTAGTTATGTCTTCTTTATTGATTTGGTGTGTAGGTATAATTATATGCTTAAAATATTTATTTTATTGATTTAATCTGTGAATATACTTTTCTGCTTATGTACCGTAATTTTCGGACTATAAGTCGCACCGGAGTATAAGTCGCACCAGCCATAAAATGCCCAAAAAAGTGAAAAAAACCCATATATATGTATATAAGTCGCTCCTGAGTATAAGTCGCCCCCCCACCCAAACTATGAAAAAAAAACGCGACTTATAGTCCGAAAATTACGGTACTTTATTCAATGAACGAGCATATCTGTTTTTGTAGCTAGGCAGGACTTTTTGTATTTCGACCCCATTCCTTCAGCGGACTAACTCTTTACAAATTAATAGGCAGCGTCCTTCAATGCACATTATGGCGACGACGTGGCTTCATTTCCGGTGCGAAAAGGCCGCACCGTCGGTGTTCAAATTTGTGCAGGCTTTGACAACCAGCCTTTCTGGTCTGGTTTCTATGGAGACCGGCCGAATTAAGGCTATGCATATGTGACCTTCGCAGCCTCCATTTTGCCGCTCTCTACTTATACACTTTCCTAACCTCTCCTCAACGTTTAACACGTCGAGCCACCCAAAGACACCCCGATTGGTCTTGCGACAACACGCCACTTGTGTCTGGAACTTCAACGTAAGCGCTCCACCAGAAACACTGAACACATGCGTACAATAGCTTTTTCATCGTTGATACCGCCAACTTGGGCGAGTGGGCGTTTGAAACAGCGTTAAATACATTGCTGTAGTAGAGAGTGGAGCAATGTTGGCGTCACGAAAGTTTGCCACAAAGTCGCCGTCACAAATATCTTTTCTAACAATGGAATGAAAAGAAACGAGTGAATCAAAAATACTTAACAGGAAGTCCGAGGACAAGCTGGCCAAAGCCACCCGGGACAGCTGCAAGACGACCATCGAAGCCATTCACGGCCTGATGTCTCAAGTCATTAAGGACAAACTCTTCAATCAAATCAACACATCTAATTAATTACCCGTGCAATCCACAAAATCCCAAAGCACACAAAAACCTTGTATTGCTTTCTTTCTTAAGCTCTATGTTTGACACCTACTGGCAGTTTTGTTTACATGTTATGAGTTCCTAAATAAATATTTTAAAAAGTAATAATAAAAAACAAGGCCCTCACCATGGAAACAAAGGCCAGTTTCAAGGCTGCATTCGAGTGTCATGAGACATGCCGTCGCGTCACTCCGGAAATGACATCTTGTAGCCTGAAAACCGGCCGAAAAAACGTAGCCTGTGAATTTTGACACAGGGAAAGTGTGACTCGAGAGGTGTGTTTAACTCGGCGCCTTGTTGGGCGGGTGATGAGCAGGTGTGGGCAATAAGTGCTGATTATTGCAGGAGAAGAGAAACCGAACTGTCCGAGGTGCTGAAAATGCGGACGCGTGACAGCGGTCAAGCGATTAAAATATTTGATTGCAATTGCAGTTACTAGCATATTTTATTTAGTGTAAAGAAAATCCTTTGATTTTTTCTGTGCCATTATTTTAGAAATGTTTTACATATTTTGATATGAAGAAGACAGGGACGTGCACTCATAGGAGGCAGGTGAGGCAGTGCCTCACCTTGCCACCAGGGGCAGTAAAGGGCTCAACATGGTTTCCTCAGCTGTCACCATAAGCTGTTAAAAAATGAATAATATAATAAAACATAATATAATATCTGTCCTGTGGTCTATGCTTTTAATGCAATTTTGGTGTGTTTCCTATACATTTGGATCATTTTCATAGTCAAAATAGCTGTATTTCTTGTTCAAATAACAACGGGAGACGAGAATCATGGAGGCTGCGGCAGTGACAGGTTGTGCCGCTCAAGGCGTGCGTGTGAGAGTGTGCACCACTCACACACTGTACTGAGCGCGTGCAAACGGCGCGTGCTTGCTTGCAGTCAGCGGGTGAAAATACGAGCCTTGAGGCAGCCAGTACCTTTGCCGCGAAGATGGGGCGAGAGTGAGCCTCCGGCTAATAGTTCACGACACGAGTAAATGCGAGAGTAAATTAAGAAGAAGAAAAAGAAAAGAAAAACAACCAACAACATTCGGTGCTAACGCGTTGCTATTTGGCTTTGTTTTCCCTGACAATGGAGGATATAATCTTGAAAATAAGAAATTTTTCAAAACGTGACTTTCAGTCAAAGCAAGAAACCATAAGTAAGGGAAGACCAACGCCAGATTTGCGAGGATTAATTCAAACTACGGGCCTCCCGGGACGGACTACAACACGTTCGTTTCAAAAGGATTGGTACTCTAAAAAAGACTGGCTTTGTGGTTGTGCTGCCAAAAATCGACTTTATTGCTTTCCCTGTCATCGAGATCTTCGTCCAGAAGGACAGGAGAATGGACTTCATTTACAAGTAAAGGTAAGAATACTGCAGTGGTGTGTTTAAATGTACAGTGGTGTGTTTAAAATGTTATTACATTTAATCAAGAATGGGATAACAACCATGTATGCATGTAAATCTGACTTGTGAGTCAGTGCCTTAGCGTCACACAGTACGTTTGTAAATCGGACTCTGTCAGTGCCTCACCAACACCAACCCTCACCGCACGTCACTGGAAGAAGAGGGAGGATTGATTTCCTTATGCAGACTCATTTTTTTATTGAATTGGATTCAATTTAGAAAAAGTCACACAAAGAGCCCCTCAACAGTCCATTCTAAGAATTCAAGATTTGGGCAATATAAGGGTGTATTTGGACCTGACTGTTTGGTCCGCTTTAAACGGACCAGGGTTCGATTGGAAGGCTGGTCTGGACCTTTTGTGCAGGTGTGAATACACGCAAACGAATCCTGGTGCGGATTAAAGAAACGGACCGAGACACACTTTTTCAAGTGGTCTCGGTTCGCTTCCAAACGAACTCTGGTGCGGTTCGCTTCAGGTGTGAATAAAAACAGCGAAGATCTGCACCAACAGCACAAATATGCAGCGCAGGAACGCACCCCGTAGGACTCATATGTTTTTCTCCATTTTCGGGTCCGTGCTCTGTGTGCCGCCCTGGTCATTGCTGTCCAATGGGAGCGCAGATTGTCACAAGCGTGGATGTGTGTACTTCAATTGCAAAATGTACAGTCTGAATAGGAACCACACCAAACGAAAAAAATTACTAAGTCCGCTTTTGGTCCGGACCAAACAAGCGGACTAAAGGACTTTTCTGGTCTCAATACACCCTTAAAAATATAACATCAGATATTAAGATGTGATAGACAGTTTTTGCATGATTTGAATGAGGCAAAATAACATGCTTTTTCTCTCGAATATATTGTTATAATCATTTGTTTCAGACGTACTGTAATTATTTTCTGTATAAAAATTAAATTTGATGTTCAAAAAGTATTTTTTCAAACTTGAGTCTTGAAAAAGGGGGGTCAGGTCGTCTTATAATCAGGGTCGTCTTATATTCGGGCCAATACGGTATGTGAAAAGAGTTCAAATTTTATTGGCGAAACAAAATTTATGGCATTAAAAGGGGGTCGAATTGATCGCGTGAACTAAAGATACCACTAAAAGTGGATGGGAAAGGTGTTGTTCCTGGTGAATAGATTGACAGGAGCAAAAAACCCCTGTCAAATGGCCATGTAATCTTAGTTCAACAAAAACAGAAAAGGCAATAAGGGACGGGATAAATCCCCAGGAGGACTGGATGACATTATAAAAATGATATCATAAATTTTTAGATGTTTATGTAAATAGACTGACATTCTCATCATTAAGCTACAACACTATGGTATTAGAGGTCTCACACTTGATCGAAAGACACCAGTATGTTCCCATTAATATTCATAATTCATTGAATTCATTCATATTCGGGCTTCAAGAAACGAACCTCCCGTCCTGTGGAGAGCCCAAGGCTTGCTAACCAGCTAAACAGGTTCTACTGCAGGTTTGATCGGTTCTCCCACACAACGGGACCTCCTGCAGCACAATCTACATACTCACCTCCCCCCACAACTGCTCTGTCCACACCTCCATCACCGTTGTCACCCTCTCTCTCTCTTGCAGAGGCCGCGCCCGCACTCCAGATCCGCGAGGAGGAAGTGCGCCAGATGTTCCGGAGACAAAAGATCAGGAAGGCACCGGGCCCAGACGGCGTGTCACCTTCCTGCTTGAAAGTCTGTGCTGAGCAGCTGGCACCCACCTTTGCACGGATCTTCAACCGTTCCCTGGAGCTGTGTGAGGTGCCCTCGTGCTTCAAGAGCTCCACCATCGTTCCAGTGGCCAAGAAGCCCGCCATCACAGGTTTGAATGACTATAGACCTGTCGCACTGACATCTGTGGTCATGAAATCTTTCGAGAGGTTAGTGCTGAACCACCTGAAGGATGTCACGGGCCCCCTGCTTGACCCCCTCCAGTTTGCCTACTGGGCAAACAGGTCGGTGCATGATGCGGTCAACATGGGACTGCACTACATCCTGCACCACCTGGACACCCCAGGAACGTACGGACTGATCCAGGACGGTGATGAGACTGCGTACAGACAGGAGGTGGAGCGGCTGGTCCACTGGTGCAGCCAAAACCACCTGGAGCTGAACCCGCTCAAGACCGTGGAGATGACAGTGGACTTCAGGCGAGACCCTTCACCACTTTCACCCCTCACTATCCGCAGTAATACTATTCTCTCCACAGACACCTTCAAGTTCCTGGGAACCACAATCTCTTGGGACCTGAAATGGACCGGCCACATAGACTCCGGCAGAGGCTGTACTTCCTGAGACAGCTCAAGACATTCAACCTGCCGCGGGAGCTGCTGAAGACCTTCTACACTGCTATCATCCAGTCTGTCTTCTGCACCTCCATCACTGTCTGGTTTGGATCGGCCTCCAAACAAGACAAGCACAAACTGCAACGGACAATCAGGACTGCAGAAAAGATAATTGGAAACAACCTCCCATCTATCCAAGACTTGTACCTGTCCAGGACCAGGAAACGTGCAAGTAACATCTCTACAGACCCTTCTCACCTAGGTTGCAGTCTGTTTGAACTACTCCCCTCCGGACGGCGTTATAGAGCCCTTTACGCCAAAACCAGCAGACACAGAGACAGCTTCTTCCCCCAGGCTGTTGCGCTGATGAACTCACACCACTCTTAGAGTCTCAGAGTCATTGCTGTGCAATAACATCCTGCTCTCCACACCTTTTTTGAATTGTCTACACTGTTTGTACTATGTGTCCTCTCTGCATCCATTGCAGCCTGGTCATCCTGGAAGAGGGACCCTCCCATCTGTGGTCTCTTCTCAAGGTTTCTCATTTCACCTAGCTGGAGTTTTGAGTTTTTCCTTGCCCTCTTGGGCGTTTAAGATCAGGGGATGTTTGAGAATATTTGTAATTTTTCACATGTCCTGAGTGTTGTTAGTCACCTAAATGTTGAACAGAGGCTGTGATTTACCGATGTCACATTCCTTGTTTGGCACGCTCAAACATGGTGAATAAAAACTCTTGAATCTTGAATCTTGAATCATACAGACCCATCAATCATGGAGTCCTGCATGGAGGGCTGCTCGTCTTCATCTTATATACATATAAAATATTTTGTTAGTTCCTCCTCCGTATTACATAAAGTATTATGTGCGGATGATACAAATTTAGTTTTTGCACACAAAAATCCAAATATATTTGAACATTAATATTGAGTTAGTAAAAATATATCCATTTTTTAAGTGCAACAAACTCTCTAAATATCAACAAAAAAATGACATCAAATAAATAAATGAATAAACGGATAGAACATTGAAAGAGTTGGCTCAATGAAATTTATGAAATTCCTAATATTCCTTCATATCTCTGTCCCTATCCCGCAGTCCTATATATATGTTTGCACAAACAAAAATAACCCTAAAAATACATAATTTCAACTAAATTGTCAGGTGTGCCGCGGTCATGTAAAAGAAAATGCTCTTGGTCCGCGGAAACACCCAGCATAGCAGACTACGGTCTGAAAAATTGCCATAACAAATGTGGCAGTTTTTGTACCCGAGTGCATGTGAGCTGTCTACGAAAATAGACCCCTAAATGCTAATAGATGTGAATCTGAGTGTGAGGGTGACCAGTCCAGGGTCCAACCCACATCCCCCAAAGACAGCTGGGATAGGCTTTGGCTCGCCCAACACACTAAGGACGAGCAGTATAGAAAATGGCTGGATGAATAGTTTAATAATTCTAATAATTCCTTTCTTTGTCCTTCATCTTTCCTTACACTATTGACAAGAAAAAACATGCGTTTTTATGTGCTTATTACAACAATGTTCTAACATCTACCCTCGCGAAATTGTGTCACTCCATGGAAAAAGTGGCCTCTAAGGAGACATATTGCCAGAAGGCTAGTGAACAATGCAAACCGGTCTATTCACCAGCCAAAAAATATCAACATGAACAATAACAGTCATCACGTAACCAGTCCCAAGGGACACACCCACTACATAAATAAATAGGAGGACTCCAGCAAATTATGCCTAAAGAAGCCTGCTGGATTAAAGGTAAAGTGTCTTCAACAATCAGTAAGAAGCTAGTCACATCAAATAATGTTAGCTGATTACCATGACGAATGAGAGTGATGCGCGCTGAAAATATGAATTTGCAACACAATCAAGTTTGTCACTGTGTATTTGCATAGTTCAAGTAGTGTTGCATCACTCACGAATGACTCCTTCAAGTGTACAAAGCATTTTAGGTGCACATACTGATGGAGTCATTTCATGTCCTGATTCATTTCTTCCTCAGTTTAATTGAGCTCAAACACGAGTGTGTGCTGCGTGACACTGGCGGTACTCGTCAGTTTTACCTGGGGTGGCAACAGGGTGGAAGGAGGTTAGTTGGCGTGTACACAAATGCACACGCACACAAATACACACACGCACACAAATACACACACGCACACAAATACACACACACACACACACACACAACACATTCTCGGCTTCATTTTCTGCATTCCCTGGCAAGTTCTATGCATGTCATGAGAATAACATTGCTTAATATTGAGCACTAACTTAATTTGTGAAGGCTTTTTTCTTTTTGTATAACCTTCATTCATCCAAAACATTTTGCTTTCTTTTGTTACCTGCTTCAATTATACATACTATGTACACTTTAAAAGCATTGAATTATAACTAATTCAAAATCATTAAGTTGATCAACAAAAATTGAAACTGAACTAAAAAACTCTCTAAAGAAGGTTATTTTTCTTTGTTGTTTTTTAGTACCGTATTTTCCGCCCTAAAAGGCGCACCTAAAAACCTAAATTTTTATCAAAAGTCGACAGTGCGCCATATAGTCCGGTGCGCCTTATATATGGATCAATACAGTAAGCAGCCGCTGGCTGATTTCATTTTCCCCCGTAGAAGAAGAAGCGCGCGGTAGAAGAAGAAGCGCGCGGTAGAAGAAGAAGTGCGCGGGAGAAGAAGAAGCGCGCGGTAGAAGAAGAAGCGCGCGGTAGAAGAAGAAGCGCGCGGTAGATTCAAATTCCATGTTTGTTTACGTGCAGACCCCAAAATGGCTCCTACTAAGAGACACGCCTACGACGCAGAGTTCAAACTCAAGGCGATCAGTCACGCAGTAGAACACGGGAATAGAGCAGCAGCCAGGGAATTTAACATTAATGAATCAATGGTGCGGAATTGGAGGAAGCAAGAAGACGACCTGCGCCAAGTAAAGAAAACTAAACGGAGTTTCCGAGGGTGCAAGGCGAGATGGCTAACGTTGGAGGACAAACTCGAACAGTGGGTTGTTGAACAGAGAGCAGCAAGTAGAAGTGTCAGTACAATCACTATTCGAATGAAGGCAACAGCGCTAGCAAGCGAACTTAACATTAACGATTTTAAAGGCGGTCCTTCTTGGTGCTTTCGGTTCATGAAAAGACGTAATCTCTCCATCCGCACACGGACTACTGTTTCACAGCAACTGCCAAAAGACTACCAAGAAAAGCTGGCCACTTTCCGCGCATATTGCAAAAACAACATTGCTGAAAAAAACATCCGGCCAGAGCACATCAACATGGACGAGGTTCCACTCACCTTCGATATTCCTGTGAACCGCACTGTGGATAAAACGGGAGCACGCACGGTCAACGTTCGCACCACAGGGAATGAGAAGTCCTCCTTCACTTTGGTTCTCGCTTGCCAGGCTAATGGCCATAAACTTCCACCCATGGTCATTTTCAAGAGGAAGACCTTGCCAAAAGAAAACTTTCCAGCCGGCGTCGTCATCAAAGCTAACTCGAAGGGATGGATGGATGAAGAAAAGATGAGCGAATGGTTGAGAGAAATTTACGTGAAGAGGCCGGGTGGCTTTTTTCACACAGCTCCGTCCCTATTGGTCTACGACTCCATGCGCTCCCACATCACAGATGGTGTCAAAAAACAAGTGAAGCACACTAATTCGATACTCGCCGTCATTCCGGGTGGATTGACAAAAGAACTCCAGCCGCTAGATATTGGTGCAGGGCATTCAAAGCTAGACTGCGAACTGCGTGGGAACAGTGGATGACAGAAGGCGAACACACATTCACCAAGACAGGGAGACAGTGCCGGACGACATACGCCAATATCTGCCAGTGGATCGTAAATGCCTGGGCTGATATATCAGTCTCAACTGTGGTCCGAGCTTTCAGGAAGGCAGGAATTGTCACTGAACTGCTAGACAACAGCAGCGACAGTGACTCGATTAGTGACGACGCCGACGAGACGGAGCCGGGCATATTGGATCCCGTAATCGCCCCACTGTTTAATTCGGACACTGAAGATGAAGAATTCGAGGGATTCACGGATGAGGAATAACTTTATAAAGTGAGCTTTACACGTTTATTTTGTGTGCTGTGTTGTGTGACGTTTGACGTTAACGTTTGAACAACGTTGTGTTATTTATATATTGTTATTGCTTTGCACTATTTCGAGTGTTACTGTATTGTAGCGCTAACGTTTGATTTACCTTAATCAGACTTGATCAGACTGTTTCTTACGTGTTTATTGAATCCAAGAAAAGTTCCCCTCCATTATGTGAGATAAATGTTGCACTACATGTTATACCCTGCTGTTGTTAAAAGATAAACGAAATACCTCATCACAAAAAACAGCTGTTTATTCATATTGGAAGTAAATGGAGTTGTCAGAATGCTGGTTTGTAATCTATAAATAAAGTTTAACTGACCTATCTGACTGTTTTGTTGACATTTCCTGTAGCGTAGCTCCTTCTAATGAATGCATAACGTAACCCCAGCCTCTACTGTAGCGTCTATTCTATGCGCCTTATAGGCCGGTGCGCCTTATATATGGATAAAGTTTTAAAATTAGCCATTCATTGAAGGTGCGCCTTATAGCCCGGTGCGCCTTATAGGGCGGAAAATACGGTACTGTAACAATACAGTTTAGAGAGAGAGAGAGTGAGAGAGAGAGAGAGAGAGAGAGAGAGAGAGAGAGAGAGAGAGAGAGAGAGAGAGAGAGAGAGCAAGAGAGAGGCCATACAGTAGCTGTGTTCTGCTGTAGATAAACGTGAGTTTACTGTCTAATATCTTCTATGAAGCTCAGAAGTTACTATGTCTCAGTGCTCAAGGCCTTGATGTAAGCAAGCTGGCGCTGCTGCGGCGCTGCAGTGAAGTTGTCCCACTTGGCAGACCATTTCTATGCATCAGACTACAGTAACCACAAACATGGTTAAAAACTTCTTGCCATCCTGTAAAACCGTCTAAAACCCAGAAAGGCGCCACTCTCTCCATGGCGATGGTGGCTGAGCACAGAGGCCAGAGTTAGGCTTTGTTGCACATGGATTACGGCAGTCTTTTAAAATGTCTTGACATGAAATTGATCTATGATGGTATAATGTTGGGAAACACCATCCCATAGAACTAAACCAAATAATGTAAATAATATAAATCTCACTTAAATCCAGTGAGGCCAGTCATTCTATTAACTAACAGGTGAAGGGTCAAAATCAGTTGAGCAATTTCTTGACTTTGTTTTTGAGAGGACATATTAACAGCCTTGTTTTTTTCTAATGAATGCCATCTGCATTTGTAGTTTTATATGAGGATGTGTTAGGCTACGGATTTTAGTTATTGATCTGACTCCAAATTACGATCAACACTCCACTCAAAATTGTTACGTCCTAATCCACACACTGGTACACCTAACAATTTTGCGAGTTCGTTCTGTCAAAGAGAAGACCAGTAGATCAATGAGGCCGAATTTACCAATTGTTTAATCCTGACAAAGCAAGATAATACAGGCGCCTGGGTCTCGGGTCCCTAACACAAAAACTAGTGTGCCTTCTGTGACCATCAAAAGACAACACATTCTTCCGGGTTGCCCAGTTTTAAAGAAACACAATATGAATATTCAAGCATGCAAAATATTGTGTGGTGATTGGTCGATGGTCGTCTCCTCCTCGTTTGGGTTTTTCCCCTGCTCAGCACAGGTGTCTGGACCACAAAGGCGAGTTGTTCCTCACCGGCCTTGAGATATCCTCCCTGTCTGGACATCCTGTTCCACAATACTTTGTAGAGAACAAATTCATTGTAGCCTGCACATTCCTTTCCACTTATTAATCACCACACGAGCACACTAAAAATTATATTGATATGATTATATATGTCTAACGCAGCCTTAATCAAATATGTTAGCAAACTGCCGAAAGTACATTTCCCTTTAGGATGTAACCTTTTTTTTTTTTTTTAAGATCAGTTCTTGTATCTTCGGTACTGGAGCTGTTGTCACGACTCGTCCCCGGTCACGTCCATGTTGTCATAGTTTTGTCCGTGTGTCTGTGTGCTCTCCCCTCCTGTGTGCCCATGATCAGTGCGATCATTCTCACCTGCCTCTTGTTACCTGTCTTGTATATTAAGTCCTGTCTGTGTATCATTCCCTGTCGGAGCATTGTTTGTTACTGTCATGAGGTTATTTTGGTTCCTGTCTTTGGTAATGTCACCCTGTCTCTTTGTTCCACGTCTTTTTTGGTCAGTCCTGTGGTTGGTTTTGGTTAGAGAGTTATGTCAGTTTGCCGAGTATGTGTTTTGAGTTCCTCCAATAAACCCTGGTCCAAGCTGCATTTGGTCGCCCTGCTCCATTTCCACTCCGTTCGTGACAGCTGTCTGATGAAAGCTCTAAAATCAAGGTGTTTCCAACTATAAGTGATCTGTCTGAGCATTATAAAGTGCAGTCTGAAAGAACGGTGTCAAATCTGTACTTCCATGGAGGGCAGGGGTTGGTGGTTTTTGATGGTGGGTCGCACCAACTGCCAGACCAATAGAGAAATGGTAGGATAAGGGTATTGCTCATTCATTCTATCATGTTGAGCTCAAGATGAAAGAATGGAGGACACAATGACTCATTGTGAGCTTTGCAGGCTGATTACATTACTTCAGTTGGTGTGCGCAAGAGAGAGAGCGAGAGAGCGAGAGAGAGATGGAGAGACTAAGAGAGAGCGGGAGAGAAACTAAACTCCAGTAGATTGATCTTACCAAACATTCCAGTTCATCATTCATGTTGCCTGCTTCTTATGGTGTTATATGGCTCTTTCAAACGAGCACCACGTTGTGAACCTCAGCACTTTTCAGATTGGCCTTCCCCTTAACTATACATCACCTTACTCTAGGAATATCCCTAAGACGCCACGAGTTATAGCGCGGACATGCTTGGGCACACACACACGCACGCACGCACACACACGCACACACACACACGCACACACACGCACACACACACACACACACACACACACACACACACACACACACACACACACACACACACACACACACAAGCATATGGGCATGCACGCACATGCACATACACAAACAGCATTATAGTTGCTATCTATCAACCATACAAACTCCACCTCTAAATTCCATGTTGATACCCACAGATGTATTTGGTTGCAAGCATGTTACAATTTATCATCTCCAGAGGCCAGTGTATTTCAGGACCTTCGTATACTCGGAAGAGTGTGAGTGTTTGTGTGTGTGTTTGTGTGTGTTTGCTTTGAGTGTAATGAAATCATTCTCTGACAAGAGATTACTTTTTTTAACAGTCATAAGTGTGTTCTTAGAGGCGATCTACAGTACATTACGTCCACAGTTTATTGTTTACATCAAATCTCTCAGGTCCACACACCCCCTCACACACACACGCACACACACACAATACCGTCAAGCACGTTCCACACAGATTGCCATGGGATGTGGGAGTTATTAGACGGAAGCCGCTCAGGAGAGGCTTGAGTGCGAACGTGATGAAAGGCTCAGCTGAGGTTCAGATGCTGCAGCTTGTTTTATCATTCGAGAGCCGTGTCATTGAACCACCATATTTAAAGCATTAAGCTTTTATGGGACTCTCCTGCATTGCGGGACAGACTTTGGCAGCATATCTGAAGCCAGCTGCCTCCGTGCAGCACTGGCGATCTACAGATTGTGCCCTAATTTAAATAGCTGAGGTACCTGAACTTCCGGCTTTTATCAAATAGAAGACCGCAATCTGCTCCGGACCGAGTCAAGGTCTCATCCAGTTTCTGGCACTGTTATGTGCAGTTTGAATGTACTCTGGTCCTCCGCCCCCACATTCCGAAAACACATGTTAAATTACTGTATTTTTTGGACTAAAATTCGCTCCGGAGTACAAGTCGTATTAGCCATAAGATGCACAATAAAGGGGAAAAAAACATATATGTCGCACCGGGGTTTAAGTCGCGTTTTGGGGGAAATTTATTTGACAAAATACAACACCAAGTACAGACATGAACCAGCAAAAACAGGCTAAACGATACGGTATGCTAACGTGACCAACACAAACGAGGAGCTGAGAACGGGCATGACGTAACATTAAAAGTTATTCAAATAACTATAACATAAATGATAAGTTTATCAAACCATCTGTGTCAATCCAAATCATTGAATCCATCGATCGAATTCTTCGTCCTATCTGTAAACAACGGCGCGTGTGCGACGCGCTGCTGACGTCGGACTCGTCGTCCGTTGCAGTTCAAATTATTCCACAGGCCCATATAACAATATATAAACTATATATCAAATAACAATAATATGAACAACAATTTTATCGAACCATCCGTGCCACTCCAAATCATTAAATCCATCGGAATCTTTGTCTTGTGTCACTTAAAAAAAAAGAAAAAAAAACAACTGTTGACTCCGGAACTACGTGCGCCGCTGACGTCAGACTAGATATATCAAATAAATGTAATATAAACATCAATTTTAACAAACCATCCGTGTCACTCCAAATCATTAAAATCATCGAAATCTTCATCCGCTGTGTCACTTAAAAAAAAAAAAAAAACAGCTGTTGACTCCGGAACTACATGCGCCGCTGACGTCAGCCTCGTCGTCAGCCTCGTCGTCAGCCTCGTCGTCAGTTGCGGCTCCAATTATTCCACAGATCTACGTATATAACTATATTGTAGCGTTACCAAAGTACCAGGCAAGACGTGGGTTTGGTATCCGGCTCTTTATTTCACGAAACAAGAGCTCAACATATGAGCCAACACAGTGCTATAAGCAAGCACCCTGGATCGCTCTTCCCGCCTTCATAACAAGCAAGCAGGGCTGTGGACAGTATTCCTACGCGCATTCTCAGCAGCATGATGAAAATAAAATTCAATAACGTCACTGAGGCATATTTTAACGAACTCCACTTCATTGTATGGCTGTTTAGCCCGTGCAATGTTCCAAGCCAGTTGAAACAATGCAAGTGTGACAGTCTCTGAGTGCTTCGTAATTTTTTTGAAAAACTGTACCTATTTTTCTGCGTGACTTTTCAAAGTCTCCAAACTTGTGCTTGCGAAATTCAGTCCCTTTTGCAAAGTCCTTATCGATATTGGCATGAAGTGAGCTGAAGTGGCGCTGACCATTTGAAGCTTTTAAATGCGCCAATGACGTCCGACATATCAGGCAGAATGGCTTGCCATAGCGTTCAACAAAAAACAACTTTAACTCTGTTAAAAACGTCCTGTGTTCATCGGCATATATTCGTTTAGCTGTGCATTTTTTCCTTGCCATTTTGGCAAGCGTCTTGTCAGCTTTTCTGGACCTAATGGGCCCCCGTAGTCACAGTCGCCATTCATTAAAAAGTCAGCAAAACCAATCGCTCTGTTTGTCCCTCCTCCTTTGCGGGATTTCCCCTCACGCGCATGCGCGTTTGACCAAAAACCATATTGAACTCAAGCGAAGCAAATACGCACGAAAAATAAACACAAATGTTGATATGAACGTAAAAGAGCCGCATGAAACCAGCCAAAGAGCGTATTTTTTTTATTGTCGGACTCGGTGGACTCGGTCAAAATCAGCACCGAGTCCGAGTCCGGCAAAAATGACAGAGTCCGACCGAGTCCGAGTCCCCGAGTCCGAGTCCACAGCCCTGCTGGGCACATCTAGCCTTTCGCCCAAAGTTAGCTGGGATAGGCTTCAACACATCTGCCTCCCCTGTGAAAATACGTGGTACAAAGAATGGATGGCTGGTTCAACTACATTAATTAAAATAGTCTGTGTTACAGACCTTTGCCCTAAAAAATTCCTTGCAAACGGCGCCCTTTGAATTTCAATTAAAGAACCTTCAGTGATTCCCAGATTCTGCCGATGTAATTTTAGCTGATCTATATTTGCTAGAGCAGTGTTTCCCAACCAGTGTGCCGCGGTTGTTCACATGTTCAGCTGTGCCGTGGGAAATTGTCCAACATTAATTACGGAGCGCATTGTAAACAGGTTGGCCAAACCACTGGTCAGTTAGCACAAGGTCTGGTCAGCCACTTGCTAATTGTGCATGCGGGGCAAATCGGAGAATCTTGAGGTTTCATGTTGTGGCATCGGCACATACTCAGTTTATGTGTGTGTTGCTGTGTGCTTTTACTAACAGTGACACTATGACGGCTGTGGTGCGTTTTCGGTCCGATGGAAATCAGAGCAGGTAGTTCAATGGGAGAACCTGGATTGTTCATTTTTCACCAACATAAAATACACAGTCAAGTCGAGACACCTCGACTGTGATAGCCACTCAGCCGCTGTCAGAACAGCAGAGCGTCTTTAAAAGTGACTTTGTTCTTAATGTCGCAATATTTATAGAGCTAGTCTAAAACAGTAAACAAAGTCATATTGATTCTTTTGGATTTTGATCACAATCACTTTCAATAATTTATTCCTTATGCTGTCTAAAACATTTTTCAAAAACTGTCACTTTTATTTACAAAAGAAATACAATTTAAAGAATATTTAGTATTTATTTTTCTTCAATTAGTCGACTCTCCATACATATATAGGAATAGAACTTTACGTCTTTTGTTGTAATATAACTGATTTTAATATAGAAGCTGGTGTAACACTTAACAGATTTTTGTTGGTGGTGTGCCTCGAGATTTTTTCCAATGAAAAGGTGTGCCGTGAATGAAAAAAGGTTGGGAAACACTGTGCTAGAGTATCGTGAAAGGCAGTATAATCAAATGCTTTAAGACTGCCTAAATAACTTTGGAAGTAAATTGAGACAAGGTCATCATTCTTTCAATATTTGTGCTGGCTGGTTGGCTTTTTATGTAACATGGGTGTCCACAAAGTTGTTGTGGTTATTCATTAATGATATGCATGATACAAGTGAAATGATAAAAATGCTAATGACGAACACTTGGGATTTGGGATGCCATTTTGACATCACGCTATTTATTCAAAATTCTTATCACAGCATTAACACAAAGTAGGTTCAAACTCAGCGCTTTGGTAAACAAACAACTGTTCAGACCATTGAATGGCTCAGACAGACGCCATTCCTACAATTACGTCCTTAATTAACAGAGCTAAAGCCACGTCCCATTGGGAATGCATTTCTGGACTGATTCATGACTGTCTTGGGGTATTTGGTCGAATAAGAAAATTGAAACATTATACCAAAGGCGGATTGCTATGCATTTGAAAAATCAACAAGTTATACACTCAAAATTCAGTGGAGATATATATTAACACACACAATAGCAACATGCTGAGAAGCTTTCTCACAAGACTACACCAAAGAGAAGAAAGTATGAGACCTCAAAGATGCTTGGTCACAGATCAATCTGGCAGCCTTCTTATAATTCAATACTCCCCCTTAACGCTGGCTATGAAATCAATATTTGATGGATGGCACAGATTTATTCCGCTGCTGGTACTCAACCTGCCATGCTGGCCAATGTCGGGGGCCTGAAAGATTTTAATGGTTAGGATTGGAGCTTCAGAAACTCTGAGGAAATTTTGCTGACCACGGCGATTTTGTGAATATATAATTGGGAAATGCATCCATGATAATAGAACAAACTTATATACTCTAATGTAGGCATCTTGAAACATTTCTAACCAATGGTAATATATAGGGTCCGGCAAAATGATCTGACACATTTGAAGATTTAATAAAATGCAAATAAATTAAAGAAAAAAGTTTTTTATTTTTTGAAAACTACATATACCGTATTGGCCCGAATATAAGACGACCCCCTCTTTTTCAAGACTCAAGTTTGAAAAAACTTTTTGAACACTAAATTGAATTTTTATACACAAAATGATTACATCTGAAACAAATGATTATAACAATATATTTGAGAAAAAGCACGTTATTTTGCCTCATTCAAATCATGCATAAAATGTCCATCACATCTTAATATCTGAACTTTTAAATATGTAAACTAAAGTGCAATCACATTTGTAAATGAATGGATTCTGGTTTTTGAAATGTAAATAAACCAATCTACTGTGATAAAACAACAACATTGCAATAACTGCATTAACCATCAAAGTGAAGTCTAACTGTAACTGTAGTCTTGAAGTAAATCTGAATAAGGAAAAACATTGCAATAAAATAATGTAAAATGCTACTGCTGTTGTTGGGGAGCCTGAGGACTGTGTAGGGGGTTGGCTCGGATGGTTATGCTCTTTTCGCCCCCGGGTGTCGGTCAGAACACAGGAGGGAAGATGTGGTTCAGTTTTGATTGCTTTACTGAATTATTGGCAAAAATGTAACAGGCACTGTGGCTCATAGGGGCATACAGGCAAACTGGCAAAAGGGTATAGGCAAAAGTTTGGTTGTAAGGATGTGAGAGCAGGTGTGTGTAGTGTACATGGGTGAGTCTTTGGGTGTGTGAATGTGATTCTTGTGTGTGTGATTATTGTATGAAGCCTGTGGTGTGTGTGTGTGTGTGTGTGTGTGTGTGTGTGTGTGTGTGTGTGTGTGTGTGTGTGTGTGTGATGTGTGTGGTTCTGCAACAGACAGAAATACAGCACGTAAGTCAACGCTCAACTTCTGACGTCACACAACACTAGTAGACGGCACACATTACATAACTAACTGCGCGTAACGGTTCCGCTATACCAAATAACCATAAATGAAATACTCTCGGCATCACACCAAACATAAGTCATCGAGACAACAAAATGCATTTGCTGGCGACTGTTAGTCGCCGTGCCGTTTCGTAACGACTACTCGCAAACTTAAAGGAGCGCGACGGAGCTGTCAATCAAACGGTGCGCACACGAAGCAAACCGCGATCGGATAAACGGCACAACAGTGGACAGTAGTAACAATGAAATGTATATACTCACTTTGTGTCAAGGACGCAAACGGTCACAGTAACATACTAAGTCGATACCAGCAACCTTTAACTTACCACTGCGCACAAGTGAATGGGTATAATGTCTAGACCCCGAATGTAAGACGTCTTATTTCAATGCAAAAAACATAATCTTATATTCGGGCCAATACGGTACTCACTTTGTGTCAAAGACGCACACAATCACAGCAATATACTCAGTCGATTATGAGCGCGCCGGAGCTGTCAATCAAACGGCGTGCACACGAAGCAAAAAACATCGTCTTATATTGATTTTCGTTTCAATGCTGATCCATTGGCTCTGAAGTTAGGAACCCATAACAAGATCGTGTTTCGAGCAGGTACGGGATCATGTCTACCAAGGCTGAAGTGCAAACGGAACGTTCGTTGTGTTGCAGTTACAGATTCGTTCGTTTAGTTTCTTTAATTTATTTGCATTTTATTAAACCTACAAATGTGTCGGATCATTTTGCAATTTTTAATCTGTATTAATACATTTTGAAAGGTCAAATATTAACATATTAAAAGGTCAAATACAGTGAACCCTCATTTTTCGTGGGCGAATAGAACCCATCATAGACAAAATCCGTGAAGTAGAAACGGTACGTGTATTAATTAAGAATTTAAACAGCTTTGTATTGTAATTTTCAACACATAGTGTTTCTTGTTGGCCGCTAGAGGGCATGAATGTATTGCAAACTAATTTGAAGTATGGTTTACTTTGTCAAGCAATGCAAAGTGTCCATCTTCAGGATTAACACACTACACTAACGCGCAGTGAGTCACGGTTGCGCATGATTCTCCTGTTGAATTGTGGTCCAGTACACAATATTAAAGTTTTATAAACCCTCCCCAATATTTTTACACTACATAAAAACCTTTCCCATTCCCTTAATGACCATCCCCACACTGTTCTGTACACGTATTGTACCATTACAGTCAACAAAAAAATAAACACGTAATATTGTCACATGTCCCGACTCCTCCTGCACCAGTTGGTGTTGTTCCCTTGCGCGTGGCCGGCTGCCGGCCTCCCGCGCCTCTTGCGCTTCTCCTCAGTCATGCCCACAGTGATGCATATTGCTCAGAGGCACGCCCCGCGCTACCAGCGCTCATTATCACTGTCTCGATTTCTTCTGCATGTCAGTGCTTTAAATTTGTGCGTGGCTGAGAGGCACGCCCCGCACTATCAGCATGTATATAAATGCCGTTCTCCCATCACTTATAAATCGAATAGATGAAGCGCGAAGTGGCGAGGGATTACTGTACAACAAATACGTATGATGACGGTTTATATCAGTGGTTCCCAAAGTGGGCGGTACCGCCCCCCTGGGGGCGGTGGAACGATCTGGGGGGGCGGTGAGGAAGAAAGGGGCGGTAGGGGGGCGGTAGGGGGGCGGCAGTCGATTTGTACACAACACGCCGCTCTGGCCCAGCCAGTTTTTGGTTACAAAAAAAAATCTCTGACTGCTATCAAGTGCTGTGGAACAAGGTCAAGATGTACTTCATTGCCTTCCCAACATCATATTTAGTAGAACGGGGCTTCAGTGCAGTCACCTTGCTTCTTTCCAAGCAAAGAAACCGACTGAAAATTACTGACCGCGGGGATCTACGACTTCTTCTTAGTGAGTTCCAGCCTGATGTTGAGAAGCTTATGTCCCTGCACCAAGCACATCCATCCCATTAATATTACGTGTGAGACAATGAAGGTTATTGGTGGAATGTTTATTTACGATTCTATGTTGCTGAAACAGTTAAAACTGCTAAAAAATAAATTGGTTTACTAAATACTAAATTGGGTTTTATTTGTGAAATACACATTTGTGTTTAACCTTTCTCTTTTCAAATTGCAGCAAACCAAATATCAAGAAAGAGGTGTTTGTTTCCATATGTGCCTTGGGGGGCGCTAGGAATTCACTGGGGAGCCAAAGGGGGCGCCAGCCTGCAAAAGTTTGGGAACCACTGGTTTATATGATACGATGATTTATGAAAAGGAACCACTGTCTGAAAAATACATTACATCAGCAATGTAGAACTCAAGCTTTGTAATATGGGGTTGGCTTTGACAAATATACCGTAATTTTCGGACTATAAGTCGCGTTTTTTTTTCACAGTTTGGGTGGGGGGGCGACTTATAATAAGGAGCGACTTATATGTTTTTTTTCAAAAATATTCCCCCCCCAAAAAAGTGAAACCGCGATAAACGAACCGCGATGTAGCAAGGGATTACTGTAATTTGAATTTCAAGTGACGTCAGCAGCGCGACGCAGCGTGGCGCGGCGGTTGTTTACATAAAGGACAAAGATTGATCACGGGATGACGAAGATGACGAAGGGCCCCACGTACTACCGGCATCATTAGCGGCTTTGTTTCTAAGTGACACGGCGGACGAAGAGTTTGAAGGATTTAAGGATTTGGAGTGACACAGAAGGTTTGAAAAACTATTATGGCTTTTACGCACGCCCGGTCCTATTCTATGGAGCTCTCTTTCACCTCCGTGGATGGAAGTCTGGGGCCGGCGCTCGGCCGGGTGGCTGTCCAGGGACGGTGGATGGGGCTCGGACAATGCTTTTACGCACGCCCGGTCCTACTCTACAGAGCTGTCTTTCACCTCCGTGGATGGAAGTCGAGGGCCGGAGCTCGGCCGGGTGGCTGTCCGGGGACGGTGGATGGGGCTCGGTCATGGCTTTTACGCACGCCCGGTCCTATTGTATGGAGCTCTCTTCCACTTCCGTGGCTATTTGTTTTGTTAAATAAAGAGCCGTTTACCAAACCCACGTCTTTCCTTGAACTTTGTTAACACTACAATATAGTTATATAGTAGATCTGTGGAATAACGACGAGGCTGACGTCAGGGCGTACGTGCGGCGTTGTTGACGAAGGACGAGGAATTTGATCGAGATGGATTTAATGATTTAGAGTGCACAGATGGTTTGATAACATTATTACTTATATAATAGTTATTTGATATATAATTTATATATCGTTATATGGGCCTGTGGAATATTTTGAAGTGCAAGCGCCGTCAGCGGCGCGCACGCATTGTTGACAATGGACGATCGATGGATTTAATGAATTGGAGTGACACAGAAGGTTTTATTAACGTGTTATTTATGTAATCGTTTTTTGAATAATTCGGAATTTTACGTCAGGGCCGTTCTCAGCTCTTCGTTTGTGTTTATGTCACGTTAGCATACCTATCGTTTAGCCTGTTGTTGCTCGTTCATGACTGTTCTTAGTGTTGGATTTTGTCGAATAAATTGCCCTCCAAAATGCGACTTATACTCCGGAGCGACTTATATATGTTTTTTTTCACATTTTTGGGCATTTTATGGCTGATGCGACTTGTACTCCGGAGCGACTTATAGTCCGAAAATTACGGTATATCCTTGCCTCTTATGTTGCGTTCACACCAAATTTGTTGCTTGCATTTCTCACAACGCGATTCAATCACATTCAATGAAGTGAGTGCAGAGATTTGGGGCGTAGGACTCTCAGTCCGCCGATCCGCGGGATATCAAATGAGTTAACCTTTGACGCGTTACGCCTCGAGTCAACCAATCAGCTTCGGGAACATACCACATGACCCACTGCGACGCGTACCGGCAGACTGTATGGCGATGTAGGAAACGATGATCTTACAAAGAACTACAACACGTCGATGGATGGATGGATGGATGGATGGATGGATGGATGGATGGATGGATGGATGGATGGATGGATGGATGGATGGATGGATGGATGGATGGATGGAAGAATCCACACAATTACAAGAGAATGAGAGTGAGTTAAGCAGGTGCTGACAGTGGTTACAGAGGGAGCCCGTGAAGCCCCCCGCCTGTGGCTCGTGAGAAAATTATTTCAGCTATATAAAGTTTGGGGCAGGAGGGTGGAAGATCTCAACCTGCACTGTGTGGTTGTGAAGCAAAAGCTGATCAATGAATACATAAAGAAACTATTGTTTCTGAACTGCCAGCTCGTACCAAAACACAACGCCGCGAAGTATCTGTATATATTTTATGTGTCAATAAATGTATATGAAACCATTTAAGTGCATATGTTATTATTATAACATTAAATAATAGTCGCAAACATGTAAATATGACATTAATAGTAGAAATAACATACAGGAAATATTGTATAAATATTGAAAATATGAATATTATACGCGTGTGTGTGTGTGTGTGTGTTTGTGTGCGTGTGTGTGCGTGTGTGTAACATGTAGATGTGATGTTCTGTTGTTAACCTTGGTTAAACAGGGAACTCTAGTGGTCACAAGTTACCATAGCAGCGCTATGCGCATTTTGTAGATGTGTATGTAGCTAAAGTATACATACTGTAAGTATGATTTTAGGACTCTTTTATTATTATAACAACTTTTTATAATAGTTTCGGAAGTTTTTTATTATAACTTATTTTATAACAAAGTCCAACACTGCAAATATGTTTTTAAAACTCTTATTATAAGAACTTTTTTTTGGCTGCAAAAAATCCGCAATGCAGTGAAGCCGCGATAAACGAACCGCGAAGTAGTGAGGGATCACTGTAAATACTCGGTTGATGGTGGCTCGGTGGAACACTGGTTCGCATGTCCGCCTCACAGGTCAGAGGGTGCGGGTTCAAATTCACCTCCGGCACTCCCTGTGTGGAGTTGGTATGTTCTCCCTGTGCCAGGGTGGGTTTTCTCCAGGCACTCCGGTTTCCTTCCACATCCCAAAAACATGCTTGATAGGCCGACTAAGCACTCCAAATTGCCCCTAGGCTTGAGTGCGAGTGCGAATGGTTGTTCGTCTCTGTGTGCCCTGCGATTGGCTGGCAACCGGTTCAGGGTGTCCCCCGCCTACTGCCCGATGACCGCTGGGATAGGCTCCAGCAGGCCCGCGACCCCCATGGGGACAAAGCAGTACAGAAAATGGATGGATGGATATTTGGTTGATCCACAAGATGGCTGATTTGGATTGGAAAAAAAGTATTTTATTTATGTTTTCTTTTATTATTTTTTAGGTCATTAAGAGAGGGGTGCCAACAGTTTGGTCCATGTGTATATGTCATTTATTTCTGATCACAACTGGTGACAGTGACGGAGATTGATTGGGAGAGTGAACATGCCAAAGCCAAATTGGGTAAATTAGAGCCACACTCTGGGTAGGAAAAGCAGCCTTTCCTGCCTCCTGGTGGCCTGAGAGATAAAGAGTTGAATGGGAAATATGATGAAGACAATGCAGAGTTTGACTCATGGAATACCTTGCATGTTAAAAGTTGTTGACGATTAAATTTGCATCAAAATTTGGAATTAATAAATTGAATAGCACGATTGACATTTCGTACATACACATTGTATATATTTGAAATATGAATTTGATGAATAATAAGAACAGTTGCATACTTTAAGTAGTGAAAGGGCAGAAATAGACATGAATGCAGGCTATCCAACCAAAATAGAAGCAAATGTGATAACTTGATTGAAAAATGGTCTCCTCTTTTGACCTATTTAGCCCATTGAAATCATACAAGCATGTTTTCAATTACTGAAATTAATATTTTTTTTATGTTCGCGCGACAGATTTTTGTCATCATCTCATCATTTTGATAACAGCACTGGGAAAATTGGTATTTTGAACTGTATTACATTTTGAAAATCATTTCGTAAAAAAAAGCGATGGGAGGAGGCTATAATGAATCTGTTTTGTATGATTCCAAGTTTTCTATTTATGGAATATTTTTTTCATTGCTTTTTCTATTCACTGTTATACTTTGATTTGGTTAAGTGACTTATTAATGTGACTTTTCGCAAGGATGAGCTGCATGGGAGGGAGGGACGGAGAGAGAGAGAGAGAAAGAGAGAGAGAGAGAGGGAGAGAGAGAGAGGGGGTGGGTGGGGAGAAGACAGAGCAAGAGAGAGAGGGAGAGAGAGGGGCGGAGAGCGAGAGAGAGAGAGAGGAGGGAGAGCGAGAGAGAGAGATAGAATCTATAGAACGTGTCAAAGTCACTGATGTGATGACCCGTGAGTTTGCCTCCTTCGGTTTTTTTCTTGCTCTTTCTCCCACGCGCACACACGCATGCACAGACACAAACAAATACACGCGCACACATACGCACACGCACGCACGCACGCACACAGCAGTAGCAGCAACAGACGCTCAGTACTGCTCTCATTGTATAGAGCGCAGCAGGAGGACTAGGAGCATAGGCTCCGCTTAAGCTTCAGCTCAGGGAAGATAGATTTCCCATGATTCTCTCTCTCTTTTTCTCTCTCTCCCTCCCTCCCTCCCTCCCTCGCTCTCTTTTTCTGTCTCTGTCCCCCCCCTTGTCTCTATCACATGCTCTCGCTTGTGCTGCTTCCTGCTGATTCCCACCCCAAGAGTTCCTTTTTATTCCCCTCTTTTGTTTTCTTTCAAGACCTTAAAGGATATCCAGTCGCGCATCACTGTGCAATAACTGCACTTTATTTTCTGGGATGTTTACAGATGGTTTTTATTGACTAAAATGACATGCTTTTTTGCATTTGATATGAGGAGAGAGAGGGAGCGTATTGCTATCCGTGTCACCCTCTGAATATTTGCTGCAGCTGCTGGCGAGCTGCTCGCCAAGAAGCCACTGAATATGTGGTCACCCTGAGCAAAAAAGGGAAGGCAGTGAATGGATTTTCTTGCAATGGTTCTCTGCGTCTGACAATGTTCCAAATCCATCTTCCACACAGGATCCCGTTCGTTTCCAGTGCTTTTTGTCTTTAACAGGATTGGGTTTTTTTCCGTGCTGAGGAATTTTGGAATTGTTTTCTCTTCCAAAGTGGAGGTCAGTTGACATCTTTAGTGTCAAGCTCACATATTAATATGATATAAGCTTAATGATTGCTTGATTTTTGTCAGCGTGTTGGTACGTGTGTGCGTGACATCTTGTGTGAGTCATTTTTCTAATATGTCAACTCTCTCCTCGACTTTTTTGTTCACCTCAAGGCTCACCATGCAAACGTAAATGCCGGATCCATGTATTAACAAGCACTTTTGGTTGTAAACATGCTGAGCGGTGTCCTCTTTCTGAGCGTCCTCACGGTCACCAGCCTGTCGCCATCTGAGACGGAGAGCCGCAAAACTTCAGCCTCCAAAGATATCTGCAAGATCCGCTGCGCCTGCGAGGAGAGAGAGAACATTTTGAATATTAACTGTGAGAATAAAGGATTTACCACCGTCAGCCAGTTCCAGGCACCCCCAAATAAGATCTCACAGCTTTTTCTAAATGGGAACTTCCTGTCTCGTATTGGTGCAAATGAGTTTGTCAATTATGGCAATGTCACCTCTCTGCATCTGGGCAATAATGGATTACAGGAGATCGGGAGCAATGCTTTTCAGGGGCTGCGCTTCTTAAAGAGGCTGCACTTGAACAACAACAACCTGGAGGGGATAAAGGAGGACATGTTTGCGGGACTCGAGAGTATGGAGTATTTACAGGCAGATTATAATTATATCAGCACCATTGAACCAGGCGCTTTCAGTAAGCTGAACAAGCTTAAAGTCTTGATCCTCAATGACAACCTCCTGTTGTCTTTGCCTCCAAATATCTTCCGCTTCGTGCTCCTTACCCATTTGGATTTACGTGGCAACAGGCTCAAGACTTTGCCCTTTGCAGGGGTTCTGGAGCACATTGGTGGGATCATGGAGATCCAGCTGGAAGAAAACCCGTGGAATTGTACTTGTGATCTGATTCCTCTAAAATCCTGGTTGGACACTATTTCAGTCTTTGTGGGGGACATTGTATGCGAGACACCATTCAGGCTCCACGGTAAAGACATCACGCAGCTGATAAAGCAGGATCTGTGCCCACGCAGAAATGCTGGCGAGCGTGCTCACCCTGCCTCTGACTCTCACTTCCAAGGGGCGCTGCCCGCAACCTACCTCCCCGGCATGATCTCCCCCACCCGTCTCCCTAAAGCCTCGCGACCCCCTAAAATGCGCTACCGGCCGACTCCTCGCATCGCAAAGGACAAACACGTCTTTGGGCCTATAATGGTTTACCAGACACGCTCGCCTGTGCCTATTTTGTGCCCCAGTGTGTGCGTGTGCACATCCCAAAACCCGGACAGTGGGCTGAACATCAACTGTCAAGAGCGGAAGTTGCATAACATCAGTGAGTTGAACCCCAAGCCCTCGTACCCAAAGAAACTGCACCTGACCGGTAACTACCTTCAAGTGATCTACAGACCCGATCTGACGGAGTACAGTCTGCTGGAGCTGCTTCATTTAGGAAATAACCGGATCGCGGTGATTCAGGAAGGTGCATTTGAGAACCTGACAAATCTGAGGCGGCTCTATCTGAACGGGAATTACATCGAGTCGCTTTCACAATCGCTTTTTGCCGGCCTGCAATCGCTCCAGTATCTGTATTTGGAATACAATGTCATCAAAGACATTTTACCGCAGACCTTCAACGCTTTACATAACCTTCAGCTGCTTTTTCTCAACAATAACCTGCTGAGATCACTGCCTGACAACGTCTTCGGGGGCACCATGCTAACACGACTCAATTTACGGAATAATCACTTCTCCTATCTGCCCGTTAAGGGTGTGCTTGACCAGTTATCGGCATTTATCCAGATTGACCTCCAGGAGAACCCCTGGGACTGCACCTGCCACATTGTGGCACTCAAAAACTGGATGGAGCTGTCCAGCACCAGTGTCGTGGTTAATGAAATCACTTGTGACTCACCCTCTAAGCACGCTGGTCGCCTGCTGCGCTCACTGCGCAATGAGGCCATCTGTCCCGAGCCAAGCCAAGAGCCCCCACCTCAATATGCCCCCCCTACCAAAGCCCCGACACTTGTGAGTCCCAGTACTGAGTCACCAACACCCTCTTCCTCCTCTTCTTTCAGCTCAGTCAGACCCACTGAATCCCGACTGCAAACCCCTGAGCTGCATCCAGAAGTCCCGCTTTCAGTTCTCATTCTAGGGCTTCTTATTGTTTTCATCCTGTCAGTCTGTTTTGGAGCAGGGCTCTTTGTCTTTGTTCTAAAACGACGCAAAGGGGTGGAACATGTCCCAACGGGCTCTAACAATATAGATCTGAACTCCTTCCAAGTGCAGTATGGCTCCTACAATCCAGAACCAACCCAAGATAAAAATTCCCAAAGTCATGTGTATAATTACATCCCCCCACCCATGGGTTCCATGTGCCAAAACCCAATTTACATACAAAAAGATGGCGAGCAGGTGGCATTTTACCGTAACCTCAAGGAGCTAAGCTTTGGGCCTCTGAATGCGAAGAAAGATGATATTCTTACACGCAGCCCGGGAGCTTTTACCATCGGCGCAGTGGATTTTAAGGACAAATCGCCAACATCGCCGCCGGAGATGTTATATCAAAATGTAGGCGAGAGGCCCAACAAGGAGCTTCCAACAGCGGCTGGTACCTCGCCCTTCAGTTATAATTTCTGCACTTTACCCAAGAGACCTTGCATCGTGCCCCCCTACGAGGCTGCCACAGCCCCGCGACATATCACCAACCAAGACAGGTTAAACAAAACTGTGGTGTACGGAACCCCCAGGAAATGCTTTGGGGTCGAGCTCCCTTCCAAAAACAGTGAGCACCAATTTCTTCTTCATGGGAAGCTAAAAACAGAACCGGACTATCTGGAAGTTCTGGAGAAACACACGGCTATGAGCCAGCTGTAAGATAATGATGTAATATCCTCCCAAGCTCCGCCCCCTCCACCAATGATCTTTGCAACATTCATAATAATCAGCAACTGTTATTATAGCCCACTATATCGCTGTCTTATTTCTGTGTTGAAGCTCAGATGATGGACGGAAAACAAACTTATTTTTACGGATTACATCTCTTCTATTTTCTTTCCAATATGTATAAAAGAAGTATATTAGAATCCCGTTCTATTTTTTTTCTTCCTAGAGAGTATAAATTATTCCTTCTTCCTTCCTCAAAGTAAATCCCTGAAGACCTGAATGATGGCAAGACTGTGTAAAATATATGGCCTTGTGCATTGGTTTTATAACACGGAATTTTATTTTTCCCAAGACAAAGAAAATATGAATCAATGAGTCTTTGTAGATGGAGAAAAAGCTGCAGAATGACATTCCTGTACATACATAGACTGCACATATAAAAGGTGAGCGTTAACCCATCAAAAATAACCTCTTGAAATGTACTGAGCAAACTCACTGCATTCACTCCATGTGCCTTTGCACTCTGTTTTTTTGTCATTGATGTTCTCTGCTGATTGATTTTAACTGGAAAGTGTATTTTAAGGAAGCAAATCTTTATGTAAATTTTTAAAACAATATATTTGTCAGCTCGGGAAAAAAAGCAAAGTAAATGTACTTGAAAATGGCTGTGACATGCTCTATATCTTTTGACGAGGACATGTATTTTAATTCAGTATTGTCTTTGGCTATGTACAACTTTGAAACAAACATTGTATGCTATAAGGGAGCAACATAGAATGGTACAATTGCGCCATTAAATTTTCACTGAGGCACTTTGTCAAGATCCTGAGGTTGAGGTGCATTTTGTTTAGACCTCGTGATTATTTTTGGATGCGGCTCACGCTGTGAGTTGCTCTAATGAGGGTATGTACGTGTGTGTGCGCGCGTGTGTGTGTGTGTGTGTGCACACATGCGCGTGTGTGTGTGGTGGGAAGCAGAAAAATAGAAAATAAGAGCTTGCCTGCAGCTCGTGCTTCCTCTCTCTCTCTCCAGTGAAACGTAATGACACTTTCTTCTAAAGTTCAATGAAATTTTCAGTTTCCCTTTTCTGAAGCTGTATTCAATGTTTCAGAGAACTAAGTGTCTCATGTATCAAAGATAGAATGTAGTGCAGTTTAATATTGATAAGAGTGCGTGTCAAAATGCAATTTATGAGGGGGCGAGAAACTGTTCAAGATTTGTAGATGCATTTCTGGAAGTGCTGATTTGTTGGTGTCTTTCTCACACAAGGACACACGCATACAAAATCTTTATGAGCAACCTGTAGTGGGGAAGTGAAAGAATGTTGGCCTCTTTAAATGAGCACTGCAATGCAACACAAAAACTCTGGAATCTGCCATGAAATAGATTATCCACATTTTAAAATAGGACTTTATGCAAGTGAGAAAACCGAGCTTATGTGGTCGATTTTAAGCCTGCTGTCGTCGAGAGTGACATGGAGGAACCGTTTTCCCGCATGAGGTCATTTTCCTCTGTCACTGGCCTTCAAAACTAATCCCACCCTTCTTCTGTTCCACCACAAACTCACTCCACCGTTTCCTGTGTCTTTTGTTCCCGTGTTTTCATCCTCCCCCGCTGGATCCGCGCTGTCCATTGTGTATCTGTCCGAGGTGCTGAAATGCTGTGCAGGAGGGCCACGCACCAATTTGATGGCTGAGCCAAATTCAAGGCTTGCGTACGAGGAGCCAACTATGGGTGTATGTCTTTGAGATTCAGGTAGCAAAAAAATATATATAATAATCCTGCTTTGGATTTTAAGATGTCAGGATGACAGTGACAATCTGTGAAGGAACTATTTACGGAAAATAGATCTGGCTAACCTTGAGGCCATTGTGAGAGTGAGAGAGAAGGTTGCATGTAAGCTGGTTGTTTTCCAGGCTTGTGCGTGTGTGAATTTTTTTTTCTTGTTGTTGTGACATGCTGAAGTAATAAACACAAATCAATCCGTGCTCAGCTTACATCAGCAGCCCAATCTGAATCTGCTCTTATTTGATGTTATTTTAGTATATAAAAAAAGCAATCTTAATATTTTTGGCATTTAAAAGCAGTGAACCCATTGTGTAACATTTCTATTTTAAACTCCACCTATACCTTAGTTTCCTACTTTTGACAGCATTTGAGGCACTGTAGACAGCAGCAGTACTGTGTTTGCCTACTGATGAGCATAGAAACAGTCTATTCATTTATCATTCTATCGCATTACTATTTCTAGGGATACGCGTGTGCGTAAAAAGGTGCAGCTCAGGCAGGGAGGGGGGAATAACGGGGCTCGTAATTATGTAATGCTTGCTTTAGTTTGATGCAGATATAAGGCCGAACGCAGCGATAAGACTAAAAATATATTCTTCAAATGTTACAAATGTCAAGCAATCACTCGCTTCAATCAGGCTGAAACCTTATAAGGAGCAGGCATTGATTAATGGCTTGTTTCAATAAAGTAGCACGGTATCACAGTTTCTCTCCGTAAGCAGAGTTTTGCACAACGTTGTCGTAGAAGGAAGGAGCTGAAAAAGCAATCGCCTCTAATGCTGTGATTAATCTTGCTGCCGCATGCAATCGCTTATTTTCTCCAAACCCAGAAGCTTTTTTTCTACCTATTCTTTGAACATTTCTGCTCTCACTTGCGGCCCCCAAGTGTTTAACTTTTTATGCAGAATTGCTTTCATTTGTGGTTTCTGGTGCAGCGGCACAAGGCGAGCAGAGGAGATGCTGCGGCAGGCAAAGCTGTGAATGCTGTCATGTGGTCTTCTTTTTCACCCTCTTTTTTAACAAGCATTGCCATTTCAGCTGCTTGGTGAATGGGATGGGGAAAAAAGAGAGAGCAGGGGGGCGAAGGAGAGGTTAGGGGAAATGAACAGAAAGAGAGCGAGCCAGCGAGCGAGAAAGTGTGCTGTTCACTCCTCCTCTCCTCTGAAAATTGAGTGATTTTCCTTCCTTGGGCACAATTGCTCCTCTGTGTCTTTTTAGTGGCAGTGAAGGAAGGGGAGAGAAAATGCTTTCTCTCTTTGTAAGAGACACACACACGCGCACACACATGCACACACACAGGCACACACACACGCACACACACTCACTCACACACACTCACACACACACACACACACACACACACACACACACACACACACACACACGGGATATATGGAAGGCTTAGATTGTGTCGCCTTGCACACCAATGAGGAGGCTTTCTCCACCAGAACACTCCTTTCTCTTATCTTGAAGCCCTGGGACTCTGGCGTATGAGTGTGAGAGCGAATGAATGAATGACTGAGCGGGTGAGACTCCATTCGTATACTTGTACAGCGCTTGTGTGTGTGACGATATCGTCGCAGCTCTCAGATAAGATTAAAATGGAAAAATAGAAATGTTACATCTAATATGCTCTGCCGTTTTCTTTGACTTTTCTCTCTCTCCCTGCCTCTCTCTCTACCTCACCCAACAAGAGTGATATGATAGAGAACTATAAATTGGTATTCTTGTTGAGTGGCTCAATTTGTGGCTAAGCGATTCAGAGATGACTTTGAAGCATAAGGGCTGTTGCTTTGAAGCACAGGGGCTGTTGCTCTGAGTTGATTTATAGAGGCCATTTCCGTGTTCTTTCTAGTGGATGTGACTGTGGATGTTGCCATTTTTCTTCTGGTGCGTGATTGTGTGGGTTATATTGTGTGTGAAAGGTGATTTTATCACCTGCAATTTTAATCATTTTTTCCCTAACTGACTGCTCCCATTCATTTTCCTTTCCGGACCGATGAGCTTGTGAATCTTTTAGGATGCCTGTATCATTATTATGTTTACCAAGGCGTCACTAACAAGTGTACTTGCAAAATATAATCTATTTGGGAGAATATGTAAAAAGCGTGTTTTTTTTTTACAACAAAATGTTTGGCTCTTGAATGGAATCTGTTGTGGTACGTATGTTAACTTAGAAGTGGTTTAACTAAACCAATAGAGAAATTATGAAAAGATCATAGTCGTTTGTTATTGCTTTTGCTCGATTGTAAGATCCCGAGAGAGGTTGTTGAAACGCCTAGTTTGCATCCTGCTAGTTGTTTTTCTGTGCTGCACCGACGGTCTCGTTCATGTGATACTGTTAAAAAATGCGTTTCACATACGGCCGAAAGAGTATCGTGAGAGATTATGTCCACAGGCTAGAGACAATGTATTTATGTACAGGCTATTTGTATTGTTACAACGTAAGGTGGGTATGCCAACTGTCCCTTACCTAAGGTGGGTTAAAGATGACTAAATTTATACCACACAGACAAAATCTTTGCTTGGTTGCTGAAATCACAAATTTGCTATCAGTCTGCTTACCTGATCACACTGCATGAATTGGTTAGGCTTCCCAAAAAAACTGAACTGACAGAATCTTGCACAGACTTGCCTCAGGGTCACATCTTTTGTAATTTATTTTGTGGAAAATATGTTGCTGTGCTGACAGAATAAATTTCCAATGATTAATCGTTGGAAAGCAGACACAGTACATAACAGCGGTTTCAATAAAGAACATTTTCCCTCAAAATTCTGGAGCTTTAGGTTTTATTCATTTCTCAGTTATGCCTTGAATCGGAATGGGCACATGCATAACCTATGAGAGCCAGACTGACAAGAAGCCTGCTACTGCTTTGGGGGGGGGGTATTTTTTTAAGTAAAGGAAGCCCCGCCAGGTGGCTAGCAACTAAATCGGACGTGCGCTGTAACTAAGGAGATCCGGCACGTGTCCGAAGCTATGCACATGATCAACCTCCACTGCCCCGCAGATCAGACAACTCTTGTCGGAAACGGTATTCTTGTTCATTGCCATTGATCGGCGGCTTCTAAACTTGTACAGCTCTTCGATCTATGTGCAACCTTTGTGAGGATGACAGGATTGATTCTCAAAATGGATATCAGTGACATAAAGAACCTTAGAGTGAGGCTAAATTACTGGTGTTTGTGCAGTCATTGCTTCAGATACCAGCCCAGCTGAGATGTACTTGTCTGAAAAGCGACGGTACCCTTTACTTGCCCTTTGTTGCAAAATGTCAAATGGGAAAAGGAATTGTGGAGTGCAATGTGGCAACATGTTGGCAGAGGGCACTCCAATTACCACCTACATTGCCAAAACATGTGACTTTGTTATTTGATGTGTCTAAATTGACCATAGGTGTGAATGGAATTGTAAACGCTTGCTTGACTGTGTGCCATGTGATTCAAGTCACCTGATATAGGTTCAATTTACCAGTGGCCCACATCAGGACAGGTGCTATACAAAATGGATGGCTGGATGGATGGCTGGATGGATGGATGAATTGATGGCATGACTCATCTGCTTGTAAATATTTGCCTGAACACTGATGTGTGTGGTTTATGATAATCTAATATACTGGTGCTCTATTTTATCTGTAAGGATGGCACCTATTAAATATTAGCATGCGGTACTAGGATGCTGCTGTCTTAGCCAGGATTCTCAGAAAAGATGACAATTTCAATCTGGGTAATAAAAAATGTTAATTGTAAATGTTAAGGACATACAATATTTGTTGTAATCTTTCAGCAATGATGTGGCAGGTTTGCCACAATATTCAAAGCCTGATAGGTTGTATCTGATCAACGCTTGGCTGTAAATAACAAAATCATCAAAGACATCCATTTTCTGAACCGCTTATCCTCACGAGGGTCGCAGGTGTGCCGGAGCCTATACTAGCTGACTTTCGGGCAGGAGGCAGGAGACACCAAGAACCGGTTGCCAGCCAATCACAGGGCACACAGAGACAAACAACCATTCGCACTCACACCTATGGGCAATTTGGAGTATTCAATCGGCCTACAGTGCAATATTTTTGGGATGTGGGAGGAAGTCAAAGTCCCCGGGGGAAACCAACGCAGGCACGGGGAGAACATACAAACTTCACACAAGAAGGCCGGAGCCGGAATCGGACCCACAACCTCTGCACTGTAAGGCAGACTTGCTAAGTAGTGGACCACTGTTCTACCCATCATCATTTCATTGGGTCTGAGAATATCAACCAGATTTTGACGCTTGTTATTCAGTCTCAGAATTACAACATCCAAACAATAACCTCATTAGAAAGCATATCAGCACTCCAACCAGTACTTGAACCAGATAGTGGAGAGACCTCAACAACTTTTAAAACAATCAATTTTAAAAATGCTTGCAATTTTGTTCACATAAAATACATGAAACATTTTGAATGTTAATAATAGCATCTGTATCTAAAAAAAAGACTGCATGAAAAGCAAATGGAGTGATGTTGTAGGTGTCCTTTGTTTCAGTGAGGAGTCAAGAGGTTTTCAGATGGTTGCTTCACTTCAGTTGCGGCTTGGCATCATCAAACAAATGAATGCTGCTGTCAGAGCTCTGGAGCCCCGTTCCATGTGGCATTGTTTTGAAAAAGGTGCAACAATAAAACTTAGTGATGCGGAATTGATTTCTTAAGAGCACGTCACATTAAATCATTTAGAGACATGAAATATTGATCAAAATTAGCTATTTCATTCTTTGCAATCACCTTAAACTACCACAATCCCCCAAATTCCCTGATCATATATACGCTCAAAGTATTTTATTATCTAAAAGCTGTGATACCCTCTAGCACTCGAATGCATTCGGTAGCACATAAAATATTGCCGAGAAGACTTGTATTGTATTAACTCGCTTTGCTTTTAGGATTTGTCGTGGCAAGAGCAGCATTCTGTCTTCGCTTTTTATAATGCGCTACCCGTGGTGCTGACGGCTGTGCAAGCATCTCTGCGAGGAGAGTTAAGAAAAGTACATCAGCCCAATGATGGATAATGGATCAGGTCTATCAGTTTTTCCCTTTTTCCGGGCATCTGCATGCTTGAGATTCTACATCGAGGAAACATACGTAAAGCACATGACTTTCACAATAATAGCAGTGCACAAGTGTTAATTTTCCTTCTGCATATTATGAGCAAAGCACCAGACAGACCATTTATCATGCGATGTAAGTTGCTGAACTGTACAATAAAACCATGTCAGCATGCCAGTGATTCAATAACTGTGCAGACATTTCGCAGATTAAAAGCTTTCAGCAGGAGGGAGGCTCATTGGGCTTCAAGGTTCTTCTCCTTATCAGTCTGCTCTATTAGTTTGACACAGTGAACCTGGAGTCATCCAGTATCTGATTTGACTCTGGAATCATTCCAGTTGAGTACCACTTGGAGTGGAAGAGGCTGTGATGCTGGGTGCAATATGCACTAATGGACTATTATTGAGGATGGGAACAAATTAGGTCCGTGATGTTAAATAACTCTGATTTTTGCCACAGAACTAAATTTAATTATTATATATTATTATATTTTAGGCAGTAATATTTAACCTAAAATCTTTTGTTCATTTTTAATCAGCAAAAATTTGTTTTGATATGATGGACATCTAAGAAAATGTATTTACCTGTTGTCTAACAGCTTACAGTATTTTGGGCTTTTTGTCCATCAAAGTCAATATTTGGAGAATTTTTGCTCTCTTTTATTTAATGAAAAATATAGTATGATTTCTATTTATAATGCATTTGTTTACATTCCTAGAATATTAACTGTAAATATGATTCCCACAACATACAGTACATGTTGAGTTGTAAAGTAATAAAGTAGGCCAGTTTTGTTTTTATGATTATGAAATTGACTTTGAAATTGACTTGGAAATTCCAAGCACTTTGAACATTTAATTGCATCAGCAGCAAAATGTGTTCAATATAATATAAATAATAAATATGATAAATATAATTTTACTTCGTAAATATATAAATATCATTTTACATAGTTTTGATATAAAAAATTACAAATGTTTCATGACATCAAAGATGCACTTTTGAGTTATCTTGACAGACGGACGGACGGGCGGGCGGGCAGACGGATAGATGGATAGATGCATAGATAGATAGATCATATTTTAATTTGAAGGCTTATTCTTTACTTGGCTCTCAAGTAGAATACGGTGGAACCCCGGAAGTCAACTAGCTCGGTCCTCAACATATTCGGTTTTCAACCCAAAATGTTAGGAAATCTTTGTCCCAGTTCTCGGACAAAGCTTTGGAAACCAACCCATCTTGCAAACAAAACACAGTTTGTTCCGCGAGCCGCTATTCGGCGTCGGTTGGTGTTGTTTGGCGGGTTGTAGACCACTGTAAGGCTACACTGTACTAGCGAAAAAAACATGGGTGCCAAGAAAGACGCAGGAGAAAAGCAGAACAGGAAAGTTGCGAAGACAACGATGTTGGAAGGAGCTGGACATACTTGTTCAAAGGATGGGAGGAGTCAGCTGAGATGGCCTTTGCTCGCCTTTCCATTGCTCGGCTTTGGAGTTGAGTGAGTCTGTCTTGGGATTTGCCCGTTATCTTGTTTGCTTGATTGATAGCTCTGGTTAATTTGGATTTATTTTTGACAGTCACAAAATTAAACCAAGATGTGATGTTGTTATACGAGATTATGGGGTCAATGAGAGATTTGTTGGCAGTTGTCAGAATGTCTTGATTGACCTGGAAGCTCCTGAGTTCCCTAAGTATAAGCAGACGTTGTGCCTTATTGTACACCGTATCTGCGTGCTGGGAGAAAGATAGGCAGTCATCCAACAAAACCCCTAGATATTTAAAAACTTTGACTTCCTCCACAATTTGTCCATTCCCCTTCCAAACAATGACCACCCCCCTCACACACACACACGCACGCACACACACACTCACACACACACACACCTCCTCTCCACCTCTGCGTTCATAGTTTCAGCGCCTCATCAATGTCAATGTATGTAGATCTTAAATGTACTGTTCTAATGATGTGTTCCTTATTTTATTTATGTTGCATATTCAACTCTGCACATTTTCGCTGCACAATTTTGGTATAAAAGAGGCAACGTTAGGATAAAAACTTGCAGGCTGAGAATGGATTATTGTGTTTTCAGTTATTTCCAATGTGGAATATTGCTTCGGAACTCAATGGTTTCGTTTCTCAACGTTCCTTCTAGAAGGAATTGGCGTTGAGATCCGGGCCTCTACTGTAGATGGTGAGCAACTGCTGGGATTAGATTTCTTTCTGTCTCGAATTTTAGGTTTGCCTCATTGTTGAAAGACATCCTGTAACAGGAGAATGAAAAGGGAGAAGAATCAATTACAGAGTGGGAGAGAGGAAACACATGTTGAGTTTGTACAGTTTCAAGAGAAGGAATGACGAGGCGAAGGCGGAGGAGGGATAGAGGAAAAAAACAGCAGAATCGATTAGGTTGGATGCTTTTCCTTTAAGGAATGTACAGTGTTTGTGTGAGTATCAAATGTCGAAGCTTTGTGACCGCCCTAAGGGTCTCACAACACTCATTTTGTCAATAACAGATGCGGAAGGTGCATGGGCCAAAACACTCTACAATTGATTTACCTCAATGTGAGGCACTCATAACCATAGACGCACTTTATATACAACAAGGGAAAATATTTTTTTGTTGTTCTTCCTTTTAACTGAATAGCCATAATTTCACTGTCTTTACCTTATCCAATCAAGGCTTGAAGGGTTGACAATGTCTTCAACGGCGATTGGCCAGCACCCAGTCTGGGGTGTACCGTCTCTTGCTAAAAGTCAGCTGGGACTAGACCAAGCTCAATCCAGGACCCTCGCGAAGGTAAAAGGGATGGACAATCAGTGTTGGGAGAGTTACATTAAAATTGTGTTCTCATATAACTACCTGTTCAAAGGTAGGGTAAAACAACCCCAATTTTGACACGTATGTGATAGAACTGTATTAAAAATTATGTCAATGCTACAATTACCCTCTGAAAACAAACTCAGAGGAGATTTAACGGTATTTGAGAACAGAAGGGCAGTACACCTACAGACAATTTCCCCAATGGAAATCATTGTAAAGACTAGCCTAGTTTATCTTTTAGGAAAATGAAATAAGGTCACATTTTCTATTTTACCATTCATTTTGGAGAAATAATGATACGCTGAATGACTTTAAAAATGCCCACTTTTAATGAGAAATAGTGCCACACACCCCTCCCCTCCATGTCTTGGTTGATGATGTCACGGAAGAAAGCGATCATAATTCCCCAATTGGAAATCATTGTACAGACTATCGCTTAAAATGTCCAAAAAAAAGCTATCAATTGGCACCAAAATGTACATGGACATTTCTACTTACGACGACTTCAACATATCACAAGGATTAGCCTCTCTGTGGCTGATTAAAGAGCAAGAAATGAGCAGTGCCCTTTCACGCCTGTCCATTTCCTTTCACCAGTCACCACACAGTCCGAGAGGCTTTGTGTAAGCTGAATTGTTCATACGTCGTTATATAGTCAATTGAAATCGGTAAAGGTTCATTTGACTCACATTTCCCCCTAAGTACACGTATGGGGTACCACCGCCTATCAGGTGCTTTGAATGGCCGCACTCATTTGAAGGGTCTCCTCGTTGGAAGTCTGGTGGTGCGACCTTTGGGCGCTGTGACGCGGTCCAGGACAAGCCTCCTGGTCGAGACAGGCCCCCAATGACACTTTAGTGCAGGGGTGTCAAATTCATTTTTGTTGCGGGCTGCATCATAGTCATAGTTTCCTTTGGAGGGCCATTATGATTGTCAATGTCTTTTATATAGGCTACAAAACAAACTGATGAATAACTAGTTTTGAAATCACAGACTGTTAAAAATTGTTCAAATATTTTAAAAAGACGAATGGTAATAAAAATTGCAAGCAATGTCTCTTTTTTTTTTAAAGTAAACACTATTTTTTAATTTTTGTAATGACACAAAGCCGATGCAAAATTTGTCTTCGCGGGCCACATAAAATGAGCCTTGAGTTTGACACAAATGCTTTAGTGCTTGTAAATTTCCATTTTTAGTCACTGGGTTTATTTTTGCTCTTCGATCACGTTATGCAGTCAACCCCGGGTGCGTTCACACAGTCGATAAACTCATCAATGGCAACAAAAAAGCAGTGACAAGTAGCGTGAACACATCGCAGGGAGTACATTGATGCAAAAAAAGACAATGAATAATAATTAAATGCAGAAATTAGGCCAATGTAAAAAGTGTTCATTTATTAAGAATGATTTCATCACCAAACTTCGCTGATGCAACAAATGCAAATGTGTGTGACTTTTTCTTAAATGAAGACATGCTTTAAATATATGACATATATTCTTGTTTTTTGGTCTTCTCATGGAGAGGGGTGCACATAATTTTTTTTCGTGGTTCAAAAATGATTACCAGAAGCCGACCCACCGACATTGTGGATGAACTTAAAGACTTACAGCACACCTGGCAAGGTTGATCATTAATACTGCATGTGTAAATATGTCATTTTAATATAAGTGAAGGCACTTTTTCCACCCTCCAGTTTTCAGTTTTTATTGCATTATTGCATCTATCTATCTATCTATCTATCTATCTATCTATCTATCTATCTATCTATCTATCTATCTATCTATCTATCTATCTATCTATCTATCTATCTATCTATCTATCTATCTGTCCGTCCATCCATCCATCCATCCATCCATCCATCCATCTATGTATCAACTATCTAGCTATCTATTTTTTATTTAAAAATTTTTTTGAAAATAATTTTTTAAGGACCACCTGCCGTTTAAAAAAAATTGCACAGTAAAAAGTTGACTGATGTACTTACAATAGCCCCTTACAAGTTAATGAATAATTGTACGTTTAAGGATAACATAATTGCTGTCCTGTCATTACTGATGGTTAACTATGACTATGTTTGCAAGATTACATTCAATAGCCTACCACTATAGGCATAATACGTTGGTCAAAAGACATATAAAGGGAATCACTGTTTGTAGTTTTTAAAACCAGATCAGCACACTTCTCATCCATCCTTACATTATACCCACCACTTATCCTCATTAGGATAGTGGATGAGCTAAAGCGTACCACAGCTGACTTTGGGTCAGATGCATGTTACACTCTGGACTTATTGACAGCCAATTACAGGGCACATATGTATACTCACAATCATTCACACTCATATTAATGCCTAATGACAATTTAGAGTCTTTATTTAACCTAGGAAACATGTTTTTGGAATGTGGAAGAAAGCCAGAGAACCCACACAAGCTCAGAAAGAACATGCTACTTGCACACAGGAAAGATTTGAATCCCCACCGTCATACCTGTGAGGCGATCATGATTGCATAATTTATCATGTACTAGTCAACACTTATCAAATAGGACAGGGATTGTCAACCGTTGGTCCGCGGCCCTCTAGTGGTCCGTGGATGTATTACAGATGGTCCGCAAAATTGGAATTGGAAAATGATTGTAACAGTTTTTAAAAATAAAACTGATTTACTAATTAGACTTGATTTATTTTCCAGCTAAATTTTGTCAATCATTTACTCATCCAATTATGTCAAATGTAGCTGAGATTCCCAAAACACAGATGCAAATAAATAGCCTGTATTGGTCTCTCCTCCGGTGCAAAATAAAATAATATTCCCCCAAAGCAGTTGTCCTCGAGTTGCTTCTTGGGTATAATGGTGGTCCCTTGGGGAAAAACTGTTGAAAACCCCTGAAATAGGAGCTAAAGAATTAGTTTGCATCAGAATACAGTAATCCCTCGTTTATCACGAATAATTGGTTCCAAGCCCACCCGCGATATGTGAATATTCGCGAAGTAGTGTCACCCTCTCACTTTTAACACACCCTTGCTGCACATACTCCCCACACCCTGTCATTGTGTCACACGTTCTTTCACAACACCCTCCAACATTCTCTCTCTCTCTCTCTCTCTCTCTCTCTCTCTCTCTCTCTCTCTCTCGCACTGTCTTTCTATCTCTCTCACATTGTCTATCTATCTATCTATCTATCTATCTATCTATCTATCTATCTATCTATCTATCTATCTATCTATCTATCTATCTATCTATCTATCTATCTATCTATCTATCTATCTGTCTGTCTGTCTGTCTGTCTGTCTGTCTGTCTGTTTATCTATCTGCCTATCTGTCTATCTGTGAAAATATCTGGATTTCGCTTTGTAAGTGAAATGAAGCACCTGAAGATTCCTTCTTCAATGTGCACAGTGACTGATCCATTTTGGTTTAAGTTTAGAAATAAACAGAGGTACAGCCCCACATAAACACGCACACGCACACACACACAAAAGCTTCATATATGCAAATGAATCATTGGAAAAGGAAATTAGGGGTGCGTGGGCTGCCTCAAGCCAGTTTAGTCATAGTCATAGAAATTAGCTATTATCTATTTTTTTCAATGGACCTTAATTACCCAAAGTGACTCCGAATTAGTGTATATCTACAGTAAGTATTGCTGTTGGCTGTTTGACACAAGTACATCATGCATACAGTACATGATTACTGGTACTATCTTTATCCAACTATCGTTAAACCCATAGTATGATTTCTCCATTACAACTGAGACTTTCTGGAAGGGTTCAAGAGAAAAAAGCTAGTTGTCATCAAGAGAATAGACTGCTAAAGGAAAGTGGGGACTGAAGAAATCAAAGGAATGACACCAATATTAATGAAGCAGTTAACATACTGTAAAGGACGATGTGATGAAAGGCAGATGTGGTTGTGGCAGGAAAAAAAAGGATGGAGCCGTTGAATTAATGAACAGCAGCACTTAAAATCTGACTGCCTGTAACTCAACCCCGCTGATACATAATGAAATACACTTATGACTTCACATCACGACCTTTTTTGTATTTAATACCACTGACATGTTTCATCAAGTAAAACTTGAATATGGTTATTAGTTTCAGTGACATACTCCAGTGCCACATGCAAGACTATGTTTTAGATAAAAATGGCATAAAGAAGCATGGCAGTAATAAGGAAATGTGACAGCAGAAATGAGGAGGGAAGGAAAACTACAATTGATTCATGAAACACATTTCATTTTTGGTCTAACAAAGTTCTTCAAGGACTGCAAATGTGCAATGAAAGCAGAATATGGAAACAACCAAGCCATGGTTTCAAAGAAAACATAGACACCTTTTATTGTGGAAGCATCAAAGTGGAACATTCCTTCATTCAATCATCTTCAATATTGCTTAATCCTCACGAGGGTTGCATGCTGGAGCCTATCCCGGTGCCTTTTGGCCGATAGGCGTGGTATACCCTGAACAGATCACCAGCCAACCTCAGGGCACATATAGACAAACAAGTAGTTATGCTCACAATCACACCTACAGGCAATTTTAAGCGGTCAATCGGCCTACCATGCTTGTTTTTTGTTTTTTTAATATGGAAGGAGTCCGGAGTACCCGGAGGAAACGCATGCAGGCACACGAAAAACCAGCCAGAATCAAACCCAAACCATGCCAACCTGCAAGACCGTCATGCTGGCAAGTTATTGCATTGGTAACTCATGGCAACGTCAGCGAACCGGGTGGGGGGGCGTTAGGGGATACGTTTTTCCGAAATGAAATAAAAATTGCCCTTAAAGGGCATGTAAAGACACTATGGGGCCCCAAAATGTATTTGATAAAGATGGACTTGTATTTTTGGAAACTGTTGTTAATTTTTGAATAAAATTGCGAATTGAGGAGTAATCAATGAAAAATCAACGGTTTGTATGTGATCGTTGAAGTTCATCCCGGAAATTGCCGAAGTGACTGTTGCGTAGACTATAGGAGGGCGAGTGTTGCCGAGTTACTTAGCCCATGTAAGCATAATGGCGGATACAGAAGTGGAAGCGATGTCGTTTTTGTTTTGTCTCATTTACAAATAGCGAAGCGATGTCGTCTGACGAATCTCCCTCAGATGATTCTTCACCTTCTGACGAAAATGAAGAAGAGTATGATTTCTTTCTTGGGGTACAAGGCTACCAATTTGAACCCGTGAGAAGTACCCCAGCGACTGAAGCATCGCAAAACGAAGGCGCGGAAGGTACAGCCAGATCGGGAGAAAATCAATGGCTATATACTGATATTGTTTTGGGTGTCCAATTTAATAAATTCTAAGAAAGTTGCAAAGAAAATTTATTTTAATAATATATTCGGCAACATATATTTTTTATAGGGTAGAAAACAGTAGGAAAATTGATTTTTAGGACTGGGAAAACCCATGAACGATTATTACTTTGGTGTGCTAATTCTTATTTTCCCTTTGCACACAGTATGTTACTACCGAAGTTACCGTATTTTCCGCACTAAAAGGCGCACCGGATTATAAGGCGCACCTTCAATGAACGGCCCATTTTAAAACTTTGTCCATATATAAGGCGCACCGGATTATAAGGCGCATAAAATAGAAGCTATACTGCAACAAACTGAGGTTGACTAGGGTTGCGGTATGCATCCACTAGCCAATAACCAACGAGCCCTCTGTAAACAATCGCGTTTCTCAAACGATCTCCTATAAAATGATCGGAACTGACTAAAGTTCGATCTAACGCATTGGTACTACTTACCTATGTTTCCCTTCCATATCGATCCGTAGATTTACTCGAAACATTAACAGAGCAGCCTATTTTCACATGAAATAGCCTGGTACGTATAGCAGCTATCGTTATAGCATTAGCCATCCGCAAAGTCCCATGAGCCTCAGCTCGCAATCTCCCATGAGCCTCAGCAAAGTGTAAACAATCGCGTTTCTCAAACGATCTCCTATAAAATGATCGGAACTGACTAAAGTTCGATCTAACACATTGGTACTGCTTACCTATGTTTCCCTTCCATATCAATCCGTAAATTTACTCGAAACATTAACGGAGCAGCCTATTTTGAAATGAAATAGCCTCGCGGGTACAACAGCTATTCGGTGACACCCCCTGACTACAGTTGCCGTAATGTTGGGAAGCGATGCGACCTTGTAATTTACTAGTCGTACTAAAACGTACTGAAACATTTTGGCAGAGTACTGTGTACAACCAGTATGGATCAACAAATTCATCAATTGATCCATATATAAGGCGCACTGGACTATAAGGCGCACTGTCGGCTTTTGAGAAAATTTTAGGTTTTTAGGTGCGCCTTATAGTCCGGAAAATACGGTACACCTGTAGTTATAAGCCTAAACTTTATTTTTCAAAAATCATAAAGGTAACATTTTATTATCATTATTATTTTCATACCCCAAGAATCTCCCTTTTGGCAATTGCACGGCTCTGTCTTGGCACTTTCGAGGGGGGATGGGAGAACTTGGGGGGGCTCCGTTGTCTCTATTATGCTTATATGTGAAGTATTGGAGACAAAACACCAGGAAATTGTATGGATCTTCGCGCTATCAATCGGTAAACAATGGGGGCAGTCCTATCATTACGTCACGGTACCATGTGATTCAGAAGGGCGCGGTTCATGACAAGGGCAGGAAAGATCGAGAAATACACACAAATTGACTGCGTTTGGCTTACGAATGCAATTTTATTTCAAATGCTATAATATTATTTGGATACAGGTGAATACAATCGAACATTCTGAGTGGTTTTTAAAACATGTTAAAGGTGCCTTTACATACGCTATAATTTTGTGAGAAAAGGTGGTTCAAATCTCTGCGCTGGTTTGCTCCATTCAGTACAGTTAAGCATAGAAGAGAGAGGAAAATTTGAATGTGCATCAAACTAATCAGCTCTGTCAAGTGTGAATATACTTATAGACTCATTTTCCTGTATTACTGGAGAATTTTAATTCAATCACGCATCCATGCCTGGTGGGAGCTTATCAATTACTCTTCGCTTTGTCCCGTTAGCAACCATAGCACTCGGAATAGATTGCGTTTGACTTTGGAGGTCACACTGGAATGACAAATAGTGATAGATCCCTCTTCTGGCTTAGCAGTGAATGCATGTACCATGAAGACTGATTAGTTGTCAACAGCAGTTTTAGCCAAAGTCAGATTTGAAGCAGTCTAAACAGGGAAGCTCAGATTTAACACCAATTTGACTGGGGTGGGCCTAAGGCGCTCCCAGGCCTGCTGTTAGACATAGGCCCTGCAGCGTTCTTGAATCTACCCCAAAGCCTCCTCCTGGTTGGGCATGCCCAGAACTCCTCATCAGGAATGCATCTGGTTGGCATCTGAAAAAGATGCCCAGGCCAACTCAAATAGCTCTCTCAATGTGGAAGAGCAAATTCTGGGTGCCCTGCCAGTGTGAGCTTAGATGATGCTATGATAAGCAGCCTCGGGTCCTTGTGATAGTTTTATTATGGTAGGAGACTTATTTGTCATTCATGTAATGTGACTGCAGCGATTCAGCTCTTCATTGAGGATAACAGAGGCTTAGGTGAAATCTCTGACTGGAGCTCAAGAGGCTTGAGTGGTCATCCGATTCAAACGTCAGAGAAACAAACGAATATTAAACACTGCTGCCAACTTGTTTTGGAACAATAATATATGAAAAAGAAAGTGATTTTGATTGGTTCTTTTTTTAAAGTTATTTTAAAGGACAATGAAAAAATCTCACATTTGAAAATATGACAGCAGACAGTTGCATCTTCGGTGGGAGCGTCACTGTTATGTTAGAATGTAAATTACACTGGTCAACTGCAAATTTTAATCAGAGATGGATTTGCACATACTGAGCCAAAAGTCGAATGAGGGAAAACTGGAGAGGCAGAAAAAAAATAAAAAGAACCACCCTGCCTCAAATCGGGCGATTGAAAGCTACACAACAGGATTTTTTTTTTTTTTTTTATTGAACCACAAACAATAGCATGATTGTCAAGAGAGATACATTCAGGAATTTGCTCACCAAATTGACTGTGCCAGATGCAAGACTGCACCATATTTGTCAGAGCTTTGTAATTTGGAGGAAGAGAAGGATTGTCTATCAAACAATTAATTAGTCCTCCACATAGTTTTGTGGTAATTGTATGGGTATGTTTTAATTGATGCTCATAGCAAGTGAACATGCAAGCATAAATAAAGTAAAGCACGCAATATCCCAGTCGTGAGTGGGTTATCACTGGGGCTAAAACAGATGGAACGAGTGTCAGATGCCCCATCTGTCTCTTATAGCAGCTCCAGCTTGCTACTGAGACAATGGCGCTCAATTATCCATTAGTATGTATAAAATGAACTTGTGTCCTGAAACAAGCGCAATGGGCACAAAATTAGTGCTTTGCTGTTTGGATGCTTTCCATTATGCTGTTTGAGCTCGCCAGGACAAAAACGTGCACACAAAGCAAATTTTGACAATTGCCTTACACAGCCTTTTCACAGGTGGTGGTCGCATCTTATTTGCTCAGTTTTGGACCATTTCCAAGCAATTTGGTCAGTCTCTTAATCTCAAAGCAAAGAAAAAAGAACCTCAGTTTCAAAACGTCCTATATGGAATTGCTCTATTGTGTGTACTGTGAACAGATGGCATATGCACACAGTGTTCAATATTTGCACTTGTTTCATTCCCTCAGTAAATTTTAAAATTACAACAAATAAACTGTTAAATTGTTTATTTCAAAATTAACGCCACCATCATCATAACTGCATCTGTTTTCCAATCACAACCAGTGAATGTGTCAAAGTTCATTTGATTTTGTTTCAAACAATTCTCCATCCCAACTCAATATCGCAAGGAAAGAGAGGAATCGTAGGACTTACGTACCGTAATTTTCGGACTATAAGTCGCTCCGGAGTACAAGTCGCATCAGCCATAAAATGCCCAAAAATGTGAAAAAAACCCATATATAAGTCGGTCCGGAGTATAAGTCGCAATTTATTCGACAAAATCCAACACCAAGAACAGTCATGAACGAGCAACAACAGGCCAAACGATAGGTATGCTAACGTGACATAAACACAAACGAAGAGCTGAGAACGGCCCTGACGTAAAATTCAGAGTTATTCAAAAAACTATTACCGTATTTTCCGCCCTAAAAGGCGCACCGGGTTATAAGGCGCACCTTCAATGAACGGCCCATTTTAAAACTTTGTCCATATATAAGGCGCACCGGCTTATAAGGCGCATAAAATAGAAGCTATACTGCATCAAACTGAGGTTGACTAGGGTTGCGGTATGCATCCACTAGCCAATAACCAACGAGCCCTCTGTAAACAATCGCGTTTCTCAAACGATCTCCTATAAAATGATCAGAACTGACTAAAGTTCGATCTAACGCATTGGTACTACTTACCTATGTTTCCCTTCCATATCGATCCGTAGATTTACTCGAAACATTAACAGAGCAGCCTATTTTGACATGAAATAGCCTGGTACGTATAGCAGCTATCGCAATAGCATTAGCCATCCGCAAAGTCTCACGAGCCTCAGCGAAGTGTAAACAATCGCGTTTCTCAAACGATCTCCTATAAAATGATCGGAACTGACTAAAGTTCGATCCAACGCATTGGTACTACTTACCTATGTTTCCCTTCCATATCGATCCGTAGATTTACTCGAAACATTAACAGAGCAGCCTATTTTGACATGAAATAGCCTGGTACGTATAGCAGCTATCGCAATAGCATTAGCCATCCGCAAAGTCTCACGAGCCTCACCTCGCAATCTCCCATGAGCCTCAGCAAAGTGTAAACAATCGCGTTTCTCAAACGATCTCCTATAAAATGATCGGAACTGACTAAAGTTCGATCCAACGCATTGGTACTACTTACCTATGTTTCCCTTCCATATCGATCCGTAGATTTACTCGAAACATTAACAGAGCAGCCTATTTTGGCATGAAATAGCCTGGTACGTATAGCAGCTATCGCAATAGCATTAGCCATCCGCAAAGTCTCACGAGCCTCACCTCGCAATCTCCCATGAGCCTCAGCAAAGTGTAAACAATCGCGTTTCTCAAACGATCTCCTATAAAATGATCGGAACTGACTAAAGTTCGATCTAACGCATTGGTACTACTTACCTATGTTTCCCTTCCATATCGATCCGTAGATTTACTCGAAACATTAACAGAGCAGCCTATTTTGACAGGAAATAGCCTCGCGGGTACAACAGCTATTCGGTGACGCCCCCTGACTACAGTTGCCGTAATGCTGGGAAGCGATGCGACCTTGTAATTTATTAGTCGTACTAAAACGTACTGAAACATTTTGGCAGAGCACTGTGTACAACCAGTATGGATCAACAAATTCATCAGTTGATCCATATATAAGGCGCACTGGCCTATAAGGCGCACTGTCGGCTTTTGAGAAAATTTTAGGTTTTTAGGTGCGCCTTTTAGGGCGGAAAATACGGTACATAAATAACACGTTATAAAACCATCTGTGTCACTCCAATTCATTAAATCCATCGATCGTCCTTTGTCAACAATGCGTGCGCGCCGCTGACGGCACTTGCGCTTCAAAATATTCCACAGGCCCATATAACGATATATAAATTAGATATCAAATAACTATTATATAAGCAATAATGTTATCAAACCATCTGTGCACTCTAAATCATTAAATCCATCGATCAAATTCCTCGTCCGTCGTCAACAACGCCGCGCGTGCGCCCTGACGTCAGCCTCGTCGTTATTCCACAGATCTACTATATAACTATATTGTAGTGTTAACAAAGTTCAAGGAAAGACGTGGGTTTGGTAAACGGCTCTTTATTTAACAAAACAAACTTCTAGGCGTGTGGCGGCGTGGACTTCCAGCCACGGAAGTGGAAGAGAGCTCCATAGAATAGGACCGGGCGTGCGTAAAAGCCATGACCGAGCCCCATCCACCGTCCCCGGACAGCCGCCCGGCCGAGCGCCGGCCCTCGACTTCCATCCACGGAGGTGAAAGAGAGCTCGGTAGAGTAGGACCGGGCGTGCGTAAAAGCCATGTCCGAGCCCCATCCACCGTCCCTGGACAGCCACCCGGCCGAGCGCCGGCCCCCGACTTCAATCCACGGAGGTGAAAGAGAGCTCCGGGGAGTAGGACCAGACGTGGGTAAAAGCCATAATAGTTTTTCAAACCTTCTGTGTCACTCCAAATCCTTAAATCCTTCAAACTCTTCGTCCGCCGCGTCACTTAGAAACAAAGCCGCTAATGATGCAGGTAGTACGTGGGGCCCTTCGTCATCTTCGTCATCCCGTGATCAATCTTTGTCCTTTATGTAAACAACCGCCGCGCCACGCCGTGTCGTGCTGCTGACGTCACTTGAAATTCAAATTACAGTAATCCCTTGCTACATCGCGGTTCGTTTATCGCGGTTTCACTTTTTTTTGGGGGGGAAGATTTTTGAAAAAAAACACATATAAGTCGTTCCTTATTATAAGTCGCCCCCCCACCCAAACTATGAAAAAAAACGCGATTTATAGTCCAAAAATTACGGTATATTTGCTTGTCTTTGCTGTTGCTGGAATTTTACCAGTATATCATGGAGCTGCTGTCACGCCCGTGCCAGAGGACGCTCGGCCGGCAACTTCCTTCAGCCACACCCCTTCATGATAATGAATGTGTCAGTCACCTGATCCCTCTTGTTGTCTCATGTATTTAAACCCTGCCCGTGTGTTTCTCGTCGGCGGTGTCTCCTGTTGTCTCCCATCTGTGTCGGCGCCTTGTGTTCCTGTCCTGCTCGTTCATTTTCCCCCTGGTCTTGTGTGGAGTCTCACGGGCAGAATCTGTTCCGTGTCCGAGTGGACTTCTGTTTGCCTGTCTGCTGTCTGTGAGTCTGTCCCGCTTGTGTCTTTGTTTGCCCACTTCCCTTCCCTTCAATAAACCCTGGTCCAAGTTGCATTTGGTTGCCCCTGCTTCACTCATTCATGACAGCTGCCTTTCATTCCATATGAATATGAATGAAATCAGAGGCGTAGCCAGGAATTTTTCCAGTAGGGGCGCACGCCCACAGGAAAAAAAATCGAACATCACCCACGCCGTTCGCTGATCGCTAAAACAACGTCCGGGAGGCAAACGGTGAATGGATAACATCGCGCACATAGAATAGCGCAAGCACATTGCCGCAAGACCGAAAGAAAAAAACGGCATGAAAATGAAGAATCGAAAAAGCTCGATTTTTATTTTTTTTTTTCCAACCGGGGCGCAGGGAGTCCTAACCGGGGCGCCGCCCCGGCTCGCCCCGGCTTGGCTACGCCTCTGAATGAAATTGCCTGCTGTCCAGTCTAGCTGCAGCAGTATGTTGACGTGCAAGGTTGGGTCGTAATTCCAATAAACTGTTACCAAATTACTTAATTAATTTAACTTGTACTTTTAATTCCTTTTGGATTCAAATATGCTAAAGAGGAAAAAATGTATATTGCTACAATATACCTTTGCATACAGTGGATGAACGGAAGGATGGATCAGTAAATATGAACCAAGGTGCCATTGCTGGGTCACATTCGTGAAAGAGCTCGTTTACCGTGAGAAATGATCAAATTTTGCTTGAGGCCAAAATTAGCAGTCACCATGGCCTCCATCTATATATGGTCACAATTTATTATTTTATTAAAAGAAATGGCATCTTCATGTACAAAGCCCTTTGCCACATGTATAGATAGCAGTTTGTCAGTTGGCAGCTAACAACTATTGTTAGCAGCTATGTCCTCATAACACAAACCATACTTCTTAACTCAACCACAATTCGATAGTCAGGGGTGTCAAACTCATTTTTTTCGCGGGCCGCATTGTAGTCATAGCTTCTTTCGGAGGGCCATTATGACTGTCAACCCAACATTTGTATGAGCACCTCATATTATATACAGTAAAAGCTACAAAACAAATAACTTGTTTTCAAATCAGACGAGTAAAAACTGGTCAAATAGTTAAAAAAAAAGATATTATTAAAAGTGAAGACAATTTGCAATTCTAGTAATGACACGAATTTGATGCACAATTTGTCTTCGCGGGCCACATAAAATGATGTGGTGGGCCGTATCTGGCCCCCGGGCCTTGAGTTTGACACCTGTGATGTACATGCTGAAATATTTGGGTTCGTCGCTTTCTGGTTTTAAAGACCAGAATAAGAGCATAGTTGTGTTTTTTTTGTGTGCATTGATATGGCTTTTAAGAACAGAATATTGCCAATATTCAAACTACCTGTTTGCTCAGGTTTGCCCCGCCTCAGAAATACGCATCACCCAATTGGTGGGTTTGGCTCACTGGTGGTGGCAGGCTAATGCGGTCAGCGGTGAGCTCAGATTTTTGGCTGCTGATTGATGGCAGGTGTCTGTGACGCAGAGGTCTGGCTGGCAAGAAGCTTAAATTGTTCTGCTAACCTTACTGATCGTGTCTGATTAGTCGTCAAATGCTAATTCTACCTCGACAAGCCATCGCAGCGAACGAGGGCTGTCTGACTATGAAACTGTAACAACTTTAGCATCTTCAACGTTCGAAAACTATGACCAATCGCCACCAAAGTTTTTTGCGTATTTGCACATTTCTCCCGTTGTAAAGAAAATGTTAAGAAATAATCTGCACAATATCTTGAATTTTGGTTGTGCTTTACACAGGTTGAAGTGAACAAGAGTAGGGATGTGCATCTACATTTTGATGACAGTTAATCACCATTTGAGACAATTGGTGACAACAGAAGGTGACAAACCAAGCCAGGAAACAATACGCATTAGAATGGTTTCTTGCCTGCCTCCTGTGACGTTAACAGGCTTAGATGGGAGGGGGAAAAAAAAAACAGGAAGCAAATTCCAAAAGTGGGCGGGCCAGATTGTCATGAATTTCTTCCCAAAAAGACCCCTCACTTTCTGAAATTGTGTCCGTGAGTATTCTGAATAGTGACATCATAACTGGGTTCTCTGACCATGTGTTGGCAGCGAGGCCGGGTGAAGATCTGCCGTTTTCAATTTACCACCCGACTACACTGTCTGACGCACTGTCAGAGCAAGAAAAGTAAGAGGAGCTGCATTTAGTGGCGACACTAAAGTTTGCAGTTTGCGTTTTCAGAAGCTTAAGAAAAAGAAAAAGCAAACTGGTTACAGCATCAAGCAATAATATTATGAAAAAGACCACATATTATCAAAATAACCAGAAAAAAAGATTTGCAAATATCAACTTGTTGAAACAACATAGTGTAAGATGCATTGAACAATAGAAAACACAATCTATGCAGTTTTTGTGAAACTGGCAAGCACTGCAATTCAAGCTTGTTTTATTTTTTAGACTCAAGGCAAATAGTTCCGTCCCTAGTCATCACTGCAACAAAATCAGCAGTATATAGGGCCATCACCTGGCCAGTAGTGCCCCTTCCACGAGACAGGACTGCCCAAAAATTGCATGAGTGAATTGTGTAAACATTATTAACCAATGAGATATTTTCACAGAATAATGCAACAACTTATGTGAAGGAAATTTGCTAAATGATTACTTCAAAACAGAACATTAGGCACTCGTGTGAGTGACCCAAAGCTCTCAAACATAAATCAATTTTCCGATCAATACCATCGTAAATGAAACTATAAAACGCTTCAGAAGCTACCGATTTTCTTACTTAAAGCTTTCAATTGTATGTATTGCAGCCACCACCAGGGGTGGAGGTTAACATTAGCCTCAGGGAAAGTAGTCAACATAAAATTCTTGCAATTAAACTGAGTGTGTATGTGTTTTTTTGCTGGAAGGGCAACTTGGCCTGAAGACAACTTCGTCTCCTGACTGCGAGCCATCATGTCATGTTGATGTACGGTTAGATGCATTCCGGCGACCATAACAGTGAGAGCTCCTGTAATGTGATGCAATTGAAAAAGACGTTAAGGTCACGGAGATGCTTTGAATGGAAAAATCACTCATATATTTAGTATGCTAGAGGTCATTTCTGGGGCAATGGCCATGGGGATAACTTGATTCTAGTTGGATACAATTCGCCTGTGTACTTCTCACAAATGTACGATGTGACCAAGCACCTCAAAAACTGGTGGTTAATCAATGCCATATCCCTCCCTGCTGGAACGTCTGCCACTGACGGCAATGACTCAGAAAAATGACTTCGGCTTGAGTGCAGGATAATTAAATTGCATTGTATAACCCACTGCCTCTCCAATAGGCATGTCTCAGGGGAAACATGATTTAAGACTAGATGTACAGTTCATTGGCACTGGGGTTTGGAGTTTCAAACAGGTTGAGGGGACTTATAGAGGAGAATTAATTTAGAAGACTGAGATTGAGCTCATTTCTGTAGCGAACCTTTTTTTTCCAACAGAAATGTTGTTCGAATTTTCGGTTTGTTTTGCTTTCTGAAACCATATCGTGTCCTGTGGCATTGGAAATAAATTTGAATACTAGATGAGTAGGCTCGCACAGGTTAAAACAACAAGTGGGAAGTATGCTTTAGGGTAAGGCAATCGACTCCAAAACGCAGAGATGGACTCCTGTCTTTTGAGTTAATTTTAGAAGACTATAATGCACAAGAAGAGTCAAAAGCTAGTCTCCAATTAATATTTTTTGTTGTGGTATCTCTTTCCACAGACACAATAATTTAGATTTTAAATCGTTTTCATTCAGCCGAACAACACTGAAAATGTCTGCCACATTCATAAAGGAAATTAATATGCTGTGCCTGCAAGATGGAGATTTAACGGATAAACTTTGACACAAACTAAAAGATAAAATTGCCTCCTGGAGCTGATCGTGGTTGAGCTCCAACAGCCCACTTTAATTGAAACCAAGCTCAGTTTTCTATTTTTGCCTCAATACCATCAGAAAAAGTACCCCTTGCTCAGCTATTAAAAAAAACTTGGAAGGATAAAACATGTTTTTTTCATTCCAAAGGGAATAATATTCACTCTGATCACGTCCTGCACTTGAGGATCTCATCACAAAGGAGTGTGGCGCTTCCAACTCAGTGGCTTTGTGGAATTGTGGAACGTTATTATAAAGGAAACGTCTGTGTTGTTGCAGAAGATTTGATGATAATCTTGCTCTTTGTTTGGCTCACATGCTCGAATGACTAATGCAGAATTTCAGCTGTGACACAAAAACTAGTTTGTCTTTGTTATGCTCAATTCATACCCAAACAACAACCAGAATGCAAGAAAACTCATTGCATAGTTAATGCATAGTTTAAAACCAAGACACCTTAATTTTCTTGCCACAGGGATGAGCGTGTGTGGATTAGACCTGTCGAGTGATATATTGGTGGTGGTACGTCAGCTTTAAGCGAATGAGAGAAAAAGAAAAACAAGCAGCAATAACAAGGTGATGAAGGATTTGATACAAAGGTTGGTGGGGGAGCAAGAAAAGCCAAAAGATACTCCGATCTAGCCAGGCAAGGCAAGACGCAAAAAGCATCTATGAGTCGAGTGAGATCAGTGTAAGCCAGGGGTCACCGATTCCAGTACTCAAGGGCGCCGATCCAGCCTGTTTTAGATGCATCCCCACTGATTTAAATAATCAGGATTGTTATCAGGCTTAACAGAGTTTGCTGATTAGCTGATCATTTAAATCAGGTGTCTTGCAGTAGGACTGCACCTAGAACAGGCTGCATAGGAGCCCTTGAGGACCAGAATTGGTGACACCTGGTCTAAGCTCTCTGCATGCCTCTGTCATGTGTCTTCATCTGTGCATGCCGACAGGTGTGTCTAATTTTAGCAGTCTAAACACACTGAGTGAGTGAAAGCACCGGCTAGCAGAAGGTTACAGGGGGGAACATGCGGCCTTACACCGATATTGATCTAAATGTCAAGAGAGAGAGCGTAGAGTGAGAGGTTAGGGGAAGGAGAGACTTGATGACAAAGGGGAGGAATGGAGATGAACGTAAAAGAGTGATCTAAGACGAAGCCGGATAGAATTAGTGAAGGGTGATGATAACACTAGGGGCAGTCAATTCAACACCTAAAATCCGCTAGGCTGGTGTAACTTCATGGATGCATGTTCAAGCTCTGTAAATGTTTAATGATTAATGCCAAAGCTCCTCTGGCCAGCAATTAATGATGACCTTGTACAAAAGGAATAAGACATACTGATGACATGAGCGCAACTCAATAGGCTTCTAGAAAAGGCTGCCTCTTTTACATCCTCACTCTGTTGTATGAATGCTGCTGGAAACCCAAATTTTCCCCCGGGCATCAATAAAGTATCTATCTAAAATTTAGATAGTTATTTAGATTCTAAATAGACTGCAGCATTGTATGTTAAAGCAGAAGATACCAACATTTCATATTTTATAGGTGTATATCTTCTTATTCTGTTGCTAATTACTTAAATCTAGGAAGCATTTATTTTATTATGAATGTTCTGTGCAATAGGTGGACATTTTGTAATGCAATCTTGTCCATGTTCATCTCGATGAAGGGATTCACAACAATGTAACTGTTTCAAAGGACTCAAGCTTCTCTAATCAGTCAACAAGCTGTTCTTCGAACTTCAGCAGAAGGTCAAAATCTTGTATTTGTGTAGTTATGTTACATAAGATTCCATCAATCAACTGTTGTTTCAGCAGTGAGTTTCTCATTACAGTGGTGAATGAGAAACAATAAAGTAGCCCATCCATTTTGGGGAAAAAAATAAATAAAATTTAAATCAAATGGCAAAACACAAAACAACATAAATGTTGACAAAATGAATAATATAAAAGTCACACAGTTAGGTAAAGATGTCTCTTTGCTGTCAGTCATCTGAGCAAAAATAATGATTTCATTAGCCAAAATTGTCTGTCACACTGACAAAGTTGAATTTCATTCAGCATGCTGCGTCGCTGCTTGTCAGAAACTTCTCTCTGCCAATTAGAGATGCTCATTATCAAATGGCATTATAAAATGTGTTCACATTAGTTGTTGGGCAACGCACTTTTATCAGGGCAATCATTTCCTGTACTCTGTTAGATCGGTTGTTTATAGATTATTGTGCAAGCCCTCTAGATGCTCAGGGATGAAAATCTGCTCTGGAGAGAGTCTCAGAGTTTTCAGGAGTCTCCAATAATGGCAGAAAAAGTTGCTACGGCAGCATACATGCACACTTCTGGTGCTTATTTTAAAAAATCCAATTACCGACAAAGTGTCATTTTTAAGGGTATCCTGAAGTTATGAGTTTGAAATGATATTACTTGCTGGTATACCTACATTTCAAATCATTAATGTAGTCAATTCTAAACATTTTTAGAACAATATCAATTACCGTATTGGCCCGAATATAAGACGGTGTTTTTTGCATTGAAATAAGACTGAAAAAGTGGGGGTCGTCTTACATTCGGGGTCTAGACATTATACCCATTCACAACGCTAGATGGCGCCAGATATCTTTAAAGTGAATGCTGAACTTACCTCCCCAGGCCAAAGCGAACCCCTGTCACAAAAAAATAAAAATAAAAATAGCGGTAGCACGAAGAAGAAAAAAAAAAATAGCGGTAAGAAAGAAAAGAGAAGAAAATAAGAGAAGAGATAACAGAAAATAGAGAAACAGTAGGTTTATTTACATTTCAAAAACCAGAAGCCATTCATTTACAAATGTGATTGCATTTTAGTTTACATATTTAAATGTTCAGATATTAAGATGTGATAGACAGTTTTTGAATGAGGCAAACTAACATACTTTTTCTCTCGAATATATTGTTATAATAATTTGTTTCAGATGTACTGTAATTATTTTCTGTATAAAAATTAAATTTGGTGTTCAAAAAGTCTTTTTTCAAACTTGAGTTTTGAAAAAGAGTCGGTCGTCTTATAATCAGGGTCGTCTTATATTCGGGCCAATACGGTACTCACAATTTTTGGAGGGCAAGGGTTTGCTGTGTATACATCCATCATGGAAATTCAAGAAGATGATTATGGCCATATTAAATTTCTCAAGTACATAATGTAAAAAAAATCTCAATTTATTTCTGTAAATCAATAACAGGTCCAAGGTACTGCATTAAAGGTTTGAAGTACTTTTGAAGTAATCGAATCGTGCCTGTAAAAGTGATATCCTTGTTAGAATTTAAGACATATTTTAATAAGTTACAGTAAAAATGGTACTGACATTTTGGTTTATGTACAGTATGAGATTGTAAATACAACGTCACAATAAATTTATTTCGGATGACAGGGGTACTGCAGGAATGTGTGGAAAGAGAGATGATGTACTGTACATGAATGATTGTCTTAATTAGATCTGATTTGTAAGTTTTCAAAATTCCTTTTATGTTACTGGTGTTAAACCTTCATAGCAACAAACATCTTTACTTTTTAGAATAAAAGCTGTTTGTAGCAGCCATATGGAGGATTTGACCCAAGCTGAGAAAAAAAAATGCAACTACAGGAGTCACCTTTACTTGGTTGAATGCTTTATTCAGTAGCCGGTGTGAATAATGAATGATGTCCAAAGGGATAAATTGAGTCAGGCAGACTTCTTTTACAATGATGAATGTGGTGATATTGGAAGTAATAAACACTATACAGCATGCACAGCAGCTTTTTATTAGGATCTTTAGTCATTGTTGTAAATGGGGGATGTTGCGTGGACCAAAAGGCAGTCTGTATCCCGAGGACATTAAGCAGCAGGCCTGTTCTGAGCTCCTGCGGGTGTACACAGCATGTTTTGTTTATTGAGACACAGAATCGCACCTGGTGTTTAACGTGGTGCCGGCAAGAAGTGTTCTCCTCTCTGCATCTGGCTGTCTCATCTGCCCAAGGACAAGAGGATTTACACTACTGGTTTAATTCCCAGACCAAATGGAAGGACATGACAGCATCACATAAAAGGAAAATGGTACGTAGAGCCTGGACCTCTGCATAAATGTCATTTTTCAGGATTCAGGCTGAGTGACTTCCAAGGGTCAAAAAGTGTGATGTCGATTCTTACCTGCCACACCGAAGGATGAACCAAGAGGACACACCCAGGCGTATTTACCTTGAAGCTGCATGCTTCATGAAATGGAAAGAGACAGTTGGTTGTCACTCTTGCATGTTGGACTTCTCCTTGCAGACATGGCATCAACCTCTTATCTGTAGTATGTTTCAATTCTTCACTTAATCTACTTGTCAATGATATACGATCTAATCTTTGTTTTCCTCCCAATTAATTTTCTTCTTCTTCTCCTTTCGGCTTTCCCCCTAAGGGGTCGTCACATCGAACCATCTGTTTCCATCTGAAGCAAATGAAATGGGAATAAATAAAAAATAAATAAAAAACAAAGATACCATGCATAAGCGTTATATTTTCCTGGTTATTTTATCTTTAATAGGGTGACTAATCATCCGTATTTCCTGGGATATGTCACATCCTGTCCCCAGGTGTCTGGGTTATCCTTTGAAAGTGAGGAAATGTCCTGGTTTTTAAATTACCTTCATAGGGCCATTAAATTTACAGGCACTAGCACACTGCGCACAGCGCTGTGCATGACGTAATTACTGAACCGCGTCGGTGTGGGCAGCCCTGTTCATAACCAGAAGATAGACGACTTTTGGTACGCCAGCAACATGCCGAAGCACAAATGTATGTTTACCGACGATTTACGAGTGTCCCCGCTTTCAGACCGGGTCGAGACAAGTGGGAAGCCTTGTGCACAGTGTGCAAAGCAGGTACATATGTCTTGCTGTCCAATGGAGGTGGAAGGGATCTAAAAAGCCACCTGGGCACAAAGAAACACAACACAGCTGTGCGAGGCAAGAGTAACTTTGTAGCTGAGCACTTTGTAAAACCAAGGAATGAGGATGCAGTGAAGGTTGCATGGTCATTCCACACAATGAAACATCATAACAGTTATCGATCTATGGACAGCACTAGTTCATTGTTGAAAAAGACCCTCCCCGATTCTGACATTGCCAAAAAGGTCAATTGTGCCCGTGCTAAGACTGAGGCAATTGTTCATGGTGTTCTGGCGGCTCATTCTGTTGAAGTGGCACCCGAAGCACTCCAACACATCCAAATCTGTCGATGGGAGCAATCACGATGCCGTAAAAATCTTCCCAATAATTATTCAGTACTTTGATTGTAAGGACGGTGGTGTGCAGACAAAATTAATTCAAGTGCACAATTCACCAAATGAAACAGCAACCATCATTGCATTTCTTAATTCCTTATTAACAATTCCCACACGGTTCTGTGCATGTATTGCACATTTATAGTAAATAAAAGAATAAACATATTTTTTATCAGGATTGACAGACGAGCGGGGTGACACTTTTATTGAATGGAGGGGATTCGGATCGGGCTTGGGAAGCTCTATGTCGAGGCTTTATCGTGGTCCTTAATCGGGCGTGGATGTGGGCAGGCGGTGCTTGGACTTGGTCGTTGGACGGGTCGGTCAGAACATGGAGCTGGTCGGCAACTGGGAATCAGACGGAAAACAGAGAGCACACAGTACCGGACGGGTAACACCCGTGGTCAATCTGACATGGGAGTGGTTGGGGCGTTTAAATAGAGGACCGGTGACGGGCAAGAACAGGTGTGGGCGATTGATTTGATAGAGGGGCGTGGCTGTGAACGGCATCCATGGAGACAATGTGACAGATTGTTACCGGGAGATGACAGGTGGCACGGCACGTGACAATTTTCACGTGTCCCGGCTGCCACTGCACCGGTCTATGCGTGTGGTCGGCTGCTGCCTCCAGCGCTTGAATTCAGTCACGTCCGCAGTGACGCATATTGCTCACAGGCACGCCCCCGCGCTATCGGCTCATTGCCAGTGTCCGGTGCACATAGAAAAAAAACGTCCAGGAGTAGGGACGGCAGTGCTTTTTGTACGATGTGTGCAGTAGCAATCCGCGCACGCCGACACGAGTCCTCGGTGAAGCACATAGCTCAGAGGCACGCCCCGCGGCCCGCGCATTGTTGCTGTCCCGACTCTTTCTGCATGGCAGTGCATTTTTCCTTCGTGCGTGGCTGTCACATCTCCGCTATCGCCCTACTGGCCGGCGAACGTGCCCTCCGCGCTAGACCCCAGGGGCAGGTGTTGCCAATAAGGAACTCCGCGTGCCAATCGGCGCTGATCGCCACCACCTGTCCCGCTGATTCGGGCGTGTCTACATGTAGACACCGATCGTCGTCAGTCCTCGCCGTTTCGTCTGCTCTGACAAACGCACGCCTGCCACCTGATTCACGTTTCCCCGATCCGGTGTGTAGCGGTACGGCTGGCTGGCTGGCTGGCTGCATTGACACACACACGCCTTCCACCCGATTCCTGTTTGCCTGATCCGCTGTGTAAAGAGATGCTACCACAACGCAAGCTCGCGGACCCGCTTGTCAGTTGCCTCTTGTCCCTGCTCTGCTGGAATTTCAACCTTCCTTTTCCCCTTTTTGCGTTCCTTAAATAATCAGTGTTGCACCTGATTGTCCTGCCTTGACAGACTGGCTGCCGTGGTTCTCGCGCTTGTGCGCAGTGACGCACATTGCTCAGACGCACGCCCCGTGCTATCAGCGTGTATTTGAACGCCGTTCTTCCGTCAATTATAAACCCGCTAAGTACTGCATTCACGAAAGATGAAGCGCAAAGTGTCGAGGGATCACTGTAGTTGCAAAAGCAATGGCCAAATCTGCATTTTAAGAAAACGGACGTAAACTGAACTGCAAACTCTCAGGGAAGGAAGGCCATAATGAGAACAGACATTTGTGGCAGAAGATTGAGGGATAGAGAAGGTCAGACCTATAGAAGCACTTACAAGTTAAGACAGAACACTAATATCAAAGACATACCTGACATACATACGGTACATGCAAACAATGCACGTAGGTAGGTAGGTAGGTAGGTAGGTAGGTCGGTCGGTCGGTAGGTAGGTCGGTTGGCCGGTCGGTTTGATGATATATTAAAAATACATTTACGTAAGATCATATGAAATATACTAATGGCTGTGAGAAATGCTTTCTTTGTGTTGCTAAACGGTTTGTGTTTAAATATCAGACAGTCAAATGTTTATGTGCAAAAGCATTACTAGTTTTGCCTGTCTACGGTGTGTTCATTAAGATTAACATTAAAGTGTACCTCCGGAGCTCCCACATTGAGCTCTCGATGGGGGGAGGGAGCTACGTATACTGTAAAGTTTTATATGCTCCCATTTTTGTGTCTTGTCTTGAATTTGCCAGAATAATCCCCCCGGTTTATTTGAATGCAAGGTGCCATGTTTGGAATGCCAAATAATTGACTGGGCCGTCCCCTGCACCCTCCACTTGCTATTGAGTGATACGCCAGATTGCTCGCCTTCGACTGTCAAACTGCCTTTTATTCTTATTTGGGGTTTGTTTATTGCGAGGTGACCCTAATATCCTATGTAGGGGAGGAGTGGGGAAAAACACGGCAGGCTAAGACAGATCGTTCCAGCTTCTACGTTTAACATCGAGCAGTTGGATATATTTATTACTTACTTAACTTCCCTCATTATTAATGCTGGAAAATTGCCAGAATGAATCAGATTCATAAGAATCTGACCAGGAAAATGCCACATTGTACAGCTAAACATCAATTTTACGTGCTTTGATTCTAGGTGACTTTCTGTCAAACACAGTTTGGTCATGGATTCCAATTTTCTTCGCCGTATTTTAAATGGACAATACTGTAGAAATTGCAGTGCGAAAAGACGAGGCAGTTTCTTTTGACTACGCAACGACGTGTCGTTCTTTTTCTCCTTCAGTGTTTGTCACTCCCATCAACCCCTTGTCCATCTCTCTTAAACAGACCACAGCAACAACATAAAGGTTAGACATTAGCAGAATTGTACAAACCCACCGGCAGTAAGCAGAAGCAGGGTGACGACACAACAAAAACTACGTGGTAAATTACCTATATCATATTAATTTTCACCCAGAACAATGATGTTACTCCCCAAATGCAAACACGTGTATCTTAGTACGTATTTCCTAACTGCAATTTCCCAATACACTCGCATGCATGGCTCTGAATTTCTTTCCCCTTCGAAGACTTTCAAAATAATGTGCTTTCTGGGTTAACGCCATTCCCAAATTCTGGACCCCAAAGTCCGTATAAAATTGAGGCTTAGCTGTATTGTGGAGGTGGCCTAGTCAAAACAGCTGTCAATGCCCCTGAGTCATGGCTCCCCTTGGGCTCCCCTTCTTTCAGTCAACATGGGTGCACCCAAGGCATTTCGTCAAATAGGTTCATTAAGCTTGCTTTAATGCAGCCAGTATAACCAAAAACACATCTGTATACAGGTTTTCTTGACAAACCATATATAGCTTTCCTTCTGAGCGCCACAAATACAATTTAAGATGAGACTTTTCTGTAAGATGATATACCGTATTTTCCGCACCATAAGGCGCTTTGTGTTTAAAGGCGCAGACTAAATTTTGGGGTCTTTTCTGTATTTGTTCCACACATTATAGGGCGCATGCATGCCACGACTTACGGTAAACAAAAAAAAAACTTCACAGGGCCAAGACAGTGAGTTCAGTTGTACTTTATTCTACTATTTAACCGTGTACTGTACTCTACTCACATTATTGTTAATCAATATTCCTACGGATATCCATCCAAGTCCTCATCTTCTGTATCAGAATTGAACAGTTCATTAAATTATTCAACATGAAACATTTAATCGGTTTTGCACAAACCGATAGTATTCATTTATCAATCAGTTCTCTGATTGGTTTACCGCCCCAGTCTAGGTATTTTACATACAATTTAATGTCCTCTGATTGGTTCATCGAGTCTACATATTACGTGGCAACAGCTACACAACAACATTTACAGATTTAGGAATTTGGTCAACAAAAAAGGCACACCTTATTAAAAGGCAACCTTTGGTTTTTAAGAAAGTTAAAGGTTTTTAGGTGCGCCTTATGGTGCGGACAATGCAGTGATAAGGTTTGGTTCATACACATTCTGTAATTCTCTTTTTGTTTTGTCTAGTTTTAAAGTAAACCTCAGTTGTGAGTGATATTATCCAGTTTGAATCAAGCCCAGAGCTTTTTTTTAACTGTTCACAATCTGTCAAACTACACATGGCACACTTGAGTATGATAGAATACAATGATCCCTCGCTATTTCGCTGTTCATTTTTGCGGCCTCAGTGCATTGCAGGTTTTTAAGAATATTAAACATTGCAGATATTTCGGTGCATTGCGGCTTTTTGCGGCGTCACTTGGAGCGTGGGGCTTTGTCTGCCCGTATGACTTTACACGCTTCATCTCAGCCTCCTGCAGTCCCGCTACGTATCCACTCTTCCACTTCGTTCATATCAGCAGAATCAGCAGCATCTCTGATTTGCACTTCATTTGTCACGAACGAAGCAGGACAACCAAATGCAACACGGGCTCACACAAAGTTTAAAGGAGGGCTGGAATGCAGGACAACGAGGCAAGTTGACGAGCCGGTCGGGGACAGGCAGAAGGTCGAGCCAAACAGAGTCCAAAGCAGATCATAAAAACAGGCTTTCGCTACACAGCGGATCAGGCAAATGGGATAGGAGAACCAGGTGGCAACCATATTTGTATCGAGGCAGACGAACCACTGCAGATTGACGGGCTGGCGGGGATTAATTACTTTGTGACTTTGTGAGTTTTAGTGAAGTCCTAAAGAATGTTTTTAAAAGTCAGTTTAACTTTGAAAAGTGTTTTAAAATACAAGAAATTGTATAAAAATACAATTATAAAAGTATTGTGTGGATATCGTAAAAATATTGACTCCACATCGTGGATTTCCACCTATCACGTCTTGGAACCAATTATCAGCGATAAACGAGGGAACACTGCAGATACCATAAAAAGGTCACTCAACTCGGAAAATCTTAGAAGCTGGGGTACTAGTTCTTTAAAGTACCACTTGTATGTGAATTTCACAACTAAGCAAGTGGCTTTTTGGCTTTGATGCTATTTTGACCCCTGAAAAGTAAGCATTTAGATGGATGAAAGCGTACTTGAACTGGAACTTACAATATATTCTCTTTATTAATATGTTTTCAAAGTAACAACGAAAGCTGAAAGTAATTTCAAGACTTATCGCTGAGATCAGCAAAGCAAATAACTGAAGCATCTGATCTGCAGAATAAGTGAGAGACTGCAGCAGATTTTTCTTCTGTCTGGAAAAAAACAAAACAAATGGCACCCTAGCTGTTGTTTATTTCCCAGGAAACATGCCCTCTACCCAGTTTTCAGAGATGGGAAATGTACTGACATTCTGTACTTTACTATAATTACAATTACCTGTATAACTTTGGTATGAATACTCACTCATACCATAATCATATCATATCATAATTTGACAGAGAGCCAATCACAAGATGGGATGGGGGGGGGGGGGGGGGGCGAGTGTAGCGCTTCATATGATTGGCTGAACCAGAAAACATCATTTGCTTTTTCTTCAGGGGTGTAATCCAGAAAGCAGGTTTAGTAACTGAGTCTGTTAAGAATGTTAAGAAATCAGGAAATCTCCGGATTTTTAGTTCCAAGAAAAGAGGTAAGTGAAACTCCGAGTCACTCACCATGGCAACCGGTACTGTGAAGCTAATCTGCTCCCGAGCAGCTTTTCTACAGGAAACCCTTGCCTCTTCCCTTTTGCCGAGCGTAAGATATGTCGTAATCATTTGAAAGAAATCTGATCAACATCGAGGCACAATTAATTTGCGCTCCCTTGTTTGCGTGGAGGCTCCTCAGACCCCATCTTGATGTGTTGTCATTCCCTGGGGTATCGTTACACATGCACATCCATCATTTTTATCAACAACATTCTGCAGCCACATATATCAAATGTAATCATCAAAGTGAGAACACAATCTACAACTGTAAGGGGGTTGGGGTGCAGGTAGTAAGTCACGTCCAATCCTCAGGTAATTTTGCATCTAATCACTTACTCCACCATGGCACGTAAAGATACATAGGAAGAGAGACAGGGTGAGATGAAAAGAATTCAATTACACATATGGACAATTACATCTCACATAGACACATTTATTTCCCTGTAAAGAAGCTTTTGTTGAACGTGCCCATCAGTGATAAGATGCCCAGAGTCTGGCTCAGGGCCAGCTCCTTCACATTGGCCAGAGGTGCAGGGGGTGCACCCTCGCACACCTGGTTTACGGGCCTCTGCCCTCGTTCTGTTGGCTTAATACAACTCAGATGTCACAAAAAAAATCTAATATGAATAAAACTTGGGAGGCACACAATTATTGCCAAGTGAAACATGCCTTACCTCTCTGAATTATATTCTTATATTTCATCTTTAGCTACAGCCAAGTTCGTTTCCCTCCTGTGGGATTGCACTGATATGAAAAAAATATATAATTCAGAACCACTTTTCCAGCAAATGTGCTAAGATTTGCGCTTGAATCTCAAATAATCGGATGAGTGCATTCTGACTTGCGCATTCACTCGGTCAACAATTTCCCCCCATGCTGCTTCTCTCTCTTTTGCTGCTGCGGAGATGTTACTCTATCATGAGAACGGACTTGCAGTCATCGTACGACGTCATTAAAACCTCCAATCCAATATGTGTGAAGTATGCAGATCGATTTTTTTTTTTTCTCTCCATGGTTACCACGATGACTAAAGGTATCAGTGTTCCAATGGCGTAGTGCACGAGCTTAACTCAAGGCAGAGTTGATTTACCAAAATTATATCAGCGATTATGGAACTGGATACTCAATTTCCCATCTCATGGTAAGTCAACCCAAACTTACGATTGAATGAATGAATGTAATATTTTTTTTTTTTTTTAATTTCAAACATGTAAACAATAAATCTAAGTGAAAGTCATGTAGATTATGGCTTTGCATGAGACTTGGTACAAACAAAATACAATATACAGCACATAAGGCGCAGAGATGCAACTTTACACATCTGAGAAGGAGTGGGAAGAAGTCGGACTTATTAAATTCAGAGTTTGCTGAACCATCTACTGTCACGTCTCCGCTCCACCTGCACCCTGTCCAATACTTTTCCCCATGACACACATGGCCAACAGCCAAAAATGTACTTGTGTTAAAATGTAAAGGATGAAAGTAAAATTGTAGTCTAAAACAATAAACACTCAAATTACAAAGTCCATTTGTACTATGATCCATTGAAGAAGCAAAATATTTTCGTACGTTTCAAATCAATCAATATTTCTATTATTATTTTTTGTTGTCGTTTGCATTTGTCATTGTTTGGATCAATCAACCAACAATAACAAAAACAAGAGTTCAGATAATACTAGCCTTACCCTGTAACGTGTCTTCACTTGTCCCATCCTGTCTGGTCATTCTCCCTTAAATATTGTCACTAATACGGCACTGTAGCTAAGGTGAGTCGTCGAATTCAATCAGAGGAATAATTAGTGCTCTTCTGTGGTGTGAAGCTGAGACTAAACCCATTACTCGGTGACAGCTTGTCTGAGTTTGTTTAACAAGACATGACAAGCACAGGTTTGTGGGAGAAAAGTGACATGTAAGGACACACACACATGCACACAGGTAAATTATGCATTTGATTTAAAACTAGTATATTATGTAACAATAAAAACAACAACAACAAACTGTCATTGTAAATGACGCAATGGCAAATACTCTTAGGTAATCATTTCCGTGTTCCCAAGTTAACCTCTTTCAATGGAATCTCACAGAGAACTGAGAACCAGAGCAGCAATAGTAGAAAGTTCTGAATCTTAACTTAGAGTCATTGGAAATCATGAGAAGGGTATAAAACAGTAATTATTAAACAAATAATAAAATAAAAAGAACATTTTTAAGTGGCTTAACTTTGGTTTGAAAGGCAGGCAGAACCAATATATACATGTATTTACTGGTGTAATTTGAGGGACACGGGCGGAAAAACGATACAAGCCTAGAGCAGGGGTGTCAAACTCATTTTTTGTCATGGGCCACATAGTAATGGTTTTCTTCAGGGGCTTGTTATGACTATGAAAACGGCACCTCAACACATTCTTCATATACACAATGGCACCGGCAATTGATTGTTAAATTGAATTGAATTTGATATCAGAAGTTATAGAAAATTGTGGCACACAAGTATTATCCAGTGTTCGGTGGCGCACTGGGTAGCACGTCCGCCTCACAGTTAGGAGGGTGCGGGTTCGATTCCACCTCCGGCCCTCCCTGTGTGGAGTTTGCATGTTCTCCCCGGGCCCGCGTGGGTTTTCTCCGGGCACTCCGGTTTCCTCCCACATCCCAAAAAACATGCTTGGTAGGCCGATTGAAGACTCCAAATTGTCCCTAGGTGTGAGTGCGAGTGCAAATGGTTGTTTGTCTCTGTGTGCCCTGCGATCGGCTGGCAACCGGTTCAGGGTGTCCCCCGCCTACTGCCCGTTGACGGCTGGGATAGGCTCCAGCACTCCCGCGACCCCCGTGGGGACTAAGCGGTTCAGAAAATGGATGGAAGTATTATCCATCCACTGTCTGTACCGCTTGTCCACATGGTGGTCTGGAGCCTATCCCAGCAGTCATCGGGCAGTAGGCGGGACACCTTGAACCTGTTCCCAGCCAATCGTAGGGCACATACAAATATTATGTATACAATTATTGTTGAAAAAGAATTGAAATGTTAAAAAGGAATTGAAAGATGAAGAAAAATGGCACGATTTTAGCAAGAAACATGAGACCCACTTGAATTCCTTCAGTTGAATGCAGTTAAAGGCAGCACAGGGGAAGTAGAACTTTGAAAGATCTTGGAGCGCTGAGCGCTCCACTTTTCCTTGTTGCGCAACAAGTATTGCTGGCTCAGGTTGTGTTCTTGGTCTCCTGTCTCTTTCTGGTGCATGTCTTATTGTTACTTAATAGAAGAACCCTGTCAAATACTATCAACATTGTGCATGTCTGTTCATGAACTTACTGAACTAATTGGCAGGGTAAATTGGTGGTACAATTTCCATCCGTTCAATTGTCTGAGCGACATGATTGGATAAGCAAAGTGCCATTTACAGTATACAGGTGCTTGTCAATGAATCGGAACAATTTGTGAAATTGCAGTTACAATTTCTTCATGTATTTTTTGTGCAGAAACCAAATCAGGTATGCCGCATAAAAAGTGGGTTAGCTGTCCTACTTGTTAGACTGCAGGGGTCACCAACTCCGGTCCTCAAGGGCGCCAATCCAGCCTGTTTTAGGTGCAGCCCTACAACAACACACCTGATTCAGCTCATCAGCAAGCTCTATTAAGGCTGATAGCGATCCTGATTATTTGAATCAGGTGTGTTGTTGTAGGGCTGCACCTAAAACAGGCTGGATTGGCGCCCTTGAGGACCGGAGTTGGTGACCCCTGTGTTAGAGTAATTACAGACACTGTTGTTTTATTGAATTAGAATAATGGAGAAACCATTTCACTGAATTAAAATACAATTCATTAAATTTACAACAATCACTTTCTCAGCATTTTATGGCTACCCCTTGGCTTGTATGACTGCCTGTCTGCAAATTTCTGGCTTGAATTTTCCACTTGACAATAAACCAAAGGTTTTCAAAGACATTGAGGTCTGACTATTTATGACTATTAATATGAGAAAACACTTTTGATATCAATACATTGATTTGAGTAATGCGGCACAGAGGAGCATTGGTTAGTACGTCTGCCTCACAGTTCAGAAGTGCGGGGTTCGATTCCAGGTCTGGCCTTCCCATGTAGAGTTTGCATGTTCTACCCGTGCCCGCGTGAGTTTTCTCAGAGTTCTCCAGTTTCCTCCCACATTCTACAAACATCCATGGTAGGCCGATTGACCACTCCAAATTATCCATAGGTATGAGTGCGAATGAGGGTGTCTATGTGTGCCCTGCAATTGGCTGTAAACCACTTCAGGGTGTCCCTCGCCTGCTGCCCGCTGGGATTGGCTTCAGCCGGCCCGCAGCCCTCGTGGGGAGAAGCAGTTCAGATGATAAATGATTCGAGTGAGAGTTATGCTTTGGCAGGTGGGCATTAGTATCGGTGTTGTGCGTAAGACTGCTTTGCCAAAAGATTTTAGCATATTGAGAATGTTGTAATTGTTCAGAAAAATGAGCCAAACTGATGAAGGAAAAAGAAAAAGTCACTGTTTGCTCCCTAGCTTGCAACATCTAGAAATGTTTGTCCAAAAAAGGTATCAGCATCTATAGTGCAAAAGTGTCTGTATCAAAAACATGCATCCATCCATCACACTGCAGGCTTGGCATTCTCCCCGTGGTTATAAGATAAGTTAAGATAAGTCCAAGCTTGGGGGTCAAATTGAAAATGTTTCAATTACTGAAAGAGAGGTGGAGAAGGGCTTTGTGATGGAGAATAAGTCCCCTTTTCGTCCCCCTAAGCTACTTTTTATACAAAAAAAACTTGCCACATTGAAACTTGCCTCTAGCCCACAACAGAGTAAGTTAAAAGTTAAAGTCCCAATGATCGTCACACACACATCTGGGTGTGGTGAAATTTGTCCTCTGCATTTAACCCATCCCCGTGTGATTTTGATCCATCCCCTGGGGGAGAGGGGAGCAGTGAGCAGCAGCGGTGCCGCGCTCGGGAATCATTTGGTGATCTAACCCCCCAATTCCAACCCTTGATGCTGAGTACCAAGCAGGGAGGCAATGGGTCGTCCCATTTTTATAGTCTTTGGTATGACCCAGCCGGGGTTTGAACCCACAACCATCCATTCTCTAGGCCACTAAGCTGGAGTAAGACTCAAAGACAGCCTGGATTGAACAAATGACCTTAGAGTGAAAGACATTTTAAAATTCTCTCTCTCTCTCTTCTCTCTCTCTCTCTCTCTCTCTCTCTCTCTTCTCTCTCTCTCTCTCTCTCTCTCTCTCTCTCTCTCTCTCTCTCTCTCTCTCTCTCTCTCTCTCTCTCTCTCTCACACACACACACACACACTGCACTTACCTTTATGTAATATTTTTTGGTTAGTAATAGTCATTAATTCCCATTTTAATCCCATGCTATTTTGACGAAAGCAAAGGATAGACCCAATAACATGAACAATTTACTTAAAACTGAAAAGATGCCAGACAGGCACACGGGAATTTGGTGAAAGAAAAAATGAATGGTTGTGCAAAGGTAGGTGGAAAGATTATGTGACACATACTTGGAGTCAAGCTGTGCAAGACTCTCATAAACATGACGCTAACTAGAACGTCAATGTCTCATACTGATATCATATATTACATTACAGAAGGATTTGCAAAGAATGACGCTTGCAGGATGTGGGATGAAAGGTATCCTTTTTAAAAATTCATAGAGCAGCTGATTAAACTAAGACGTTCGGTGATACATTGCCATGCTGATTTGTGTCTCATGTTTTATGCACTGTGCTGTATCTGATGACACTTTTCTTCCAATTGAGGCCAAAGTGTACCAGACATTCTGTCAAACATCCAAATGTTGACTATTTCGTATTTCTTTCTTAAGTGGCAGCCGAGTGTATGTGCAGGAAGACTGAAATGTAATTTCAAACTGTGTTATGCCCAGTGCAAGTCTCGCACAAGGCACAGTCTAAATCTGTGCAAGGGTTAGCATGGGTCTCTGTATTTTCACAGACGCACGCAGCTTGCCGCATTTATAAGCGGGTGTTTTTTGCTGTTGTGGGTGTGAACACAGCCGACTTGATTCGTCGCTAAATGAAGCGACTCGGCGTCTGAGAGGAGCAGTCCTTGACATGGAAATTGAAAGCACTCAAAGAATGTTTTCTAGCACTGAAAGCAGAGCCCCACGGGCGGGTAATAAGGAGTTGGCCGGGGGAAATCACAGATCCTTGAAATGGGCATTTGGAGACAAGGATTGTCTGTGTGTGGAACACCTGCAATTTGTTTATTATTTTAAGACAATAGGGATAAATCTACTTTTTTAAAACTGGAATTACCGAAGAATTACATTAATAATCAAGATTGTACAATATGAAAAAACAAATCTTTTTGTTTGTTTTGTTTGTTTCTTTGTGTGTTTGTTTGTTTGTTTACACAAAAGTGATCAGCACCACACATCTACCAACTCTACAGCAGTTTTTGAATCTCAACATCTAATATATTGTACTTGTTTTTCTGTTTTTATTGAACCATGCCAAATCATGGCCTGATTGTCATGGAAAAAGTGTGTTGCAACAAAGGAAACCATTCTGTGTTTATTTATTGAGTCAACCGAAGGGAAAAGAAGAAGATAATGAACGACATTCATTCAAAATATGAACGAGTTCATGAACTTATGTTCATTGAACGCATTCAGGTGCAACACTGTATCTTGCATTTGAAAGAGGTTACTGACTGTGAGGTCGTGGTCGGGAACTGTCTGCCTGGACCGCATAGAATGGTGGTATGCAATATGACTCTGGTGATGAGGAAGATTAAGAAGACAAAAGCAGAGCAAAGACCCATGTGGTGTAAGGTGAGACAGTACAAGTGTAACCTTTTGAGAAGAGGTGAGAGACAGGCCCTCAGTGTGTTGGGAGGGGCTTGCGGGAGGCTGTGTCACTCCAGTCAAGGTGATTAGAGAGACTTGCAGGTGAGTACTTGGCATGTATTTTGGTAGGAAAGCCTCGAAAGATACTTTGGTAGTGAAACTGTAAAGTGCAGAAAGGGATACAAGAATAGAGGTTAGCTAAGAAGAAGTGGGACACAGAGAGGACTGAGGAAAGGAGACAAGAATACATAAAAACCCAACATAGGGCTGTGGTGGAGACAGCAGAAAGCAGAGAAAAAGCAAAGTTATGATGACATGAATGCTCAGTTGGAGAGTTACCGGTATGCAAGAGAGAAGAATCTTCAAAGCTTGGCCTAATAGAGTGGGCAGTAAATTAGGCTGATTAAGAACAAAGATGGAAATCTGTTGACTGGTGCCTGTATTGTGCTGGATAGATGGAAATAATAATTGGAGAAGTTGCTGAATGAGGACACTCAGGGAAGAGCAAAGAAAAGCAGTTGTGGTGGACCAATATTTAGCAGCAATTAGTAAGACGCAAGAAACTGCAAGTTAAATCTTTCAAGGGTTTCAATTTCAAATATTTAAATAATTATACTTTTGGGACAAATCTCTTGAATTATTTCAAGTTGAATAAACGGTGATATTAATTAAATTAAAGGCATTTTTACACAATTACTGGATAGGATGACATGTCCATCATGCCAATTCACCAAGCCAGGTTTTCACCTCAACCTAGACATCTGTTTTAAAACAGTATGTTCATATTCTGTCTGTGCTTGTGTGGGATCTCTTCAGATTCACAGGGTTCATCAGACGGTCCAGATCGTTGGTGTCAGCTTGTCAGCCCTGGAAGTGAATGGTCTTCTGGTCAGGGTGTATGCTGCTTCTTGCACAGTGCCAAGTTGGATATGCTTCAATTCTCCAGGACCTCGCAAAATTAAGCGTTATGGTGGATGGTTGATTCTGGAATTTGGAGGGTATTCTACATCCCACTGGGTTGGATGCCTTTAATCAAAAACCACCATCATGTAATACCACAGATTTTTCTGGGGAATAAAATAATTGTGTAACAGTATAAGCAACTCATGCAGTTTAAGAAGGGTCAAAATGGAATCTTTCCCTCTGGTGTAATCTATGTTTAGTTTCTGTCTTTTGTTATCAGATCAGGCCAATGCTATTTAAAGATCTCAAGCCCCCATGTTGCTTCCCACATGCTGTTAGAGCACATGGCTCTTCACAAACACTGATGCGGGTGGGATTATTTATTAATCATTGTTCTTTTCACTCGGTGGTTCTATATAGTAAATCAGTCATGGAAATCATACTTGATTCAGTTTAATATTTCTGTATTGTCCAGTATTACAAAATGTAGAACCAAAATGAATTTTGGTGTGATTGGTGAGGTTGTGGCTTGGTGCTCGTTTTTTCCTGACAAACCAAGCTACTAAAAAAACCGTGGCCATTATAGGAGTTATTACTATTACAATTAATTAATTCATTAAAGCTCTTGTGAAGTGTTCTTTAAATGTATTGACATTGTATCACTTAATACTTCCCTAATTATAAAAATCTAACAAAATAAACATACTTGTACTTGTGCCAAATAGAACATACAATAATTGCTACTTTCAAAACTCGCCCTTGACATTCAAAAGGATTAAAAGTAAAGGATTTATTTGGAATTTAGGGCGGCTCAGTGACACACTGGTTAGCACACCCGCCTCACAGTGCAGAGGTTGCATGCTCTGGTCTTCCTTTGTGGAGTTTGCCTGTTCTTCCCGTGCCTGCATGGCCGCGGGATTGTTGTAATCTTGAGGCGTGCCTTGCGGAGAACAAGCAATGGATGTCTCTCAACTTCCTTCGTCTTAACCCAGATAAAACTGAGATGTTGATAATTGGTCCAACTCGTTATCAACACTTATTTAAGGAAACCACTATAACTATAGATAACCGTACTATCACTCAGAGCGATACTGTAACTAATCTCGGGGTAATATTTGACCAAACGCTCTCCTTTCAAAAGCATGGGTTTCCTCCGGGAACTCCAGTTTCCTCCCACATTCCAAAAACAGTAGGCTGATTGAACACTCCAAATTGCCCGTAGGTGTGATTGTGAGTGCAAATGGCTGTTTGTCTCCGTGTTGCCCTCGCTGGCAACCGGTTCAGGGTGTCCCCCGCCTACTGCCCGTAGTCAGCTGGGATACACTCCAGCATACCCACGGTAAAGAAAATGGATGGATGGATATTTGTTATTTGGCTTTATTGAACAGCGAATAGTTACTCATTAGCTAACTATTTTTATATTATTTACAACAAACTAGAGAAACTCCCCTTCATTTTCAGTGGGAATAGTATTGGTGGTCTCCCTTTTCTGCTACTGCATCATAGTCTGGAGTAAAATTTGTTGTGGTAATTCTTAGAATAGAGCCGAGGTGTCGGTCCGTTAACATAGATCTGTGACGGGCTTTGTTGACGTTCATGTGGTTGAACGTCTGCTCACACACGTAGGTCGAGCCAAATTGTCCACTCTTTTTTTAACACTCGGCACTCAGTGTCCACTTTTCTTTTCCTCGGGCCACTCATTTTAATGGAAGGATTCCAGGGGAAGGTTTGTGGGTGGCTTTAGCGTAAAACTGTATCTGAAAGCTCAGCGCACGAATTACGAGAATGCTGACGTCACAGTCCACACTCGAAATTACGTACACGCACTTGTGAGTGTGCACCGAGCTTTCTGACACGGCTTCCGGGAGTAAATGCGCGGGCAGGCGCTTCCCCATCTACTGGGGAAACATAGTCATTGCAGGGAAAATGACCACAAAAAAAAAGTTTAATAATACAGTTTATTCAGGTTTGGCGGGCCGGATTAAACGGCCCCATGGGCCGGATGTGGCCCGCGGGCCGTAGTTTGCCGATGACTGGTATAGGCACAAGTTTGGTCGTAAGGATGTGAGAGCAGGTGTGTGTAGTGTACATGGGTGAGTCATCGGGTGTGTGAATGTGATTCTTGTGTGTGTGATTATTGTATGAAGCGTGTGAAGGTTGTGTGTGTGTGATGTGTGTGTGTGTGGTTCTGCAACAGACAGAAATACAGCACGTAAGTCAACGCTCAATTTCTGACGTCACACAACACTAGTAGACGGCACACATTACATAACTAACTGCGCGTAACGGTTCCGCTATACTAAATAACCATAAATGAAATACTCTCGGAAACACACCAATAATAAGTCATCGAGACAACAAAATACATTTGCTGGCGACCGTAAGTCACTGTGTCGCTGCGTAACGGCTACTCGCAAACTTAAAGGAACGCGCCGGAGCTGTCAATCAAACGGTGCGCACACGAAGCAAACCGCGATCGGATAAACGGCACAACAGTGGACAGTAGTAACAATGAAATGTATATTCTCACTTTGTGTCAAGGACGCACACGATCACAGCAACATACTCAGTAGATGCCAGCAACCTTTAACTTATCGCTGCGCACAAGTGAAAATGGGTATAATGTCTAGACCCCGAATGTAAGACGACCCCCACTTTTTCAGACTTATTTCAATGCAAAAAACATTGTCTTATATTCGGGCCAATACGGTAGTACAGATTATTTTAAAAGTCTCAGTTTACAAGTCTCAGAGTTAACATGTACACAGCAGAGAAGGCCGCGTTCTTCGGAAGAATGTTTTCATGTCCATTCTTAGAAAGAGCATTCATGGCAAGTTTACGAGATTGTATATTGCATTCTTCATATTGAGAAATGGCCATAACGTCTCCATTGTGTCCTTGGCTGTCCCTGGGGCCTCCTCCAGGTGGGAAGTGCCCGCAACACTTCTCCAAGTAGCCCTCCAGGAGGCATCCTATCCAGATGCCCGATCCACCTCATCTGACTTCTTTCAACACTGACATTTGTTTTTTTGTTTTTTTCTCTAACCCAAGCATGATGATGAAAACTGGCAAGTGTGTTTTTACTGCTCTTAGCGTGTGGTCTCCTCAACATACCACACCATATGCATTATATTGCCACCAAAAATCCTGAGTCTTCTCCCCCAAAACCTATTGTAGTCTGTTGCAAACTCTCTTCCGTGACATTTTTTTATTGTAGAGGAAGACGTTATGCAAACAAACTCTTAATACAAGCAGTTGCTTCTCGATTTGTCTAGTCCTTTCTTAATTGGCATTTGCTCCATTTTACAACACAGTTGCAGAGTCTGTGACTAAGCCAACCTTGGTGTTGAGCACACACATGGGGATTTGCAAATGTAAATATGAACAAGTTTAACATCTGCAAGTTTCATTCCCGATGGTTTTATGTGCAGAATGGGGAGAGAAACTCTCTAAGGAAAATCTTTGCAGGGAGACCAATATTGGTGCTGCCGAAATCTCGTTAAGACTGTAAAGAGGTTGACTTTGAAGTGACAAGATTTTCTCCCTTGAGAATCTATAACCAATCCTATCAGAATGTTCCATCCATAAATTCCACCCTTTCTCTGCAATGATATTTTCAGGTGAAAGACCCGTCGTAATAGCACGTGATCGTCTACTTAACATAAAAACCTCCAACAGATGTTGAAGGGAATGAGGTTAAGAGCAGGTCCTTTGGCGTATTAAAGTAGGCAGCTCCCTCCAGATGCCCCACCAGAAGTGGGATTACAAAGTCCCTCCTTCAATCCTTTCTCCTCTGGGGGACATTTCTCCCTTTCAAAGACATGTGAATATTTCACTCTGCAAAACAGAAAAGAGCAAAACTCGTGGAGCTTTTGGTTTGATAGATGCTAAAAATGGTGACATGAATTTCCCCCGTGGATCAATACAGAATCTATCTATCTATCTATCTATCTATCTATCTATCTATCTATCTATCTATCTATCTATCTATCTATCTATCTATCTATCTATCTATCTATCTATCTATCTATCTATCTCCATCCATCCATCTATCTATGTATCAACTATCTAGCTATCTATTTTTTATTTAAAACATTTTTTGAAAATAATTTTCTAAGGACCACCTTCCGTTTAAAAAAAATTGCACAGTAAAAAGTTGACTGATGTACTTACAATAGCCCCTTACAAGTTAATGAATAATTGTACGTTTCAGGATAACATAATTGCTGTCCTGTCATTACTGATGGTTAACTATGACTATGTTTGCAAGATTACATTCAATAGCCTACCACTATTGGCATAATATGTTGGTCAAAAGACATATCAAGGGAATCACTGTTTGTAGTTTTTAAAACCAGATCAGCACACTTCTCATCCATCCTTGCATTATACCCACCACTTATCCTCATTAGGATAGTGGGTGAGCTAAAGCGTACCACAGCTGACTTTGGGTCAGATGCATGTTACACTCTGGACTTATTGACAGCCAATTACAGGGCACATATGTATACTCACAATCATTCACACTCATATTAATGCCTAATGACAATTTAGTCTTTAATTAACCTAGGAAACATGTTTTTGGAATGTGGAAGAAAGCCAGAGAACCCACACAAACTCAGAAAGAACATGCTACTTGCACACAGGAAAGATTTGAATCCCCACCGTCACACCTGTGAGGCGATCATGCTTGCAGAACTTATCATGTACGAGTCAACACTTATCAAATAGGACAGGGATTGTCAACCGTTGGTCCGCGGCCCTCTAGTGGTCCGTGGATGTATTACAGATGGTCCGCAAAATTGGAATTGGAAAATGATTGTAACAGTTTTTAAAAATAAAACTGATTTACTAATTAGACTTGATTTATTTTCCAGCTAAATATTGTCAATCATTTACTCATCCAATTATGTCAAACGTAGCTGAGATTCCCAAAACACAGATGCAAATAAATACCCTGTATTGGTCTCTCCTCCGGTGCAAAATAAAATAATATTCCCCCAAAGCAGTGATCCTCGAGTTGCTTCTTGGGTATAATGGTGGTTCCTTGGGAAAAAACTGTGGAAAACCCCTGAAATAGAAGCTAAACAATTAGTTTGCATCAGAATACAGTAATCCCTCGTTTATCACGAATAATTGGTTCCAAGCCCACCCGCGATATGTGAATATTCGCGAAGTAGTGTCACCCTCTCACTTTTAACATACATTTTTTTGTGTATCAATAAATGTATATTAAACCATATAAGTGAATATGTTATCATTAGAACATAAAATCTTATTTTCAAACATTTAAATATGACATTAATAGTATAAATGACATACAAAAAATAATGTATAAATAATATAAATATGATGTGTGTGTGTGCGTGTGTGTGTGTGTGTGCGTGTGTGTGTGTGTAACATACGTAGATGTAACTAAAGTGTACAGACTGTAAATATGTTTTAGAACTCTTTTATTATTATAACAACTTGTTTTTTATAACAAGGTACAAGTGTACATACTGTAAATATGTTTTAAGAAATTTTATTATTATTATAACAACTTTTTTCTAAAAAGGTATAAGTGTGCATACTATAAATATGTTTTAGAAGTCTTATTATTATAACAACATTTTTATAACAAGGTACAAGTGTACGTACTGCAATTGTGTGGGCACTCCCTGCCTTCTGCTGGCGTGCAGGCAACTTTCATGTCATAATTCCTCAATTTAGAATTTTTTATGTTTTTTTGGAGGGGAGAAATCAGCGATGTACAGAAGCCACGATAAATGAACCGTGATGTAGCGAGGGATTACTGTACTGTATTCTCAGAGCTGGCTTTCAGCCACCAATTTGGAGCCAATCAATCAACCTAAACATACAATACAAAGCATGGTCATACATCATGGCTCCATTGTCTTTATTGTAGATAAACCTTCTTGTGGAAGTGTTTGCTACGTTTTTCAAGTTAATAAAACTAAATACAAGTACAGTGGATGCCCGCTTTTTGCAGGGTGATTGATATGCCAGGCCCACGAATAACCAAAATCTTCATATAGCTGCCGTTGGGGGGGTGTCATTTTAATTCCCCAGAAATTCTTGAATAAGTAGGGATATACCACAAATAAACTTTTTGCCAAATAAAATGGTTTCCACCTGCAAATAAATAAATACACAAATAAATAAATAAACCAACAGGTGAATCTTCAGGTACCAAACTGTTAGTCTGCAGGGGTCCATTGTACGTATATACGTACATAATACAGTGGACCATGTATGCTTATACTCACAGCGCGGCACCCATGAACGCATATTTGCATTCATTTGCCGGTTCAGTCCCTATCCCCCACGATTACTGTGTATGCGGAGTAAAATAAACATATTTATAGGAACAGTATATTGCCACTGCACCACAGGCATTACACATTTTAAAAGAAGCAGGCACAAAAGAATTCTGTTACTGATTGTAAGACACGCAACTGTACTGGAATTATGTCACAGAATATGATATGATGATGCAATGTCCTTTGTCTAAAAAGTCACTGAATGATTCACAAAAAAAAAATATTCCTACTTGGAACACACCCTGAGCGTGTACACACAGCATGCAGAGCTATCTCCGAGTGCCAATCTCTGCATCTGAATAAATCATATGAGAAATACATTTGGTTCCAGAGAAAGAAAGCAAGAACAAGTGAGGGAACAGACACACTGAATAAAAAGTGCAGTGATGATAGTAGGAGAGATAAAAGGTGGAAATGAAAAGGCAAGATTCCTACTCATCTTGTAAGGGACTGAGGAGATTAGAAGTGATATGAAGGAGAAAATGCCGCATAAAGAGTAGGTGGCATAAATGAGATCAGGTTCACACCTTCGCTGGATTTACACTTGCAGGTTGGTCGTCCAGGGATGCTCCGACTTGCACTAATGCGGATCTGCCCTGCTGCCCACTCCGCATGTCAAGTCAGTTCGAGGAAGTCTTTGGCGAAGCCTCTGCAACTCCCCGCCCACTTGGGCCTACTCACGTATAAGAGAACGAGTCACTGAACATGCATTGAATTAACTTAATTAACTTCAGTTTCGTACATACTTTAGCCGTGACGTGATCGTAAATGTAGAACTGAACACTTCTCTCCTGAAGAGCCTGAAAAGCTTCAGGTTCAACCCATAAACATTTCTCATAGTAAATCAATTAATCCATCAATCAATGTTTTTTAGCTCTTTTCAATATAACATGCAGCTCAAAGTGCTATACAGGAATTAAAATCAACCATTCTAACCTCGTGGTCACGTACATAATTATTTTAAAAAGAACATTGTAAAATAATGCTATAATGAAAATGAAATCAATGATATATTATTTGTATTATTTGATTCCCTCCACAATGAGAATCAGTAAGAGAATCATTAAGAAATCGGATCAATAGTGGTAATGATTATGTATTTGTTTGTGTCCTCGCTCCGGCACACTTTTTCCGTGAAACCAGCAGCTTATTTTAATTCCTTAATATTTATTTGGTTAGGAAGCATTTTAATAGAAAATGTGCTTCAACAAAAAAAGATAATTCTTCTGCCAGTGCTTTCACACTGACCCCATGTGTATTTGGCACCCCCTTTATGCTCTTTATGTATTTGTCTGCTTATGTGCAAGCAACTCGCTGGGCTATTTTAACTACAAATCCCGTAAATTAATGTTTAATGTTGATAAATAATTTACAAGCTATGTCACACCATACTGTTAATTTTGATGCTTTATGACACCACCATACTATGTATTTGGTTTGATTATTCTGTGGTTGCTATAACAGCAGCACATGGTGGCAGATATAATTTTATATGAGATCATTACAACAAAATATGGGTTCTTGTGATATTTCAGGTATCAATGGAAGTTCAATTCGTTTGGTGCAAAATACAATGTCAAATTTTTTTAGATACCTACACTACTGTTCAAAAATTTGGGGTCACCCAGACAATTTAGCGTTTTGCATGAAAATTAACATAATTGCACAAGAATTTTCAAGTGTTTTCTAATCATCCATTAGCCTTCTTGAAATAAAAACTCGGTTTTTCAAGAGATTTGAAAAAAACAAAAAACTAACAAATCCTGTAAATAAAATATTGACAAAACAAATACCACTGATCCATTTTCTACTCCGCTTAGCTGTTCAGGATCACAACAAGCTGCAGCCGATCGGCTACCTCACTGGTTGCCAATCACAGAGTACACTGTGCTAGACAACCTCTCACACTCACTTTCACATCATCATTGAGTGGGAGCTAAACCCACACCGCCTGCACAGACATCAGGCGAGTGAACCATTAAACCATTATGAGCGATATATTTAAATCACTGATTATGTAATAGCCCACCGACTGATTTTAGTGCAGACAGCATTGGTTCAGTTTCCACTCATAGACTCTGTGAATGTGAGAGGTGTTCTGTCTCTCCAGCTGTCCTGCCCTGTTCTGTTCTCGTCAGTTGGGAGTGGCGCCAGCTCCCTGTGACGCACAACAGGATATATGCTATACAAAATTAATAGATGGGACAAGATTAGACTAAACTATCTTCACAGTAATACAGACTGTATGTAGTAAGTTGTAACGATTGTGGAAGTGACACATCCACTTGTTTATTAATTAGGGGGCATTTAATCTGATGCCCACTTTGAGGTGCAAGTTTTTCATGTGAAGGAGTTGACTTCAAATTTACGAATGTTTTGTTGTCAACTCAATTCAAATCCGCTGTCAACCCTCAGTCCTTGCATCTTGCATAGATAGCTTCCATCCTGTTCTACTTAATTCTCCAACGAAGCATGTTTGGAGTGCATTTGCAAATCCACACTTTATGAGTGTAATCAATACTATGAGCTTTCTGTCCCTATCACAGACTATTGACATGTAACTTGGCTTTGACTTGTGCTGTTACTCAATATTTCTCATCAGCCTTACTCAGTTGTCTTAATTCTCTTTAATATACAGGTGTATTATTTGGGTATATTACATAGGTATTGTGGATAGAATGTGTATCTTTTAGAATTAGCTCAGAAAATATCCATAGAAAATATTGCCCACCTTTGGTATCATGCCAGTGAATCTTTAGAATGTATTTCAAACTGCCTTTTACCATGACACACACAAACACAGTGGGCAATTACATTTCTGCGAATGATGGCCTCCGTCTCAACTCCTCAATGATTACGTTTGGCGCATCACGGCTGCAGTCAGCTGTCAACACATCACCCCCATCTCCCTCCGCACTCCTCCACAGGTAGGTTTGCAAGTCGTCCAAGCTGAATTTTGGTCCAGGTATGTCACTGTGTGGAAGGCTAATTATTCTGCCCCATAATGTGAAGATTTTGTGTGTGAGTGTGTGTGTGTGCATGTGTGTGCGTGTGTGCGTGTGCGTGCATCAAACAAACATTATGTAGTTCAACCAAGTATTGGTGCTGATATTGGTACGCATCTAATAATGTTTGCAGAAAATCACTTCAGCCATGTGAACGTGCTCACAGGCATTGCAATTTCTGGCATCGGTGGATAAATGCTGCTGGTACTTCTGTTGCACCAACTGTGCTAAGGTGCCCAGGGACCGCCACAGTGGAAGTATCAAACATTGCGTACTTTTGGCACAATCCTGCAAATTTTTCAACTAACACACAAACCAAATATCATAAAATATTATTTTGAGGCAGTGTGTCCTGTTTGCTTTTGCACTTGGGGGATGTGAAAACCTATTAAAAAAAATAGCACTTTATGTTTAAATTTATTTAACCTATTTTTGCTCATAGGAATACGCCATTGCTAAGATGCACCATCATTTAAATTCCATTATACACACAATGCATACTCATCAGTACTGATTGCATTCTGTTGCATTGACTATTTGTGTCACACTGAGCAGGTAAGAGAAACGGTGCTCATTCGTATTTATTTAATTTGGCAGATTTCGGTTGCACAAACTTGAATATACTGTTGTAATAGTTTGCAGTAACGTACATGCTGCATTGTGCTTATTCAGCATGTTGAGAAACTGCGCTTCTGCAAGCGGAAGGCCAAAGCTTTGGTTTATTTGCTTATTTGGATTTTCAGGTAGCTGATATACAGGGGCTCCATAAAATCTGGGTACATAGGGGATTTGACTCTTATCTATTTGTATTATTTTGCAAAGCACATCAAATTCTGTCAGACTTTACAACATGCGTGGCACCTGATAAAAATTGTTTCGTCTCTACGAGCGGCACTTGTCTTTGTCTTTTTCTGTTATTTATCCTTTTTGAAATTTTGGCACTTGTTTTCTTGCACTCGTATGCGCTGCTGTGACAAGTAAATTTCCCCGCTGTGGGATGGATAAAGTGGATGGATAAAGTTCTATCATCATCATCATCATCATCATCTTCATCAAATTATGCCATGGAAATTATGCAAACATTTTATCAATTTATCCATAAATACACTTTATACATATACATTATACGTACAACTTTGCTATATGTCAACCATGGGTTTATGTCGATGTGACTGGAAATAAAGACCAGTTTCTGCTGTTAACTGATTTTTTTGCTTTAGCAAGATTTATTAAATTGACACAGGGCTTGTATGTTGACCCATAAAGGTTCCATGGTTCTTACTGATGTCAGGTTCCATTTATTTTCAGCATGAATGAGTAACGTGATAACAATAAAAACTAGCAATAAAAAGTCATTAAAATTATTAGAAGGGGCAGATGAACAAAAAGCAATAGTTTCTTGTACATGTGTCTGTCTTGCGTACCACTCTATTAGGTGAGCGGCTGTGTTTTTGCACCCCTGTTCCCCCCAGTCGAGCCAGCAGCTAACAATTTAGGTTAAAGATCCCCAGCTCAGTAGATCGATCTGTTCCTCAGCCACTATCGGCCTGCCTTTAATGCTTAATGAGAAAAGCTGTTGGATGAATGTGAACCACCCTGCTCCCTGTGTGATTTATTAACATAGCTTTACATTCTTCTATAGGGTTCTGGCAAACATACACCTTTACTAATCCTTGAGAAATTATCCTGGGGATTATGTAAATTTGACTCACAACCGTTGAATAGTTTTTGTGCTTTAGCAGGATTTTCAAATACACGAATATACTTCCAATTAACATTACATGCATACATTTCATTCATGACGTTGTAGTTTCTACTTCTTTAAGCTGAAAAGATAGATTTTTTTGTGAATTTATATACACCGTTAAGTAAACTGTAAAAACAGTTTGAATTAAATTATTGCATTATGTAGCCATCTCTCCATTTTCAACACCGCTTATTCTGTTCAGGGTCACGTTTGCCTGTTTGTATTTATCAACATGATGCAGTTCCCATTAGTCATGCCACGTACCAGTTAGAAAGGCATTTGGGAAATCTGTTCATCTTCTTGTCTTGTCCAGATTGTGAGATGATAGTTTGGGTCAATTTTGTCCCCTTGTATTGCAAGGGAAACATCCCACTGTAAATTTTTGACTTAAATCAATCGATGTTGTACATTGTATATCATTTGATCATAGTATGTCATTACATAATAAAAGAAACGAATACATTTTTCTTAGGTTTATTTGTTTAATGTTAATAGTCTTAGTTCAACAATGGATACTATATAAATGTTAATCAGAATACTGTTTTGACTTGGGCAGCAAAGAACATTTTGGCAGGATTTTACACTTCACTGTTTGGTTTAACGCTAACTTCCTAATTGGTGGAACATTATTTTGGTTGGAAAAAACTCATGGATAAAGGCATTATTTGTGTGTAAAAATGCAAACTATTAGCAATTTAGAAATGTACTACGTTATAGTACGCTTCAAGCTCCTTCAAGCTACTCTCAACGCTAAACATTCGTCATTATTTAAGAACAGGTTGAAAGTGCATCACTCAATAGCCTTTATTTTCCTGATTTGCCACCCTTAATGCTTACTACGACACCAACTTTGTCATATACCATAAGTGTGCCTGTAAAGCTACAGTATTGGCCCGAATATAAAACGACCCTGATTATAAGGTGAACCCCTCTTTTTCAAGACTCAAGTTTGTAAAAAGACTTTTTGAACACCAAATTTAATTTTTATACAGAAAATGATTACATCTGAAACAAATGATTATTACAATATATTCGAGAGAAAATGCATGTAATTTTGCCTCATTCAAATCATGCAAAAACTGTCTATCACATCTTTAATATCTGAACATTTAAATATGTAAACTAAAGTGCAATCACATTTGTAAATGAATGGCTCCTGGTTTTTGGAATGTAAATAAACCAATCTACTGTGATAAAACAACAAAATTGCAATAACTGCATTAACCATCAAAGTGAAGTCTAACTGTAACTGTAGTCTTGAAACAAATCTGAATAAGGAAAAACATTGCAATAAAATAATACAAACTGGTTTAAACTTGAGAGTAGCTAAGATTGCTCTCTATCTTCTTCATGACAGGGGTTCGCTTTGGCCTGGGGAGTTAAGTTCAGCATTTGCTTTAAAGATATCTGGCGGCATCTAGCATTGTGAATAGGTATAATGTCTAGACCCCGAATGTAAGACGACTCCCACTTTTTCAGTCTTATTTCAATGCAAAAAACACCGTCTTATATTCGGGCCAATACAGTATATTGTTTTGACTCACTAATGTCTGAATATAATATTTAAAAAAAGGCTACTGTGTCATTTCTTCTTGTCCGTATACATAGCAATCAGTTTTCCATCATTCATCAGAGACAAGACAAAAAATTATCTTCAATTGAGTGCACTGTTTAGCAGACGTCCGGGCTGTCATGGTTCATTACATCACAATTGGTAAGTCAGCCTTAAGGGTGGAGAGATATAAAGAAAGTGAGGGCAGTCAGTGTCAGTTTGGCTGGGGTTGATATACAAGGAGAGATGATGATAAGTGGAAGGGAGAGATGATAAGTGAAAGAAAGAAAGAAAGAAAGAAAGAAAGAAAGAAAGAAAGAAAGAAAGAAAGAAAGGATTCCCTTTCTAGGCTTTAGAGAGAGTTAAAGGATGGGGAAAAAAAGGGGAAAAGTAGCCGTCAGCCAGCATTTTTACAAGGTTGGCCTGGCATTTCTCCGGTCAAGGCTCAGAGCAGATGGTTGAAAGACTTGCTGTGGGTCTCATATTAGTGAGTAACAGTTGGCACATCTTGCCTGGATACATTGTAGACTTTCCTCTATCAGCAAATATCCAACACACACACACACATACACACACACGCACACACTCACAATCACACACACACGTACTATATATACCGTATTTTCCGCACTATTAGGCGCACCTAAAAACGTACATTTTACTAAAAAAAACACTGCGCCTTATAATGCAGAGCGCCTTATATATGGATCAATTGATGAATTTGTTGATTCATACTGGTTGTACACAGTGCTCTGCCAAAATGTTTCAGTATGTTTTAGTACGACTAGTAAATTACAAGGTCGCATCGCTTCCCAACATTACGGCAACTGTAGTCAGGGGGCGTCACCGAATAGCTGTTGTACCCGCGAGGCTATTTCATTTCAAAATAGGCTGCTCCGTTAATGTTTCGAGTAAATTTACGGATTGATATGGAAGGGAAACATAGGTAAGTGCCAATGCGTTAGATCGAACTTTAGTCAGTTCCGATCATTTTATAGGAGATCGTTTGAGAAACGCGATTGTTTACACTTTGCTGAGGCTCATGGGAGATTGCGAGCTGAGGCTCATGGGACTTTGCGGATGGCTAATGCTATAACGATAGCTGCTATACGTACCAGGCTATTTCATGTCAAAATAGGCTGCTCTGTTAATGTTTCGAGTAAATCTACGGATCGATATGGAAGGGAAACATAGGTAAGTGGTACCAATGCGTTAGATCTAACTTTAGTCAGTTCCGATCATTTTATAGGAGATCGTTTGAGAAACGCGATTGTTTACACTTTGCTGAGGCTCATGGGAGATTGCGAGCTGAGGCTCATGGGACTTTGCGGATGGCTAATGCTATAACGATAGCTGCTATACGTACCAGGCTATTTCATGTCAAAATAGGCTGCTCTGTTAATGTTTCGAGTAAATCTACGGATCGATATGGAAGGGAAACATAGGTAAGCAGTACCAATGCGTTAGATCGAACTTTAGTCAGTTCCGATCATTTTATAGGAGATCGTTTGAGAAACGCGATTGTTTACACTTTGCTGAGGCTCATGGGAGATTGCGAGCTGAGGCTCATGGGACTTTGCGGATGGCTAATGCTATAACGATAGCTGCTATACGTACCAGGCTATTTCATGTGAAAATAGGCTGCTCTGTTAATGTTTCGAGTAAATCTACGGATCGATATGGAAGGGAAACATAGGTAAGTAGTACCAATGCGTTAGATCGAACTTTAGTCAGTTCCGATCATTTTATAGGAGATCGTTTGAGAAACGCGATTGTTTACAGAGGGCTCGTTGGTTTTTGGCTAGTGGATGCATACCGCAACCCTAGTCAACCTCAGTTTGTTGCAGTATAGCTTCTATTTTATGCGCCTTATAATCCGGTGCGCCTTATATATGGACAAAGTTTTAAAATGGGCCGTTCATTGAAGGTGCGCCTTATAATCCGGTGCGCCTAATAGTGCGGAAAATACGGTACGTATATAACTGTATTGTAGCGTTACCAAAGTACCAGGCAAGACGTGGGTTTGGTAACCGGCTCTTTACTTCACTAAACAAGAGCTCAACATGTGTGTTTGCTCCAAGCAAGCGCCCTGGATCGCTCCCCCCCACCCTGCTGCCTTCATGGCCTCGCTGGATAATCGGAAACTACTGAAGTCTAACAACATACACGTTGCTACTGTAAATAAACTACTGTCAAATAACTATAACATAAATAACAAGTTTATCGAACCATCTGTGTCACTTCAAATCATTAAATCTCCTGACTCCGGAAGTCAGTGAATGGAACTCATTGTCAGTGAGGCTCCAATTATTCCACAGCCATAGTGTGACCTCATGCGGTTTAAAGTTAAAATAATATGTGAAGTGATCAACTATACTAGTAAGTAAGTAATGTGTTGATGATCAAGTAAAATTTTTGAATAATTTCACATATAAGTCGCTCCTGAGTATAAGTCGCCCCCCACCCAAACAATGAAAAAAAAACCCGGAACTTATAGTTCGAAAAATACGGTATGTCCCCGAAGTCATTGACACATTTTAACATTGAATATCTCAAAAACAATATAAGATATAAAAATGCGTCTGACGTATCTTAAAGATAGAAATCTCAAGTTCTACATGGAATGTTCAAAGATTTTCAATGTGAGCACCGTCAAACCAATTGTACAAAGGCATTTCAGAATTTGCATTGTCGATGGTTGTCAGCGCTTCTCTTATTCGGGCCTATAGTTCATCCAAGCAATTTGGATTGGGAGATACATAAACCAGTCCCTTCACAAACTTTGATTGAGGTTAGCCCTGGCAGCCGTGGCTCAGTAGAGCGGGTCGCCCTGTTCAGAAACCGGAGGGTCGGCGGGGTCAGTTCGAACCCAGCTCTGTCCAAGCGACGTGTCGTGTCGTTGAGCAAGACACTTCACACACCTTGCCTCAGGGACTACAAATGAAAAATAGCCCCTTGGCTAATTCTGGTGCATCTAAAGAAATGTTCATCCATGATAAACAAATAAAATAATAAAAATAAAACCTGAACGCTTATGTTAACCCTAACTCTTTGAACACATAATGTGCGAAACAAATGTTGAACACTGTGTGTGTACGTGTGTGTGTAGGCGCACAATGATTGAAAATCTATATCAAAATGAGGTACTCACGTCAAAACGTCAATACAATACAATATTATAGAGACGGTGGAAGCAGTGGACCGTGAAGTGGTTAGTGAAAATGGTAAATTGAAACACTAATTAATATACAGTAGCAGAACAGAAAGTCAGTCAAAAGCTAAACAATAAAAATGGATCCTCAATTAATTCTGAAAATAGACAGAGAGAGCTTGCCTAACATTCAAGGGGAGGCCTTTCAAATCCTCACTGAGGCGCCGCTTAGTCTTCGGGACTTCCAGGAGCGTCCAGTCTACAGATTCGGAGGAACTTTTTATTTGCACTCTAACATAGCATATTTTATTGAACGAGGTTACTTGTGCTTTATTGTTATGTATTGCCGTTGAGTGATGGTGGCTGATATTATAAAGTTCTGTTACTTTGAGTACTCCTGTTTGCAAGTGTCGGAAACTGAGTAAGTGAGAGCAATCGTGTGTGCTGTTTGTATTTTGACGTCACTACGAGCATACGGCTGTGTTTTGGTTGTGTTCAGTGACTCATGCCTCCATATTCCTTGCATGGACAACACAGTGTTAGTGTAATCCAATATGTAATCATGTTACAACATTACATCAAACAAACTGTGCAATCTGTGTGCTTCCATACGCAACTGTCCCTATGTCAGGATCAGAATCAAGCATTAGGGTGCGGGTTAATATATGTATGTCATGTGCATTTGCTTCCTGGAATGCCAAATGACGTGCAGCACAATCTTCCAAATACACAAACATGTTACACAAGACATGCCCTGGCATGTAAATTATGCCAAGCACACTTTAATTATTAGTCGCATCGGGGGAGAACCATGCACTGGAACACCCAGAGAGATCCCAACAATCACAAACATGGTAGACCAGATTTGCGCTGGAACCAAAAGGGAATCGGTCCTGTTTTTTACGTCGAGTGCCACGGGCAGCTGCCTACCAAAATAGGGCCCTAAACGTCATTTAACAAGGCGAAGCAATTGAGGATAGAGGGTAAAGGACTTAATAATTATTTTAGTCTTTTCGACCAGCATGGTTTGTAGCAGTATCAGTCAAAAAGAAGATGTAAATTGCTCCCAAGTGAGACAAAACGCCAGCCGTAATTTACATTTCAACAAGAAAGTCGATTCAAAAATTGACGTTGTGGAAATTCAGATGAAGTTAACATGTTTATTGAGGGACTGGTTAATCAATTGACTTTGCTGTTGCTTGGATTAATTGCACAGACATACTCTTTGGACAGTAAAAAAGATGGTGCACTGCAGCAAAGGCAGAGCTATAAGTTTTTTAGTGCATGCATGTTTGAGGTACTTGAAGCAATAAAGTTCTTGAATTCCGCACAAGTTCAGAGCCTCAAAAACAGCAGGATTTTTCTTTGTTAACAGCACATTGCCATGGCAACCGCATATAACGAAATAAAAAATGTTCAGTAACCTTTGCATTCTTTACATATCTAGATGAAACACCCAAAGTTTGAAAATGATCAGATAAAATCTCTATAGGTTCATAAAGATAAGACCTCTATAAAAGGCCAAAATGGTGCCTAATTTCAACAAAAGTCAAAGTGACAGACTTCCTGATAGCTTTAGCATATGGCTATAAAATACTTTTTTGAAGGTCTTGGGCTGTTACATAGATCTCCCAGTTTTCACTAAATTAAATTCAATTAAAACCAAATCAAGACAAATCAATGACATACGCAAGAATTATGGACACAGAGGCCTTCACACACTGTGAAACTGTGAATGGCTCATTGAATCAGAGATAGATGCTTTGGCAAAACATGAACATGAAGAGTTTGATGCGGTCATTATTATCACTAACATTAGATGAGCGACAGGAAGTTTGCATGACATTGTAGCTGAAACGCAGAAATGGTGTGTGCATGTGGCCCAGTCTTGTTTTGAAACTTGTAATGGCGTGACAGAAGTGGTCTCGCAGAGACTGTTGTGACATGAGGTGTGATAGAATATTATGTCAGTTATTTTCTCATGCATGCATACATACTTCCAAGCAGCCTCACTCTGCCAGGGACCGTAAGAAGTGAGGCTGCATTCAAATATTGCTAGCATTTCGAGAACCGCTTTACCCCTGTCATAAGTATTTGATCGACTGAGATGTTATTTGAAACACAAGCTTTGTGTTTTGGTTTTCTTTAATGGTGATCATTACCTGATGTTATGTGCTATAATATAGCAGCTATATACAAATTTGACTGCAATCACATTTTGAACTGTAGAGACACTTTAATTAATGGTTCATTTGGTGGCTAGATCTATTACACATTTTAAGCAATGTGAATGTATGTAATGATTAAAATCATACATGCAAGTGGTAGGGCGAGGCTTTGTGTAAATAGATTAGCATATAAACGGATTTTAAATAGCAATTGTTCATTCTCATATGTAATTTCATTGTTTAATTCGACCATCTACTGAATATCCATGCAGTCTCTGAAGTGCTTTATCCTCACTAGGGTCACAAATTCTTAATTTTCTGAGTCTCAATTAATGAACCATGTTAAAGACATTCATTGTGTGTGTGCGTGTGTGTTTGCGTGTGTGTGCGTGTGTGCGCGTGTGTGCGTGCGTGCGTCTCGACAGGATCACCACCTTATCGTGGTGAGGCACTTTGTGCGTTTCCATGACCCCTAGAGCTGTCAGGTGGAGTCTCGCACTCCTGGCAGGGTCACCCAAGCCGAACAAGTCGAAGGGTAGAGACCAGACTAAGAGTGATTCCAAACCTGCACCTAGGGACAGGCATAGGCGGAGTTCAATAGAACCTAGTGCTAGTGCTAACACCGCCGCCAGACCTCAACGGCAGAGCAGGCGGAAGATGGTGGGAACCACTACAATGGCTGCGAAAGCAGAAGAAGGCACCCCACAGCCATGTACGTAGGTTAAACCAGGAGGCAGTATGGCTATGGGAGTAAACCCCAAATGAAAAATCTGTGCTCCGGGGACACACACATGGGCAGGTTTCCAGCAGACCGGATCTCTGGCTGCCTGGATCTCTGGCAGTCCCCTGCAATTGCACTGAAGGTCGTCTTGAGTTTCTCTCGTGCCACTGGAATATGGTGGGTGTGGCCAAGATTGTGAGGGAAGGAATTGCGCGCACCATCCCTCACACAAATCCACTCCGAGATCTCCCGTCTTCTCCCTTCCTTGATGACCCTCCCATGTTCAGTGAGGTCCTTACTGCAATCAAGAGCCTCAAAAACAACAAGGGCCCTGGCCCTGACGGAATTCCGGCTGAGACACTAAAGAAGGGAGGCTATCTTCTGAAGCGGAAGTTGTTTCACTTCATACTAACCATCTGGCACAGGGAAGTCCTGCCTCAAGAATGGAAAGACAGCAACATCGTCACCATCTACAAGAAGAAAGGAGACAAATCATCTTGTGGAAATAGTCGTGGCATCTCCCTTCTCTCAGTGGCCAGCAAGGTACTTGCGAAAATTATGCTCTCTCGCCTTACATTTCTAACAGAGGGCATCCTCCCAGAGACACAGTGTGGCTTCAGAAAGAACCGAAGTACACTGGACATGATCTTCACTGCCTGTCAAATCCAGGAGAAATGCAGGGAACAAAACAAGGACCTCTACATCACCTTTATTGACCTCACCAAGGCCTTTGACACCGTGATCTGCTCGGGAGCATCCTCAAGAAGTTTGGTGTCCCCCCACCCCAAAGTTTCTCAGCATCCTAAAACAGTTTCACGATGGTATGCAGGTCTATCTACTTGTAGGCAGTGAACAGTCCCACTCTTTCCCGGTGAAAGTAGGAGTGAAGCAGGGGTGTGTACTGGCCCCAGCGATCTTCAATCTTTTCCTGGCAGCAGCCACACTCCTATTCCGCCAGTCCATCACGAGGGATAGCGGTGTCTCCATCGAGTTTCGCCTGGATGGGAGCCTATTCAACATCCGGCGCCTACAGGCAAAGACGAAGATGACAAGCACCAACATCCAGGAGCTGCAATATGCAGACGACTGCGCACTCCTCGCCCACACACCTGAAGCCATACAGCATGCACTAGACCAGGGGTCACCAACTCCGGTCCTCAAGGGCGCCAATCCAGCCTGTTTTAAAATTAAAGTTAAAGTTAAAGTCCCAATGATCGTCACACACACATCTGGGTGTGGTGAAATTTGTCCTCTGCATTTAACCCATCCCCGTGTGATTTTAATTCATCCCCTGGGGGAGAGGGGAGCAGTGAGCAGCAGCGGTGCCGCGCTCGGGAATCAGTTGGTGATCTAACCCCCCCAATTCCAACCCTTAATGCTGAGTGCCAAGCAGGGAGGCAATGGGTCCCATTTTTATAGTCTTTGGTATGACCCGGCCGGGGTTTGAACCCACAACCTTCCAGTCTCAGGGCGGACACTCTACCACTAGGCCACCTGTTTTAGATGTATCCCCCCTGCAACACACCTGATTCAAATAATCAGGATCGCTATCAGCCTTAATAGAGCTTGCTGATGAGCTGATCATTTGAATCAGGTGTGTTGTTGCAGGGCTGCACCTAAAACAGGCTGGATTGGCGCCCTTGAGGACCGGAGTTGGTGACCCCTGCACTAGACACTATGTCATCAGTCTACCGCTCACTAGGTCTGGTGATCAACACCCAGAAAACAGAGGTTCTCATCCAGGAGAGGTCCCCATCCCCTACACACCCTGTCTTTACCATCAGCGGCACACCCAGTTTTGCACCCAGTTTTGCTACCTTGGCAGTACTCTGACCCCAACATGTCAGATCGATGATGACATCCAGGCTCACATCAACTCAGCCTCCTCTGCCTTTGGATTGCCTTGGGTGTTTGAAAACAACAACCTTTGAACCTTAATGAAAGTTGTCAGTCTACAGGACCGTGTGTGTTTAAACTCTGCTGTATGGGTCAGAAGCCTGGACAATATACCGCAGACACATCCGCTGCCTTGATACATTTAACATTAGATGTCTCCAACGCATCCTTGGCATCACATGGCAGGACCGAGTCCCTCATACGGACATCTTACAGCACACTGAGTCCATAAGCATAGAGGCAACCCTGGCACAGCGCCAACTCCGATGGGTTGGTCACACCATCTGGATGCCAGGACACCGATTGCCTCGTCAGATACTTCATTGTCAGCTCCTGTCAGCCAGCAGAAAGCCCGGAGGACAAAAGCTGCGGTACAAAGACCAACTGAAAGGGATATTGATGAGGTGCAATATCAAACCCAACGAACTTGAGACAGCTGCAGCCAATCGATCGCTGTGGCGTTCGCTGTGCAATGACGGGGTCATGTACCTGGAGGAGTGTCGGAACCAACACCGGAGGGATTGGCGGAGGCGAAGACACCATCCTGCAATTCCAGAACCATCCCAGCCCCCTGATCCAGGCCTGACATGTCCCCACTGTGGCAGGACATGTGGTTCCAGGATTGGACTTCATAGTGATATGGCGTGGCATCGTCGCCAGCAACGATAGCCACTGACCAGAGCAACAAAATGGAAACTACGTCATCTTCGACTACGATGGACCGCCTAAGCAGCAAACAAGCAAGCAAGTGTGTGTGTGTGTGTGTGTGTGTGCGTGCGTGATTATGTTGAATTTATTGAACCAATTAAAAACTACCCAGATAGGGTACTCAGAAAAGTGAGCGTGGAACCCGCAGTCATTTCACTGGCTTGAAGTTACTGTTGTTTTGACATATTTTGTATTGCATGTGGGAGTGCATGAACAGCATGAATTTAGATGTATTTTTTATGTGCGACTCCAGCTTCCTCCTAGATGTTGCAGATTATTTTCACTTGGTTGTCTGGTTATGGCCTTCATCAGTACCTTCAACTAACTTATCTCTCTTTATGTTCGATTGGACCAATGAACTAATGAAAATAATGTTCTTAATGAACATGAATCATTGCATTTTAGCTACCTAGGAACATCTCAGGATTGTACCAGAAAAACTAATTTGGCAGCACCTGCGACCCTGCTCAGCAAATGAAACGATGCAGCTTTATTTATATTGTGCAGTTTACGATGGCTGCAGCAGTAAAAAAGTGCTTCGCATATCGCAATGGGACAACCACAAAGAGAGTGAAAACATTAAATTGAAACACAAATTAACATACAGAAGCAGAACAGTAACAGTCGAAGGTCAGTCGAAAGCCAAAGAATAAAAATGGGTCTTCAAATGAGTCTTCAAAATAGACAGAGAGGGGGCTTGCCTTGCATATAAAGGGCAGGCGATTCCAGAGAGAAGGACCAGAAACAGAAAAGACGCGATCCCCTCAAACACTCTGCTTAGTTCTCGGCACTTCTAATCGCGCCCATTTACTATTCATCAGAATTGTTTGCTTAGTTTAAAATACATCAAATGAGGAGAATTCCCAATAAATTTATAAACAACAATTGATCTCATTACCCAGTTCTGGTCCATGTCATGTTCTGCCTCGCCACAAAGTGACGTAAAGTTGAGAGGTCATCTGTTAAATGAGATGAAAAAGAGCAAGTGGTCTATTTCTCTGTATGAACCATAAGCTAATCTTTTAAGCAACAATTGTACAGTAGAGTTTTTTTTGGTCGCCTTAACATCCTTTGTATCTTTATACCAGACTTTACGAGGAACGTAATGGCAATTTGTAGCCTGTCTTTATTTATATTGTAAGATTTTACTGGGAAAATTACAGTGTTTGTTTTCAAGACTTGCTCTGTAAACTGAAAAAGAGATTTGAAATGTTAACACATTGAGGATGTTATAAACCTACACATCTTGCAGAAAATTACACAATTGATTGTATTAGTTTTATCTCTCAGTTATGTCGACTGTATTCTTTAAACTGTTTTGGTTACAATTCAACTGAAATATACTTGCACAATGGAGTTTGTGTATGAATGCCCTGAAAAAATGAGGGTAACATTTGTTGAATGTTGATATTATCAAATTGATGTTTTAATATGAAAAAGAAACAGACTTTGTCAATTTTTAGGTTTGATTTTTTTTATTGGATTTCATACTGCATTGTACGCACTGAATTATATGGTAAACATCTAAATTCACTTAACATTGCTTGAGTCACTCTGAACCCAGTATTCGGTCACAGAAAGGTCATCAAATGACATAAAAATGACACTGGTGAATTATTAAAGACTTAGAACGAGTCGACAGGAACATGCTGTCTATGTTTTAAGTTTGTAACATCAAAATTTTACCTTTGCCCGCGAGTTTAATGTAGTTTCAACTTAGACATGACATTTTATTTTTACGCATCTAACCTATCATCTGACAGAATTCATCACTTAGAAGGTGTTTGGTCTATCGAATTCATCTCTGGAGGAAGGCTATGAGCTTTGGGAAAAAGTTTGGTCAATGATTGCTGTCATTGACACATTCTAGCAGGTTAGTTACAACCTGCCATAATATGTATTCCCTTGTAACATTGCCTGGGAAAAGGGATTCTTCTAATATTTGCGACAGTTACTCCAAACGATCTTGTTAATACAAAGAGTAAGCCAATTGGTGACTGGGGGATCAATTTTTTTAATTGGGGAGGGGATACACTTTTTGGCAGGCTGTTATGGCCCCCCTGCCAGAAATGGTGTCCTCTCGTAACTCTGCCTGGGGAAAAGGGATCCAGCTCATATTTACTGCAGTTACGCCAGGAATACACAGTGTAAGCCATTTCACATATATGAACACAGAATACGAGTCAGTTTTTAGGCTTAACAAACCGCCACAGCCTGACATAATACCCTATAATGACTGTTGATCACATATGAATGTTGGTCTTTTGTTTAGCCGCATTGCTGCCAGCATGTTGTGGCTCGGGCACAAAAAGCAGCTTACTGCACGCATTCACCGACACTGACAAAATGTAGCAACACAAAGTTGCAAAACCTGCATTGAATGAGCTGCTTTTGATACTCAAAACCATTTTGCACAACTAATTACAGCACAAATATGCAGCGCAAGAATGCAAGATGTAGGAAATGCATGTTTTCCTCCATTGTGGGTCTCGGTCTGGTTGTTTGGTCTGCACCAAAATTCCTTAGTGTGTATTCACACCTGCATAAAAGGACTGGACTAGCGTTGGAAATGAACCATGGTCTGTTTAAAGCGGACCAAACAGTTCAGGTGTAAATACACTTTAACTGACCCTTCCTCTTGTTTTCAGGCTACCGTAAAACAAACACACGTGCAACTTCAATGTGACCACACACCCACCCCCACTAAATACAAGGGGAAAAGGTTGTCTAATGTCTACCAGGGACTAACACACAAGTACCTCAGAGTTTGTAACCAATACAGACTTCCAAGTGAGGTAACCATCATGACTTGATTTTTCTCAAAGTTGCCATCATGCTTTAATTTTTAATGACGTATGCCGATGAGCGAGGCTCCATGGCTCATCCCCCTACATACAGTATGAGGGCCCCTCTACTGTGTGTTTAGCTGGGTTTTCTCTTGGAAGACAAAAGAAACCTGGCACTCTTGAGAAGATAAAAAGTGATATGTCGTTCATAAGCCGCTTACAGGTGCCAGAATAAACGCATTCGCAAAAAAAAAGCCATCAGGCAGAAATACACTACATTCAGTTCACGTTCATGAACTTTCATTCATTGACCTCGTTCAGGTACACTTTTATGAAGTGGGCACTTGGAGACCGCCTTCCACCCGAATTGTCCGTGTCCTTTGAAATACGAGGAGGAAAATCAATTTTAAGTGTATCCACCCACCTCTCAAACCACAAGGTGGAGCCATAAATAATAATAATAAAAAAGTCTGCCAATAAAAAAAACTTAGAGTAAAAACTATCCTGGTATATAGGGGCTTATTATGTAGAAGAGGGGTGTGAAAGTGGTCCAATTCAAGTTTTGAGTGTGTGCCCGAGTGTAAAATTCATCAAAGCAAATCAACAAAAGCCAAATGGCCTGAGTTGTTGATGTTGATCAAAGTGCATATGCAGACTCATGCTCTGCCACAAAGCCAGTATGAAAGTATTTTCACCTCTTCTCTTTTTGCATTAAACATGTGATGGAGCCAGTTTATTCACCATTGTTTCAAGTCTGCAAGCGCGTTTTTTCAGTCGAGTCTTGTTTCTCCCATTCAAGCCAGGTGCCATGACGCAATGTTTGAAATTGCAAGAAGCGAGTGACACAGTCATGCAGTTCTTAGATGAGAATGAATCTCAAGTTCTGACAGGAAGGAAGAGAGGAGATGGATTCAACATGAACACAGATAAGCCTTGAGGTTGGTCTCAGAAGAGAACAAGAAGGAAGAAGGAGCTTCATGTGGAGATGGTCTGGTCAATTGCACTGAGACGCCCACCTTAGGAGATCCATTGCATATGATACAGTTAGTGAAGTGCCTGTTCCTGCCGCTTGGAGCTCTGCCCTCAGTGTGCCCTCAAGACTGCAACTCCATCTCATATTTATGTGTTTTAAAATCAACACTCCATAACATTGTTTGAGTTTTAGTATTAACGTTAAATAACAGTGTTGATGAGTTTTTGTATCAACATTTGCATAACATCAACAGCTCCGTATTATAGACATAATACAAGAAAGTTCAAAGCATAAGTCACAGTTGATTTCATATGGAATATGTCTCATTTGATGTGTTGTATTTTTGTATCAGTAGTCTCTTCACTGTTTTTTGAAAGTCTTTAGATTGGCAGACATCCTGGTTTCTTCATTCAATTTGTTCCAGTATTTAACACCAGATACTGAAAGTGTGTGGCATCTTAATCTTGTGTTTATTTGCAGGTGCTCAAATATCAACAGTCCTCTGAGCCCAAGGTTATTTTGTCACAATTTGAATATATGGTAAAAGGCATGTCAAATCTAGAGACTGAATACACGACTGGTAAGTCGAGGGGTGAGCAGCCTACCTCCAGTTACCCCTCTTTTGGGGAGAAGTCGGCAGGAGTCCACGTTTGTCTTATCAATATGTTTTTTTTTTTTAAAGGAAATCCACCACTTGCTGTTCCACACATCGTTTTTCGTCCTCATCTCCACCATCCGTCCCATTCTGGTGTCTTAGCGATGCGGCGTAGTTTCTAGGCTAGATCTTGAGCCCAAGGTTGACCACCTCATGTATTTTATAATTTTGGTCGATATCTTCTACTCTGTGGGTGATCATTTTTATCAGCCGCTCTATGTTGGCACTCTCAGCTTTGAGAAATGCGATTTCTTCCATCTTGGTTTCCAAGTCAATCAATCGAGTCTTCATTCTATCCGGGGTTGACAATTTATTTTGATCGTATGATTATTTTGAAAAGTTGACTAGAATTATTAACTTGGTTTAAAACTTTCCACCTTCCCTTTACTCGTTGAAACTGATGTGGAATCATTCTTGCTTTGTTAGTAATCTAAAAATGCTGCACTAGTATCAGTTTATTCAACTTTGTAAACCAAAGAGCTAAGACCCTCTGCACTGATTAACCAGTTTGCAGAGGCGACCCTCGAAACCTGTTCACCCTCATCACCACCCTCCTTTCTCTCAATAAATAGTCCCTTGCAAGAGGCGAAAGTTATACTACTGCTTTCAAGCACCTCTGTAACATACAGGGTGATGATGGCTTTCGCCGCTTGCAAACATAAAATGGGAAAACTCTTACGTGTGGTTCTTGCATTGAAGGTAGACTGGGGAAAACTCTATCAATTCCCAAAATATGCTTCTTAATGTCTCTGATCTCCTCTTGAAGAGTGTCTAGAGTTCTCTGTTGATTTTTTATGTCTTCCAGGTTATCAGCTGTTGCCTGATCCTTTTTTGGACCCATCACTCCTAAATTTTCTTTCTTTTGCTATTCCCTTGTACAAGTAAAGTTCTTTTGTAGTAAGTAATTTGTATTTTGAATGTCTGTGTGACTGTATGTCGTTATCAGCTCAGTTCGCAGTAACCTTGAGAGTGGAGCAAAAAATTGATCCTGTCCCCACGGGAGCTTGAACTGAACTGAGTTTCATTACAATCACACTTAAAACACGAAGCATAAAATTGACATTTGTAATGACAGTAGTAATTCAGTGACGTAAGCGGTTCATTTATTAAACATGACAATGGCGTGATGACACCCTTTGGAACGTCTTAATGAAATGTGATCAAAAAGCCGCACACCAGACGGACTGAGGTTGTATTTAATATGGAATGTGATTGCTTACGCACGCACGCATGCATGCACACACACACGCACGTAAGTACACACATCAAATTTCAGCCAAGAATCTGAATTGAGGAAATAAATATATTCAGAGTAGCCTACCTCATGAAGTCATCGTCTCCCCTGATTGATAAAAGGCTAACCACTACATTGTAAAAATTCCGACAGAAAAAGCTGACAAATTGAAGCCAAGTGCGTTAGCATGTAAAGCTAGAACTAATTTCTCAGATGATGATGATAACAATAATAATGTGTTCAATAAATTAATTTCTCCATTGCCACAGAAAGTTTGATGCTCGTTAGTTAATTTTTTTTCACATACACATTGTTTTCCAAATACAATATAACTTGCCCAATCGATGTGTGTGAAGCTATTTAAAGCTTTTAATCGGGGCCCAAATTCCCAAGCAAGCATATTTTACATACCTACATGTTCAGCTCAGTTCAATAATGACAACTGTGCGTCTTGCAAATCTTTACTCACACCTTCACAACATCAACAACCACTGACCGACTCCTCCTCTCCCAACATGAAACACATCGGCACATGCGCAATAGAAAAAGCAAATAACAAACACGCAGCAGGAAAAGCATAAAACTACACACATTTATACATACAGACAGATCGGTAATGCCTTTGTTTTTTTCCAGTGATGAAATGTTTGCTCTTGGTGATGTAAGTGTGCCTAGGTACATAGATTGGAATAAGGTCACATAGTTTATGGTTTATTTTGTGGACAGTCTGATACATTGTGCAGGCATTTTGAAAGTAGTTGTATTCGCTAAGTCTCAAAAGATTGCAGCGGTCACTTTAGTGGGGGCGTTAAACCCAGACCACTGTGTTGCCTCATCTCCTTCGCCATCAAATTTATTAAATGTCATATGTAAGGTAAGTGTTGTCGTTTACCGAAATCATGCAATGAAAAAATGCATTTACGAACTTAGGTACAAGCTTCCATTTTGAAATTAGCCCAATAGACATGAGCACATATACCCACATACTCAACACACAGGAACATTGGGTGGACATTACTAACTGTATTGTCACTGATGGAGACAAAAAGGCCTCGTCCTGCCCAATCAAGCCAAAGAGAGAGCGAGTGATGAGAGAGCAAATTAGTAGGAGAAGATTGTTAATTCACCGTCTTCCAGGTTCAAACGCTTGGCATGACAACGGTGACTCATTTTTCTGACCTCTTCATCACTTGACTTCAGGAGTGATGTTTTATTTCCTCCACTCAACCAGTTAGTTGTTTTGGGGTTCCTGTACAGTTTACAGTCAATATAGAGCTTGTCAATGAATAGACGAGCATTCTTTTTGGTCTTCCTCGCCTCAGCCAAAATCTGGTGGAGCATGCAGCCTCTATCTGTTCATGATCTCCGGGGAAAATGATTGCTGATGGAGTAGTTTGAGCCTTTCAGCTCTTTGCCACTTAACTTGACAGCATTCTCCTTTGAGTAAGCAATTTTAGCCACAATGGGACAGGGCGTCCTCTGTTGGTCCGTCTTGATCCTTCCAAGGACGCTGGAGTTGTTCACTTCTCCACCATGGATCGCTTTAGTTCTTTGACATCTGATGTCAGTTACTCGCGTAAATCATTGTATTTTGTATTTTTGTATTCTTATAGATGTTATGGATTCACTGATGTCGCAGAAATCCATCTCGCTTGAGCTCGGCTTAGCTCTGGTGTTTCTGGACTCAGGTTTGTTTTTAGGCATAACGCTTTTGTCGTAATATGCGTTCATCAAAGGTTCATTACAAGCATATCCAGTTTGATCTGTTTGATTTGGGTTTTAGTCGTTGCTCAAACTAGATGTAATAATTGGCATAATTCAGACGTTTTTACTACGTAGTACAGCTCAGCACCTCGTGCAGGGGGCCATCTTGTTTGTGGGAATCTTTGCAGTTGTCAAAGTTTTGAATGAAACATGGTGGTTGCACAAAATGTGTTTTACCAAGTATTAGTTTTGCCCATCAGAAGGAGAAATAGGCCAGCATAACAAACAAAATGATAGAGTTTTGCCCACGCTAACTTTTATGCAAGAACCACACATGAGACAGTTTGGCCATTTTACGCTTGCAAGCGGAGAAAGCCATCTGCACCCTGTGTGGTACAGAGGTGCTTGAAAGCAGTCTAACTTTTGCCTCTTGCAAGGGAATATCTATTGACAGAACGGAGGATGGGGGTGAGAGTGAACAGGTTTCAGGGGTCACCTCTGCAAACTGGTTAATCAGTGCCGAGGGTCTTAGCACTTTGTTTTATAAGGCTGTGGAAACAGATACTAGTGGAGCATTTTAGATAACCAACTAAGCAAGAATGTTTCCACATCATTTGGAAGGTTTCAACAACTGAGTGTGGAAAGTTTCAACGAGTCAAGGAAACGTGGAAGGTTTTAACAAAGTTAATGATTCTATTAACTGAGAGGGAGAGCTGAGAGAAGTAGCCTGCAAACTCCTAGTGGTTTTATTAAAATTATATATATGTATACATTTCTGTCTGTGCTGTGTCTGCAGGCCTGTTTTGACTGTAGGCTACAAACTAGGATGTGCTTGTAGGCGCATGTGATGTGTGATTTCGTTGATGTAACATTTTCTTGCTGCATTCTGTAGACATAATCATTCATTGTCTTAGGGTAAAAATATACCATAATGATAACAAGCCAATTATAATTAAGTTATCAAAAGAAATTGATATAGTCTAAGTCAGGGGTCTCAAACTCCTGTCCTCCGGGGCCGCATTCCTACATGTTTTCCAAGTTTCCCTCGTTAAACACACCTGATTCAATTATCAGGCTCCTGCAGAACGTGAGGATGAACTGATCATTTGAATCAGGTGTGTTTAACGAGGGAAACTTGGAAAACATGTAGGAATGCGGCCCCCGAGGACTGGAGTTTGAGACCCCTGGTCTAAGTACAAATTCTTGATTCATCCATCAAAGAGTTACAACTGATTGATAACATTAAATAATGACATTTTGATAAATTAACTCTGAAACACAGTACAGTGATTCTGTCTTGATGGCAGTCTTGTGGTCTTACAACAAGTGTGCGACTAACTAATTTGTGACCATTAGAATGTGGAAGCCAGTCAAATGAGTAAATAAAGGTAAGAAGTGAGTTTTGTTTCTTGTCACAGTTTTTTAATTATATTTATTTCCGAAGTGTCTTTCACTCAGACTGTGATTATGACTTTTCTATGGCAAGGTCAGATATAGAGAATATGCGTCTTCAGACTTGAGGAAAATAATTGTGTTATCATCAAAGGAATTTAACATAAAAATCTGAGGACCTCAGTGTTCATGGTTAGGTACGCTGTTTCCTAAACAATTGGATTTGAATTGAAGACATTTTTAACTCCTTAACAATTACCAGCTTCTATGATGAGCAACCTTTTATTGAAAAAACTACCATGCTAATGTTTTATTTAATCTTATCACTTAAAACACAAATTTGAATGGTAAACATCAGGCAATCATGAGTGAGGCAATCTATGTTTTGTTCTTTCTACCTAAATCAGTATTAATATATTGATTATTTATATACTCAACCCTAACTGTATAGATCAGTATTTAACTTCTGTCTCTGTATTGAGGTCAAACCGAGGAAACTGGAGACAGTTCATAAAAGTGTTGTGGATATAGATTAAAAAAGTCCCCAGCAGCTAAAAACTATGATTACTTACTTCATTTATTGAAGTACATATATGTTCATGTACACAATCTGTTTGGAGTACAAGTATTTACGTAGATTTATGCATATGAATATGTGTTGTGCACTTTCGTTTTGAAATAATCTTTAAACACTAGTGTAACAGTGTTCAGTGGCTTGCATGAGAGATTCTTAAACATTGTTAGACAAGGACAATCTGCAGGAGGGGTGAAATTCTTGAATACAAAAACATTGGGCAGCAAAGAACAGTAGCTCTAATCATGTTGAGAGAGAACAAAACCTTTCAAGGCATCAAAAGTGAGTTCATAATCAGGAGAGAAGATGGCATGAACCATCTCGGAGCTAACAAATAAGGTTACTGTAATCACCAATGTTGAAAGAGGTGGATCGAATAACGTTTGCAGGAATGGACCCCGTCCAAGAGACAAGCAGTATGGGAGCAGTTGCGCAAAGAGTCAGAAAAAGGACAAGGAGACCAACCCCACCTTCTTAGAATTGTACTGAAAGTAGGCAAAGCTAGATTTTTAAGGACCACCTGAATTAGCATACGCTTTTGTGATGTCTGGCCGAGTGGTGGTGGAAACTACTCTACATAGAAAAGCGGTCCAGCGCTCATTGTAAGTCTTATCTGAACGCAAAATAATAACATGATCGGATATATTTCCAACAGTGTGTAAAATGTAACACAAATGTGCACAAAAATACATAAAACACACTGGGGTTTTTGTTCGTTTTTAAATGCGACACACAAGCAACATCTTGTAAAGGCATAGCTGGAATTTCAATTTCAGCGTTTCAAAAAAAGTCCAGCATTGAATTTGTATTACATTTTATCCAAATGCACTTTTGATTTTCTATCTGTGATCTACCATTTGAGAGGGTCCAGTACATTTTGATCCTGTTACGAGAAGGTCTAGGCAGCCTGTCCAGCTGAAGGAATTCATACAGTACATACTGACAATGCAATCTTGGTCAATAGGTCTGAACCTTGATCACATCAGTACAATTAAGGCGCAAGAAAATGTGGAATAACTCTGATATGACGACTACTGGTTGCCACCCAGAGAGTTGCCAGAAATTTCTTTGATTTCTTCAAGCCAACATTATTCAACGACGTAATGCAATTGTCAGAATTCTCAACAATTAAGCAATTAGACTTACTAGAAAGAAATGAAAACATCTTTATCCAATACATTTATAGATAGTATTGTAGACCGTCTGAAGTCGAACACCACTGTACATTTTTTACTGTAAACTGTACTTTGAAAAAAAAAAAAAAAACATCAACCAGTCACAATGTTCAAAGTGGTGTCTTGTTGTGAAGCACTTTGGATTGCCTGATTGCTGAAAAGTGCTATTCAAATAAACTTGCCTTGCCTTGTCTTGTATTAAGAAATGGTTTCGCTACAAGACCATCAAACTCGTGGTACATTAATTTTTACGTGTTTATATTGCAGTTGTACCGCCTTGTTACAATAAAAGCTAGGATGGTAATAACAGAGATGGGGTAGTCGTGGATGAGTAGATTGGGAATGGGGCTTTGACCGAGGGTCAGATGTGAATGAGCAACATGCCCCACCCACCCCCGCCAATTCACCCACACGGAGATAGCCTGCAACAATGCGCCAAAGGGATTAGAAAGGCATTGGAAAGCAACCTATTTGTCTCGTGTGTCACTAATGGAGTGTGTGTGCTGTGTACACTACTGTTAAATGCAGAAGAAAAAGAAAAAAAATGTCATTACAATTAGTCATCCATTTGGCTATCCAAATATTTTATAAGAGGGTGGGTGGAAATTGTTGGCCCTTTCCTTCTAAGTCTACGTGAGTTTACGCATGTACATAAATGCCAATCCATCAGCATGTCTGCCAACGATTTTGCTGCTGAGGAGAGATACAAGCAGGTTAAGTAATTCCCACTTAGCTGGCTGCATACTATGCCTGCTGGGTCATGAAAGTCACTTTGTGTTGAACTAATTGGCAGGATGAGCTCCTGCATGGTGATTAGGTATCCTGTTGGCGCTAAAGGGTTTAGTGGCATAATCCAATCAAGTGGCAGTGCAGAAAGATTGCAGATTTGTAGGGAACATGTTTGTGGGTAGTTGACTGGTTAGCACTTCCGCCTCACAGTGTGTTTGTGAGTTTGGGGTTTCAATTCCAACTCCGGCCTTCCTGTGTGTAGTTTTCATGTTCTCCTTGTACCTGTGTGGGTTTTCTCCGGGTACTCCAATTTCTTCCTGTCACATATGTCAATATGTAACGGGTGTTTTGCAGCAGTGTAGTAACACCTTCCACTGCCATAGAACGTGCTCTTGCGCACGCGCCTCTCTCCAAGTTGTGTGCATGCCACCTGTCTCGAAAATAAACGTAGCTTGATAACAACACGACTCCGATCACTTTACATGGTGTCAGAAGTGGGATAAACAATTCGGTATGGTTTAATCCCCCATCGAGTTTTTAGTTTGATAAGCTAACTGAATGGCCGGACTGGAGGCAACATTTTGAGCGTTTTCGGCTCGCGACAAAGCTGGACAAGGATGACGGGAGAGTTCAGGTGAGCTATCTGATATATGCCATGAGCAATGAGCCCGAAAATATATTCAAGTCATTCACCTTTACCGAAGAGGGCCCCAGAGATGACTTTGGTGTCGTGGTGAAAAGGTTTGATGACTACTTTTTCCCGCGGAGGAACATCATCCATGAGAGAGCGTGTTTCCACCAGCGCGTGGAGCGGCCAGGCGAAAGTGCAGAGTGTTTTATCCAAGTTCTTTACCACCTACATATCAGAACACTGTGACTTTGGAGTGAGTCGGGAAGAAAATATCCGTGACCGCATTGTCGTCGGGATAATTGATAAAGAGCTCTCACGCAGGTTGCAAATGATACCGGACCTGACGCTCGCACTGACAATACAGACAGTCAGGCAGTCTGAGGAGGTCGCTGCACAAGTAAGCCTGCAAGGCGACACTACGGGGCAAGTGCACGAGGTGCAACGCAGATGTGACAAAAGTCGCTGGAAACAAAAAGGCACACCAAAAGAAAGGAAAGGAGGACCAAATGATAATAAATGTGGGAGATGTGGGAGACCATCAAACTCCCACACACATGGCAAAGAAGAGAGATGCCCTGCATTGGGGTCTACATGTAACCACTGCGACAAAACAGCCCATTGGGCAAAGATGTGCCGCAAGTCTGTCAATGAAATACCAGAGACTGAACAGAAAGACCAGATGTCTCTTTACTTGGGCTGGTAAACACTGCGGAAGAAAAAGGACAGTGGACAGTGCAGCTCAAGGTGGTTTCCACTGAGATGGAGTTCAAAATCGATACAGGAGCAGATGTCAGCACATTAGGTGAGGATTCGTTCCAGAAACTCACCCCACCTAAAGCCCTGCTACCAACCAAAATTCTCCTCGATAGTCCTGGAGGTGGGCTATGGTTCATCAATGCAACCATCCACTACAAGGGAAAGAATTACCCTCTGGATGCGTATGTGGTGCAGGGCCCAACTGTCAGTAATTTACTGAGCAGACCTCAGTCTATAAAAATGAACCTTGTACAGCGAGTAGACGGTGTGACACAAGCCATCCACGACTTTCAGCAAGCTTTTGGTGAGCACAGCACACTAAAAACGGATCCTGTAAAAATCTAGCTGAAGGATGAAGTGACACCATACGTCGTGGACACTGCCTGCCACGTGCCCTTCCCGCTCTTGGACAAAGTGAAAGAGGAACTACACAGGATGGAGAAGGCTGCCGTTATTGAACGGGTGACGCAACCGACTGAATGGTGTGCGCCCATAGTACCTGTTCTAAAGAAACACACAGGCAAAGCAAGGATATGCGTTGACCTGAAGAGGTTAAACGAGTCTGTCAAAAGAGAGCGCTACGTCCTGCTCATTGCTGACCAAATAACAGCCAAGTTGAGTGGAGCAGCTGTGATCTCTTCCCTGGATGCTGAGAGTGGATTTTGGCAGATTCCACTGCATCCAGACAGCTGTACATTGACAACGTTCATCACACCCTTCGGCAGGTACTGCTTTAAAAGATTACCTTTTGGTATTTCCAGCACACCTGAGATCTTACAACAAAGAAATGTTAGAGGCTCTGCAGGGGCTGGACGGTGTGGAAGTTTTCATGGATGACATTCTTGTTTATGGAACTAGTACAATGAAGGAACAGGATGAGAGGCTGGAGAAGGTCCTTTGGCGTGTCGAGGCGGCAGGCCTGAAACTCAACAAACACAAATGCTCGTTCAGACAGAGCCAGCTACGCTTCCTGGGACATCTCACTGACAAGACGGGAGTTAGGCCCGACCCGGAAACAGTGGAAGCCATTTGCCAACTCGCACCACCTGAAAATGTGCAGGAGTTGAAGAAAGTCCTTGGCATGGTGAACTATCTTGGAAGATATGTCCCTAACCTATCCACAAAGGGGCAGCCACTTTACGAGCTCCTTGAGTAAGAACACTTGGACGTGGGGCCACCCATAACAGTCAGCTTTCCAGAGCATCAAAGAGATGTTAACTGCACCAGTTCTCGCATTCTATGATGTCGCCTAGCCCACTGCTGTGTCAGCCGATGCGAGCAGCTACGGTCTGAAAGGTGTGCTCATCCAGCTCAATGGAAAATAATGGAGGCCTGTTGCGTACTGCTCGAGGCGTCTCACAGAAGCAGAAACGCACTACGCACAGATTGAATTTGATAAGTACCTCAGTGGCTTGAACCAGCTTAGACTCAAGACAGACCACAAGCCATTGGTACCACTTGTCAACAGCCGAAGCTTAGACAATGTTCCTGTGAGGTGCCAGCGCTTATTGATGAGACTCCTGTGATACAACACTAAGGCGTAATATGTACCGGGGAAGACCCTCATCGTGGCAGACACCCTGTCTCGGAGCCCTCAAACACATGTAAGGAACGAAGCAGACGCACATGGAGATGTATCCTGCTACGTAGCTACAGTGCTACATGGAGTCCCGGCATCGCCCGCAAAGATGGAGAGCATCAGAATGGCAACAGCAACTGATGGTGAACTATAGGAGGTCGCTGAATTCATCAGGTCAGGCTGGCCGGAGTACGACAGCAAACCTTCTCTAAATATTGAAAACCAAGCAAAAGTGAAAAACGAGCTATCAGAAGCTGATGGACTGTTAACAAGAGGAACAAGGATTTTAGTTCCAAGGACAATGCGTGCAGAGATCTTACAGAAGATACATGAAGGACATCAGGGGCTAACAAAGTGCAGCGATAGGGCCAAAGCATCAGTATGGTGGCCTGGACTCTCTGTGCAACTCAAGACCATGGTCAAGTCATGCCAGACGTGTCTGGAGATGAAACGAAGCCAAAACAAGGAGCCACTTATTTCTACAGTGTTGCCAAGTCGTCCATGGAAAAGGATTGGTCTCAATCTCTGCGAGCACAACAAAAGAGTCTCAGACTACTATTCTCGGTTTCTGGAGATACTGCATCTTCCAATGACGACAACCACGCAGGTCATACACAGACTGAAAGCTACTTTTGTTCGATTTGGCATCCCGGACGAGGTGATCAGTCACAGTGGACCTCAATTTTCCAGTATGGAATTTCGACAGCTGGCTGAGCGGCTCGACTTCGTCCACATCACGTCCAGTCCTCACCACCCCCAAGGTAATGGCCATGCGGAGAGGGCTGTCCAGACGGCAAAGAGGATTCTTAAGCACGACAACCCGTTATTGGCACTCCTGTCCTACCGGTCGATTCCGTGCACCTCCACAGGGATCAGCCCTGCGGAACTGCACATGAGTAGGAAAATAAGAACGACGCTACCTACTCTGGAGACGAACCTGCAACCTAAATGGCCCAACAGGTTGGCTGTCAAACAGAAGGATGCTATGGAGAAAGCCAGACAAGCCTTTTACTACAATCGACAACATGGCATCAGACCGCTACCTGCCCTTCTTCCTGGAGCCACAGTTCACACCAAATTGGATCACGAGAAGGCTTGGAAGTCCCCAGGAGTCATCGTGAACGAGGCTGCCTCTCCGAGATCTTACCTCGTCGATGTGGACGGTGGGACGATGCTACGCCGGGACCGACCCCTCTTCCGAAGCCCGCTGTCCAACCGCACCCATTCAAAAGTGTGGGGAGTGATTTCCAATCCACGAGTGTCACCACGTCAGAGACAGTGTGCAGTCTCGTGATTCTCTCCTTGATTTTATTGTTTTAATCCCAGACAATACATCATTGTTTTCCACAGCAAAAGCACGTGATCGTGGCCCCCAACAAGACAACTATTTGAATAGGCCTCTTTGGCACATGTTGATAGGTAGCTTGAGCTCTGTCGATATCTTGCTGTGACCTTTCTCTTGCTTTCACTGGCTTTCCCTTCTCCCTAACACTCTTTGCACATACATAGGAGTTGATCTCAGTTAAGACTGCAAGGTCACACATTATCAGGCTAGGCAGAGTCACCATCTTGCAGGAGGGCGGCCCAGAGTAGTATAATAACAGGAACCTTTGTGGTGGGAGTTAGACCTTCTTCCGCAATCTCGCAGAGAAGGCTCCACAGCTGTGTCTCAATCTTTCTTGCAAATAGTTAAACTGAGAAGCCAGCCTCCTGATCATTACTAATAGCATAGCGAGCATTAAAGATAAAAAACTGAAACAAAACATTACACAACCATGAATCTGTTTGCATGCTGCCATCCCAATCTGCTTTTGAGGACTCAATCATACATTTGGACTTTTGAGCGTGTCCTCGCTCTGACTTATGTCGATGACACCAAAATTGTTCAACATAAACGTAAAGTTATTTTGTCAGGGCAGACTTTTGCACACATTTCAAAAGTGCATTGTTTCATTCTCAGGGTCACTCCCTGCTGTAGGAAATGTAAAGACACTTTGATTGGTTGAGTGATTTTTCACTTGTTTCTCTCTCTCTCTCTCTCTCTCTCTCTCTCTCTCTCTCTCTCTCTCTCTCTCTCTCTCTCTCTCTCTTCCCCCTCTCCCTCTCCCTCTCTCTCTCTCTCTCTCTCTCACACACACACACACACACATGCACGCACACACACGCATGCACACACACTTGTCTTGTCTTGAATGTAGCAATTGTTTCCTCCTGATTCAGAATGTTTAATTCCTGCTCTCACGTCTCTGAGTCAAGGTGATCGTTTCCACTTGTCCTATTCCTCTTTGTCTATGTCTAGCCTTCTCCTTTGTCAGTCCTACAAGCTCTCATGTCCTGACCCAGCCTTTGTCCTGAGTCTGTATTTGAAGTTATCAAAAGTCCATGCTTTAGTTTCTTGTGCTTCTTGAATTACCTTTTGCTGAGATCTTTAGTTGTTAATTTTGTTCCTTGTTTTTTCCAGCTTTGCTGAGATTTTGAGTTATTACTTCTCTGGCAATGTTTTTTCCAGCTTTGCTGCGATTTCTTTTCTTTCATTTTTCTACTCCTGACTTTTGTGATTCCTGCATTTCTGAGATTATTGTTTCTAATTTAGAGGGGAAGTCAAGTAAAAATGTTCTGTGTCCCATCTAGTCTAAACATGGTATTCTGATTAATATTGTGTATTACACAATATATTGAATTAATATGTGCAGTGCCACATGTTGACAGTAGGGCACTTTCCACATCTTTTTAGGTTATATTTTGTCTTTCACTGTGGCTAAAGCAGTCACGTACCATCCTGCCTGTTTTATGTCTCCCTTGTCCAGCACACCTAATTGAAATGATAAGATCATCATCAGCAAGCTCTGAAGAAGCCCCAATACTTTGAAGGTGAATCTTTGAATCGGGTGTGTTGGATGAGGGTGATGTAAAATAGGCAAACCGTAGGACCTTGGGAATGTGTTTGGACACCCCTGGACTAAGGGCTCAGCTTGCGAATGTCACCAAGCTTTAAAAACAAGTGAGCTGTGGCAGTCGTTACTTGAGCCCTTGAGCACTGTGCTGTCATTTTAAGTCAAAAGGCGAGTGGCAATAAAATGCAAATTAGCCTTCCTCTGAGATTGATCAAAATGGGTATATTTTTCGGCTAAATTATTATTTCACAAACCCAGGATAAATTAGATCCCATGTTTAGACGGGTGTAGCCTCATAGAAGATATTACTGTATGGAACCATTTGACATCCCCTTGATTGAGCCCTGTTGACCATTTAATAAATCCACTGTCATGTTTGGATACTTGTGATTTGTGTTGTGGGATCCTTTTTGCATCCTTGTCATACTACAATTGTAGTTACACATTTTTATCTACTCACCATTGACCTGTATGTTTAAATGATAATAACATTCATAATTGGGTAGCATGGTGGGGCACTGGTTAGCACCATTCACAGTTCAGAAGTGCAGGGTGCGATTCCAGCTGACACATTTGACTCAGATCAGTATTTAGACACTGAACACACACGCAGATGCCCTGATCGCTTGTTGCATGCTTCATGTTGTAGAGGGTAAATCATCAAGCTAATCAAAGATGCTATTCAAACAGCCATATCTGTCTTGACCAATTAAAGGGCTGTACTGTATTATTGGCTATCGTGAGGCAAGCACAATAAAAAAACGAAACAAAACTACAAAACACGCAAATTAGTAAACTCCTAGACATATATACTGTATAAAATGTTATCGAGCGCCAAAGAATATTGCATATTAAGAATGCCATTCATTCAATAGAGTGATCACAATTGAACTAGTTCAGTATGATAGGATTGAATGCCCTGGGAAAGAATGGATGACAATATTCAGTCATTCTTGTGTAAATGTACTTGTGTACCACTAACTAACGTAAAGGTCTGCCATGCGGTTCTTTTTCTATCGAGAGATTTAGAAAAAAGTTCACAATTCCTTGCAGCAAAAATATATATACGTATATATATGTTATTGGTAACTACTGTAATTTTCGGACTATAAGTCGCACCGGAGTATAAGTCGCACCAGCCATAAAATGCCCAAAAAAGTGAAAAAAAACATATATAAGTCGCTCCGGAGTATAAGTCGCATTTTGGGGGGCAATTTATTCGACAAAATCCAACACCAAGAACAGTCATGAACGAGCAACAACAGGCTAAACGATAGCTATGCTAACGTGACATAAACACAAACTAAGAGCTGAGAACGGCCCTGACGTAAAATTCAGAGTTATTCAAAAAACTATTACATAAATAACACGTTAATAAAACCATCTGCGTCACTCCAATTCATTAAATCCATCAATCGTCCTTTGTCAACAATGCGTGCGCGCCGCTGACGGCTCTTGCACTTAAAAATATTCCACAGGCCCATATAACGATATATAAATTATATATCAAATAACTATTATATAAGCAATAATGTTATCAAACCATCTGTGCACTCTAAATCATTAAATCCATCGATCAAATTCCTCGTCCTTTGTCAACATCGCCGTGCGTGCGCCCTGACGTCAGCCTCGTCGTTATTCCACAGATCTACTATATAACTATATTGTAGCGTTAACAAAGTTCAAGGAAAGACGTGGGTTTGGTAAACGGCTCTTTATTTAACAAAACAAACTTACAGGCGTGTGGCGGCGTGGACGTCCAGCCACGAAAGGGGACGAGAGCTCCATACGATAGGACCGGGCGTGCGTAGAAGCCATGACCGAGCCCTATGCACCGTCCTCGGACAGCCAGCCGGCTGAGCGCCGGCCCTCGACTTCCATCCACGGAGCTGAAAGGCAGCTCGGTAGAGTAGGACCGGGCGTGCGTAAAAGCATTGTCCGAGCACCATCCACCGTCCCTGGACAGCCACCCGGCCGAGCGCCGGCGCCCGACTTCAATCCACGAAAGTGAAAGAAAGCTGGACGAGTCGATCTTTGTCCTTTATGTAAACAACCGTCGCGCTGCTGACGCGCGACGTCGCGTCGCGCTGCTGTCGCGCTGCTGTCGCGCTGCTGTCGTCCAGCTTACTTTCACTTTCGTGGATTGAAGTCGGGCGCCGGCACAGATGGTTTGATAACATTATTGCTTATATAATAGTTATTTGATATATAATTTATATATCGTTATATGGGCCTGTGGAATATTTTTAAGTGCAAAAGCCGTCAGCGGCGCGCACGCATTGTTGACAAAGGACGATTGATGGATTTAATGAATTGGAGTGACGCAGATGGTTTCGCGCTGCTGTCGTCACTTGAAATTCAAATTACAGTAATCCCTTGCTACATTGCGGTTCGTTTATCGCGGTTTCATTTTTTTTTTTGAATTTTTTTTTTTGAAATTTTTTGAAAAAAAAAACCACATATAAGTCGCTCCTGAGTATAAGTCGCCCCCCCACCCAAACTATGAAAAAAACCGCGACTTATAGTCCGAAAATTACGGTATGTATTTTCTGGAATTTATAGGTACACCCAGCACCATAACACACGCTCCTTCTGGCAGAGGCAGAGGCAGTGGCAGAACTCCCCCCACTTCTGTTGGCAGAGGCAGAGCACTGAAATGAAAAGGTCGCAGAAAAGATTGGCAGGAATTCGGCTGGAAACCAAACACCTTAACCCTGAGGTTTGCAGCTGCGTTGGAGTCCTGCTGTCCAGTGGATTTCCTAGAGCTGTTCCTCACCAATGAGTTGCTCCTGCATCTTGTTGACCAAAGAAATTTCTCAGAGTCTTTCAAATAGCCGATAAAATCCGAGGAAGCCAGTGTCAGTTGCAGAACTGAAGCATTTTTTTGGATTTTGTTTTCTGACTGGCATGGTAGCAAAGCCCAGCATGGCTCAATTCTGCATTGTGGATGATTCCACTCATTTCAACGCCACAATGCCAAGAAACTGGTATCAAATAATTTGGAGGTTTCTTCACTTCAATAATAGTGAGACTCTTGATGACACCGATAAATTATACGTATAACGTTTAACCTGTGTTGGATCACCTGCTCAAAACATTTAAAGAACTATTTCAACCTGGAAAGAACATAAGCATTGACAAGGGTGCTGTGGCGGGGGCACTTGTTCAAAGTCTACAATCCTACGAAGCCAATAAAAGTCCTACATTTTGTTTGATTCAGCAACAGGGTATAGTTTCAACATGCAACCCCATGTCAGTGAAGCATGTACCGTGCCAGACATAGTATTCAATGTGCTTGATCGTCTCCTAGGAAATGGTCACACATGGACGATTTTTATAATTCCATAGAGCGGTGTGAACATTTGCTGGGTGAACGCATCAATGTATGTGGAACTCTAAGAGCTAACAGGGGAGGAACCCCAAGAAATTGCTGAGGCAACATTGACCAGCCTGGGAGATGGGGGAGAGCATTGGTCCACCACAAAAATAAGGTGATGGTTTTGACGTGGCATGACAAGCGGCTTCTAAAAATGATCACCACCAATTATGGTGTGGCAGAAAGCAGAAAAAAACATCTTACCAACTTACCATCGCAAAGAGTTGCAATCTTTATTTACAGAAGACCACCCTGGCTTGGTTCTTCGCACTCAAGAAATCCATGCAGAACATTGTGCTTCTCTACAGAAAAATCCCATGTTGGCGTCATCCTTTAATGCTATTCCAGTGTTTTTTGTGTTGCAAAATAAGACCAACAAAAAGGAATTGCGCTCTAAGAAATAACCCTTTGATATGTTTTTCTATTCTGAACTGAGGCCTTGTGAGATTAGCTTACCGTAATTTTCGGACTAAAAGTCGCTCCGGATACAAATCGCATCAGCCATAAAATGCCCAAAAAAGTGAAAAAAAACATATATAAGTCGCTCCGCATTTTGGGGGGCAATTTATTCGACAAAATCCAACACCAAGACCAGACATGAACGAGCAACAACAGGCTAAACGATAGGTATGCTAACGTGACATAAACACAAAGAGCTGAGAACGGGCCTGATGTAACATTCAGAGTTATTAAAAAAAAACTATTACATAAATAACACGTTTATAAAACCATCTGTGTCACTCCAATTCATTAAATCCATCGATCGTCCTTTGTCAACAATGGGTGCGCGCCGCTGACGGCGCTTGCACTTCAAAATATTCCACAGGCCCATATAACGATATATAAATTAGATATCAAATAACTATTACATAAGCAATAATATTATCAAACCATCTGTGCACTCTAAATCATTAAATCCATCGATCAAATTCCTCGTCCTTTGTCAACGCCGCGCGTGCGCCCTGACGTCAGCCTCGTCGTTATTCCACAGATCTAGTATATAACTAGATTGTAGCGTTAACAAAGTACAAGGAAAGACGTGGGTTTGGTAAACGGCTCTTTATTTAACAAAACAAACTTCCAGGCGTGTGGCGGCGTGGACTTCCAGCCACGGAGGTGGAATAGAGTTCCATAGAATAGGACCGGGCATGCGTAAAAGCCATGACCGAGCCCCATCCACCGTCCCCGGACAGCCACCCGGCTGAGCGCCGGCCCCCGACTTCTATCCACGGAGGTGAAAGAGAGCTCCGTAGAGTAGGACCGGGCGTGCGTAAAAGCCATAATAGTTTTTCAAACCTTCTGTGTCACTCCAAATCCTTAAATCCTTCAAACTCTTCGTCCTCCGTGTCACTTAGAAACGAAGCCGCTAATGATGCCGGTAGTACGTGGGGCCCTTCGTCATCTTCGTCATCCCGTGATCAATCTTTGTTCTTTTTGTAAACAACCGCCGCGCCACGCCGCGTCGCGCTGCTGACGTCACTTGAAATTCAAATTACAGTAATCCCTTGCTCCATCGCGGTTCGTTTATCGCGGTTTCACTTTTTTATTTTTTTTTTATTTTTGAAAAAAAAACACATAAGTCGCTCCTTATTATAAGTCGCTCCTTATTATAAGTCGCCCCCCCACCCAAACTATGAAAAAAACCGCGACTTATAGTCCGAAAATTACGGTATATCTCCGTGACAATATGCATGATGACAGATTGTTTATTTAGTGGCTCCATTCTAGTTGCATTAATATCTACAGTATGGATTGAGATGTTTAGTCTCTGATGGCTACATGTCTAAGTCAACACTAGAAAAAAAAGAACGAAAAAACCCCCAAGGCTCTCAATGCTGGTCTTGGCACATGGTCGTGGTTCAGGCAGCTGCCTTTAATGTAGCCATCTGCGGTGGCACAAAAAGAGGGTATGCAACATGTGCAGCCGGAATGGGCACCACAATTGATGGGAGGGATATTTATTTGTATTTAACAACTGGTTGTTTACATGTAATGCAATGATCAATAACAGAGACACGTCACTGATTAACCCTAACCCTTCGACTCCTCTCCTCTCACACCCTCTACCCACACACACAAAGAGGCGTTTCAGTGCACGCCCCCTTGAGAACACGCTCAACATAGCAAGTGTTTCTATTTGAAACGTCGGAAACTAAAGATGGAAAGGCAACAAAAAAAAAACTCTCAGGGGCACACAATCACAAAAGAAAAAGGGAGAAGGAGAAACATAGTAATTCAAAAGAATATTGTAGTACATTATTAAAAAGAATCAAGTAACTTACATTAATTTAATATTTTGGTACTTGGATGTTGTTGTACATTCTACAACAGAAAACATTTTTAAAGTAACCCACCACTCTGACCACTATATAACATAATGGGCACAGTTGTAGGTCAAAAGTACAAGCAATCACTTTTGCTCACTTGCTGCTCTCATGATGGTTCCCTCTTCAGAAGTCATTTTTCAGTTGCGTGATTACATGAGCAGAGCCCACTTGATCCTTTTGTCTTAAATTCATCTGCCATTCTGTCTCTATCTCAGCTGGCTCCCCTGAATTTTTAAGTAACCTCAATTGTGTGCTGATAGCAGCGCAGTTAAGTGTATGTTAGACAAAATCTTTTTTCCACATTTTTGCAATATTATACTTGCAATATTTATGATTTTTTTTTACAAAACCTCCGACCCTCTTAATCAAAGTTATGGCTTCAGATTTTGTGGCTTTAACTCATCTGGAAGTAGACGAATAAGTAAAAATGTCCACTACTTGCTGGGGAGATCCTAGTTTGTTATTGGCTTCTCTCACTGTCATTGAGCAAAGCATTCCCCAGCACAAGAGGCACTGTTTGTGTAATACTATTGCTCTGAATCACTCCTTGCATGCCTGAATTCATGATCTGGTCCACTGTGTGGTGTGCAACACAAATTTGACATTCGACTGAGTTAATTACCCCTCAAGGTGTCCAATAAATATTATAAATGGAAAATTAAACATTTAAATAACGTAAAATGCTCTGTCTCCCTGAATTATACACGAGGACACGTACATTTTAGATTTCCCATAAATCAGACCAGAACATGTGATAGAATGTGTGTATACTGAGCCAAAAGAAAAGGATGACACTTTCAATGAAAAACCCTCTTTTGACCAAAGATATATTTTACAAAGTAATGTTTCACTCCATTCTCTCCGCTGTTATTATTGGAACCTTGTGAAAGTATGTGTACCCCAGGGCGACGTCCAAATTGCAAGTACCGGAGCTTAAGTTTAACTGGCATTGGGGTCTTGTTGATTTTGCTGATGATGGCCTCTTTTGGCAAAAACAAAATTGCATACACAGTATAACATACAATATGTATATAAGCCTCGAACGTCCACATTAGTTATATCGTCTCAATTTGAGATATTAATGTCTTGAATGTTTATATCTAGATATCAATACGATAATGACCCCCGCCCCCTTCAAAACTATCTAAACAATGCAATTATTAAAAGTGTAATGAAAATAATGGTCTCATTATTTCCAGTTAGACCGTGGATCACATGGGAAAAAATGCTATAAACCCATTGAGGGTTGAGTGAATTTTTTTATAAAATACTTTTCAAGAACATACTTTTTGTCCACACACAAATATTGCTCAATAGTGAGTATCGTGGCGCTAAAATATCATTTGCAGGACTCCAAGCTGCCCAAAAATGGAGCTATTTTGCCCTTGCTCATGTGCCCACTCTTGTGTCCATTTCACTAGTATAGTGAAAATGGGAATATGTATTTACTTTGCAATTCAATTTGTGATGAATTAATGCCCGCCCCAAATTTTAAGAACTTTTATCATGGAATAATGATCACATAAGGGGTTATAAAAGTTTTGTTACATATATTAACATATTTACACATCCCTAAAAGGATGGAATCCCTCACAGTGCATAAATTAAATTATTCAATAAAGGTTTTATGATGGCGAGTGGTTAGTTTGACCCTGGAACTGATTTTTTTTCATTTTAATTATCTATTATTATTATTATTAGCATGATTTTATTGGACTCGTTGCGTTGATCCCAAGAGCAGTGTTTCTTAACCTTGATGGAGGTACCGAACCCCACCAGCTTTATATGCGCATTCACCAAACCCCTTTTTAGTGGAAAATAAAAAGATGTTTTTCAAATTCAAGACATAGATGTTCTTTACTGCTGCACAAAATGAGCCTCACCTTTTTCAAAGAACAAAACCAACACAATGCATGAACTCGCAACAAATTACATACCTGCAAATCAGTGTGACTTCTGCTGTTGACTTTGCCAGACCAGTTCAGATAAGCGTCATCACGAATTTACACGATAAATCAGGTGTGTTCGGACCGCCGCAGTGGAGGCTCTGCCGAACCCCTGAGACCGACTCACCGAACCCCTCGGGTTCGATTGAACCCATGTTAAGAACCACTGATTTATGTGTTACACCAACTTTCACGTTTTATTGCTCCAATCACATTTTTACGCTGCGCTGAGCACGTTTTCTAATTGTCCACCTCCCTTCACTGTGGTTAGGTTGGCATAGTAAAAAATGCTCTTGTGGACTTCAGAGTGCCGAGTTGACCAAGGCACAGGAAGAAATGACCACCTGCAACGTCTGGTTGCTTATTGCTCCAATCGCATTTTCAGGCTGCGCTGAGCACCATGGACAACTCTGCACGGTGTGCAGATCAGGACCGCGGATAGATCCGCGCTGTATATAGTGCAGCACCATGGACAACTCCGCACCGTGTGCGGCTCAATGCCATGGATAGCTCTGCGCCGTAGATGGTGCAGCGTCGTGGATAGCTCTCACACGCTTTCGACTATCGGGAAGTGTTCTTGCTATACAGCACCATGGACAGCGCTCATGAACTTTTTGATTGTTAGGGACTATGGCAATTAGAATTGTAGATGTTTGCATAATTGGAGAATAAGAATGTGTAATAGTGGAATAGAAAAATAGGAAGTGTTTTTGCTAATTCAGCACCATGAACTTTAATTCTGTCAGGGACGATGGCAATTGGGTTTTTTATGCAGTCTTTCAAATCCCCTGCATTGTGCTTGGTAGATCGCTTCATAAACTATCTCTAGTACAGCTAGACCAGGGGTGGGCAAACTTTTTCACTTGCGGGCCAAATTGGGTTCTAAATTTTGACCGGGGGGCCGAAACAGGAGCAGATGGATGTAGTGTTTGTGTGAATATAAAAGACATGTAAAGGTCATTGCATAAAAGCTTTTGGCCTTTAATAGGTAGTAAAGCGTGGATATTCAAAAAACGCTTTTTGAAAACAAATGCATTTATTAACAGCATTAAAAAAAATATTTCACCAAAAAACTACTATCAGCGATTCTCATTTAATACAACACTCTTATTATGAATAACAGTTTCCATCACTTCAGCGCCTGCAGGTCAGATTTATGAAAGATGTTTATCTAATGAGGGGAAATCACATCAAACGTCAAACATTCTGACCAAATACATCATCTTGAAGAATCAGTGAAAGAATACATCTAAATAAAATGATAAAGAAATCAAAACGGCAACACAGTGACAGATATCTGAAAATCAGAGCAGAGCTTTAACTCACAAACACCTGGTGACAGAGGTGAGGAAACGGGAGAAACTTCCTTAAAGTCGGCCTTAAGAAATGTAAAAGTTAAGATTAGTCGCAAAGAGGTGGTGCATCAATGTCCTTGAGCATCCTGCATTGTTTGGAAATGAGAATGGTTGCTAGTTTCAATCCCTGCTATTTGTACAAATTATTTTCAAAATGCTTTTTTTTTTACAACAAACTAGAGAAACTCCCCTTCATTTTCAGTGGGAATAGTATTGGTGGTCTCCCTTTTTTGCTCGTGCATCATAGTCTGGAGTACTATTTGTTGTGGCAATTCTTAGGATAGAGCCGAGGTGTTGGTCCGTTAACCTAGATCTATGAAGGGCTTTGTTGACGCTCATGTGGCTGAACGTCTGCTCACACACGTAGGTCGAGCCAAATTGTCCACTCTTTTTTGAACACTCGGCACTCAGTGTCCACCTTTCTTTTTCTTGGGCCACTCATTTTAATGGAATGATTCCAGGGGAAGGTTTGTGGGTGGCCATAGCGTAAAACTATATCTGAAAGCGCAGCGCGCGAATTACGAGAATACTGACGTCACAGCCCACACTTGAAATTCGACACTGATAGAAATAGACCGCGGAGTGCGCCGGGTCCCTACGACTGAGTACGTACACGCACTTGTGAGTGTGCACTGAGCTTTCTGACACGGCTTCCGGGAGTAAATGCGCGGGCGGGCGTCTACTGAGGAAACGCAGTCATTGCAGGGAAAATGACCCCAAAATTTTTTTAATCATACAATTTATTCAGGTTTGACGGGCCGGATTGAACGGCCGCGTGGGCCGGATGTGGCCCGCGGGCCGTAATTTGCCCATGTCTGAGCGAGACAATATTGAACTATAGTTAGAAATATGATGCAGGGCCGCATGCTTCAGGAAATACCCAGGTCGGCAGTTCTTAATGTCCATGAGCCGAGACGCGCGAACAGTATACGTCCAAGTTGCAGGCATCAGCACAAGTCAGAGGAGTCACTGTGGTTTGGTTGGCATAGTAAAAAAAGAGCCTTTTAAGACTTCAGAGTGCCAAGTTGACCAAAGCACATGAAGAAATGACCACCTGCAAGGTTTTGTTTAGGTGTTACACCAACATTCACTTTTTATTGCTCCAATCACATTTTTATGCTGCGCTGAACACGTTTTCTAATTTGTCCACCTCCCTTCACTGCAGTTAGGTTGGCATAGTAAAAAATGCTCTTGGGGACTTCAGAGTGCAGAGTTGACCAAGGCAAATGAAGAAATGACCACCTGCAACGTTTGGTTTAGCTTCTAGAGTACATCTCATAGTTCCTGTGCTGTCCTCACTGCAGTGCAGCAACTGAAGCTATCCAACAAGTAATACTCTGATGCAATAACCAGGAGTCTGTGTTGTAGTTAACGTTTCATTGTCGTTTACTGAAGATTCCTGTATTACATGGCAGAGTGAAAACTGCAACGAAACAAGGTTTGACTGTTTTTAGCATATAGCGTTAGCATAGCATTAGCATTTTAGCTAATAGCATGTAAATACATGTAAATAAAAACGATCCTTTTAAACCCTTTATTACATTCTCTTCCAACATTAAACCCAACTTAATCTAACAATTATTCAATTTAAGAATAAACTTTACCTACGACTTTGCTTCTAGCATCCCTCACGGTCAGAAATTAGTTTGTAGAAACTCTTTTTAAACCGATAGAAAACAGGCAGGACGTAACTGACAACAAAGCAGGAAGATAAAAGCATTTATATACTGCCTTTATGATAGGAAATTATATCAAAATAAAAGCATCTACATACTGCCTTTATGGCGACACAGTTCCTTTTCAAATGCTCTTTGATTATTAGCATCCTACCATATGTGCACACTCCATCAACATGGGAACTGGGAATTGAAGCATACATGGGATGAGAAAAAACTATCAAGGTTAAAGACTAATGAATACAATGACAGATAGTGGTGAGATATAAATCAGTGACAATCCAATAATGTTGAAATGGAGCAAGAAATCAAATGAAGTCCACAACGAGCAGGCAGCCAAGTATGAGAACAAATGAAAGGCAGGAAGATTATACACTGAACAAAGAAAACAAGTCATTGCTGTCTTTGTTTTTGGTGCAGTCTTGTTTTAACCTTGTGTCCAAGGGACGTTGAGAACATTCAAAAATTCATAGGAACGCCGGGAGCAAAGTGACACAGTGGTTGTGGAAGATAACAGAAGTTCTACTCAAAAACAACATCCAGATGTCGCCTACATATTTCATCAGGTTTTTTATCTTTAATGTTTTGTTGTTTCTTTCATTTTTTTTTTTTGCTCAGTTCAATTATTCAGTCAACCTCATTAATGGATACACTGCAGAATGTAATCTCTCTGCCAGACATTTGATCTGTTCTGGCCCAAGGCATCATGTGGCTTTTTTCTCTCTATATTTTTTTTCTTTCATGATGTCCAGAGCTTGAGATCAACGGCAGCCAACCTCATTATGTTATCACAGAGGTTTGGAGGCAAGCTTGTGTTGCCCGTTTTTTCTTTATTACCTTACTTTTCAATAGCAGAAGCCACGGTATTCAAAAGACTGAGCAGTAGTGTGTTGGGTTTTATATACCAATTTTGGGGGAAAATATGGCACCCCAAAAGTATGACAATTGACTGTTGCATATGTTTCGCAAGATGTTAGCATACAGCTTATACAGTGTAATTCAAAGCACTTTAAGCACTACAATATGAATCCAGTACTAATGATTGTGATATCAAAGACAAATAGGAATTGGAGGGTATAACTAACAATGATTTGGAGAAAAATTAACACAATGAGCAATAAAAAAAAAAAAAGCATTTTCTGCTCGCTCTTATTGGCAGAACAAGGCCAGCGGAAAGGAAACCACATAAATACTAAATGAGGTTGCACTGATTAACTTGTTTAATGAATCAAACAAATGTCATGGAACGGAATGGAAATGGAGCAGGGCGACCAAGTGCAGCTTGAACCAGGGTTTATTGGAGAACTCAAAAGGCAAACTGACACGACTTAACAAAACAATAACTTGAGTGACTGACCGGGACGTGAAACAAGAAGACAGCAGGACATGACGACAGCAAGACCGTACGACAACAGGAACCAAAAAGACATCAAGACAACAACAATGATCCGACAGGGAGTGACACACAGACAGGACTTAAATACAAGACAGGTAACAAGAGGCAGGTGAGAATGATCACACTAATCATGGGCACACAGGAGGGGAGGGGCGAGCACACAGACACACGGACAGAAACTATGACAACCTACATATAAAACAACCAGGGAGGAGTCGTGACAATAAAACAAGCTAGGAGAAGATGTGTGGACTAAGGGAATTTAAGACAGGCGAAGACTAAGAATATGCAGATTACTACTATTTTGTACATTGCAATCCACAAAAAGTAAGTATTTACTTGGTATCGATTGATTTTTTTATTTATTTATTTATTTAGCACACATAAAATAACACAAATGTCATATGAAGAATTCTTTTTAACGAAAACAGACATGCGCAAGGAAGACTAGAAACCCTGACGGGCTTATAAGGTGTCTCCCTCAGATTTCAAGTTAAAATTAAAGAAAGTTAAAAATATATAATCAATCAATTAGCCTACCATTTTAAGTAGGATTGAAATCAGTGTAATTACAAAGGGATGGTAATAATTACTTAATAAACAAATAGTGTTAATAAATCCTTAGTAAACAAATAATAGCAACATCAAGGCAAAATAATAACAGTAGCCAAGGTAACAAGCAACCTAACTCAGGTAATACTACTATAGTTCATAGTGCATATGTGATTTGTGAATATGTGTCATTTAATGCCTGGTAAGATAATTGAAGGCCATAAATTGTTCTTAGGCATGAACAGGAGTTTGATTAGTTGTATGTCTATGTGCCCTGCAATAGACTGGCAACCGGTTTAAAGTGTACCCGCCTCTCGCCCTTAGTCAGTCCTTCTCAAATAGTGGGGCGAGGCTAGTGTGTGTGTGTGTGTGTGTGGGGGGGGGGGGGGGGGGGGGGGCGTGTGACCCCTGGGAACATGCTTTTTTTGGCTGTACTAGATTACAGGGTAATTAGACATCTGCATTCATTGTAGGAGTGTGCGCAGGGAGTATACGCTCTATTGTGCAGAGCGCACTGAGCATACGCACGCAGCACAGAGTAGGCAATAAGACGTGCAGTGGAAAAACATTTAACAGGGTTGAAAAGAACGGCAGAGAGTGACAGAGATAATGAGAGAAATGAGAGTCACTCGAAAGGTAAGACAAGGACATATGACGAAGCGTACGTTGCGCTCGTCTTAACTGCGACTATGGTGGGAGACGAGGAAAGACCGGTGTGTTTACTGTCCCTCAAAATGTTGGCAGCGGACAGTATTAAGCCAAATAAATTAAGGCGGCACTTAAGGACATTGCACCCCAGTCACGCTGATAAGGCGTTGAGTTTTTTCAGCCAAAACGGGCTGAATATTGCCAACAATCATACCGCTTTGTGAACGCTACTTCAGTCAATCAGCGAGCACGGTTAGCATCATATAGTAAAGTAGCGTATCAAATTGCTCTGTGCAAAAACAACGACTGACATTATAGGTTCCATCAAGACCAGACCCCTGAAAACAAGAGTCTTCTCTTCTATCTGCGAGGAGATGGGAGCTGAACACCAACCTATGCTTTTTCGCAGTGAAGCAAGGTGGCTGTCATGAAGAAAAGTCCTGTCCAGAGTTTTTGAGCGCAGAGAGCAGATAGGAATGTTGTGGAGCAGGAACAAAAGTATGAAGTCGCAGAAAAATTTGGTGATGAGACTCTCTTGGCGAGACTGGCCTACCTGAGTGACATATTTGGAAGGATTTTTGAATCTGTTCTATTACAGACTAAAAAACAATGTTACTAATAAGTTATTCTTTGTTGTAAATTGATCCTTCTTATTTATTTATTTATTGTTTTTGTTAATGTTAATAAGGATACAAGCGTGGGGGATGCGAAATGCTTTCTTCTCCCGAAGGTTAAGGAGTTTTCCCTTTAAACAAGCATTACAGAAGCACAATGAAGCAAGAATTTCACATAGAGAAACGTTGTTTTAAAATGAGAAACAATTTCAGAGCAAAGGCAAGCGAATAACACAAACGATATCAGAGCTTTTAAAAAAAATCTTTAAAAAGAATATTTAATATTATTTCACTGGGTTTGCAAGATAATTTGGGTTGGCAATGAATATTTTCATGTTTTAAAAATGTTCGAAATAAAGATTTAAAAATAAATGAGCAGAATGGTGTTTTTCTAGCTATTTTTATTGGTCAGAAATAATTTCAACCTTTAGAGTTCCTATTAATATTCAAATATATTCAATATGTAAATAAGCTTTGCTGCAACTGGGTCTATGTTTTTCAAAATCTGATATGAAAAACAGCTTTCCTCTTGAGGTTTCTGCCACTCATCTTAGTCTCTTCACTACACTGACCCAAAATATTGTTAGATTAGGTCTCTTTGGCACATACTATAATCCACCGTACTGCTTTTCTCTTGCAATGGCCTGTAGTGTGTGTTAAAGCTTATGTTGAGAAAGCCTATCTCAATGAAATGTGCAGAAGACAGCACAATTCCGGTTCAGAAATGCTTAGGAGTTTCTCCACAAATAAATGGAATCAGCCTTAACCTCCCTGAGGCACCTGACAAATCGCTGACGTGTTGTAGGCATCAGTTTTTCCTGAGTTGAATGGGCGTGTAGCAACCATGAAGTGGACACATACTGAACTGAATGAATACATCTATGTTTCTGTATGCCTTTGGCTTTCACAAAACGTAAAAACACATATGTCGGTGTCAAACTGGGAGCAAACACAACTTTACAAACTACAGACCTATCTCAATATTGCCACAACTCTCAAAAATATTGGAAAAGCTTTTTAACAGTAGAATGGATGGAGTTTTGGAAAAACATAAATTATTTGCAGAGAACCAATATGGTTTTAGAGTAAACAGATCAACAGCACAGGCATTAATGGAATCAATCGAGGAAATCACAGATGCAATAGACAGCAAACGACATGCAGTAGGAGTTTTCATTGACCTCAAAAAAGCTTTTGACACAATTAATCATAATATACTCTTCAATAAATTAGAAAAATATGGGATAAGGGGATTAGTATTAGATTGGATAAAGGATTATCTGCGAGATCGGCAACAGTATGTAAAGTTGGGTAATCACTGTTCTGGATATTTGGAAATAGCTTGTGGTGTTCCACAAGGGTCAGTTTTAGGCCCTAAATTATTTATTTTGTATATAAATGACATGTGCAAAGTCTCTAAAGAACTAAAACTCGTCAATTTTGCAGATGACACAAATATCTTTTGTTCAGGTGATAACATCCAATAAGTGGAATCAGTGCTGAATGAGGAAATGAAAAAAATAAAAATGTGGTTCGATTGGAACAAATTATCATTAAATTCAAGATTCAAGATTCAGATTCAAGAGTTTTTATTCGCCATGTTTGAGCGTGCCAAACAAGGAATTTGACTTCGGTAAAACACACCCTCTGTTCAACATATAGGTGACTAACAACACTCAGGACATGTGAATAATGGCAAAAACAGTGTAGACAAATTCAAAAGGTGTGAAGAGCAGGATGTTATTGCACAGTAATGCCTCTGAGACTCTATGAGTGGTGTGAGTTCATCAGAGCAACAGCCTGGGGGAAGAAGCTGTCTCGGTGTCTGCTGGTTTTGGCGTACCGAGCTCTATAACGCCGTCCGGAGGGGAGTAGTTCAAACAGACTGCAACCTGGGTGAGAAGGGTCTGTAGAGATGTTCCTTGCACGTTTCCTGGTCCTGGACAGGTACAAGTCTTGGATAGAAGGGAGGTTGATTCCAATGATCTTTTCTGCAGTCCTGATTGTCCGTTGCAGTCTGTGCTTGTCTTGTTTGGAGGCTGATCCAAACCAGACAGTGATGGAGGTGCAGAGGACAGACTGGATGATGGCAGTGTAGAAGGTCTTCAGAAGCTCTCGCGGCAGGTTGAACTTCTTGAGCTGTCTCAGGAAGTACAGCCTCTGCTGGGCCTTCTTCCGGACAGAGTCTATGTGGCCGGTCCATTTCAGGTCCCGAGAGATTGTGGTTCCCAGGAACTTGAAGGTGTCTGTGGAGAGAATAGTATTACTGCGGATAGTGAGGGGTAAAAGTGGTGAAGGGTCTCGCCTGAAATCCACTGTCATCTCCACGGTCTTGAGCGGGTTCAGCTCCAGATGGTTTTGGTTGCACCAGTGGACCAGCCGCTCCACCTCCTGTCTGTACGCAGTCTCATCACCGTCCTGGATCAGTCCGATGAGAGTGGTGTCGTCTGCATACTTCAGGAGCTTCACAGGAGAGTCATCTGAGGAGAAATCATTGGTGTAGAGAGAGAAGAGCAGTGGGGAGAGGACGCACCCCTGAGGGGCTCCAGTATTGGTGGTCCGGGTGTCAGATGTGATGCCCCCCAGCCTCACACGCTGTCTCCTGTTGGTCAGGAAGCTGGTGATCCACTGACAGGTGGGGGCAGGCACCGCAAGCTGGATGAGCTTCTGTTGGAGGATGTCAGGAGCGATGGTGTTGAACGCCGAGCTGAAGTCCACGAACAGGATCCTGGCGTACGTTCCTGGAGTGTCCAGGTGGTGCAGGATGTAGTGCAGTCCCATGTTGACCGCATCATCCACTGACCTGTTTGCCCGGTAGGCAAACTGGAGGGGGTCAAGCAGGGGGCCCGTGACCTCCTTCAGGTGGTTCAGCACTAACCTCTCGAAAGATTTCATGACCACAGATGTCAGTGCGACGGGTCTATAGTCATTCAAACCTGTGATGGCGGGCTTCTTGGCCACTGGAACGATGGTGGAGCTCTTGAAGCACGAGGGCACCTCACACAGCTCCAGAGAACGGTTGAAGATCCGTGCAAAGGTGGGCGCCAGCTGTTCAGCGCAGACTTTCAAGCAGGAAGGTGACACGCCGTCTGGGCCCGGTGCCTTCCTGGTCTTTTGTCTCCGGAACATCTGGCGCACTTCCTCCTCGCGGACCTGGAGTGCGGGCGCGGCCTCTGCAAGAGAGAGAGTGGGTGACAACGATGATAGAGGTGTGGACAGAGCAGTTGTGGGGAGAGGTGAATGTAAGTAAGACCAAGTTTATGGTATTTGGCAAAGCGAATATAAAGATACGAATAGAAATAGATGGGAATGAAATTAAAAGGGTGCAGGAAAACAAATTTCTTGGGGTTATAATAGATGACAGGTTGAGTTGGAAGCCACACATCAAAAATGTAAAGTCTAAAATTTCAAGAAGCATGGCAGTCATATACAAAGCGAAAGAATTACTGGATTATCATTCACTTCGTACACTTTATTGTTCTCTTGTCTTGCCCTATTTGCATTACTGTGCTGAGGTTTGGGGGAATACTTATAAAACTTCACTACAGCCACTTATCATTCTGCAGAAAAGAGCAATAAGGACTATTCATAAAGTCAACTACTTGGAACACACAAATCCACTTTTCATACAATCCAATCTATTGAAATTCACTGACATAGTATCTTATCAAACAGCAATCATCATGTATAGGGCAAAAGCAAAACAACTACCAGACAATATCCAAAACTTATTTAGGAATCGGGAGGGAGGTTATAAGTTAAGAGGGAATCACAACTTCAAAATTTTAAACATAAGAACAACCTTAAAAAGTTTCTGTATAACTATAACCGGGGTCAAACTATGGAACAATCTAAGTGAGGAACTCAAGCAAAGTCCAAATATCCACCAGTTTAAAAGAATGTACAAAAATATGTTGTTTAGCGGGTACAAAGGCTAAAAGTGCCAAAGGGCTACACACAAGTAAAAATGAAACAGAACAATAAGTGTGAAAGTGTGTCTACTTGTGTTCTATTGTAGAATTACAGGATATGTTGAATCGTTGGTTTAATGGATAAAGTGAGAAAGGGGTAGGAATCTAAAAAGCTATGCTTCCTCCTACTCCTTTTTGAGCATTCTTTATTGATTTATTTACTTATGTATTATTATTATTATTATTAATTAATTAATGTATTTAATTAATTTATTTCTAATTGTTGGTTTATTTTTTGTTTGTTTGTTGTATGGACTTATGTGGCACTTTAGAGTGTTATTTTTTTTTTTTTTTGTTTTTTTGTTTTTCTTTTTTGTTTTGGATGTTCGAAATAAAGACATCAATCAATCAATCAATCAATCAATCAATCAATCAATCAATCAATCAAACTGACCTGTGCATAAAACAGTGGCAGCATGTGACATTTGAAAAGATTATATTTTGGTGATCTATCATTTTTCTTTAGGTTAGGCTATGATATCTATCCATCCCTCCATGCATCCATCCATTTTCAACACCGCTTATCCTAAGGGCTGTATTGGACCATGTAAATTGAAAATTGTCTGTATCGTTGTAAAACAGTGAAGACCTGACACAAAGGCGAGATTGTTAACAATTAACGTGAGAAGGAATGATGCTCTTTTGAATGGACTGTAAACTGAGACAGGCTTAGATTAATGTGGATCTTGTTTGTATTGTAATAGTGTGGAATAAATAAAGTAGATTAGATTTCATGCTTGACCACGTAAGGGTACCAATGACATATAATGAAGACTATAAAACCACAACGTTTGTTTGTTTGTTGATATTCAGTTTTATCTGGTGTTTGCGCAAAGGTGTGCACTTTCATGACTGCCCCCTGGTAGCCTGGAGTGACATCACAGAACTGCCTTTTTGACCTGGGACACAACAAAGGAAAACTTTGGTTGATCCACCCTTGACAGTCTATTTTGGAAAGCAGGATTAGAAAATAGATGTATAGGAAGCGTACCGTTTTTTTCCATGTATAATGCGCAAAATTTAACTAATTTATTGTCCTAAAATCTGGGGTGCGCATTATACATGGGTACAATTTTTATTTATTTATTTTTTTAAGAAAATCATGGTACAACAATTTTTGAAGAAAATCTTGTCACGGATGGTTCTTTACAACGTCACTTTCCTCTCTTTTCATTTTAACCTAACTGATCGCGGTGGTGCCTTTCTGGGCAGTCGGAGAAATCAACGCCAACAAAAAAAATACATCCAGCCTAGTTAAGAAATCACCAGAAAGATCACCATGACAATTGTGAATAATAAATAAATAATTATTATATATATTATTATTATAATAATAAATAATTGTGATAAATAACTGGAACATCACTCAAATATTGGTGATCCCGTTGAGAGTCTCACATATTTCTTCGCTATCGAGTTTGCTACTGCATGCGCAGTGATACTGACCGGCAGAATAACATCCGGTTGTTCCCAAAGATGATCTTTTTTCTGAAATAATTTTACGTTTACGGACTTAAGTAACCCGGCCGGGTCATACCAAAGACTATAAAAATGGGACCCATTGCCTCCCTGCTTGGCACTCAGCATTAAGGGTTGGCATTGGGGGGTTAGATCACCAAATGATTCCCGAGCGCGGCGCCGCTGCTGCTCACTGCTCCCCTCTCCCCCAGGGGATGGATCAAAATCACACGGGGATGGGTCAAATGCAGAGGACAAATTTCACCACACCCAGATGCGTGTGTGACGATCATTGGGACTTTAAAAAAAAAAAAAAAAGTCAAAATTTGGGTGCGTATTATACATGGGTACAGGCTTTTTTCCAGCATCGACATGCCATTTTTAGGGTGCGTATTATACATGGGGGCGCATTATACATGGAAAAAAACGGTACTTTATTCAACCATGTGTCAATTTCATAAACTGTAACTCAGGAGCAGAAGGGAGGAACACGTTTTAATTCCATGACTCCCTGCCAACAACTGGCGAGAGACAATTCATCAACGATACACAGAGACCATGAGATTACAAAGGACCAACACATCACTCCACACCCTAACTAGTCTGCATAAAATCAGTAACAATGATGATGATGATAATAACCGTGCTGTATTGAGGTACGAGTTTAATTCATTCCATGACCACTCTGTACTGCAAATCTGTATCCCAAATGTGTTTAACAGGACATTTTTGTAAGTATAAAACAACAACAGACAAGTTGAGAGTTTAGAAAAGACAGTGATAGGGACTATTAAAACTTTAATAGGTAGTGAGGAACATTTAAATTCCATTGATAAGCTAATCAAATTTAACATCCACTACTTTGTAGTGGATGTGTGGGACTGGGTAGATTTGTTGATGTCTCACTAATCAGTCCTGCAATGATTTTTTTTTTTTACCCGTTCGTCAGAGTATGCAAAGAGCAACAAAATGTTTGTGTCAATGTGCATTACTCTGTCCACTTACAAAGCCAACACAGATCACATGCCCTAAAAGTTCATTTCGGTGAATGTCAAGCCTTCTCATGAATGACGTAAAAGTATTAGAGCTCTCACACATAGTGGAACAGTCCAAGTGGGAATCTGTTTTGGAAATAAAAATTGGAAAGGTTTATGCCCTGTTAAAAACAGGCCCACACATAACAACAAAAATTGGATGTGCTAAATTATTACAACGGCATTGCTCAACAAGTTAGAGAAAAGGTACAAGTTTAAGAAAAATAAAGACAAGAATGTGAAAAATAGTTAAAGAATGTCAAAGGAATCTTTGCTAGTCGGGTAGTGCTTGTAATATGATGACATGAGAAAATAAAGTGTGAAAAAGATTATGTGTATGGGGAAGACCAAAGAATTGTTTTGATGTGCTTTCTCTCGTTCCTCATAAAAGGAAATGGGTGATTTTGAACTCACATGAAATTTGTGTTGGAATACCAATGAATTGGCCAGTAAGCAGGTCCATGCTACCTGGCATGAATTGGCCAGTAAGCAAATCCATATACCTGGCAGACATGCAGCCAAGTCTGTTTCTGCGAGATCCAAGGAGCAGCAAACACTGCGGCAGAGCCAGTGAGAGGCCGCAAGACTTGAATTAGGTCCATGGGTATGGATCAAGGCGCATAAAACCAAGGGGACTGAACCAAAGTGATCCGGCCCATATGAGATACTGCATCATTCCAGCGATCCCCAACCTTTTTAGCACCATGGACCGGTTATTGTCGGGCAATATTTTCACGGACTGGTGTTTGATGACGTCATGGAACAATTCTAAAAAACATATTCATGGTGCACAGTCTGGGATTGTATATTTATTGGACCAAATTAGTTTATTATTTATGTTTGAAAACAGTAGACCGTTATTATGTCTAACATACAACCCACACCGCTATTACAAATTGACACTACCAGTTGTGGCTGCAAATGTTACATTTTATTTTAAAACAAGCATCAATAAATCAAATAATGACCGACTGCAGTATTTTTAGAAGTTTTCTTCGCAAAAATTGTTGGTGTTTGAACTGCAATCTCATTTCCGCAAAACAGACCAACAACATCTTAAACGTCACCATACTGTCCTTCCAGCCAATTATATAGCGTGACGTCTTTAAAAGCATTAGGAAGTGTTAGGCCCCCGAAGCCGATCTGAACACCCAAGTGTGGCGGATAAATACAACTAAATAAATTGATCGGCATGAAAACAATGTTGTCGTGCCAAAGCAAAGGAGACGCAGGAGGTGTGTCGCATAAGACTTTACTGAACATACTCATAAAACGAGGAACTGAAACAATAACGGAAGTGCGTTTACCACAAAAACATCACGGTCCGAACACACCCTTCGTTCCATGTGTGGGATTCTGAATGCGAACACCACAGTATAATATACGTGAATCTATTGTTCATTCCTATGCAACTTTACGAGCAACGTCCTCATCACATCGCACCAACAACATAACATGAGTAATATTATGTTCACGTCACCGAGGTGTAGGAGAGAATTCTGTCCTTTTTTCAAAATAAAAGATAATTCAGACTGAAGTAAATAAAACGGAACTAATGCAAGTTATTTATTATTTATTGTGCGGCCCGGTACCAAATGATCCACGGACCGGTACTGGTCCGCGGCCCTGGAGTTGGGAGCCCCAGCATTAACCCACTCGGCTAAAGGTGAAAGTGTCTCGCATCCACTGTGAGTTCATATCTCCCACTGTGTCAAACTAATTTCATTAAATCCCATCCACCTAATCCTAGTTTTAAAATGCTCCATGATCATCCTACTCCCTAAGAAAGCAGCACTTTCAAGACTGAATAACTGCAACTGTTGCTCTTACATCTGTTGCCACCATTTCCTTTGAACGCATCTTGTTTAACCACCTGAAGAACGTCCCAGCACATCTGCTGAACCACCTGCAGTTTGCCTTTCGGGCAACAAGATGATGCAATCAAGAAAGGACTGTTTCTTTATTTGGGAACATCGCAATGGTTTGTGGCTGCGTTCAAACCCATCACACTAAACTCCTCTCTCGGGTTAACAGCTGGCAGGACACAGCAGGTGACTGGATGAAGTAACATTTTATGTGTTGTATCAGTACCACATGGGGGCTTTGCACACCTATTTTCTCACTACATGAAGAACCTCATCTCACCTCAACATCAAGCTGCCAAACTCACACATCATCACAGTCGGCAGCCTCATCAATGATGGTAATGAGTTTGCATATCGCCACCACATCAGATGATTTTTAGAGATATCCTTTGCAACGACTGCCCCTAAATACGGTCTGTATCAACTGATCTGTATCAATCGTTCAAACTTGGGGTGTACGTAGTTTTTGTTACAGCACCAGAGTAACACCATCTACCAGTGAAAATTCCTTATGTTTTCAGGTGCTTTGATTCTCTGTGGGTGGATGGATGCATGCAAGAAAAGTGCCCTGTCACGTCTATTTCCTTTCACCAGTCACCAAGGGGCTGTTGGGGAGCTAAATGTACAAGCTAGATGTACGCGGTGTTATTTTGTTCACTGTAATATTGTTGTTTGGTATAGGAGTTGTTTGAGCATATTGAATAATAGCTTTGCCCGGTTGTGCAGTCAGTTTTTTTTTTTTCGGGACTGGTCTAGCTGAGCCGTGCTGGCCTGGACTGGACATTTCGTGGGACGTCGTCAAGGGACAAATACAGATTTACAGGTGATACAAGACCTATGTGATACTGACTAACTTGCTCAGAGATCACCAACACTTTTTCTTTCTTTCTTTCTTTCTTTCTTTCTTTCTTTCTTTCTTTCTTTCTTTCTTTCTTTCTTTCTTTGAGAAGGTGTCCTCTTTTTCAGCAACCCAAATCTGGTCACACTATATATTACCAAATAATTGTCTTGACAATATGAGCTTTATATACCCTCCTGGTCAATGGTGATGTCATCTAAGTTCTTTCCTTTGAATTGTGTCAGACATACTTTTTCTAGAGTCATCAGAACTTTGCTTATTTTAGCAAGCTGGAGGGTACCCTCAGGAAATCTGTAAAACTGCCAATAAACTGGCCCATAAAATCAGCTAACTGGTTTAATGCCGTGATGCTGAGGTTTAGAATTTGTGAAAGACTTCCTGTTTGTTTACGAAGCTTTGTAGATGTTAGACTTTCGGGACTCTTTGCGCCACAGATCAGGGCAATATATCCAAGGACGAACCTTGGAAGCATGTCAGAATGGTCTTGCAAACAGGCTCCCATTCTTCTGAGGAAGCCCACATTCCTGCCGTTTGCTGGTAAGTAAATCCAATGCATCCTGCATTGGAGGGGCGGGTCAGAAGCACAGGAACCTTTCTTCCTCTTTTTCCCCTGGCCTCAATCCATCTGAAATGTTGAGATTCTTTTCAACAGATGACAAGGCTTCAAAGACATCAACCTGAGGGTCTGCTCTACTGTTGTACAAATATGCTGTCATGGGCTTCTTCGACACCTCCCCTTATCCTTGACTCTTTGCCGGTTAAAAAGATTGACTTGAGTCAACGTAACCATGGCCATGACTGAGGGGATGTCTCGGTGAGTCTGAGCTGAAATGCTGCTGTTTCTCATCCAAATAGGAATGTGGACACACGCATTACATGCAACCAGAAGAAACAACAATACTAGTAAAAATGCAGTGGCAAATAAACAATGTCAAACATGACACTTTTTGCAGCTAAATCTAAATGCAATTTACAGCAGTTGCTGAACTGCTATACTCTCAAAAACACACGCACTCACACACGCACACACACTACATGCACACACACGCGCACGCACGCACACACACACACATGCACGCACTAGTTTCCATAATTCATGGGACCATCTTTATCACCACTCGTGGGAACCACCCTTTCTAGATGTTCAGAGTGTGAAAAAAAAACGGGCCAAGTAGCCATTGGAGCCTAAACACACCTTTGAACCTTTTAAAAGTCAATGTGTTGCTTTACGAGGACTTACGGAAAAACGAGTTTTTCTATTTAGTGAGGATATCTTTTGCAGTACATTTGCATGAATTAGAATACTTTACACTAATTTATATTTTACTAGTGGAGACATTTAAATTTTAAGAACTATATTTTAATGCAATTCTATATTTAAATGTGAAAACCAATTAGTAAAATAATTAATTATCGTTACAGTTAAACCACAAGACATAATGCCAAGTTTCACAATCATTATAACAAAGCCTGGAATTAATTAATTTATACCATTAACTGTGGTTTAATAGATATGCAAATTAAGAACAATGGGCTCTCCACAAGGTGGAAAGGAAAGACAGCTGGGAATATTTGGACACAACTCCCAGAAATTTCCATCAATTTCATAAACAGAATTGACCAGGGATTCCACGCACAGTTTTTTTGAACTAGTTCTGCAAACATCCCCTGATGCACTGACTTGGACACATCAGTGTTGTTTCCTGTAGTCACTGGGTGCACGCCAACGCTAAGAAGTGGGCGCTCGCCACACCAGATTGATAAAACCTCCATAGCATCTCATCACAGACGTTGAAGGATGCCAACCGCCTGTGGAAGTATAGCTGGCATTGTCCTTTTTAGCACAAAACCTTCATGTATGCCTGAACTTTTAGTTAGAAATGATTCAGGTAGCCCTCAACCTTTTTGGTTTGTCCTTGGTGTCTCTCACAGATGTTTCCACAGATCTCTCAAGAGCTATTACCGTCTTGAGCCTGCATCACCTCACCACCATCAGCTGTTAAATCAGGTAGCACTTCCTTCTCAACTCATGAAACAGTGACAGTCTGCTTGTCGGTACTTCCATGAAGCTGCTCTACTTGCTTTTTCTGCCCCCCGAAGGACTGCATGTATTCCATATTCTCTAAGCCTTATAGTCTAAGGTCTCCCACATATGAAATTGATTCTTGCAAGGAAAATAAAAATGTAATTTATACTGCAATGCAATACTTTTTCATCATTGCAATTCAATTCATTCCATTACTAGCAGTAAAAGATGGTAGAAGTAATTTTTCATGTGTCTGCTGTCTCCAAATCAATTGCTATTACTGCAATACAAATAAGGGAGTGGGGGGATTATAGCATTTTACAAAACTGAGATTTTGTTAAAACTCGCTTCATCGTAAAGTGTAAGACATTTAGAATAAGACTATGAGGATGTTCTTGAATCTTAATAAATCCAACAACCTGGCTGCTTCGCAACTGCTTAAATGTTGCATATACTGGTAGCTAGGGGCGTAACAAAAAAAACTGTTTGAATTGAAAAATCAGTTCTGATTAAGGTACGAGTTCATCGGATCGCGGCGAATCGTTCCAATTTAAAATATGAGCTATGTGTCACATATTTGAATCAAGCGATCTTGTGCCATGTTTACATTATCAAGTTCCCTCATTTGTATGTAAAACGACAAGAATCCATTGTATCATACTATCTCGAACTGAGCCGTACCATATCAAACCGAACCATTCCACTTTAAAATCTAACCGTCCTTGAATCGTAAAGCATCCTGTTTATTGTGTAGGAATTAACATTTAAAGAGTTGCTTGACATTTGGAAGACACAAGTTAACGTAGTACTGCTTGCAATAATTGCCTTTCATTTCTCATTTACTGAGAAGGTCTGGAGAGGCAAGCGTGACCTCAGGTGGAGCTGTAGTGAGAAACCCCCACGGCAGAGGAGGAGTCAATCTCACGGGCAAGACAAGACAACTTTGTTGGCAGTCGAGCTAAAAGACATCAAACTATGCACCAATTAAGACAACTGTTTCTTGGCAGTTCAGCTGAAGGACATCAAACCCTAGCCCTAAACCATGCAGTTATCCTCATCTGTGAAACTTCAGCCTCAGGAAGGGAGGACACAACTAGTCCTGAATTATTGCAGCAGCAGGATCGGGCTGACCAACCTCAAACACAATTGTCAACGTGGCGGCCAAACACAAAGAACACACATACACACTGCAAAGCCCACCCTGTTGCTGAAATTTCTGGTATAATGTCTGGGTCAGGGAAATGCGTTCTTCTCTCTGCATTGCTACTGTCGCGGTTAGGGACGGATGTGACCCGGAGCTCCGCTTAGACAATTGGCTTGCTTGCTGCTATTAGACAAATACTTTCTGTAGACGAGTGCGTGTGTTGATTCCTGCATCCACCCAACGAGCACCTTGGAACTCCACAAAGGGATAAGACATTAATAGTCAATTGGTCATTTAAAAAAAGTGGATTCTTCCGCCTTCAATCGCAATACGTAACATTTCGTCTTTATTGGAGAGATGCACACTCATTCTACTCTTGAAATTACACTTAAACATCAAAACATACCATCAGCAGCAAATGATTGATCTCTGGCCTTTCTGCATTTATCTTTATCATCTCAACCAATAAGTTTTTTTGCAGGAGACATGATAAACTCATACGTACAGTCAGACAAAATAAGAGGGCACCAAATTAAATAACATTAAAATCAAATACAGTGGAAACCATTTGAATCTATTGCAATTTCATCAAGTTCTTTCCACGGAACTCAAAGCGGTTCTTCTTTGGACAAGCCTTTTACGCGCCCCTGGCTGTATTCTCCGGAGCCTAAGTTCCACTAAGTGGAGGCTGCCTCCTCCCACTGGCTGTCCGGAGATGCTGCCTCATTCTTGGACAAGCCTTTTACGCGCAGCCAATCTTCTACTCTCAAGAGCCAGCAGGACTTAACTGAACTTTCAGCTGTAGTTTTCTTGTCTGGTAGTCTATAGAACTCATGGTGGATCCTGATGTCATGACCAAGAGGTGATCCATGTCTGTGCCAGTCATGTTGGGTACTGCTGACAGAGTTGCTGCATGTTTTTGCACCTTGGTTGATGACAATGCTTTTTGACATTGCACTACATGCCTTGGCATAGCCATCGATGCAGTCTGAGCCATGGAGATGAGACATAGCTGCAGGTCTTGCAACCATATAAAAATCATCTTCAAGAACCCCACAGACCTCTCTTTGCTGAACGAAGGGTTCCAAAGCATGGAGCATTTTGGGGTTGGTCAGAGAATTGTAACAGGTCTGCCGTGCATTCCTCTGGTGACAATTCTGGAGAAATGTCAGCAGAACCTTTTCTCTACTTCTGTCAGTTGCTCAGTCCAAATCCTCGTGAAGATCTGATGTGCAGGCAAGCCACCTAGCATCAGCACCCAGAGCACTATTCTTAAAGTCTTCCGACGTGTGAAGCAGCTTCACCTGACTTTGCCAGTGTGAGACAAAAAGAATCGGTAAAAGTTATTTCTCCGCCAACTGCCTCATTTAGTAAGTACACATAAATATCACCGGCGTGCAGAGATGCATTCTGGCCATTGTAGTGTGTTAGACATTTCGCCATCTGCGTGTGCTTTATGAATTAAATAGTATCTGTTTGCTCCATTTTGACAGGTTACCGCCACACAAACGTGACTGTACCTTAATTGGTGAAACAAGATAATAAGTTGCTCTTGCTTACTTGTAAAGGCCACATCCGTTTTCTGCTTATCTGTGGTAGCATTATAGCTAGATGCAGTTTGGTAAAAGAACTACATTACATTGGTTTGACTTACTTTAAGTGGATTCATGTGAACCTGGATTTTTCACGATTTTACTGTCTTGATAGATAACTTTATGAAGACAAATAAAATCACTAATTAATTTCAGTTCATCACTTAAACGGTGCAATAATCTCTGGTGTGCCGCTCCTTCATTCCTCCCATCTCAATTGTCAGCTCAACTGTAGCAAATTCCATCAAGGTGAAGCTTTTTTATTGTCAATTATTCGCAAGGACTTGGTTGGGTCCCATTCTATAATGTCCTAGACCTTTTTAGCATAAAAATGAATTCGAGATAACTGCTATGAAATGATGTGACATGAGGAAAAGCCAATGTAATTTTGCAGGCTTCATTCTCTGTGGTATCTTGAGGTAGATGTTCCCGCAGCCATGCCTTAGGCTGCATATGTCTTTTTAAATAATGCCACAATATATGGTCTCCTAACCTTAAAATTGGAAATTAACAGTGGTGAATTATTCGTTATATTTTGATAGTTTGCTGCGTAGGGAAATACAAAGAGGGAACCTATTTGCCACCAAAGTGAAATATTAAACTTGAAGTTGTTGAAGTTTATTTTTGAACATGAGATCGACCAAACACAAAATCATTTTTTTCACATTTTCACATAATTTCATGTTATGCCAATAAGACAAATAAATCAGCATGTTCAAAAAAGGAGAAGGAAGAAGCTATTGCTTGTTTTTTCCTACCCCTTTTATACATCATACTTCTTAACATGGTTGCTGATTAGTTTTTTCGAGGTACAGAAACTTGATTTATCGAGGAAGATAATTTTGGAAATGAAAAACAGTTTACACAATAATATTCTGGAAAGAAAAATAAATAAATAAGGTATGGACTATATACAGCTGAAAACAGACACGCAAAATATTTCAATTACTATAATTTTCTAGTGTAAAATGTTTAAAGTGTTTTTGAATTGGGCAATGTGTTTACTTTCTTTGATCGTTACAGGTAAATTATTCCATAGCTTTACCCCATTGACAGATATGCACATGCTTTTGAGGGTGGTGCGGTTGTGAAAGATTCCCTCTCCTTCTTAGATTGTAATCACTTTCTCTTTCTATGAACCATTTTTGTATATTATTAGGGAGTCATTTTTTTAGCTTTATAAATAATTTGTGCGGTCTTGAAATCTACCAAATCCATAAATTTTAATGTTTGTAATTTAATAAATAAAGTATTTGTGTGTTCACAATAGCCAACATTGTTGATAATTCTAATTGCCTTTTTCTGCATTGTGCATACCGTCTTTAGGGTGGTTTTGTAGGTATTACCCCATACCTCAACACCGTAGGACATGTAAGGAAGAAACAGCGAGCAGTATAAAGTGTACATTGTTTTCTGGTTCAGTAAGCGTCTGACTAGACCCACGGTCTTTGCCAATTTTGAACAGATGCGTTTGACTTGCGGTTTCCAGCTGAGACTGTGGTCAATTATTACTCCCAGAAAGGAGTTTTCATAAACTCTATCTAATCTGGTGTTATCACACAATACTTCAATAGTTATGTCTTCTGGGATTTTTCGTTTCTCAAAAATCATAAAATTGGTTTCTTTATGTTAAGAGATAATTTATTTGAGTCAAACCTCAGTTTTAGCTTGGCAAGCTCATCAGAGACAGTACAGTCTTCATTAGTTGTTGTAGGTTCTCTCCTTCACAAAAGATATTTAACTTAAAATGTTAAAGGCAATGACGATCTGCATATTTTCTGTGGAATTTAATCCAATTGATTTAACTACTGCATGTTCATATTTGGACATCGACAGAGTTCTGAACACACAGAACCACAATAGTGACTGATTCATTTAAATGTTGAGGCTTAATTTCAAGGACTTTAAAGCAATTTTTAAAATGCATGGCATGTAGGGTTATTTCATAAATGTTATATATTTCTTGACTATTATTTTTTTAGTGAAGAGCCCTTTAAAGCGTTATTTCACCTTGTAATTGCTTGTTTTTGAACCCTCAGAGGTTTATTTGATTTTTATTCATTTCATAAATGTGTAATTTTATTTCAGAAATTGTGTAATGGTGTGATCTAGACAGTTAACATGAAATTGTGACTCATTTCATCTTAAGGGGGAAAAAAAGCTCATTTTCTATGACTGACTTTGTATTGACGTGACTTGCCAGGTAAAGACAGCGTACACGAGGTCCTGATGGGCCCTCATTGGTATTTTGCCATCCGTACCTTTTGCGTGTGTGTGTGTGTGTGTGTGTGTGCGCGTGTGCGTGTGTGAGATTGTAGATACTAGATTGTACTCCGAGAATTTATGTGGCGAATATCATCATTCTTCATTCATAAATAACGATAACAGCATGCATCTGAATCAGTAATTATAATGCATCTTATCTCTATTATATATTTTTTAAATCATCCCAGACTCCGGTTTCCTCCCACATGCCAATAACATGCATGGTAGGCCGATTGAGTACTCCAAATCGCCTGTAGGTCTAAAGTGTGAGTGTGGATGGTTGTTGTCTCTGTGTGCCCTGCGATTGGCTGGCAACCAGTTCAGGGTGTCCCCCAACTTCTGCCCTAAGTCAGCTTGGACAGGGTTCTGCACGCTTGTGACCGTCGTGAGGATAAGCGGTTCAGAAAGTGGATGTATGCTTGGTCCAGCTTGCCTCCATACAGAGTTAGACCACACCAGGCGTGCACTGGGCACAAAAATACTGCCCACAGTCTTTGTCAGCTGTGAAAGTAGCTAAGCTTGTAATTATAATGCAGGGAGCAGACAGAGCTGCAGACGCTATCTGGAAGATTTGAACGGGCAACAAATGAAGTCTATCTGTATGACCGGGAGAGGGCAAAGTAAATCTTGAATAAATTGGTATGTGTTAGCATCTCTCCATTTCCCAGTGTCTCATCATGAGGACATGCTGAAAATAAGACACAGGCTCCTTCCCTCCCCTCGATTATAATGGTAATTAACAGCAGATAAGTAGGCTGATGGAACCCACTCAGTCTGATTACAAGTGGTATTGGCCTCCCATGTCGCTGAACCTCTTTTTATCAATGTCCTCTAAAAACGTTTTCATAAGTATATGTTTGTACAGTGGTTCAAATACAAGGTTTTTTTCTCACCTGTATAACATTCTCTTCTGTTATGCTGACTGATTTTCACCACATCGAAATTTTCAATCATTTTTTAACCTACGTATATTTCTCTAACTCAAACACTAAGCATGCAGTTAAATGTTTTGTGTTTTGACCTACAACCTCAGAATATGAGAAAAATATCAGTTTTTTTTTTTTGTTGATTTAAAATTTTGGATTGACTAAGTTAATCTTCTCCTGGACTGCATACCTTGTCGTGATGGAGAGGCTTGAGTACTCCGATGACCCTGAGAGCTATGCCGGAGGGGGTCTATACCCCTGGCAGGTTCAACCAAACCGGACAGGTCAAGGGGTAGGAGGCAGACGAAGTGCAGTCCCTGGTCCTCCAGGTTGGGGGTTGGGCATGGGGCTAACATCCCCATCCCGTAAAAAAAAAAAAGGTTTGTTACGGAAACACCGACGACAAAAACTCGAGAACAACACGGCCTGGGAGAGGAAGGGCCTCCACATAGGGAGCTAATGACGCGTGGCAGTGAAAGCCGTAAGGAAGCTGCCAGGCCGACTCCCCTTCTAACCCCCAGGTTAACCATCAAAATCGCCACCTGGAACATTAGGACAATGTTCGATCTGGGGAAGACAGTCCAGGTAGCACAAGAGATGAGAAACTACAACATCTCTCTCTTGGGGCTGTGTGAGTCGAGGTGGCTAATGACAGGGCAGCTGAGGCTAACATCTGGAGAGAGAGTGCTGTACTCTGGTCACACAGAAGAGGGCACCCCACACACAGAAGGCGTGGCTCTGATGCTGGCCCCGGTAGCACAACGCACTCTCATTGGCTGGGAACCGGTCAACTCACGGATCATCACCGCCAAATTCGCCACGAAGATGGAAAACTTCAAATTGAACATCATCCAATGCTACGCTTCAACAAATGATGCAGAAGAGGACAAGAAGGACGATTTCTACCACCAACTGCACAGGCTGTACTGGACAGACAGAAAAAGAAAGACATCACCATTCTCTTGGGTGATTTCAATGCCAAGATTGGAGCCGACAACACGGGATACGAAGAGATCATGGGTGGCCATGGGCTGGGGCAAATGAATGAAAATGGAGAGATGTTTGCAGACCTGTGCTCCTTCAACCAGTTGGTCATGGGAGGCATCATCTTTCCCCACAAACGAATCCACAAGGCAACGTGGAGATCCCCAGACCACATCACGGAGAACCAAATAGACCACATATGCATCAGCCGAAAGTTCTCCTCCGTTCTTCACCTGAGCCTGGCTCACCTGGAGGAGAGGAACACCCACGTGCGGTTGCTGTTCCTGGACTTCAGCTCAGCGTTTAACACCATCATTCCACAACATCTGGTGGAAAAACTGGAACACCTGGGCTTCAGCACCCCCCTTCGGAACTGGCTGCTAGACTTCCTCACCAACAGACCTCAGTCAGTCCGGGTCGGACAGAACACCTCAGATGTCATCACCCTCAGCACAGGCTCCCCTCAGGGCTGCGTCCTGAGCCCCCTGCTGTTCACCCTGATGACACACGACTGCGCCCCCAGGTTCACCACCAATCACATCGTGAAGTTTGCAGACGACACAACGGTGGTGGGCCTCATCAGGGACAACAACGACCTGGACTACAGAGAGGAGGTGGAGCAGTTGGTGGGCTGGTGCAGAGAAAATAGCCTGATCCTGAATGTGGAGAAGACGAAGGAGATCATCGTCGACTTCAGGAAGAACCAGCCTCACCACGCTCCACTGATCATCAACAGCTCAGCTGTGGAAGTGGTCAGCAGCACTAAATTCCTGGGAGTCCACATCACAGACGACCTCACCTGGACTGTGAACACCACAACACTGGTCAAGAGGGCACAGAAGCGCTTGTACTTCCTGCGGAGGATGAGGAGAGCCCACCTGCCCCCACCCATCATGAGGACGTTCTACCGAAGCACCATAGAGAGCATTCTGACAAGCTGTCTCTCGGTGTGGTGTGGAGGTTGCAGCGCCTCCGATTGGAAGAACCTGAGGAGAGTGGTGAGGACAGCAGAGAGGATCATCGGGGCTCCTCTTCCCTCCATTCAGGACTTGTCATCCCAGCGCTGCGTGTCCCGAGCCCGTAATATTATCAGTGACCCATCACACCCCCACCATGGACTGTTCTCCCTGCTGCCCTCTGGGAAGAGGTTTCGCAGCATCCGCTGCAGGTCCACCAGGTTCTGCAATAGTTTTTTCCCTGCTGTCGTCAGACTGTTGAACATTCAAACGTAGCATTCCTCTGCACACTTGTAAATACTGTTTTTGTCTCCTGCACTGTTTACATACTTTATCACTGCTGCACTTTGTACTTTATAATTATCTTATTTCATATTTTTATATAGAATGTCACTTTTTAACCAGCCGAAATACCACTACATTGTTGAAAGCCGTATGCAACGAAATTTCGTTTTGTACACACCTAGTGTTGACAAAATGACAATAAAGTTCTGTCTAAAGTCTAATAATAATGTACATGGTTCATTGAATAAATTCCAATAGAGTGGAAGGAAGGCCTAGCTTGGACAGCAAACAAAGAAGGGTGACTTCAGTAAATACGGGAATCACAGGGGCATCACACTGCTCTCCGTGCCGAGTTGAATTTTTAATTGCATCTTCCTCACTGAAAGAAAAGCATCTTTTCGTCATTATTACGTGATGAGCAGGCTGGATTTAGGATGCAAAGTACTGACCAGATAACCTGACGCAACGTTATGTCAAGAACAAAGCAGGCCGACCAACTGCAGCACGGATCTTTATTGAAAAACAGGGGAAAGGGGAAGTGGATCGCTGGACTGTCGACTTGGCTGATGTAACTGGGCAGCGGAACAGGAACCGGTGGATGACCGGGACAGAGTCGTATTGGAGTGCTGGCCTCGGAGCAACAAGCTGGCTGATGGCAGGAAGGAACCAACCTGGCGGAGAGAGCAACAGAGCAAGCACGCCGGGCGGAAGAATGCAGCACGTAGTCATGGTCAGAGCGTAGTCAAAGACGGGCAAGTGGCCAGGACGGGCAGCAAACAACGCGAGTCGGGTCGATACACGGGCAACGTCAGGAACGGGAATCGTTCGGGCAGAGCACAGTGGTGGCGTCACGGGCAGGGTAAGATGACGAACCGACAGTGACTGGCCGGATTCACGGGGGTTAAGTAGGGCTGACCTAACGAGTAGTGGCAGGTGCCGGTGATTGGCTTGATTGGATTCTGCCATCTTGTGATGAAGACTGTTATTACAACTGAAAACTACAGTAAATTTTTATTTTCATTTTATTATTTTATTATTGTATTATCCACATTCATGCCTAATTTCTGTACTGTTTGTACATTTTTTTGTCCACACACTAAACATGCTGGTGGGATATAGTAATTCATATGTAGGCTATTATATATCACTGTCCATATCATACCATTTATTTTACACAAGTGTTAAATCCTGATGTAGCAATTGGACTATATTTATTAATTACTATAAGTCCGTGGGTAGGCAAGTCTGGTGCTAGAGAGTCGCTGTTCTGCCTGTTTTAGAAGTTTCCCTCCGTCACACGCATGATTCAAATGATCAGGCTTGATATCAAGCTATTTCAATAAGATTCATCATGTCTCCATAAATTATATAAGGCAGTTCAGAATCAGAATCAAACAAACTAAAGTGATGGTTTAAAGAGGCCAGAAAGATCAGGAAGCGAGCAAGTGGGACCATCAACCGGGATGAGGGGGCGTACACCCTATCGCACACCTGGGATTCCTTTCTCCGAGGACCACCAGAGGCGGGAGGGGGGGGTGTAGGGGCTCGGTGGACTTTGATAGGTCTGCCAAGCTGGCCAGCTGATAAATGACACATCAGCAGCACATCGGATGACGCATCTGAGGAAGATTGGAGACACAGTCGAAACTGTCAGCGAGGAAACATCTAAAATATTTTCACTTGTCTGAACAAAAATACTACCTTATATTGTTATCAAGCTTCTACAAACCCTGGTGTTGAGCTGATTATTTGAATCAGGTGCGGTGTGCGAGGGAGAACTGGACAACAGGCAGGTCAGTGGCACCCTAGGACTTACGTATCTTGCCTACCCCAATGTGCAATGGCATCATGTTCTGTAACCGTTTCCGTTAAATTGCCTTTCAAGATAACATGTCTGTTCTTGGTGTTGAATGTTACCAAATACATTTCCCCCAAAGATGCAAATTGTACTCCAGTGCGACTTATAAATGTCTTTTCCTCCTTTATTATGCATTTTATGGCTGGTGCGATTTGTACTCTGGAGCGACTTGTAGTCCGGAAAATACGGTAGTATGTGACCCTTTTGATTTGCTGGCTGTGCTATTCATCAAAATTGATGAAAGGTATAAATATTTATAATGATCTGTTTGTCAATGTTGAAAAATGAGTTGAGCATCTCAGTTTGGATTAGGGAAAGAGGGCCTGTATTTGGTAGGTAAAGGCGGTCCTGTATATCTAGGCTATGGACTTCTTGTGTGGACTTTACATGCATTAGGCTCACTGAGGACTCTAAAACATCCTTGAGCATAAAGAATTGTAGAGGTACCCTGCAATTGACTAGTTACCTGTCCAGAGTCTCCCTTGCTTCTTGCCCAACAGTCTGGGAGAGGCTTCAGCACACAAGCGACACTGTTGAGGATCATCAGTATTGAATATTGATCAAAATTGCACCTGACAGCTGGTTGGATTAAACTGCTCTGTATGACAGATTTGAAAAAAGTCATGAAGTGAATTTGACATAATTATGATTGCATGTTGGTAGTCATGCATCTTTGAATTTAATGTATGCACAGTGCAGTATTGAGGCATTTGGGAATTTAATATCTATTTTTGGCTCCGCTCGTAGATTCCTATCTGCAAGGGAACTAATTGGCTCTTGGCCATGTCCATGTGTAAACACATCTATGAGACGTTCTTTCAACTATCTAACAGATGGGTCCAACAACATGATCTCCCAACAAGACCTAAAAATATACTTCATCAGGGATGGTGTTTTGTTACAAGCTCAGCAGGCTACTGTCCAACATACAATTTAACAAGGGCTCCATGACCCGGAAAAAGTTTCAAAAATCAAAACTAGCTTTCTTATCTTGAGCTCTCACCGCAGAATATGTCTGCCCAGAAAATTTAACATCCACTGTCGACATTCCACCACGCACTTGTCATAACTGCAAACTGATCCTGCAGAAAAAGTACTATTTATTAGCAAAAGTTGCTGGTTGCTCTGCACAGGTTGACATTGGGTTTGTGTGTGTGCGCGTGTGTGTGTGTGTGTGCGCGTGTGTGTGTGTGTGTGTGTGCGTGCGTGTGTGTGCGTGCATGTGTGTGTGTGCGTGTGTGTGTGTGTGAAATAGAGCGTGCTCGTTAGTATGAATGCATGAATAAAATTTCTTGCAAATTAAAATTGACCCAACAGGAGACTGAAGGCAGGAAGAAAATGGACTTCTGCTGCAAAGTGCAAACTCTAGACTAAATATTGCAGCATCCAGAACACAGCAACAGGACAAGCATTTTTATTTACTTTTGTCGTGTGTACCCTTCAAGGGACACAAAAGCGAAGATGGTTCATTTTTTCCGATTTATGTATTTTTTTTATCAGGAAAATGAAAATTAGTTAGCATTTTCTCTTTTATCCATTCATTTGGAAGAAACAATGAAACAACGAATGCCTTTAAAAACGCCCACTTTTAATGAGGAATAGGGCCATGCACCCCTCCCCTCCATATCTTGGGTGATGACGTCATGGAAGCAAGGGATAACAATTTTCCCATTGGAAATCATTGTACAGACTATCGCTTGAAATGTCCAAAAGAAGTTATCAATTGGCACCAAATTTTATATGGACGTCTCTATTTGTGACTACTTCAACATATCACAAACATTAGCCTCTCCGTGGCTGATTTAAGAGGAACAAATGAGCAGCATCTCTGCAGCTAAAGTGCCCTATCACGGCTGTGTGTTCCGAGAGGTTTTATGTAAGCTGAATTGTTCATATGCCATTATATATTCAATTGAAATTGGTAAAGGTTCATTTGACTTACATTCAAAAGGAGGTTGTTTAAACAGCCACACTCAGCGGAAGGGTTGCTCTCCTTGCTGGAAGTCTGGTGCTGCCAATCTTTCCAGCAATCGATCTCCGGGGATTGTCTTGCATTTATTTATCCGAAACTGAATTGGAACGCGGACGATGCAGTCCACAGCAACCCCACCTTGCTGAGCTGCGGGTTTCCAATGCTGTCTGCAGCAAGGCTCTGCGCTGAGCCGCGGGCTTCCAGCACTGTTCGCGGCAAGCATCCTCACTGAGTGGCGGCAGTCCAAGGCCTTCCAAGTCTTCGCTGAACCACGAGACGGTTGATGGAGTCCAGAGAGGCTCGCTCCGAACCTGATCACAATCCCCGGGCTGGGCGTCAGTAAGTCCACCGCCACTCTGTTCCTGTTAAATCACTTCTGAGTTTGTTTTTTTAATGGGGAATTTTAGTCCTGACATAATTTTTCAGTACAGTCAAATGCTACTAGTGCTAATGTTGGCCTTACTTTACTGTCCCTTTAAGTGTTACAATGATGACTAATAAATTAGTATAATAACAAGTGACCAGAACTGGTTTACTATGTCACACAGAGTAACAGATGGGCAAATTTGGAAACTTGGACGAGCAGGTAATAGCACCTGGTATATGGGAGAGGAACAGTAAGTCAGACTGCGGCAAGCAGAGCAGTAACATGACTGAAGAGGAGGAAGGAGAATATTCTAAATTTAAGATTTCATCATCTTTGTAGATATTAGAAAGCATGTTTTCTGCATTTATGTTAAAGCCCGTTTTTCATTTCAAATGTCTATTCATAATATACTTAAGTAATTGTGTTGTAAACTCTAATCATATATTGCTCACAGTCCGTGACAAGTGGCGTTGTCAATCAACTGTATACAGTATGTATATATGACTTATTTGTCCTAACTTGCCATCACATTTATTTGAATTAGAATTAGTTTCTTAAAATAACAGCAGGCATTAATTCTACCCTGAAGCTAGGCCTGGAGACGAAATGAAAAGAGGTCAAAAAATGATTTGAAAAAGACAGTAAGGCTACAGTGAATGGGATGATGAAAAAGTGCTGGACAGATGCGGAGTAGTGATGATGAAGATGAAGAGGAATCTAACTAATGAGAGAATTGGAAAATAAGAAAGGAGGTAAAGAAGTAAGATTGATAGGAAATCTTGAGACTCACATTGATGTTGCCCCTATGTGACACAAATATAGCTAATTTTCTGAAACCAAATTTTCTACCTTGGGTTTTCACAAACACGACGCATACAAATAAAAGGAATTGAAAATTGCCAAATCATAAAGTAAAGTTATAGTTATTTTTTGCTCACTACAATACATAACTCTCTCTAAATCGCGAGTCCCTCTTCAGAGGTAATTTTCACTTTTGGTTAGCCCCACACACCTGCGTGAAGCTGGCCCCCCACCCCACGCAAAATTTAAGCAAAATAGTCTGTTTCGTTTGTGCTTCGTTTGTGCTGGTTTGTGCAGCAAAAATTTTCGTTTGTGCTGCTATGGTTTTTTAGTTATGAACGATTCTTTTATAGGTCATCCAGAGTTCACCCAGCCCCCCATCTGCTCAAAATGGACCCAAAACGGTACCGTTCGTTTGTGCTTCGTTAGTGCTGGTTTGTGCAGCAAAAATTTTCGTTTGTGCTGCTTCCGTTTCGGAGATATTACACATTTATTTTATAGCGATGACGTCACCTAGCCCCCCACTTCCCTCCAAATGGACCCAAAATGGTACCGTTCGTTTGTGCTTCGTTTGTGCAGGTTTGTGCAGCAAAAATTTTCGTTTGTGCTGCTTCCGTTTCGGAGATATTACACATTTATTTTATAGCGATGACGTCACCCAGCCCCCCACCTCGCTCCAAATGGACCCAAAATGGTACCGTTCGTTTGTGCTTCGTTTGTGCAGGTTTGTGCAGCAAAAATTTTCGTTTGTGCTGCTATGGTTTTTTAGTTATGAACGATTCTTTTATAGGTCATCCAGAGTTCACCCAGCCCCCCATCTGCTCAAAATGGACCCAAAACGGTACCGTTCGTTTGTGCTTCGTTAGTGCTGGTTTGTGCAGCAAAAATTTTCGTTTGTGCTGCTTCCGTTTCGGAGATATTACACATTTATTTTATAGCGATGACGTCACCTAGCCCCCCACTTCGCTCCAAATGGACCCAAAATGGTACCGTTCGTTTGTGCTTCGTTTGTGCAGGTTTGTGCAGCAAAAATTTTCGTTTGTGCTGCTTCCGTTTCGGAGATATTACACATTTATTTTATAGCGATGACGTCAGGTAGCCCCGCCCCCCTGTTTACTTCCAAATTGACCCAAAATAGTGCCGTTCGTTTGTGTTTCGTTTGTGCTGGTTTGTGCTGCAAAAATGGTACCGATTGTGCCACAAAAAAATTTGTTGACGTTCAGTGAATCATTCAATTTGTCATTTATTTAATACTAATTTATTTTCTAGAGATGTCAAATCCTTGCTCCATGGATCGTTAATTAACCATTTGTTTGTGCCATTGCAATTTTTCATTATTAAAATCATGCATCTTCATTAACCCCCTGTCATGTATTTTATTCTTTTTCACTTGACATCATGATAACTCCTTAATTCTTACACATGTATTATCCAACTAATTACCATGCCAAGTGACCTCTGCAGGCCGGTAAGACATATCGCAACAGGGTGGCGAAAAACAAAGACGTGCAACTTTTTCAAGCGACAAATACACAACTATCTCCGAAGATTTAATAACAGTGAGTGACAGAAAGTGTCTTTTTCTGGGAAGTGACCATCGACCAATGTAAGTAAAAACTTTGTGAGGGCAGGATGGAACCACATGTATGGCGAGCATCACAGGCAAATAAATCGATGGACTTCGGAGACCCTGAGCCACGCCACCTGCCAAATTTGGCCACCCTGCACAAGGCAAAGCAAGAGAAAAATGATTTGGCATTAGGTGACAAAAATCCAATTTTATCATTGCAGATGTTGAAATACAGTGCACCTCACAGTGACAGCATCAAAGACATTGGACTTGACAAGTTTTTCTGTCACTATTGGAGTCAAACACAAATGCATGTGTACAAGAGCTTAAAGAAATCCCACCCAATATTATGTGTTGATGCAACTGGCTCAATAGTTAAAAAACTGATGAGGCCGAATGGCATGTCTGGCCATATCTTCCTGTATCAGGGTGTTATGACAGGGCATACCAGCTCCAGTGTCCCAGTCGTGCAGATGCTGTCAGAGAAGCATGATGTTAATGCTATCACACAGTGGCTGAAGGAATGGATCCATGCAGGTGCATCTGTTCCTAAAGAAGCAGTGAGTGACTTTTCTCTGGCGATTCTTGGAGCTCTAGTCAAAGCTTTTACCCCTCATCCTGATCTGAAGAGCTACATCAATGAGTGCTTTAACATTTCACGTGGGAATCAACCTGGACATCTACCCCCATGTTTTGTCAGGGTAGATGTAGCACACTGCATTAAGATGATCTGCCGATGGGACTGCCTGAAAAACAAAAGACCTCGTGTTAAGGATTTCTTTGTTAGGTCAATAGCACAGCTTCTTAAGTCACAATGTTTGCAACATGCAAAAGAACTTCTTCGTGCTATCACCATTGTGGCACTGAGTGAGACAGAGGGTAATGACAATTCTGGAGCCCCTATCCCATCAGAAAAGTGCAAGAAATACTTGAGAGCGCAAATCGCAGAGGAATTTGTCCCCATTTCAGATGAGGAAGTTGAGGGACAAGAACCAGGTGATTCATTAAATCAGCACATCCAGACTAATGTCCGAGAGTGGGTGACAGAAATATGTGAGGAGAGCAGGTCACTTGCCATGGCTGATGGGGATAGAGACAACATCCACTTCCTCCCTGAGATTATTCCCCAAATAACAAGACTTGGAAGTTACTTGCCACTCTGGACAGCAATAATGGTCCCTCTCTTCAAAAGCGCCAGCATCACTGCAAGTTCCGCAGCTGTTGAAGCAGAGTTCAAAAACATAAAAAAAGGCCTTTTCAAGCATGAAAGCCTACCCATTCGTGTGGACCGGTTTGTTGCTCGTCATCTTTCCTTCATTGAGGGAAACATGCGGATTTGCTCTGCAAAACAAAAAAGTGATGTGTGTGATGCCACGACCGTCAGAGAGCCTGACAATGTCTGCAGTACTTCTCAAACTGAAGTAGTAAACAAAAGGGGAGAAAAATCTCATCCTGGAGTGGAGCCAGATGCATCTACTGACAGTGCAGTTGAAAACTGGAGAGGTTTAGCGGTCCCACCGAAAAAAAGAAAGATAACTTCATATCTCTCTCCTTGTCCTGAATGGCTGCATATTGACACACAAGTGGGCTGGAAAAAAGTCAAGGTACCATTGTTGAAAAATGGGAACCATCAACAGCCTGTTAAACTTCGCACATCAAAAGTGTTTGTGCTCAATACTTGTGCATTTGATTCTGTCTTGCAATGCTTATGCTGTTCTTTCTGTGAAAGTTTTTCATTTGAAAAGACTGTTCTGAACTATGAACGTGGGAACCAATTCCTCCACCTGGTGAAAACCATCACAACACAGAGTGTGAACCCACAGGTATACTCACAGAGGGCAGAACTGCTGGGGGAAATATTCAAACCTGTCCTCCTGACCTCTGGTGCTCTCCAAATTGATGCACAATGCCACATCTCCACTGTAATTGAGAGCGCAATGAGGAATATCCCAAGTGTTTATTTGATAAAACAATGCTCCTCACAGTACTGCAGTTTAAGCCAACAAGTAACAAGGCAAGTTTCACTTGTTTGTCCAAACGTTGCTGTCCTGCAGACCTGTGGCATGGCTTCTCTTCAGACTGCTGCTGAAGAGGGACTCAGCCTTCCTGACTCTCTCTGCCTCAGGCCAATTGAAAATCCTTCCCATTGTCCGTCTTCATTCAAAACACAGGACAACAATACAGGCAAGGCTCTGTGTTCAGGTAATGTTACTCACAGCTACAATCTGGGAGAGTTTGTGTGGATTGACACTGACCTTGGTAGCAGTTGCAAGGAAGTTGCCTTGCTTGAATTTCCCTCCAGTCTGGAGCTAAAAGAGAAGACCTTTACTTTGAGAGCAGTCATTGGCTTTGAACCAGGACTGACCCAGGATTCTCTCGGGCATTATGTGGCATACTGCAGGAGGACTGCATATGCCTGGGAGATCTATAATGACCTGGGAAGTGGAGTGAAAGCAGCATCAGTAAATACTAAGATCTTCCCACATGCTGTTCTACACAGTGCAGTGATGCATTGTTTGAATTGTTGGAAAAAAATGTTGATAATGTTCCCTTTGACAAAGAAAGTTTTTTTTTCACGTTTTCAAGTTTCTTTTTCTGGCTGTCATCAACTTCACATACATGTATTAATTGTTGCATTAATTAATGTTTTGGAGCAGACATAGACTCATCAGGTATTTAGATTGCGGTGAACCTTTTGCATGTCAGATGTAATTGAAAAAAATGATCACATAGGCTTATTGAAAACAAGGAAATTAATCAATGAGCACGATACAAACATAATTACAGAAATATCCTCGTACTAAAAGCCATTCCCCGCAGTGAAAGTTTTCTGTAAGATAAAAAGAAAAGAAAAAAAAGGCTAAGAACATGTTTACCTTGTATTCGTCCTGCATCAGGAGCATTCCAGTCCAGGAGCTTGAAATTCGCGACAAAATACAGTGACGTGGGCTGGGTGACGTCTTTGCTATGAATTAAATGTGTAATATCTGCAAAACCGTAGCATCACAAACGAAACTTTTTGCAGCACAAACCAGCACAAACGAAACACAAACGACCGGCACTATTTTGGGTCAATTTGGAAGTAAACAGGGGGGCGGGGCTACCTGACGTCATCGCTATAAAATAAATGTGTAATATCTACGAAACGGAAGCAGCACAAACGAAATTTTTTGCTGCACAAACCTGCACAAACGAAGCACAAACGAACGGTACCATTTTGGGTCCATTTGGAGCGAAGTGGGGGGCTAGGTGACGTCATCGCTATAAAATAAATGTGTAATATCTCCGAAACGGAAGCAGCACAAACGAAAATTTTTGCTGCACAAACCAGCACTAACGAAGCACAAACGAACGGTACCGTTTTGGGTCCATTTCGAGCAGATGGGGGGCTGGGTGAACTCTGGATGACCTATAAAAGAATCGTTCATAACTAAAAAACCATAGCAGCACAAACGAAAATTTTTGCTGCACAAACCTGCACAAACGAAGCACAAACGAACGGTACCATTTTGGGTCCATTTGGAGCGAGGTGGGGGGCTGGGTGACGTCATCGCTATAAAATAAATGTGTAATATCTCCGAAACGGAAGCAGCACAAACGAAATTTTTTGCTGCACAAACCTGCACTAACGAAGCACAAACGAACGGTACCATTTTGGGTCCATTTGGAGCGAAGTGGGGGGCTAGGTGACGTCATCGCTATAAAATAAATGTGTAATATCTCCGAAACGGAAGCAGCACAAACGAAAATTTTTGCTGCACAAACCAGCACTAACGAAGCACAAACGAACGGTACCATTTTGGGTTCATTTTGAGCAGATGGGGGGCTGGGTGAACTCTGGATGACCTATAAAAGAATCGTTCATAACTAAAAAACCATAGCAGCACAAACGAAAATTTTTGCTGCACAAACCAGCACAAACGAAGCACAAACGAAACAGACTATTTTACTTAAATTTTGCGTGGGGTGGGGGGCCAGCTTCACGCAGGTGCCCCACACTACCTTGAAAGCCTCGAGACCTACACTGAATCGTTCTAGCATATAATGTAGGTGATCTCACGATGCGCACTTCCACCTTGCGGACTTTCTTTTCGCTATTGGGTACGATCTTCACTACCAGTTCCAGGGGCCATTCATTCCTATAGGCTTGAGCGTCCTTCAGGAAAACATCTCCTTCCTTGATGTTTGGCTGTGTTTCCATCCATTTTGTACGCTTCTGCAGGGTAGACAGATATTCTCCTTTCCGCCTCTTCCAAAATGTGTCTGCTAGTTGTACCTGTTTCCATTGTTTCCCATACAACTGTCCCGAGGAAAGGTTACCAGATGGAGCTGAAAAGGTGCTTGATTTCTATGTTTGCAAAATTGCTGGACTGAGTATCGTCGTGGAATCCGGGTCTGTGGATATCGGGATGAGAGGTCTGGCGTTCATAATAGCCATCACTTTGGGCATGAACGTGCTCAATACCTCATAGTTGAGACGAATTTGAGCATTCTTCAACAATATAGCATTTAGGATACCTGCCTGGCCACCCCTATGAGACATTCCCATAACCCTGCCATATGGGATCCAGGCGGGGATTAAATGCTCATACATACCTTTCTTTTTGAAGGTCTTTTCCTGCCGGTGAGTTGTCTGAGTCCAAACCCAATCGCCACCTCTTGTTGGGCGTTTAACTATAGTCCAGGGCCCAAAAACATCCACACCTACTGTGTTGAACGGAGGCTCAGGTGTTACACGATCTGCAGGCAAGTCTGCCATCTTCTGACACTGCATCTTGCCTCGCAATTTGTGGCAGGTGACACAGTTGTGTATCACCGAGGACACGAGCCGTTTACCTCCAACTATCCAGAAATTTGCACCACGGATAGCTCACCCCTTGAGGTGTCGTCCCTGATGAGCTGACTGTTTGTGGAAATGTCTCACCAGGTGTGTGGCAACATGGCAGTTGGACGGGATAATCAGCGCGTGTTTTTCTTGGTCTGTGAGATCGGGAAAGGAGAGACATCCACCGACACGCAAAAGTCTATCCTTGTCCACGAATGGATCGAGCCCTTTGAGAGTGTTCATTTTTTGTGATGAATTTGTTTCCTTCCTACAGTACAAATCCAAGTACTATTACTTAGTAAGTATTACAACTACTAGTATTACTATTACTGCTAGTACTCCAAGTACTAAAACTACTGGTTCTATTACTACTACTACTACTACTACATTACTCCTACTACTAGGAGTTTTCCAAGTACTACTACAACTACTATTACAAGCACTACAAGTAGTACCCATACGACTACAACAAGTACTACTACTACCTATACTACAACACTCAGTGTTAGATTTCTTTGTGTGTCTTGGCATGTGAAGGAATTGACAATAAAGCAGACTTTGACTTACTACTACAGTACTCCAAGTACTACTACAAGCTACTACTACTACAAGTACAACAACTACTGGTTCTATTACTACCACTACACTACTACTAGTACTAGTAGTTTTCCAAGTTCTACAACTACTCCTATTACAAGTACTACTACAAGTACTACTACTACAAGTACCCATATGACTACAAGTACTACTAATATTACAAGTAACCATACGACTACAAGTACTACTACTACCTATACTACAACACTTAGTGTTACTACTACAGTACTCCAAGCTGCACCCACTTCGCTCACCGGCGATAGGTGTCCTCAGCCTGAGGATTTCCTTTATGTTCTTGGTTTGTTTGCAAATCAACTAAACGCCAGTGTGCAGGCGCATGGCAGCGTGAAGGTGGGTGGCAACGTGAAGGCGCGTGACAATATGTTGTGAAACCGTATACTCAGTTTCCTGTCTCAGAATAGATCAACTAAGAGTTCAGGATTAGACTCAAAAGTTAGTTGAACCTGCTTTGTGAAACAAACCCCAAGTCTAATGTTTAGTCACACACAAACACACACTTGGGGATGGATTGCGGTCTTCAAGTGCCAACTTTATAGCAGTCTACTAAACCTTATTGCAAGTAGAGCTTGGCTTGCCTTGCAGCTCCTTAGTTAAATATACTTTTGTGCATAGACTCCAGTGAGTCAGCTTCCGCCTTATAGACCGTGTGCTTCACCTACAGTGAATTTGAAGGAAATGAGAGGAGTCGATTCCATTGGCTGGAAAGCAAGTCGGCGGTGTTCACTCCCACAGTGCAAACACTCTTTTCAATTTCTGCTCATCTACAAAAATACCAAGAGAAATTCACCTTCAAAATGAATATTTTCAGCCACAGCTTTATTAATACCGATATTTCTTGGAATTGTTTCAATAGGTTAAGATTTTTTATTCACAGTGTGCCACATCATACATCAAAGAGATGGATATGTGTGTGGTAATTTAAATCCAGAGTATCCGTCATAGATCAATAATACTGCTTCACATGGCCACACGGATTGAATGCATGATTATGCATGGTTGCCCACTTTCTCGCTTGCGTTTGTTTCGTCTCGAACACATATGCAAACACGGGAGCTCAGGCCATCACTCTACACAAATGCTTTCGCCTGGGTTAATGCAGATGAATGGAGCAGAATTGTTTGTCTGAAAACAAATGACTCATGGCAATATATGAATATATTGCCCGCATGATACAAATGGAGGCATTATTAAAAGGTTATCCGAATAGACAGTTATCCTAACAGGCAATTAAATGGTCTGGATGAATTTTAGAAGAATGCACATGACTAATAGAGTGACCAAAATTATCACTGTTATTTGGATACAGTTATCCATGAGGTAGTGTTCTGCAGGTGTTCATTCCAAAAAGTACAGCAAAAAGTGAAAATCTTATGCAAAATGTGTTTCCTCTATACTTTTAGGCTGAAACACCCCCCCACACACACCTTTTAAACGCATTCCAGACACAAACACACATAAATAACACATAAGCCATTTTGAATTTAGCGAATTTACCTGTTATGACAAATATTGACGTTAAATCAAGTGTGGGGTACTATAAGAAAAACTCTAGCAGGATTGGTCAAAGTCTGCTTTATTGTCAATTTCTTCACGTCAAGACACACGAAGAGATCGAAATTGCGTTTCCTACTATCCCACGGTGACAAGACATATTACATATTATATATATATATACGTATATATATATACATATTATATTATATAGGTCCACGGACAACAAGACATGCACCAATAATCCGGTAATGCGCATTGAAGATGGTGCCACCTCACCGTAAAACAAAACGAAGAAGAAAAATGACGTAACGTCCCGTTCACAAACGAGTCAGTGAATTGCATTTCCTGTTCATCCACTGAACGGATCTGTGAGTGAACGAGTCAGTGAGTGAGCGATTTGCATTTCCCGTACATCGCAAGAACGGATCAGTGAGGGAACGAGTGCTGACTTTCCCGTTCGCGAACGAGTCAGTGAGTGAACTGTCTTCCCTCGTGCATCAACGGATCACTCAGTGAACGTGTTGCGTCTCCTGGCGCGAACAATGGAGGATATGCGCTGACGTCACAGATCGGGGCGGCCATTATTGTTTGGGTGGCAAAAAGCCTCGTCCGCTGCCACAAGACTCATGAGGATGGCGGCCTGGGTGGGTGATTTTTTCGTCCAGTTGGACCAAGAAGAGATACATTGAAAAGTTGAAAAAATATAACATTCGTGTTGATCCGCTGTGGAAACCAAGAACGCCACCAGCTCAAGCGTAGCAGGAGCTGGGACAGCAAGCGTTTGGTCCTCTGATAAGGTGACTCTTCCGCCAGTAACATATCCAGACATTTACAACTATTTGATAGATTGTTCAAGTCCATATTCCAAGGAAGACCTCAGAGCCTACAAGAGTTTGCAACAATATCGCTACCTGACTGCTGGTTATGTCCATTCCGTTGAGTCACAGCCAGTGGAGCAAAACGGAGAAGATGCCAGCCATGGCAGCACATAATATAATAATAATAATATAATTGTAGATATGTGAACAATCTAATTATTAGAAACTAGCAATTGGACAAACATACTGTAATGAAGATGTGTAATTATGCATTCCTTAGGTCATGGCCGAGTAGCAGCAAGAAAAAGGTAATATCCGAGCAATAATAATAAACTTTATTAAAGGCTCTTGGCCCACAGGATAAAAAACAAACATCACATACATTAAAATAAATAAAAAGGGTACATTTCAAATGTTATGAGAAGCACTCATGCCAGCGTCCTCTGATGGTGGATGTGTACCTTATAGCACTACATCCAGTATACGTACCTCACACATGAATGTTGACGTCAATAAAACAAAATTACGTACTTCCCAAGAAGTGATCTGAGCAGATGTTACATTATATGTTATATGTGTTGGTGTTCCCAAAATAACAAATGCGATCATGCATTTACACACAAATATCGGTCAATAACGATCGGCCACTGATTGATCAGAGCTCCCCTAATTAATCCATCCATCTTCTTCCGCTTATCCGGGGTCGGGTCGCGGGGGCAGCAGCTTCAGGAGGGACTCCCAGACTTCCCTCTCCCCAGCCACTTCATCCAGCTCATCCCGGGGGATCCCAAGGCATTCCCAGGCCAGCTGAGAGACATCGTTTCTCCAGCGCGTCCTGGGTCGTCCCCGGGGTCTCCTACCGGTGGGACATGCCCGGAACACCTCCCCAGGGAGGCGTCCAGGAGGCATCCTGATGAGATGCCCGAGCCACCTCATCTGGCTCCTCTCAACGTGGAGGAGTAGCGACTCTACTCCGAGTCTCTCCCGGATGACCGAACTTCTCACCCTATCTCTAAGGGAGAGCCCGGACATCCTGCGGAGAAAACTCATTTCGGCCGCTTGTATCCGGGATCTCGTTCTTTCGGTCACGACCCATAGCTCGTGACCATAGGTGAGGGTAGGAGCGTAAATCGACCGGTAAATTGAGAGCTTTGCCTTTTGGCTCAGCTCTCTCTTTACCACGACAGACCGGTACAGAGTCCGCATTACTGCCGACGCTGCACCGATCCACCTGTCGATCTCGCGCTCCACCCTCCCCTCACTCGTGAACAAGACCCCAAGATACTTAAACTCCTCCACTTGGGGCAGGATCTCATCCCCGATCCGGAGAGGGCATTCCACCCTTTTCCGATCGAGGACCATGGACTCGGATTTGGAGGTGCTGACCCTCATCCCGACCGCTTCACACTCGGCTGCGAACCGCTCCAGTGAGAGCTGGAGATCACGGCCTGAAGAAGCCAACAGCACCACGTCGTCTGCAAAAAGCAGAGACGCGATGCTGAGGTCCCCAAACCGGACCCCCTCAACGCCTCGGCTGCGCCTAGAAATTCTGTCCATATAAATTATGAACAGAATCGGTGACAAAGGGCAGCCTTGGCGGAGTCCAACCCTCACTGGGAACAAATCCGACTTACTGCCGGAAATGCGGACCAAACTCTGGCATCGGTGATACAGGGACCGAACCGCCCTTATCAGTTGGCTCGGTACCCCGTACTCCCGAAGCACCCCCCACAGAACCCCCCGAGGGACACGGTCGAACGCTTTTTCCAAGTCCACAAAACACGTGGACTGGTTCGGCGAACTCCCATGCACCCTCGAGGATCCTGCTGAGGGTGAAGAGCTGGTCCACTGTTCCACGGCCAGGACGGAAGCCACACTGTTCCTCCTGGATCCGAGGTTCGACCTCCCGGCGGACCCTCCTCTCCAGCACCCCTGAATAGACCTTACCAGGGAGGCTGAGGAGTGTGATTCCCCTGTAATTGGAACACACCCTCCGGTCCCCCTTCTTAAAGAGGGGAACCACCACCCCAGCCTGCCAATCCAGAGGCACTGTCCCCGATGTCCACGCAATGTTGTAGAGACGTGTCAGCCATGACAGACCCACAACATCCAGAGCCCTTAAGAAATCCGGGCGGATCTCATCCACCCCCGGGGCCCTGCCACCGAGGAGTTTTTTAACTACCTCAGTGACTTCGACCCCAGAGATTGAAGAGTCCGCCTCAGAGTCCCCAGGCCCTGCTTCCACAATGGAAGTTGTGTAGGTGGAATTGAGGAGGTCTTCGAAGTATTCTCCCCACCGACACACGACGTCCCGAGTCGAGGTCAGCAGCACGCCATCTCCACTGTAAACAGTGTTGACGTTGCACTGCTTCCCCCTCCTGAGACGCCGGATGGTGGACCAGAATTTCCTCGAAGCCGTCCGGAAGTCATTCTCCATGGCCTCGCCAAACTCCTCCAACGCCCGGGTTTTTGCCTCAGCAACCGCCGAAGCCGCGTTCCGCTTGGCCATCCGGTACCTGTCAGCTGCCTCCGGAGTCCCGCAGGCCAAAACGGCCCGATAGGACTCCTTCTTCAGCTTGACGGCATCCCTTACCGCCGGTGTCCACCTCAACAATGGAGGCGCGGAACAAGGTCCACTCGGACTCAATGTCCCCCGCCTCCCCCGGGACGTGGGAAAAGCTCTCCCGGAGGTGGGAGTTGAAGCTCTTCCTGACAGGGGATTCTGCCAGACGTTCCCAGCAGACCCTCACAGAGCGTTTGGGTCTGCCAGGTCGGACCGGCATCTTCCCCCACCATCGGAGCCAACCCACCACCAGGTGGTGATCAGTTGACAGCTCCGCCCCTCTCTTCGCCCGAGTGTCCAAAACATGCGGCCGCAAATCCGATGACACGACTACAAAGTCGATCATCAAACTGCGGCCTAGGGTGTCCTGGTGCCAAGTGCACACATGGACACCCTTATGTTTGAACATGGTGTTCATTATTGAAAATCCGTGTCGAGCACAGAAGTCCAATAATAGAACACCGCTCGGGTTCAGATCGGGGGGGCCGTTCCTCCCAATCACGCCCTTCCAGGTCTCACTGTCATTGCCCACGTGAGCATTGAAGTCACCCAGTAGAACGATGGAGTCCCCAGAAGGAGCGCTCTCCAGCACTTCCTCCAGGGACTCCAAGAAGGGTGGGTACTCTGAGCTGCCGTTTGGTGCATAGACACAAACAACAGTCAGGACCCGTCCCCCCACCCGAAGGCGGAGGGAGGCTACCCTCTCGTTCACCGGGGTGAACCCCAATGTGCAGGCGCCCAGCCGGGGGGCAATAAGTATACCCACACCTGCTTGACGCCTCTCACCGTGGGCAACTCCAGAGTGGAAGAGAGTCCAGCCCCTCTCGAGAGGGCTTGTACCGGAACCCAAACTGTGCGTGGAGGCAAGTCCGACTATATCTAGTCGGAACTTTTCTGCCTCGCACACCAGCTCGGGCTCCTTTCCAGCCAGAGAGGTGACATTCCATGTCCCAAGAGCCAGCTTCTGCAGCCGGGGATCAGACCGCCAAGGTCCCTGCCTTTGGCCGCCGCCCAGCTTACACTGCACCCGACCCCTTTGGCCCCTCCCACAGGTGGTGAGCCCATGGGAAGGGGGACCCACGTTTCCTTTTCGGGCTGTGCCCGGCCGGGCCCCATGGGCGAAGGCCACCAGACGCTCACCTTCAAGCCCCGCCTCCAGGCCTGGCTCCAGAGGGGGGCCCCGGTGACCCGCGTCCGGGCGAGGGAAAACGAGATCCATTTAGTTTTTTCATCATAAGGGGCTAATGTGAGCCGTGCTTTGTCTGGCCCCTCACCTAGGACCCGTTTGCCATGGGTGACCCTACCAGGGGCATGAAGCCCCAGACAACATGGCTCCTAGGATCATAGGGGCACGCAAACCCCTCCACCACGATAAGGTGACGACTCACGGAGGGGTCCTAATTAAATAAAATTAAATTATTTAAAATTAATTAAATACAGCAAGAGGTGGAGCACACCCTGAATCATGGTACAGAGCAAGATTGACCATTTTTATCCCATAAATCCATCCATGCGTTTTCTGTACCGCTTGTCCCCACGGGGGTCGCGGTCATGCTGGAGCTTATCCCAGCAGTCATCGAGTAGTAAGCGGGGAAACCCCGAACCGGTTGCCAGCCAATCGCAGGGCACACAGACATGAACAACCATCCGCACTCACACCTACGGGCAATTTGGAGTGCTCAATCAGCCTACCATGCATGTTTTTGGGAAGTGAGAGGAAACCGGAGTGCCCAGAGAAGACCCACGCAGGCACGAGGAGAACATGCAAACTCCACAAAGGGAGGTGAAATCGAACCAGCACCCTCTGAACTGTAAGGCGGACGTGGTAATCAGTGCCACCTTTATCCCATTCAAATGTGTGATTTTGTCTTTCTGCAGACTGTGCCTTGAATACATGAATTAAAATGTTTCAAAAGCAGTGCATCCCTGCACTGCTGTATTGCCTCCATCAACGGTGATAAAAAGCAAGTATGTATGGATTGTAATTATTTACAATACAAACAAAACAAAACAATGATTCATACATTTTCTTTTAAACAATTCTCATGCACAAATCAGAAAGGCAATCACTTATATTGTAAAGCAATTCCTCTTCAAATACTCAATTACAATAAATTTGTTTTCCAGCACCCAGTGAAGGGGTCAGGTCTTCTCTCAGATTATCTTGAGTTGTAGAATAATAATTAAACCAATGGGACGCTATCATTCTAATACAGTCATATCACTACATGTAAAATTAATTATTTCCGCAACCTTGCCCGAATGTTAAATTGCTCGTATGTTGTGACACTTCTTCCCAGAAGAATACTTTTACAACAAATTAATTCACTCCAGCATCAAAGGTTTTACTTCATGAATGTCTATTTTTCTTGAAGAAAAATGAAAAAAAAACCTTTGGGATTTTTTAAATCACTTTTTGCTTCCTTGGCTCCACTTTCATTGCTACTTTCACTCGCTGGAGGCTTACTGAAATATTTATCCAAAGAAATTTTCCTTTGCCTTTTTTTATGTTTCTGAAATGAATATGATAGCAGAAATACTGCCGGTGTGAATATTTTCAAAATCAGACAGTTTCTGGAGATAGATAGATAGATAGATAGATAGATAGATAGATAGATAGATAGATAGATAGATAGATAGATAGATAGATAGATAGATCGATCGATCGATCGATCGATCGATCGATCGATAGATACTTTATTATTCAGGTGCCAGTAGTTAAATACAAAATACACAGACAAATAAACAGATAGACAGTACTAACATCAATAACAGAAGATAGCTTAGTATTAATAAATAAGTAAATAGATCAAATAAATAAATTCATAATTAATAGATCAAATAAATAAACAATGCACAGTGTCACAACCGTGAGGGCGCCCCAAACCCCCGCGACGAGTTAAAAAGTCTCACAGCATGAGGAAGGAAAGAAAGCCTCAGCCTTTCCATGGAGCAAGACGGTGTCAACAGCCTGTCACAGAGTCTGCTCATCCGCCCAGCGGCGGTGATGTACAATGGGTGTTCAGGGTGGTCTTTGATGGACAGCTGCCTGGCCAACACCCGCTGTTCTGCCACAGGTGCCAGATCAGGCAGCTCCGTGCCCACAATATTTATTTAATTGTTCTCTAACTGATGGGCACCTCCTCCTCGACGTCATCCTTGCTGCTTTACTGATGATAAACCTCTGTGCATAGCATTTTGTGTAGCTCAGTGATGTCCTCTTCACTAACCTCAAGGCCCATGGACTTCCCAAGTGACACAATCTCCTCCAATTCATTCTTTAGCAGGCTGAGGTCCAACGACACCAGACATCATTACAAACCAAAACAAATAAGTTGTACAGTACTGAAGTCTAAGTACTGAAGTCTAGTGAGCGCGTAATCATTGGGAATTTTCTTTTGCACTATGTACATCATTGTGTATGTGTGGACAGAAATCTTTGACTTCCTGGAAGTGGTAGCTTCCACACATGCAAATGAGAGATCTGCATCCAGAGTGTGAACAGATGTGCTCCTTGAGAGATGCTGTCTTTACATGTGTGTTCAAGTGTGCGTGCAGATGTCTTCGCATTCCTCTGCTAATGAGATTTTGAAGGCGAAGGAAACATCTTAGATCCTTCTGCAAGCTGCCAAAGGAATCATAGAGAGGAGAGATGTAAAACTGTCTGACAACCTAATACAAAGTGTTGAGTGTACACATACAAGAAGCAGACGCAGAAGATGACATGAGTTAAGTGACGTAGGCAGCGTGAAAACACAAACAGTGGTTAAGAAACTTTTATGCAACAAGAATCATGTCGAATGTCTTACCTTGCCACTTCCTTCTTCTCTACATTGAAAACCTACTTATGAGGACGGGGAACCAGGAACCTAGTGGAGCTCTTTGATTCTCCCAGAATTGTTGATTTTACAATGGTGCATAATTTTGAATCCTAGTCCGCCGCCCAAAACAAATGAAGGATCAATAGCGTGCGCGCGGCGCAGAGTCATTGACAGACACAAGCAAAGTACAACCAATAGGAAATGTGTGTGCGCTGCGCCGGCACACAAGTGCCAACAATACAGAAACAGCAACAAAAAAACAGGGTAATGCTTGCAGGGAGTGATTATGGATTTTTGATGCAGAATAAACATGTGGCTGCACTGCATAAAAAAAAGACCAAGCTGCTCAGTACGACAGATTATTCTCATGCAAAAGTGTTTGATTGTCTGATACGATTACAGTAATCCCTCGCCACTTCGCGCTTCACCTATTGCGGCTTCACTACTTCGCCGGTTTATAAGTGACGGGTGAACAGCATTTAAATACATGGTGTAAATAAATGTCTGTGAGCAATGTGCTAACTGAGGACGAGCGCGGGAGGCACGGCGGCCGGCTGCGCGTGAGGGGAAGCCACCAACAGGTGGCATTAAAAGGAGTTGGGACACATGACAATATTATTTATTTGTACTTTTATTTACTGTAAAGGTACAATACATGCACAGAACATTTTGGGAATGGTTATTAAGAGAATGTGAAATATTTATGTAGCATAGAAGTATGGAGGGGGGTTTATAAATCCTTATTATTGTGTATAGGACCACAAAAAAACAGGAGATTCATGCGCAACCGTGACTCACATTGGTTTTGCTCGGCGTGATCTCCACCGGTTAAGTGTAGTGTGTTTAACCTGAATGTGGACACTTTGCATTGCTTGACAAAATAAACCACATTTCAAATCAACCTGTAATACACCCATGTCCTCTAGCGGCCAATGTTATAAGTTTCCATCCATCCATCCATCCATTATCTGTACTGCTTGTCCCCACTGGGGTCGCGGGTGTCCTATCCCAGCAGTCATCGAGCAGTAGGATGATCAGTAGCAGCACATTAAGATGATTTGACACCCTGAACCGGTTTCCAGACGTTCACAGGGCACACAGAGACGAACAACCATCCACACTCGCACTCACACCTATGGGCAATTTGGAGTGCTGAATCGGCCTACCATGCATGTTTTTTGCGATGTGGGAGGCAACTGGAGTGCCCGGAGAAAACCCACGCAGGCACGGGGAGAAGATGCAAACTCCACACAGGAAGGGCCGGGGGTGGAATCGAACCTACACCCTTTGAACTGTGAGACGAACGTGCTAACCAGTCACCACTTTGTGACCGGCAATTGAAAAGAGAACTGGTTGGGAACTTTCTTTTTTTTTTAAGCATTAAAAGCAGTTTCGGGGTGGTGAGGAAGCACTAATGGAAAGAAAGGGATAAGAGGTCTTTCATAGGTGTGTGGCATGGGGCTTGTCGGTCCGAGAGCAAGAGCAAATACACAGACTACTGGTATTTATGCAATCGGGGATGCTAACTAGAAGAGAAAAGGGGAGACGAAGGCATTGAAATGCAATGTGAGGACTAGCAAAAGTGGTTAGCTGTTAATCATTCACCTCACAGTGCTCTCTACTACCTGTACACCAATGGACTGGACTGTAATAGACTGCAGTTCTATATATTTAAAAAAAAAATATATATATTATATACTAATGGTTACCTTGTGAAATTAATCATTGGTTGGCAAACAAGAAAACGAGTCATGCATTATGGATGAAATCCTTTTGGCAGCTTGTAATACCAAAGACCTTTGTACACTTTATTTATAGTCGTACCCAATCAAAATGTGAGGCTAAATAAAGCTGTTCCTTGCTTCTTTTGCTCACCTCACTGGCTTTTGACGATCGTGGTGAGAGGAATGTATTTCATGCTAGGGTGGAAAGAGATGAATTATCGTACGCAGCGTCCCACCGTCTGTAATTTTTAGAAAATATATTAGTGCACACAGTGCACAGGCACAGATTACGTGGGTGCAAAGCAGCTCAAGTGCCCACAGGCAATTGTAAGCACACAGTGGAATCACATTGTTGTTGTACGTGCGTAGTAAAAATGTTGTCTTTTATCAAGTGGTGTCTCGTTTTCTTTTCAAAGTAGCCCCATCAATAAAGAAACACCTCAAAATAAAAACCAAACATCAAGTACAATCGTTTATTTTGCTCATTAAGTTTTGTACTCATGCCCAGACAACCATAATATATCTTACCAGGAGTCCTCTGATTGTTTATGATACAATATCTGCGTTTGAAGAATAAGGGGATTGATTTTGTCCTTGTAAGTCCATACTTTAATGTATTTATTATTTTTGTTTTTATAATTTTAATGGCCTATACTATTGTCCATTTTGTTGACATTACCCCTTTAAGACACCAATCCCACTCAGATTTAAAGTCAGAATCCCATTCCTTCCACTTAACCCTAAATCTCTGTCTCACCCCTTCTGCTAAGTCTTCTTTGGAGAGATGAAGACAAGAGGTTGAGAATTGGGAACGTACTACGCTTATAACGCCATCACTTTGAGCCTGTGGTTGTTTCGTAAGCAGACTATTTTGCAACAACTCCACACATGTAATTGAGTCTTTCGCAATATATTTTGAACCGGTCCTAAAACAATCCATAGGTCATAAATCTGTATAAATTTGTCTGTTGTTGCTGTTGATTTGATGTTATTGTGAATTATAATTAACTGGAATAGTTTAGAGCAGGGGTGGGCAAACCTTTTGACTTGCGGGCCGAATTGGGTTCTAAATTTTGACCGGGGGGCCGAACCAGGAGCAGATGGATGTAGTGTTTGTGTGAAGTAATATAAATGACATGTAAAGGTCATTGCATAAAAGGTTTTTACTTTTAGGAGATACTAAAGCATGGATATTAAAAAAAGCTTTTTGAAAACAAATGCATTTATTAACGGCATTAAAAAAATATTTCACCAAAAAACTACTATCAGTGATTCTTATTAAATACAACACTGTTATGATGAATAACATTTTCCATCACTTCAGCGCCTGCAGGTCAGATTTATGAAATATGTTTATCTAATGAGGCGAAATCACATCCAACGGCAAACAATCTGACCAAATACAGTACATCATCTTGAAGAATCAGTGAAAGAATACATCAAAATAAAGTAATAAAGAAATCAATAGTATTGTTGGTTTCCCTTTTTTGCTAGTGCATCATAGTCTGGAGTAAAATTTGTTGTGGTAATTCTTAGGATAGAGCCGAGGTGTCGGTCCGTTAACCTAGATCTGTGATGGGCTTTGTTGACGTTCATGTGGCTGAACGTCTTCTCACACACGTAGGTCGAGCCAAATTGTCCACTCTTTTTTAACATTCGGCACTCAGTGTCCACCTTTCTTTTCTTCGGGCCACTCATTTTAATGGAAGGATTCCAGGGGAAGGTTTGTGGGTGGCATTAGCGTAAAACTGTATCTGAAAACTCAGCGCGCGAATTACGAGAATATTGACGTCACAGCCTACACTCGAAATTCGGCACTGATAGATGAAATTACTACGTACTACTGAGTACGCACACGCACTTGTGAGTGTGCACCGAGCTTTCTGACACAGCTCCCGGGAGTAAATGCGTGGGCGGGCGCTTCCCCATCTACTGGTGAAACATAGTAATTGCAGGGAAAATGACCCCAAAAAGAATTAATACAATTTATGCAGGTTTGGCGGGCCGGATTAAACGGCCCCGTGGGCCGGATGTGGCCCGCCGGCCGTAGTTTGCCCATGTCTGGTTTAGACTGTTGAGAGCTTTTTTTATGTTGCTACCTATGCATAAACATGACAAAAGTTACACATAACCTTTTTCCTTTGATAAATGTCTTTGAAGGAAATGCCACGTTTACAGTATTGACGAGGTAATTCATATTAAAAAATGATACCATGTCTACTTTATGACTCATACCATCTGAACCCAGCCGAACTGAAACAAAATACCACTGAATCAAATCAAAAACCTCCATGAGTTAATATGCTGTTATTGAATCGCATCATACCTCGAGAGATAACTATCAAATACTTTTTTGGGGGGAAAGATGCAAACCACTTGCAGGGCTGTGGACTCGGTCGGATTTTTGCACCGAGTCCGGCCTCTTGACCACGAGTCCGAGTCCGGCTGTCCATTTTTTCTGTTAATTCATGTGACTGCTTAGTCTTCATTCAAGGCTAATTTAGATCAAAATCTAAATGATTACAACAGTTTTGTGATGGCTTTGTCTTTATTAAACATATAAACGAATACAATAAACAGATACTTTCAAGTTTTAATCATTAATTACACCATTATAGCTCAGACATTTATCTAAACACAAATAATTAGTGACGACCCCACAACTATCGAAACACATCAATGATATAAGCTGGGTGACATAATCGTCCTTGACATTGGTACATAATGTAAACATTAGCCGAAGTGCAACTCAACGTGGCCGCATTGATCGTAACTTACGCTCCGTTTCCCCCCCAAATCTAGAGGCAAAACATTGTTCTCTCGCTGCTCCCGGGTTCTTCCATCTTGGCTGCGCGCGGAGCATTGTGGGTCTTGTACGTGCACGCACGCAGGCAGGCAGGCGCGGGCGCGCACGCAACAACTAAATTTGTCTTCATAACAAGCAAGCAGGGCTGTGGACAGTATTCCTACGCGCATTCTCAGCAGCATGATGAAAATAAAATTGAACGTATTTTTTTTATTGTCGGACTCGGTGGACTCGGTCAAAATCAGCACCGAGTCCGAGTCCGGCAAAAAATGACCGAGTCCGACGAGTCCGAGTCCCCGAGTCCGAGTCCACAGCCCTGCTTAGCAGGACTGATTTTTTTTTAATACAGTCATTAGGTGGATATTGCTGTAACAAAGTGACTTCTGACTGCAACATGACACCCTACAGCCTCATATATGACGACATAGGGGTCGAGAGTAATGTATACAATCCATAGAATACTTGTTAGACAGCGATGCTTTCAACACAGCAGGGAGGGGAAAGTGGGTGTTAAACTTCCTGCAAACATTGAACACAGACAGCGTCTCACCTCTACTGTTACCTCCAAATGTAGAAGAATCCTATCTTAAGCTTTTATGGAAGCTTGCAGTGTGGAACCTTATAATGATTCATCATTAAAAGGATATATAAATAAACAACTGCTTTTGAAAAAATTGCCCAGAATAATATACTATGTGCATTCCGCCCCCTCACTGAGTGTCTATGTGCATGTGTTCATTGTGTTTTATACTATGTCTATGTGGCGGTTGGTGATTTGTCACTGAAGTAAATATGTACAACCCTATTTGCATATTAAGTGTGTTAGAGTGTTGCTTGCTCTAACTTCTTTGCAAGAACCACACGTGAGACAGTTTGGCCATTTTACGCTTGCAAGCGGAGAGGCCATCAGCACTCTGTGTGGTAGGTGCAGAGGTTGAAGAGCAGTCTGACTTAGACCTCTTGCAAGGCCATATTTATTGAGAGAAACAGGGTGGGGGTGAGAGTGGACAAGTTTGGTGGTCACCTCAGCAACTGGTTAATCAGTGCAGAGGGTCTTAGCTCTTTAATTTACAAGGTTGTGGAAACAGAAACTACTGGAGCATTTTAGATAACTAACTAAGCAAGAATGTTTCCACATCATTTGGAAAGTTTCAACAACTGAATGTGGAAACATTCCAGAGTCAAGGAAAGGTGAAAGGTTTTAACAAAGTTAATAATTCTAGTCTACATTCCAACATAATCATACGATCAAGATAATTTGTCAACCCTAACAAAGTGATTTTTCAAAGCTGTCTCGTTGTGAGGTGAAAAATTGCAAGAATTGCAAAGTGACATTACATTCATATTATTTATTGCTCTTGTTGGATTTGGTCCACAATTTGGGAAGCGCGCTGTCCGCGCCTCACGGCAAAAGCCAGAGCCAATCACCTGTTATCCAATTTACTCCCTGCGTGTTCGTTTTCATTTGCAATGTAAGGAAAAGACAGAATTTAGACTTACACAGGTTGGTTGAGTTCAATCACAATTCTTGTTAAGAAAGCTCTGTTTTCAGGAAAGTACAATACAGCGCTGGGCCTTTCGTGCGACCATGCTCAAGAGCAGAAAGTCTCCATTCAGAAAAGGCAACGTTCAAGGTTCTTTGGTCAGCTTATATTCAGTTGCACATGCCAGTGTGGGCCCAGTTTGATGGGTGATGAGTCAGGGGGTGTGGCAAATTCACAGGAGAGTTTGATGCCATGGGAGTGGGTGCTGGTTCAGTGAGAGCTGGTTCCGTGGGGTTGGGTGCTGATTATGGGCGATTCGATGTGTGTGGGGGCTGTTGTTTTCCTTTCCGTCTTTCAGCCTTGACGATCATTCTTGGCTGTCTCCCTCAGGCACCTGCTGGTTTTATCTCCAAGTGACCTTCCTGTAAACATTCTCCTCCATTCTTGCACATACTCTGTCGCACCTCGTCCATTCATCGTCCTTCCACTTTTGTCATTTTGTACGGACTTATGTGAAGTTTTGTGTGTGACATCATCAATTCGTTAATGTTCCCTGACTATGCAAAGTTCTTACTCACCACTTACCATGCATTTGTTTGTTTGTCACATTCTGAGTTTAATTATGCTTCCGACCGTAGTTTTCATTATTAGTCAAAACATTTTCTTTCTGTCCAGAACATTCAATAGTAATCCAAGGCTGGCGTCTAGCATTAGGCAAAATACGACATCACATCAAGCATTAATCAAAACATAAGATATAATCAAGTACAAAACATTCTTAGACACATTGGGCCGTGTCCGTGAATTAGAATAACATCAGGCATGCATTAAACAGTTCCTTAAGGGTCGTTATGCTATTCAGGCAATATATCAACAAACATTTGTTATTTCAAAGTGCACAGAAATACATATCAGATCATGAAGTTATAAAAACCTATGTCATCACCATATATAAAAATGTCTAGTTATGTCTTCTTTATTGGTTTGGTGTGCAGGTATAATTATATGCTTAAAATGTTTATTTTATTGATTTAATATGTGAATATACTTGTCTGCTTATGTACTTTATTCAATGAGGTTTGAGCATATCTGTTTTTGTAGCTAGGCAGGACTTTTTGTATTTCGACCCCATTCCTTCACTCTTTCTTAGTCCATTTATACAAAGTTTCCACTGCATTACCTGACTTTAGTCATACTTTCTCTTAATTTCCTCATGCTGTTTTAAATAAAATCCCTCAGCACAAAAATACATGACTGTACTTAATACAGTACATTACCACTTTGCGTTTATTGCAGGCCCCTCAGCAGAAATGCTCGAGCAGTAGGGGTAGGTCAATTATTCGCCAAAGCGTTGTGTTCAAATTATACTTTACTTTGCAGACAAAAACATCACAATAAACATTACCAACAGAAAATTTGACTAGCTGTTGCTACAGCAGTCAAATTAGTTGGACATACTACGTATATACTGGTATTCATGTGTTCAACCTTTTGCAGGGACGTGCGGTCAGGGGCCACGCCTCCCCTGCCATCATGAAAAGGGGTAAAAACAATTCAATTGTTTTTATTATAAAGTCATTTTCCTTTTAATTTGAGTAGTTTTGTATCATTTTGAACCAAAATCACTGATTATTTATAGTTATTTTAAAACCCAAGACGATTCGCTCGAAGGAGCCAACTTCCTGCCTTGCCTCCTCTGAGGATTGCGTAATCGCACGGCTGCCTATCCTGACAGGCTATGCAGTTAGACTGAACTGCTGTCTGTCTCTATGTCGCTGTTTAAGTGTTCAAACACTGCGGCTAAATTGACCAATTTCAGTAGTTAAGCCGATGTATATAATATGTAGTGTTTTTTCGTCATCTGTCTGTAACGTCGTTTTTCTTTAGATGAACAAAACGGCTTTGAAAAGAGACTTTGCGGAGGCAACGAAAAAAAGTATAATAAGTGATCTCCAGTTCAAATTTACAGTGAACAACTGAGGAGCAGTCGTCAATTTATTTCGTTTTACATTGAGTTTTTTTTTTTTTACAATGGACGATTACATATCCAAACGATTTTCAACTATGGATTTTCGGTCGAAGCAGGTCACCAGTAAAGGAAGAGCAACTCCGGAGTTAAAAGGTTTGATTCGGACAACGGGACTTCGGAGCATGTCTTTTCAAACAGAGTGGTACACACGATCGAAAACAAGTTTTTGATTCCATGAGCTTTATTGAGTGTTTTTATGCGTGAAGACTTTTGATATGGGATTTTAATTAAAATATTTCAAATTTAATAATGAATGAGCTACTCTAGAGCAGCGTTCCCCAACCTTTTTTGTGACACGCTTAGGTGTCGGGCCAATTTTACTGGGGGGGGAGGGACACGTCAGTGCCTCCCCAGTCATGAACCTCACCGCACGTCACTCACCTTTTGATATAAAAAAAAGTCTACATTCTATGCTTGCTTAAAATTTGTTTTTGAAATGTCATTTGCATATATTATATATACTGAAGAGTGACACATTCCAACCCTAAGGCTCTTATTCTCCCTCCACACAACCAGGTCAACCATTTATGAAAGGGAATCCAAGCTGAAACCTTGTGCCATTCTTGGATTATCCTTGACATTTGATGGCATTTATTTCTCATTACAGAGTCAAGTCACTAAAACATGTGTGCTGCATGCTTTAATGAACTGAAAATGTACAATAACTGTGCGTTGGGTCTCCCAAAATTAGCGGTTAGACATGTCAGCAGTCAGCTGTTTATACTGTATATGCTGTAAATAAGATGAGCTGTTCAGAAAATTATAAGGCAAGACTATCTCTTTTTCCCCAGAAGATTTTTTTTCATAGCTGTTAGTATTCAGAAAGATCATGATTGTTTTTTAACAAAAAAAATGCTAATAAGGATGTAATATGATTTTTAGGAAATGACACAGATACCTTTAATAAATGTAAAATAAGAGAGCAACAACAACAATAACCTTCAAGAGTACAAAACAAACAAAGGAAGTGCAATGTTTTATTCAATTATTTTTCGTCAGAAGGCTTGTTGGAATGAACAACAGTATTGATTTGATTGGCTGGATTGGAGCGGCATTTTTATGCAACAACGATGGTTGTTGTGTAGTCATAATTGATGATGATGTCATTGATCAGATATGCAAAATAAGACATTACAGCAATAATAGTGGAAGAACCATGGTTGCTGATGAATTATGACATTGGTTGTTGGCTGCTACACTAAATAGAAATTTACAAAGCAATTCGTCTCTTCATTCTCATTCCAGAATGAGAAACGGCTTCATCTTTTCACATACACCAATCCACTGTACAGTTTGTACCAGATACTGTATAAATAATTTATAACCACAGTGAAACATGCAAATTTCCAGCTTGCAGAGTGATGAGAATGTGCACACACTGTTGAGTACAGTGCTTCCAGTTATGTGCTAGGCCCTAGCAGCTAGGGAGATACAATAGAGGTGAACCAATTAGTATCAGAGCAAAGTGTATGGCAAATGATTGTGTACAATGAATATGTACGATTTAAAGTTGTGCCTGGGTAAAGCAAGTGGTACAAATACCTTTACAGCAAGTCAATATTTTAAAGCAATTCAAAAAACTGAAAACCCTGAGGGTAATACTTGGAAGTTGACAAAACATTTCAGGAAATATATGCCGTAAACTGATCTAATTGTTGCTAGCGAGCCAAGATCGATACCAAAGTTTCAGTTTCACTCCTGTATTAACTCCTTTTTTGACAACAACCTTGGGGATAGTTTAATTGTGTACACTTTTCCCCCCCAAAAGAGAATAATAGGCAGAAGTGTTTTTTTTTTTTGTACTGGATTTCTTTAACACATAGCATAGGGGGAGAAAAATGGTTTTCTATCCAAAAAGTTTTATATTTGTTGTGAACAGATCACTTTGAACAACTTGATCTTTTTAAGCAAAAATAAAATTAACAAAAGTCAAAGGGCTAAGTTTTACAAATGTTTTTTCTAGTACCGTATTTTCCGTACCATAAGGCACACATAAAAGCCTTTTTCTCAAAAACCGTAGGTGTGTGTGCCTTTTAAGAAATTGCGCCTTTTGTGTGGACCGAATTCCAAAATCTGTAAATGTTGTGTGGCTACCTCCACAGGGACGTAACAATATACGTAATATGTACTATACATAATAATACATGTACATAATATGTAGACCCGATAAACCAATCATTACGTTTTGCGTAAAATATGTACGCCGGTAAACCAATCGGAAAACTGTACGTAATATGTAGCGTACGAACCTCCGCCGCGATTGATGAATAAATAATATTGGTTTGTGCAAAGCAAACAGCTATAAGGCCTTCTAAAATGACATAGACAAAGAGACATGCGTACGAGGCACACTTCAACTGCAACGTGACGAGTCCGACTACGACAATGACAAGAGGTAACTTGGCATGTTTAACTTTCCCAACTGTTTAATTCGCAGACAGAAGATGAGGACTTTGATGGATATGCTCATGAATTTCAGTTAACAGTATTGTGTGTACAGTACAGTACAGTCCATGGTTAAGTATAAATGGTTGAGAATAAAGTACAACCAAACTCACTGTTTAGTTTTTTGTTTTTACTGTAAGTTAAGGTATGCATGCGCCCTATAATCCGGTGCACCCTTGTCACGTGCCTGCGTCACCTGCCACCTAGCCGTCCGCTTTCATTGACGTCGTGTTCACAGCCACGCCCACGCAATCAAGTACCGTAATTTTCGGACTATAAGTCGTGTTTTTTTTCATAGTTTGGGTGGGGGGGCGACTTATACTCAGGAGCGACTTATAAATGTTTTTTTTCACACATTTTTACTTGATCATTAACACATCATTTACAAGTATAGTTGACCACTTCACATGTTATTTTTAGTATAGTTGATCACTTCACATGCTTTGATATCTTTATCTTGAACATATTCAAAACATGAAAAATAGAGAGAAAAAATCAAATAAAGTAATTAACACTTTAAAGCCCCATATCCTCTGGACATGTCCTCTGTCACCAGGATGACATAAAGGACGAGAAATTTGATGGATGGATTTAATGATTTGGAGTGACACAAATGGTTTGATAATATTGTTGTTTATATGATAGTTATTTAAAATATAGTTTATATATCGTTGTATGGGCCTGTGGAATAATTTGAACTGCGGCGCGGCACACGGCATTGTTGACAAAGGACGATCGATGGATTTAATGAATTGGAGTGACACAGATGGTTTTATAAACGTGTTATTTATGTAATAGTTTTTTTTAAATAACTGAATGTTACGTCAGGCCCGTTCTCAGCTCCTCGTTTGTGTTTGTCACGTTAGCATACCGTATCGTTTAGCCTGTTGTTGCGCGTTCATGTCTGTTCTTGGTGTTGGATTTTGTCGAATAAATTGCCCCCCAAAATGCGACTTATACTCCGGAGCGACTTATATATGTTTTTTTTCACATTTTTGGGCATTTTATGGCTGGTGCGACTTATACTCCGGAGCGACTTATAGTCCGAAAATTACGGTAATCACCTGCACCTGTCTCTACTCATTAGTAGATGCTATTTAAACCCTGAGGACTCAGTAATCATTGTCAGTCTGTCTGTGATGCCTGTCATTAGGTCACTGCGTTTTTCCCGTCTAGCTCCCATTGCCAACTCTGTCCGCGTACTGACCCGTCTAGCCCTGTTCGCCACCTGCCCTGACCATTCGCCCGTTCTTGACCACGCTCTATTTGCCGCCTGCCCTGACCATCTGCCTGCCCCAGACCACGATTATGCGCTACTCCCTGCTGTGCTGCGCACTCGCTCTGTTGCTTGTCTCATCAGGTTGGTTCCTGCCATCCGCCCGTCAGTCACTTGGCAGACGTTGACCAGTTGCTGTGCTGCCGCTTCCGCCCATCAGCCACGAGCCAGGCACTCCACCACCCCAGTCAAGCCAGAACCCTGGCTCTCCATTTCACCTTTCTCTTAATTCAATAAAGTCTGCCTCGTGCCGCATTTGGTTATCCTGTGTGCCCTTAGGACAGAATAGGCCCGGCAATTGAGTCTGCGTCTATTAACTCAAAACGCCTTAAGGTGCGGAAAATACAATAATCTCTGAACAACACCTGAAAAAAAATATTTTCCATTCATGACTTTGGAAAAAAATGCAGACATTAATAAACTGGGGAGAACGTAGGATTTTACACTAGCCAACAATCATTGTTCGAATTATGCCCTAGCTTTTACCAGTTTAATAATAAAAAGGCGAACGTCACAAAAATGCTAATTGGCGATTCGATGCATGTATCTTTATTATTGTAAAGTACCGGTATCAGTGATACTGGCCCTATATTCACTTGGTGTCGGATGAATACCAAAAACAGTATTGCATACCAATGGGATTTCACTTGAATAGCACTTTTTCACCTGTTAAGGCCCTCAAACGCTTCAGACTGACTTCACATTCACTGATGAGCATCAGGAGCAACTGGGTGTAATATCTTGCTCAAGGTTACTTCGACATGGTTACAATGGTCAGGAATTGAGCCTATAATCTCTAGGTTGGGAGGTAACCACTCTACACTGAGACTTGCTGCCTCTACTCCACTACTCTGAGAAATTACTAGACAGTGGCTGGTGAACAAAAAAAGTTAATGTCAAGCCATAAACAAAAATGAATACAGCTGCAAACTGAATTACATTCCCATGTGTCAGTGTCATACAAGACCTACAACAAGGTAAATCTTTCCATGATGCTGTGCCATCAAATCTTTAATACAACACTGCATTTGTGAAACATTCCTGACAATTGCATGCCTGTGCAGGTGCTTGCACATGAGCAACCTCATGATTGGCGTGACATTAAGGCTATTTTTTTAGTTGTTATGATATTATTCCGGAAAGCCCATTGCGTGAATAATCACATTGAAAATATGCCCATGAGTTTATGCATCCTGTGCTATGGCCAGCACAGTGTGATTGGTCTCATGAATGCAACTACACTCGCAATCATGTTTGGACTTATGATTGTAACTTGTCTTAAATAGGGAAAGACATAAGAGTTTAGATTGAGGAGTAAAATGATTTTAAACTGAAAAAAAAAATCTATGTGTATTACAAGGTGATGAAGGCACCCTCATTTACAATATGAAGCAATGATACTTTAGTAAGTCAAACCATGGTGATCCAGAAAATTGTAATTTGGACTGTGATTCTTTGTTGTTTGTTGAATTAGTGAGTATTTGTTTTTCAGAAGTTGTTAGAAACTGTGATATACAGTCGAACCTCGGTTTTCGACCACAATCCGTTCCAGAAGGCGGTTCGAGGAGTGAATCATTCGAATTCCGAATCTTTTTTTCCCATTACAAATAATGGGAAAAAAAATGAATCCGTTCCAAGACAAAAAAAAAACAACGCTTTTTTTAAGCATGTTTTCATTTGCGCATTTTTGTCCGATCGCGCAACTGCAGCGCACCGCCGACCGCGCAACCGTAGCGCGCGGCCGACCGCACAAATGCACTGCGCTGGTCGCATTATTGTGACAGAGCTGTCGCTGAAATTTAGAAAATATTTTTAAAGTCCTGATGTACTTTCCAAAATTTAAGTGGACCTCAGTGCGCAGGGAGCTTAATTTGATCCGATCCCGCAACCGCAGCACACCGGGCGCTCACTGTCGCATTGCTTTAAGAGCGTCTTTGTGTTTTAGGATGCACTGCTCCCACTTGCTTTCATTGGAGGCATGATTGGGGGTCAATACAATTGTTAGGGTTTGCAGAATATCTTCATCGTATGATTATGTTGGAATGTAACCTGTAATAATTTACCTAGCTTGTCCTGTCTTACCAAAAGTAGTAGACCAAAGTGCTAAGATATTTTCACCTGATTGACTAGCTGCAGAGGAAGCAATCAAAGTTGCTTTGTTTCCACAAAGTCGTAAAAGGCCCCCTGCTATGCTTTGATCAGCAGGGGAGCGTCTTCACCCCTTCCTGGGTTCTCACACCCCCACTTTCAACCCCACTGTGTTTCTTCTCAATAAATATGCACCTGATGAGGCCTGACTTCAGACTTCATTCGACCATCGCTGTAAGCACAGCGACGAGTGAACTCTCCGCCTGCAGGTGTCTGAAACGACTAACTTGTCTCCAGTGTGGTTCTTGCAAAATAAGTTAGAGTGAACACTACCCTAACATTTTGGTGCCGAAACCCGGGACCCTCATACCCGCCATCTGGCTGACGGAGGACGACGCGCTGTACACCGTCGACGGGCCAGCGTCCATTAGGAGGACCTGGTAAAGAAAGACCTGGGAAGGAAATTCTTCGCTGGGCCAGCGTCTTAGGTCTGCCTTCGTCTGACAGAGGTGGATTGACGGGACCCGGCAGTGCAACGAACCAGGGGACAAGTAAGTTAACGCCCTAAAGTTGTGTGATTGTGTTGTTGTGAAACGCGTAAAAGGTAGAGGTGCACGGAATATAGCTTGGGTTCGAGTCCCAGGGGAAGTAACAGACTAAGAAAAGCAGAGCTTCTTTTTCGTTCATCGAAGAAGTGCGTAGATTCTTCTTTGTCTGTTCTTCCAAGCTGAGGGATCTGGCTTGGGTTAGAGTCCCAGTGGAAGGAACGTGCTAAGAAACACGGAGCTTCTTTTTTGTTAATCAAAGAAGGGTGTAGATATTTCTTTGTACGTTTCTCCGGCCAAAGAACAGCTTGGGTTCAAGTCCCAGTGGAAGGAACGGGCTAAGAAAGAACAGAGTTTCTTATTCCTAATTGAAGAAGGGCGTAGATTCTTTTTTCTGTCCGTTCCTCCAAGCTGTGTTGGAGGGTTTTACACCCATCCTGGATAGGCCTAAAAATAAAAAGCGCTGGTGTTTGTGTGGTTGAGAGTGCGACTGGTAGGATAAATTGACCGCAAAGAGAATTTGGTGGAAGGTCAATTTAAACCTGCATTGAGGATCCTCAAAGAAAATAAAAATAAAAAAAATTGTATAAACCTAAAATACCTAATTAAGATGGGAAACAAAACCGGTAAATCCCTAGCTCTTGAAGGAGATGAGAAGTACATGGCATGTAAATTTCTTAATTGTATGCAATACATGCCAAAGTGGAAGAAAAAGTATGGAGTAGAAGGGACGTTGAAAGTTGAAGTGTGGAAGATGGTGGTTGATGTTTTGGAGGAGAGTGTAGATAGAACGACAAAGGGACTGAAAAAGAAAAGAAAAGAGAGAGAGTTGAATTGTGCTAGAATGTGGTTGAAAGCTTCACAAGAGAAAAGAGAACAAATTCAGGAGACAAAACCTGGAAAGATAAAAAGTGATGAGACCGCCATTCAATTAAGATTTGAAAAAGAATTCTGGGTGCACAGTGGCACCCCATTCGATGATGCGGCTGAGAGTGCTTATCAGCAACGTCTTAAAAACGCGCTCATCACTGTTTCCCCCCCCGACTTCGGCAACTGGGTGAGGAAACATTTGGTGGAAGTAGATATTGCAAGTGTGACAACAACTACGCAATGGGCCAAAAGTTCTGATGTATTTCATCTAGGCGATGATGATGATGATGTTGACCTAGATGAAGATACAACAGTCTTCTTTCATGGGTCCCAGCAGGCCAGAGGAAGAGGTAGAGGCCAACAAGGTCGCAGGCCGCAATATAATTCAAAACCCCCATCAGATTCTGACAACTGTTGGAACTGTGGGAGACGAGGACACTTGGCAAGAGCGTGTCGTTTTGCAAAACAATACCAATCAAAGGGTGGAGGAAGGGGCAGAGGAAAAGCCAAATTGTCAGCGTGACTAGATTCCTCCCCTGTGATCTCTTTTCTCATACAGAGGAAGAAATAACAGATGTCCATATGAAAGCAAGACATGTCATTGTCAGATTATTAGAACGTTTTTTAGATTGTTAGAGCTCCTGTCCATGCAAGGAGTATGACAACGCTGTTGTATGACAAATGACCAGAGATCAAATTGTGTATGTACACTAAAGTTAAAATTTGCAAATCAAGTGGTAAATGAATGCAACTGGCTTCTAGAAGATAAATAAAACTTAGAATGTGCTGTCCTCGTGTGCGTGGGAGGGACCAGCTCATGATCGACCGCAGGAAATGGCCAGCCTGTGACGAATCATTGGTGCTGGGATCTACCTTACGCGCGCGAGAGCTGTGCATGCGTGTTAAAATTATGAAAATTGGCTAAACTTTTAGTGTACAGAAATTTGCTAGACTGTGGTCTATCCAATTTGCACCGCAGAACAGAAACGCTTTTGAAAGATAAAAATGAGAGGAAAAGAGAGAAATCTGTTTGCGAGCAGAAACTGATCCACACTAGTGCATGTTAAGTAAGAACCGACAGAACATGCTTTCAGGAATTGGAAGAATCAAAATTGTGAATTTAAGACATTCACATTTAATAGAAATAATTGACTGGTTGTGTTATAAGATTATACAAACTTCTATATGCGAGCTGATTCTGAGAGATTGGGTTCTTCAAATTTAAAAACAAAGAAAGACTTCTGATTGATTTGCCAGCAGTTTTTTTTGCGTGTTGAGTTTTTTTTGGATTGGTGGATTGTTCTATCAAGAACCTTGAGATGGAAACGGTATGTGAATGTTGTGTGGTGAGCTTGGATGTATTGGGACCGATGTGATAGAAAGTCTCCTTCTTGGAGACTGCGTGTGAGATGCAAATGAGCATTGATGACTGATTGCCTGAATGAAGGGAAAATACAGGTTGAATGGTTGGCGTTGTTGGACACTTCTATCCAAAATTAGTAGAGCGACTTTGAAGAAAGAGTGATTTTGAGTACGTTAAATGCTAAGGAAGAAATAAATATATAAAGGGAACAATCAAAGTGGGTATGCAATTGTGAAATTGCCATACCAGATCGCTGAAGCAGAGGAGCTTCCATACAGCAGGTCGGCGCAGGCTGCTGAGCTAATTGCACTAACAAGAGCTTGTGAATTGGCGGAAGATAAGGAAGTCACTGTATACACAGACAGTCAGTATGCGTTTTCTACTCTGTTCTATTTTGCAAAACAATGGGAGCGCAGGGGGTTGACGACATCAACTGGTAAGCCAGTTACCCATGCCTCCTTGTTGAAGGACTTGTTGCAGGCCATTCATTTACCTGCTAAACTGGCTGTGTGTAAATGTGCTGCTCACACCACAGGCACAGACGAAGCCTCGAATGGACACAGGTTAGCGGACAGAATTGCTAAAGAAGCGGCAGCAGGGAAACATGGCCATGAATTTTTTTTAATAGATTCAGAGGACACGCATCTCATAGATAAGACTATACTGACAGATATGCAGGGCAATGCTCCAATGGTGGAAAGACGAATGTGGACGACAAAAGGAGCAATAGCGGACACAGATAATATCCTCCGCGTCGATGACAAACCTGTTTTGCCTAAGTCACTTTTTAAAGCAGCGGCAATTGCGACGCATGGGCCTTGCCATGTGTCGACAGGGGGGATGAGGTCCATCATACATCAACAATTCACTACCTTTGGTTTGGATGTTTACTTAAAAAACTTTTGTAAAGCATGTCCCGTTTGTGTGAAACATAATCCACAAGGAAACATGAGACCTAAGAGAGGCTCATTTCCAAAACCGTCTTACCCATTTCAAATCATGCACATGGATTTTATTGAGCTCACACAAAGTGGACCTCACAAATACTGCCTAGTGATGATTGATGCATTTTCCAAATGGGTGGAAATAGTTCCGTCTAAACGTGCGGATGCCTTAACAGTGGCAAAAGCCATTTGCAAAGCCATCATACCGACTCATGGCATCCCCCAAACCATTTACAGTGACAATGGTCCACAGATGAAGAACAGTCTTTGGCAGACTGCATGATTAGAACGCTCAGACTGACAGAGGTGTCAAATGCAAATTTACTGCCGCCTGATCTTTCATCCTCACAGGTCGACAACAGCGTCAAGCCAGGAGACTGGGTCTACATCAAAGTCATCAAAAGAAAGAGCTGGGCCAGCCCACGGTGGGAGGGACCATTCCAAGTCCTGCTGACTACCCCCACCGCAGTAAAGATAGCTGAACGGCCCAGCTGGATTCACCTCAGCCACTGCAAGTTGCAGAGAGTGCTGGACCCCTAATTCGGAGTGGTGGGGAAGGCTAACTTCAAAGGAGTCCTATCGTTTAGGGTGGGACGTCTCAATGTTGGTGAAGAAAACAACGATCCCCACTCCGCTAGGCGAGGGGATGTCCCGGTGTCTCTGCCATCCTAGTAGCAACGGGGCTCCATATGCCAGATGGATCCTCTGCTGCGTTGTGGTTGGAGCGTGCTATGGTCTATGGACTCAACTGAACAGACCAAGTGACAATGTTGACCGTGGAAAACGATGGTCACACAATGAGAACTTTGAGGACTGGTCATGGGACCCCAGAAACCCATACGAAACCAACACTTGGTACCGCTACGTCAAATTCACTGTGAGATCGCACACACAGGAGGGCTGCTATGTGTGTTCCAAACTCCCGCCGTCCTCCACACAAGTTCACTTGGAGGCCAGAGCAATGAATGTCACTGAAGCGAAATGCATGGCATCCATGGGAGGAGTTGGATATCAACACCGTGCTGTCACAGTCAGTGATGCCGACCCGTCCCGCCCTGGACTTGCGGAAGGTACCTGTGATCAGCTTTTCTGGACAAATCTCAATGTGACTGTTAATGGACGAACACTGCCGCAGGTGGCCTTCACAGACCGGCCACCTGGAGTGAACTATACGTGTTACGTCCAAGGAAGTGAGACCCACAAATGCATTGACAGAGACTGCTCTCCAGGAGGGAACTGGATGGGAGCTTTGGACATCGCCACTGAGTGTCAGGATAAGAGAGCCATTTCAGGTGGTGAGGGCTCTCCGACCAACATGGCTGCACCATCAAACGGAACATACTTCATACAGAATGGCTGGTGGCTTTGTGGTCACAAGGTTTATCCGATGCTGCCCGCCAACTGGACAGGAGTGTGTGCACCAGTGTGGGTGACAGACCACACCTACAGGATACAACATCGTCAGCTGACGACAGCACACAACTCTTCTGGCCGTCGCCGCAGGGCGATTACAACCTTTGATCCCCATGACCCTGTCTGGGGTGCGAATGTTCCGGACGACTGCTGTTTAGCTCAGCATTATTTTACAGAAACTTGATGATTTGACCATCGAAAATGCCTTGCAAGTGATGGGTACAATGATGTACTGTTTCTGTGTTTTTCTTTTTCTTTTTTTTATTGATAACATTCTGGTCGCCTAAGGCAGAGGGGCCGTGTAACTCTTTTCCTGCATTTAATCTGGCCGCAGGTTTTTCAGTTGCACACAAAATTTGGACTGGAGCATTGAGGGAAATACCTCGTCTTCACTGGAAATTATTGCTGTCATTGTATTTTCTTTCTTATGTTTGATTGATCGGGTTTGACATACTCATATGATAAAACAGGGGGGATATGTTAGGGTTTGCAGAATATCTTCATCGTATGATTATGTTGGAATGTAACCTGTAATAATTTACCTAGCTTGTCCTGTCTTACCAAAAGTAGTAGACCAAAGTGCTAAGATATTTTCACCTGATTGACTAGCTGCAGAGGAAGCAATCAAAGTTGCTTTGTTTCCACAAAGTCGTAAAAGGCCCCCTGCTATGCTTTGATCAGCAGGGGAGCGTCTTCACCCCTTCCTGGGTTCTCACACCCCCACTTTCAACCCCACTGTGTTTCTTCTCAATAAATATGCACCTGATGAGGCCTGACTTCAGACTTCATTCGACCATCGCTGTAAGCACAGCGACGAGTGAACTCTCCGCCTGCAGGTGTCTGAAACGACTAACTTGTCTCCAGTGTGGTTCTTGCAAAATAAGTTAGAGTGAACACTACCCTAACAACAATCCTCAAAGTAACGAAAATACAATAACAACGGAGTCAGTCGGCATCCGGGCCGCGCGGTCGGGTTTTCTCGGGTCCTCTCGGCTCATCTCGCGAGGTTCGACCTCCGAATTTTTGTTTAACAACCGAAGCAAAAAAATCTCGAATTTTTCGTTTGAATTCCGATTTGTTCGAGAACCGAGACGTTCGAAAACCGAGGTTTGACTGTACTATAAATTTACAAAGAATAAACTAGGCATAAACCATTTTTCACTGACACCTGACATCATATGCAATTGGAAGACATAGCAATGAATAAATCCATTACAGAACACTTTACACAATGACGTGCACTGCAGTAATCACTGCTGTAAAATTAATTAGCAGGGAGCCCCTTTTCAATTCAGTGCAAGCACTCGCATAGGATTTACTACACTAATAAATGGAGAGAGAAAAACTCCCATGGCATGTTCTTCAGTTAAACTGGTGAACGTTGTGATTAATATTGTCTCTCTATTGTAAGACACCTCCTGGACTGCTATTAGAGTTTTTAACTATAAAAGTTTTTTCTTTGGGACAACCAAGACCATCTGGGTAAAACGTAAATGATGATGAAAAGGAATATATTTACCGTAATTTTCGGACTATAAGTCACGGTTTTATTCATAGTTTGGGTGGGGGGGCGACTCATACTCAGGAGCGACTTATATATGTTTTTTTTCACATATTTTTACTTGATCATTAACACATCACTTACTTACAAGTATAGTTGACCACTTCACATGTTATTTTTAGTATAGTTGATCACTTCACATGCTTTGATATCTTTATCTTGAATATATTCAAAACATGAAAAATAGAGAGAAAAAATCAAATAAAGTAATTAACACTTTAAAGCGCCATATCCTCTGGACATGTCCTCTGTCACCAGGATGACATGAAGGACGAGAAATTTGATAGATGGATTTAATGATTTGGAGTGACACAAATGGTTTGATAATATTGTTGTTTATGTGATAGTTATTTAAAATATAGTTTATATATCGTTGTATGGGCCTGTGGAATAATTTGAACTGCGGCGCGGCACACGGCATTGTTGACAAAGGACGATCGATGGATTTAATGAATTGGAGTGACACAGATGGTTTTATAAACGTGTTATTATGTAATAGTTTTTTTAAATAACTGAATGTTACGTCAGGCCCGTTCTCAGCTCCTCGTTTGTGTTTGTCACGTTAGCATACCGTATCGTTTAGCCTGTTGTTGCTCGTTCATGTCTGTTCTTGGTGTTGGATTTTGTCGAATAAATTGCCCCCCAAAATGCGACTTATACTCCGGAGCGACTTATATATGTTTTTTTTTCACATTTTTGGGCATTTTATGGCTGGTGCGACTTATACTCCGGAGCGACTTATAGTCCGAAAATGACGGTACTTGCTTTTGTGAGCACAGATTTTCCATCCATTTTTGTTTGTGCTTATCTGCCACACAATTACCTGCTCTTCTCACCCTCACTGGTACAACTACACAAATCTAAATCTATTTGTAGTCAGTTAATGGTGAATGAAAATTTAAATTTAGGTATGTGACAGCAGTCAATACATTGTGAAGCTTCCGGAAGATTTGTCTAAAGAGAATTATATAGTCCTCTGAGACATCAGCAAATGTGTGGACGTTTTTCTGGTGGGCAATGAAAACACACAATCAGAGATGGGAGGTAACTAAGTACATATATAAAAATATACATATTCTTTTGATTATTGATATTTATCTTCCCTAAGTTTTCTGATCATTGTGAGAAGTCATTACCATGAGAGAAATGAATATCGTGAATTTTTAAAAGTAATGTAACAGAGATTTGAAAATATTCGTTGCTACCGCCTGCAACAGCATTTTTCAAGTTTTATCTTGCCAAGTGCGTCTCTTTGGCACATACTGCACAACAGCTGGTGAATTTGATCCACAATTATTATTACATTTAAAACAGGAGTTATAAGTAATGCAAATGTCTGTTATTATTAAAACTTAAAACAAGTGAATTTTGCTCTTGTCATTTACAATATCTCTCAGAAAGTAATAGTTTGTGTCACGTCTACAGGTTCATATCATCAACAGTATTAACATGGCCACTTTGTAATATTTAATATTAAGTAATATTTACTTTTGATTTAATTTTGACTCACAGCCCCGCGTGAAGAATCGCTGTTGTGATGCCAGTTCAGCTTGGAGCTGCTTCACTTTATCAGTTAAAGTTAAAGTTAAAGTCCCAATGATCGTCACACACACACCTGGGTGTGGTGAAATTTGTCCTCTGCATTTAACCCATCCCCATGTGATTTTAATCCATCCCCTGGGGGAGAGGGGAGCAGTGAGCAGCAGCGGTGCCGCGCTCGGGAATCAGTTGGTGATCTAACCCCCCAATTCCAACCCTTAATGCTGAGTGCCAAGCAGGGAGGCAATGGGTCCTATTTTTATAGTCTTTGGTATGACCCGGCCGGGGTTTGAACCCACAGCCTTCCAGTCTCAGGGCGGACACTCTACCACTAGGCCACTGAGCTGTCACTCCCTGTTAGCTTGTTGTATGTGTTTGCATGTTTAGTCTGATAGTGTGTCTTTAGGTTGAAATCCTTAAACAAGGCAACCGTCTCTTTACATATTAGACAAACACAATTGCCTTGATTTTCATTGAAGAAGTATTGTAATTCCCATTTCTCTTGAAAGTGACGGCCATCAATGTCAACTTTCCTCGTTTTCTTTGCAGTCGCCATGGCAGAAATAAGCGGAGAAGGGTGGTGTTTCCACCTTTTGTTAATAGGAGGAATTACAGTTTCAAGTTTCATGATTTTTTTTATTCAGTTTGACAGTGCAGGCGGGCCATAAATAATACATTATAAGACCGAAGCTGCGGGCCGTATGAAATCTGACCGGGGGCGGGATTTGGCCCGCGGGCCGGACTTTGGAGTTAGTTTAGTACAACATAGGCTAACTATTGAGATAATCTATTGACTACCGTATTTTCCGCACTATTAGGCGCACTTGAAAACTTAAAATTTACTCAAAAAAACACAGAGCGCCTTATAATGCAGAGCGCCTTATATATGGACCAATTGATGAATTTGTTGATCCATAGTGGTTGTACACAGCGCTCTACCAAAATATTTCAGTACGTTTTAGTGTGACTAGTAAATTACAAGGTCGCATCGCTTTCCAGCATTACAGCAACCGTGGTCAAGGGCGTATTTTGAATAGCTGTTGTACTCATTTCAAAATAGGCTGTTCTGTTAATGTTTTCGAGTACGTTTATAGATCAATATCCAACGGAATCATGAATAAGCAGCACCAATGTGTTAAATCAGTCTTTAGTCGGTTCAGATCACTTTTATGGGAGAGAGTGTGAGAAACGTGATTGTTTACAGGGGGCCGCCATGGCACTTTGCTGAGGCTCAAGGAAGTCTGCGAGCTGAGGCTCATGGGAGTTTGCGGGTGGCTAATGCTAAATGAGAGCTGCTCATTTCAAAATAGGCTGCTCCGTTAATGTTTTCGTGTAAATGGATACGGAAGGGAAACATAAGTAATAAGTACCAATGTGTTAGATCGAACTTTAGTCGGTTCTGATCACTTTTATTGGAGATAGTTTGAGAAACGCGATTGTTTACTGAGGGCTCATTGGTTATTGGCTAGTGGATGTATACCAAAACCCTAGTCAACCTCAGTTTGTTGCAGTATAGCTTCTATTTTATGTCTTTTAATCCGGTGCGCCCTATAGTATATGAAATAATTTCTAAAATAAAAAATTCAATGAGGGTGTGCCTTATAATCCAGTGCGTTTTATGGTGCGAAAAATACTCATTCATTCATTCGTTCATTCATTCATTCACCAGTTCGTTCATTCATTCATTCACCCATTCATTCATTCATTTTGTGTACAGCAACTATGCCAGTTTGGTCTCACGTCACAAAAGTAGAGTCCACAGCTCAACCAAATTCAATGTTGACCACACCTCAGAATTTGATATCGTCATTAGGTTTAACATTTTTAATTGTGGCACCACGGTGAACCACTGGTTAGCACGTCGCATCACAGTTCAGAGGTGCAGGGTTTGATTCCAGCTCTGGCCTCCCTGCATGGAGTTTGCCTGTTCTCCCTGTGCTTGTGAGGGTTTCCTCCCACTCTGGTTTCCTCCCATCCGTCCATCCATCCATCCATCCATCCATCCATCCATCCATCCATCCATCCATCCATCCATCCAGCTTCTGTACCACTTGTCCTCACGTGGGTCCCTGGCGTGCTGGAGCCTATCCCAGTAGTCATCTGGCAGTAGGCGGGGGACACCCTGAACTGTTTGCCAGCCAATCGCAGGGCACACAGAGACGAACAACCATCCGCACTCACACCTACAGGCAATTTTATGTGCTCAATCAGCCTACCATGCATGTTTTTGGGATCTGGGAGGAAACCGGAGTGCTTGGAGAAAACCTACACAGGCACGGGGAGAACATGCAAACTCAACACAGGGAGGGTCGGAGGTGGAAACGAACCCACACCCTCCAAACTGCGAGGCGGATGTGCCAGTATTACACCGAGCCGCCCGGTTTCCTCCTATATTCCAAAAAACATACATGGTAGGTCGATTGACAACTCCTAATTGCCCATAGGTGTGAGTGCGAAAGGTTGTTTGTGGTTGGCTACCAGTTCAGGGTGTTCCCCGCCTACTGCCTGAAATCAGCTGGGATATGCTCCAGCACGCCTGCAATCCTTGTGAGGATAAGTGGTTTAGATCAGTGTTTCCCAACCACTGTGCCGCGGCACACTGGTGTGCCCGTGAGAGATGTTCAGCTGTGCCGTGGGAAATTCTCCAAAATTAATTGCGGTGCGCATTGTAAAGAGGATCGCTAAACCACTGGTTAGTTAGCGCAAGGCCTGGTCAGCTACTTCTTAATCGCATGTGCGTGGCGACTCGGAGAATCTTGAGATTTCATGTTGTGTCGGTCTGATTGTGCTGCATCAGCACACTGGTTAGTTAGCGCAAGGCCTGGTCAGCTACTTCCTAATCGCATGTGCGTGGCGACTCGGAGAATCTTGAGATTTCATGTTGTGTCGGTCTGATTGTGCTGCATCGGCACATATTCAGTTTATGTGTGTGCTGCTGTGTGCGTTTGCGAAATGACGGAAATCCCTGCATGCAGTTCAACTGGAGAACTTTAATTGTGCATTTTTCACCAACATAAAGTACAGTCAAGTCGTGACACCTTCACTGTGATAACCACTCAGCTGATGCCAGAATAGCAGGGCGTCTTTAAACATGACTTTGTTCTTATTGTCGCAATATTTATAGAGCTAGTGTAAAACAGTAAACACAGTCCTATTAATTTTTCGAGGGATTTTAATCACAATAGTTTATTCCTTACACTGTCTAAAACTTTTACTTTTGTTAGAAAAAAAGAAATACAATTAAAAAATATATTTGTTTTTTATTCAATTATCCGTCCGTCCGGCCCCCCCTCCTGTATAGGAAATGACTAATTGTATAGCAATGTCACGACGTCTTTCGTCGTAAGATAACTAATTTTAAGATGTGCATAACACTTTTGTAACACAGATTTTTGCTGGTGGTGCGCCTTGAGATTTTTTCCAATGAAAAGTTGTGCCGTGAATGACAAATGGTTGGGAAACACTGGTTTAGATAATGGATATTATTTTGTTATTGTTCTCTCGCAATGGCTGAAACTGAATGGTCATTGGATAAATGCTGAGCCTCGTCCCGCCCACTGGACGCTCTGCTGGGGGTCTAAGGGGCAGTGGGCTAGCCTGGACGCTCAACTTCACCATGATGATAGGATGATCTGTCAGAGCAAAATTCCTCTTTGATTAACAGTGAAATAATTGAATTATCGATCTCTTGCATAAACTCCATTCATTGCAGCATTTTCAAGTTTTTTATTTCATTGTTCTAAACTTTACCGATCTGGAGCGACTTTCTTAAAAACGGCAAGTTATGTGTTTGCCGACTATTTTTTTGTCACTTTGCAGTTTCTTTCCTCAAGAAGCAGCAGCACGTGAAACCCCGCCGTCACGACCACTCACACTCAGCCAGTCACACAGTAACTGTATCTCCACTTGATAGCAAGCTGGATAATGACTTTAAAAAGTGCTGCCCATATACACCACTTTTAAAAACTTGCTGGAGAGGTCTTAGTAATTTGTTATGCTTGTAAGATTGAGATGAAAAACAAAAATATTACGTTTACGATTTCAAGTTAAATTGAAGCGCTTGATGGAAAATATTTGAATACCCCTGCTGTAATGCAGGAGTAGGATTCAAAGTCAAAGTCAACTTTATTGTCAATTTGATAAGCTTCTGCGTGACCCAATGCATTTTGTGGTCTTTTTACTATGTAATAAATTAAATATTGTATGTAAATGTATTGTCTGGAATATAGCATGCCCAAATAAACTATACCAAAACCAACTGAACTAAGATGCACATGGCTGATAAACTTGATCATTTCTTGACAGAAATGGAGGAGGATATAATTTACATACAACAAATAAACACATTCGTGATGTCGGCTAGAAAAATGATAGCTTCCCCTCCTTGAATGACCTACCTATCTATTTTTGGCTGTTCGTTTGTCCATCAGCTATCCATCCAATTTGACTGTGACCAACAGAGTCACAAAAACAAGTAATACTTCTCAGTGATAATTCAAGCCACGAATCTTTAGAAAACGGCAACTTTGTAAAGAAAAAAAAAGGAAAGTAAGACCATTGTAGCTTTATTTAAGACATATGGTTATGAGGCATCTTACTTGAGCAGCAATATTGTACAAGGCACTTATTGTACTTCAAAGTGTTTGATTTGTGGGTGGTTGTTTTTAAAATGTAATTTTTGTTGTTCAAATATACAGACTGATGGCTTTTTAGAAAAAAAAAAAAACTTCACACATGCAAAAGAATGAATAAAATTTTAATAAAAATACTAAAATTAATACAGTAATTCCTCGATACTTTGCGGCTCATCTATCTAATTTTTTTTATGAAAACAAATAGTGAGGATATATTTGATGCATCGCGGCTTTTTGCAGCGTCACTTGGAGCGCGGGGCTTTGTCTGCCCATATGACTTTACAGCACACGATTTCACCTGGTAGAGGAGACAATGGGAACATGTTGATGGCTATCCTTGACGCTGATTCGGTTAAAACTACTCAGTTCTATCCACGCTTTATCTCAGCCTCCCGCAGTAGCGATACGTATCCAATCTTCCACTTCGTTCGCGTCAGCAGAATCGGCAGCATCTCTGACTTGCACTTATTTTGTCACGAACGAGGCAGGACAACCAAATGCAACACGGGCTAACACACAGTTTAAAGTAGACAAGGAGGGCTGGAATGTCTGCGGAGCAGGAGAGCAGAGCTCGCATCGTGCGTCATCGAAGCAGAAGGGCATAGCAAGCTTTTTAAAGCTATTAAAAAAGCATTTAAAGATACAAGAAAGTGTTTAAAAGTTCAATAAAGTGTTTAAAAATAAATGATAAAAGTCTTGTGCGGATGCCCTCGCGCTGTGCCGCGGGGCGCATCAGCCGGCCAGCACAGAGCGAAGCCGTGACACGTTTACACTTTCAAATGTTTAAAACAAGTGTTTAAAATACAATAACATATTTAAAAGTACAATAGAGTGTATAAAATACAATTATAAAAGTCTTATGAAGATGCCCTCGCACTGGGCCGCGGGGGCACGTCAGCCGGCCAGCACGCAAAAGCAGAGAGGAGTCAGACACGTTCACATTTTATAAATGGTTCATAAAAGTCCCGTATTGTAACTCTTATTTATTTTATTATTTAAATAAATAATGTTTCTGAAAGTCAGTTAAACTAACAATTTTACAAAAGGGTTTAAAAATTCAATAATGTTTAAAAAAAACAATGAAGTATATAAAACTACAATAAAGGTTGATAAAAGTCTCGTGCGGATATTGTAACAATATATGAATTTACTCTTAATTATTTTCTTTATTTTCTTATTAAATAAAAGAATGTGTATGAAAATCAGTTTGACTTTAAAATGTTTATAAAAGTGTTTAAAATTCAAAAAAAACATTTAAAAGTGCAATACAGTGTTTAAAATTACAATTAAGGTTCATAAAAGTCTTATGGATATTGTAACAATATATTTTCTCTACTTTGCGGATTTCGCCTATCACGGGTTCTTTTTGGAACGTAAACCCCTCGAAAAACGAGGGTTCACTGTAAACACCAAACAACACAAACACAAAGCATTTTGGGAAAAAAACTAAAACTAATGAAAACTGACAAAATATCATTTAAAAACAAAAGGAAAGAAAAATCATCTATCATGAAAAATCCAGTATTGTAGCCCTGCTCTGAACACAGAACACATCTTTATTCCATGACAACAAGTGAGACAAGATACAAGTCATCAAAGCAATAAAGACCACATGATGTCACAGAGGAAAACATATACACCCCACCCCAAATTGCATGCCTGCAGGGTGAGAGGCCTGGTCCAGAGGTCCACCACCCTATTACCATAAACTGTACATTGAGTAAAAAACAGATAACAAAAACCAAAGAGTTCAAACATTAAATTTATAACATACAACCTGTAAACACCGTAAAACACAAACAATGCTGAGTCTAACGCTATCTCAAATGCAATTGAATCAAAATGTGTTTTGAGATGAGTTTTAAAAATGGACATTGGGCAGCTTGTCTAACGTTTAACAAGAGGTCTTTCCAAAGGCAAGGACAGGTAACTGAAAAAGCTTAATCCCTTCCTGAACTTCCATTTTGTCCTCAGTCCTACCAGTACCATGTGGTCCACTTACCTGAGGCAACAGGCAGGTACATAATGGTGAGGGACCTCAGAGTGGGAAAGTGGGTCGAGACCATTTGAGTATTTAAAACAATTACTGGTGAAAATCTTAAAATTAACTCTAAAATGTTCAATGTGCCAGTGAAGAGATGCCTGAGTTTTATGCTCCCACCTGCAAGCTCCAGTTAATAGGCGAGCAGCATGAACCAACTTGAGATGCTTGATAAAGTTCATTTCAGTAGGATCTTTGCTGTATAAGAGAGGCGTAAATGGGGCTCAAAAAGGCCCGATTAGCAGTATGTGTGTCCCCAGTTTTAGGAGACAGGTTTATATCCAAGAAGGTCGACTGACTTGGAGTTACACTGTCATAATTATGTGTGACTGTTTTTTTTTTCATTACCAATTTAAGTTTGTTTCACCTTGGATCCAGTTCACTGAAAACATCCAACCATCCATCCATTTGATGATCATGCCCTATTTCGACAATTTTTACATAGACACAGACAGATGAAAATTACAATGAGAAATGATGGACTAAAATTTTCTATGTGACTAATACATTTGTCACAATAAAATGTATATTCCTGGGTAAATGTTAGACTTCTTCACTGTGAAGTTTGCTTTGCATTGGGGTGGCAATGTACAAAGCAGAATCATGACAAGCGGGCTGCCCTTACTGAAGATCAGCATCATCCAAGCAATGAGGCTCATTATGTCAGGCACAGCCGCAAAACATTAACCTTGTTTTGCGAGCGTGCACTTAGTAAATGGATGAAGCCGTGGATTTATAGTCAAATGACTTTGTCCCCATTTAGCTGCACACAAATAGACTGACACAGCACAGGTGACCATTTTTTTTGTTCACTAATATTATTTAACCCTTGTTCTGTTAAGGATAAGTGTTTTCTCTCTTTATATAAATATTTCCTTCATCGTTTTCACCATGATTACCACTTGACATTTGACTTACATTTGACACTTGACATCAATTACTATATAAGATCAGGTCACACATTTTCAACATGTGGTTCCATCAACTGATGGTATACTGGAACATCATCACCAGTAAACTCTTCACCGAGTAAAGAGAAGCCTGCCGACCAACGTTCGCTCCCAGCGTACATTCCCAGCGTGAACGTAACATTCACCCGGAGTTCGTCATCCACCAGGGCCCAACAACATCTAGATGGCTTAAAGCTTTCTTCACGTCATGCTACCGGAGATTAAAGCTCCCGAAGATCTGGCGTAGGGCCTCCGTGATAGCTCTGCTGAAGCCAAACAAAGATGCGGAGGACCCCAAGTCATACAGGCCCATCTCACTGCTGAGTGTCCCATTTAAGATCTTGGAAAGAATGATACACAGCCGCATAGAGCCAGTGGTGGACTCACAACTCCCACGGGAACAAGCTGGTTTCCGTCGCGGAAGGTCAACAGCAGACCAGATTACCCTACTCTCCCAAGACATCGAGAACAGCTTCCAGGATAAGGAGAAAGCTGGAGTGGTATACGTACCTGGACTTAACTGCCGCATATGACACCGTGTGGCACCGGGGACTCCACCTGAAGCTGCTGAGGACCATACCGGACCGGCACATGGTGCACTTCATTATGGAGACACTTTCCAACCGCAGCTTTACTCTCCAAACCAGCAGTGGGCAGCGCAGTAGGCTCCGTAGACTGAGGAGCGGGGTACCGCAAGGGTCAGTTCTCTCACCAACACTATTTAACATCTATATATACGACCTACCGGACACAGCATCCAGAAAGTATGGCTATGCAGACGACCTTGCCATCATGCTGAGTCGACCAACGTGGAAGGCGACGGAAGACGGCCTGAATGAAGACATGCGCACCATGGCAGCATACCTTCAAAAGTGGCGTCTCCAGCTCAGCGTTGGAAAGACTGTTGGTGCATCATACTATCTCAGCACCAGGGAAGCAAGGAGAGAACTGGCAGTGAGCATTGAGGGCAAACGCCTGGAGGTTCAACAAGCCCCGAAGTACCTCGGCGTGCGTCTGGATCGGACCCTATCCTTCAAACAACACCTCGAAGATCTGAAGGCAAAGGTGACATCCAGGGTTGCACTGATCCGCCGCCTTGCTGGAACAACGCCTCTGCTAAGATCTTGCGGATATCAACCCAAGCGCTGGTCTTCTCTGCAGCAGAGTACTGTGCTCCAGTTTGGAACAGAAGCCCCCATGCCAAAAAGGTGGATGTGGCAATTAACAACGCCCTCCGAACTATAACAGGATGCCTGAAACCCACCCGTGTCCCTCCTGCCTGTCCTTGCGGGAATAGCGCCGGCCAACCTTCGGCGAGAGGCTGCCACCCTCGTTCTCGCCAGGAAGGCAAAAAATAAAAACTGGCACATCCTGCACAACACTACAACAACTCCAGCTCCACCAAGCAGACTCAAGGCACGCCACCCCTACAACATGGCAGCACAAGAGATGCTCAATTCCATCCCTGAAGACATCTCCAGAGATGCCTGGCTGGCAGCAGCTTGGAAGCAGGAGTGGGAGGCAGCTGGCCCCTCCCTCATGCACCGTTATGTCTGGGAACCAGGAGACGGCGCCATAGGAGGAGACGAACTACCTCGCCAGCAGTGGACCACACTGAACCGCTTAAGAACTGGTGTTGGGCGCTTCAACACGTCTATGCGGCAGTGGGGACTGGCGGACAGTGCGGCATGCGAGTGCGGAGACCCCGAGCAGACAGCCGACCACATCATCAACACCTGCCCCCTATATAGACCACCCTCGGAGGCCGGCCTCTTCGACCTGGGACCAGAGATGCTGGCGTGGCTCCACGACACCAAGTTGGAGCTCTGACGTTACACGAGAGAGAGAGAGCTCCCAGCCAGCAAGCAAAGATGAGATTTTCCTGTAACTTTGGATGGAATGGATGACTTTGAACGTATATATTTAGACACTGTGCAGTATTCATATGCACCAATTACCAGAGATGGGGACTCGAGTCACTGTGACTTGGACTCGAGTCGACTCGAGTCGCTGTTTTGATGACTTGTGACTTGACTTGACAAAAATAAAAACATTTGAGACTCGACTTGGACGTTAAAGACTCAGGACTTGACTTGACTTGGGACACAATGACTTGAATGACTTCAGTGTTATTTAGTTTATGTTTTCAGTTTGAATATAAAATTAATAATACATTTAAAATAGTAATATCGATAACACGGTAGGAGCGCAGGCTGAGAATGGCGTTGTCATTATTGGATCGCTACCCGGTCAATCAATCAGTCGTGCCCTCTCTACCTACCTAACGTGTTTATTGGAGAATCACGGCCCTTTATATCAGACATGCACAAACATGTCAGCGGGACGGGACCGCGAGTCATCACCTTCGGCTATCGTAATTACCTTTATGACGGCAAAAGACGGACAGCACAGTGTAAGATATGCAACAGAAACATTTCAGCCAGCCAGACGACAACTTCAAACTTTGTCCGTTTGAAGTTTATAGAGCTCTGGTGTCTCCAGATGTTACAGATGAAACATAAAATGTTTCTAATGCTCTTTAATGTGTTTCTTCTTTCAGATTTTTTTCAGATTATTTTTTCACATTTGCAACTCAAATGTGTCAGACACTGTCGGGAGACGTTCATTTGTTTAGATTGAGCTGTCAATCATTGTATGAGGTAATTTCTTTTTTGTTTGATTCCATGGTGTATTTTACTGAATATCAGTAATTACAGTGCAAATCCAAATTATTGTCATATTTCTTAAACAGGTTAGACACATTGGACAATGATGGTTACTTAAAGTTACTTATATCTTGTCTTTTCACGCTACTAAGATCAGATTCTGCGGGTAAAATTGCAATAATAAGGTGACTTGACTTGGACTTGACTTGACCTATTTAAGGACTTGACTTGGACTTGACTTGACCCATTTAAGGACTTGACTTGACTTGACCAAGAAAAAAATGACTTGGGACTTACTTGAGACTTGAAGGTTAAGACTTGAGACTCACTTGAGACTTGCACATGTGTGACTTGGTCCCATCTCTGCCAATTACTACACCAAATTGCAGTTTTTTTTGTCTTGCACTTAACATGCAGTCAAGTAGGTACCTTCTTCACCTGCTCTTCCTTTTCTACCCTTTCCATCTACATTAGGTCCATGGCTGTCTTTTCCTTCCTCACCTCCTGTCCCTCGATAGCAGTGTAACATTTTACCCCGGCCATGAATTTTACATGATCGTTCATCTCTGCAGCAAGAAATCTCACTCTACACCACTCTCACACAATCCTAGTGTGTGCACTGTGGCCACTCTCTCCTATCCCGCCTCATTAAAGTTCCATGTTAAATAAATGTTTCAGAGAGGTATTTTTTTGTACCAGGGACATACCATAACTTGCAGGCATACAAATCCAGAGACCGCTCTAATAAATATGGCTTGAGCATGACCCGCCGCTAGTTATGAATAAGTAAGAGGACAAAGGCAGGGAAATCAGCATTCAAGGGGAATTGGGTTGTGGAGGAAGACAAGACTGAGATCAGCTGTAGGAAAGAGAAAGTTGTATAAAACACAAGCTTGTCATCTTAGCTAGTTATTTACTCCTACAATTTCTTGCTTAATATATAAAGACGAGTATATGTGTGACAGAGTGTCCATAGCATTGTATATTGTAATAATATTGTCTGTTGCTGTATGTTAGTATTTGCAAATTTTAAAAAATATTCTCTTAGATACAAGGTATAATGTCTGCTCAACGCAGCACCCCTAGGGAACAGCATAGGTGCCAGAAATTCCAATGAGGACAGGTCCCATACGCACACCAACGCAAAGCTATTGAGGAAAACCACCATCTGAGCAATTAATGCACTTTCTATCCCATCATCCTTACCTATCAGGAATAACAGACGAGCGGGGCGACCAAGTGCGACACACAGTTGTATTGAATGGAGGGGATTTGGATTGCGCTTGGGAAGCTCCGGGTTGAGTCTGTATCGTGGTCGTTAATCGGGCGTGGATCAGGGCAGGCGGCGTGCGGGCTTGGTCGTTGGATGAACAAATGGTCAAGATGGGCGGCAATCGGGCTTAGTCGGTCAGAACACGGAACTGGGTCGGCAACTGGCAATCAGACGGACAACAGAGAGCACAAGGCACAAGAACGGACGGGTAACTCATGAGGTTTTTGTGCATGATGAATGAATAAATTACTATTGAAGGAGTAGGCTCTGAGGGGTGGAACCTGTAGCCTACCCCTCAACAACCAACATTAACCCAACCTCCAAACCTTAAGTGGAACCTAAAAATGTGTGTGCTGACTTGCACTTTGTGTTTGCATGTTCTCCTCGAGCCCGCGTGGGTTTGCTCCGGGCACTCCGGTTTCCTCCCACATCCCAAAAACATGCTTAGTAAGCCGATTAGTACTTAAAACTTAGTAAGGCGGTTTTCAGGGTTAGTCCAGGCAGTGCATGGAGAAGGTCGACAACGGGAGTCAGTCTGACAGAGCACACTGAGCATACGAATAGCATCATAGACAAACTGACAGAGATCGCTGGGAGCTCGGGGTTAAAGTAGCGTCGTCAACAAGCAGGAACAGGTGCCGGTGATTATGTTGATTACGTGGGCGTGGCTGAGAACGATAGACGTTGAAGAAAGTTTCCGGCTGGGTGGCAGGTGGCGCAGGCACTTGGCATCCACTGGAAATGACATTTGCTGGCAGCCAAGCAGTATTTTAGAAGTGCTAGAAAATAATGTATACATTCTTAATGGTCTTGTTCCTCAACATAACTGCACTAGTTTGGCTATAACTACACAATATGTAATTGAATTAAATATGTGGTTAAATAAGGATATTACAGCACCTAATAAAGGGAAGTAGAAATGCTTTTTCCAGTCAGAAAATGTGGAGGACAAAGATTAGGGGGCCTTGGGAGAGTTTAATTCACAAATATAAAAAGTAACAATTTTACACCAATGCACCAATCAACGTTCTATATGCTTTGATCTCATTAGAAAATCCCACTTTGGCCTTTCACAGCCGATTTAGGCGAAATGCTACATACACCCTGGACGGGTAGCTAGGCTGTCGCAGAGCACACATTCACTCCAAAGGACTATTTAGATCAGGGGTGTCCAATCTTTTTGTAAAAGAAGGCCAGGTTTGGTTAGGTGAAAATGTGTAGGCGCCAAGTGCTAGGTTCCAGTTGCTTTAATATACAAGTCCCTTTGTCGTAATTTGCATTTTTCGTCGAGTAGTACCTCTTGGTAATGAATTTCCACAAAACAGCCAGTCTCTTTTCAAGCTAGGCAGATGCAGGTGTTTTGTATTAAGGGCAAAGAAATTGACAATTTCCAAGCTACCTTCTCCGAACATACATGTTTTTGGCATGTGAGAGGAAAAGCCAGAGAAAACCCACGCAACAGGCAAACTGCCCAATGAAGCGTCTGAGATTTGAACCCACAACATTTTAAGGGTGACACAGACATGATAACCATGTCTTCACTGTGCTGCCCGAATAAAGAAACACTCTTCTTTAAGCTCCATTGTAAACATCAGCTTTACACAAAACCAGTCCACCCCCCACCGCACAGTTGCGCATTTTACTTTCATTGCATGTCTTAGTTCATAGGGTTGCAAGCATAACCAATTTCCATGAAGAGGAAAACAACTCAGCTTAGCCACGCTCAGCAAAAGCACTCCCCTCTCTCTGGGCTGTAGTGCGGCAAAACAATTAAAGTTTGATTATGTTAGCTCAAAGCTCAGTTGTCTGCAGTGAATCAAATGCGAGTGGTGAAGACAGACTGTCTTGTGACATAGGTTTACAGGAAGACAATGAAGATGTTATTAAGTGACATATAACCAAACAAAGTAATACAAATGCAGTGTTTGCTAAGGCACAAGAGTAGGCAAGGGGACGCATTGCGGCCGGAAATTGCTCCATTAAAGGGGAAGTCAACCCCAAAATGTTCTCGGTAATATGTTCTGTGCAGCTCAACTAGTCAAACCTTAGTGTTCTGATTTGTTTCATCACAACTCACCAGTTTTCTAAAGCCAAGCAGTGATTGGTTGCAGTGCCTACAATATCTCCTCACAAAGAGCCTAAACGGCCACCCTGATTATAAGATGCGAAGAGTGTTGGACATACTATACTGTACCTGGACCATGCTTCTTGAGTAGCTACAGCTCTGGTCGAACCCTGGACGAATGGACGAATTTGCAACCAACAATTCTAAATGTTAGTCAAGCAGCCTGACATCCATATTAGTGTTTTGTCTTCATTTTCATCAATGGGTTCTCCCGTGCTATCCTTATGTCTGACCACGCTTTGTTTTGAATTGAAAAGAATGAACAAAGGATCTTCGTAACTGCTAAAAACAACAGCGATAAACTATGCTACGTTGCTACCCAGAATGGATTGGTGATGTATGTATATGCAAATAAAGTTCCGACAAAATATATTTAAAACAATTCAAAAACATTACTATTATTTCATGTTACTAACAACTAAATAAATCATATCGATCAAACGTGTCATCACGGGGGGGGGGGGGGGTCCTTTTAAAGCAGGTGTGGTACTTCTGGCCTACATTTGTCGTTCTTTCACCAGACTGGACAAAAAATGTAAATAATAATGTGGAGCTGTTTTTAGCTGAAAAGAAAGATCATAAAGACAATTTGAGTCAACACTTCAATCTTCACTCCACAAAAATAACTGAGTGTATAGTGTATGTTCTTGAAACAGCCTTTTGGTGTATATTTGAAGGTCATCTCCACAGTTATGTAAACAAGCTGTTTTACATATTTATCACCTCTGAATCATAAAGTCGGTCTCAACAATGGATATGAGAGAGAGAGAGAGAGAGAGAGAGAGAGAGAGAGAGGGGAGAGAGAGAGAGAGAGAGAGAGAGACCCACCCCACCATTCCACATCAGCCTCTAACATCATCACAAAAGGGCAAGATACAATTACCGTAATTTTCGGACTACAAGCAGCGACTTTTTTCTCAAATTTTGAACCCTGTGGTTTATAGTCCGGTGCGGCTTATATAGGATTTTTTTCCGTGATTTTTGTGATAACTTGATCACTTTTATATACTCGTAAAAAGTCTGTGGACCGCTGCTGTGCACCGCTTTGCTGGGCGGAGGGATATGTGACACGGTCGCTGGGGAGAAAAGTGGTGCGTTGATCGCATGTCCATCTGCCAGGCAAATAGTGCCGTATAATTCACACAAAGAAGAGACAGAATGAGATCAAGACGGACATTACTGAAAGGAAGCTTTTATACACAAACCGTCATTATGGGGGGCTTATATAGGATTTTTCCCGTGATTTTTGTGATGACTTGATCACTTTTATACACTCGTAAAAAGGCTGTGGACCGCTGTTGTGCAGCACCGCTTTGCTGGGCGGAGGGATATATGACACGGTCACTGAGGAGAAAAGTGGTGTGTTGATCGCATTTCCATCCGCCAGGCAAATAGAGCCGTATAATTCACACAAAGAAGAGACAGAACGAGATCAAGACGGACATTACTGAAAAGAAGCTTTTATACACAAACCGTCATTATGGGGGACAAAATAAATGCATATGGTGCCCCTTTTAAGTTAAAGGCAGTCGATGTTGATGACATTGTGTTGCGTCACCCTTTTCTTTATTTCCCGGTCACGTCTACTCTGGAGCTATACGTGTCGCTCGCTAGTTTAATGTAATTTAGCACTTCGTGCATGAATAAAATTAGCATGAACAGACCCTCATCATGGAAAATGCTAGAAGAAATGCATGAAAGCAACGACGAAAAAGAGACTGAGAAAGTGTGTGGCGAAGGATATCTAACACTTCTTCCAATCGGACACTGAGCAGGAAGACTTCGATGGTTTCCGTGCACAGGAGCTCTTTTTTTTTTACAAACCGGATTCGGTAGAAGTTGGGAAATGGTGTAAAATGTAAATAAAAACAAAATACAACGATTTGAAAATCCTTCTCAACCCGTATTCAAAGACAACATATTTAATGTTCAAACTGATAAACGTAATTGTCTGAAGAGATGTGTTCAACGTGTTCAGGTGCGCTGTCATATCAACCATGAAGTGGAGTTTTTCCAGCCACTCTGGTTGTTCCAGCTCAGGGAAAGTGAGCCCTTTGTTGCTGAGGAAAACTTTCACCTCTTCCAGACACGCTGCAAAGCGTTTCAGCACTTCCCCTCTGGACAGCCACCGGACTTTGTTATGCAGCAAGAGATCAGAATACGCGCTGTCCAACTCATCCAGTAATGAGCGGAACTGACGGTGATTTAAACCTTTTGCCATTATTTTGTTAACAATCTGAATGACAACATCCATTACTTCTGTGCATTCTGGAGGAAATGTTTGCGCACACAATGCTTCTTGATGCAAGATGCAATGGAATGTCAGCAACTTTCTATCCAGTGACTTCTGCAGTAAAGCCACAAAGCCCTTCTGAGCTCCCGTCATAGATGGTGCCCCATCAGTAGCCACGGACACCAGGTGGGTGGTCTTTATTTCTTTGGTTCTTAAACAATCCAAGACAGCCTCGCAGATGTCCTCCCCCCGTGTTTGGCCTTTTAACGGTATCAATTCAATCATTTCTTCCTGTGGCCCGGCAGCGCTCACGTATCGGCAGAACATCGCTATTTGTTCGATGTCATTTTTGTCTTTGGACAAATCACAGGCGATTGCATGCGCCAAAGCTGAATTGATATCTTCAATCTGCTTTCTGGTGACGTTTTCTGCCATCTTCACAGTTCTGTCTTGGACAGTTTTTGCAGAGAGAGGCATGTCTTTTATTTTCTGCAAAATTTCATCTTTGTTTTTGAAGTCCGAGAACAGATGTTCTGAAATCTTAATGAATGTTTCTTTGAGGTATTCTCCATCTGTAAATGGCTTCCCATGCTTGACTATTTCCTGAGCAGCCACGAAACTTGCACATGTAGTTGAATTTCCAGTCTTAATCCACTTCTTGAAGTGACTTCTGCTCATATCAGCCTTCCGCATCAGCTCCGAAACGGCCTTTTTTCGCTCCTCTCCCTCAGGATATTTTTTAGCAAAGGCCGAGTGTTTGTTCTCAAAATGTCTGGCAACATTTGACTTTTTGTTGTTTGCCAATTTTTCACCACATATTAAGCAGGCTGGTAAACCAGTTTCATCAGCAGTGAAAGCAAAAGAATCTGCCCACGTAGCATTAAACATTCTGTTATCTTCAGATATTTTCCTTTTCTTGGATTTATCCATCATTTACCTTCCAGGCAGGGGTAAAAAAAATCACGCTGGTAGTGTGCTGGAAAAACGCCGGCTGCCAGACGTGAGGGACGCCAGGAATTCGAATGTCGCACATCGGCGGATGTGACGTATATTTTGGGCGGTAAAAATATTAAAAATGTTTAATTTTAATGTTACAAGTTTACCATAATCTTCAAATTCAGAATTATATTTTAAAATGAACAAACTAAAATAAAATTTAATTTTTATAAAATACTCATTATTTTCCAAAGTCACAGGGACCCACAACAGAAGGATGAAAGAGCCACATGTGGCTCCGGAGCCATGGGTTGCCGACCTATGATCTAAAGAATCACGACGTTACAGACAGATGACAAAAAACACTAGATATTATATACATCAGCTTAACTACGGAAATGGGGTCGTGAAAGGAGCGTCCACGTCGCGGCCCCGGGAGTATTGACGAGATCAACTAGATCGACTAGATATACTGCTAATCCTTTCACCACTACAAGCAAAAGTTACAAGCTACAAGCTACGCTACAAGCTACGCCGAAAGCTGCAAACTACAGGCCACAAAGCTACAGAACAGAAAACAACATCATGCCTGGAGATAGACACAAAGGTGATCTGTGAAGATCGAAGGGTTCTCCTCTGCAAAATGAACAATCTTAGCCGATCTATGCAGCAAACAACACTGTGACGTGCTCTGCTTGCATACCACCATACCAGGTATGGTCCTGGCCATTGAACGACCTCACAGGCAGGACGGCAGTGCCATATTTGTAAAAACAGGTTTAGCTATAGAAGACACAGACATGTCAGATGACCATGATATTGAAGTCCTATCTGTCGAGCTAAGCAGTACTGTAGTAACATCTATCTATAAACCACCACCTTTAGACTTCATATTTCCCCAGCCAATCCCCAAAGTACACAACAAACCACAGATTGACTTCAACAGCCACAGTATCCAGTGGGGCTACCCTGAAATGAACAAGGATGGAGAAGCAGTTGAGGACTGGATAGATGCCAACCAACTAAGTCTTATCCATGACCCCAAGCTACCACACTCGTTCTTTAGTGCTTGCTGGAAACGGGGCTATGATCCAGATATCACCATGGTCATAAATAACATCGCTGGACTGTGTAAAAAGACTGTGCTGCACCCGATTCCATCAAGCCAACACCGTCCCATCGGGATCCAAATCAATGCGGCTGTAGTCCCAACCATCGTGCCCTTCAAAAGGCGCTTCAACTACAAGAAAGCAGACTGGGAAGGATTCACCAACGAGCTGGAAGAGAAGATCAAGAATATAATACCAGTTAGCACAAACTATGACCATTTTGCTAACCTGGTGCTGAAAACTGCTCGGAAACATATCCCCCGTGGCTGTAGAGTTGAATATATACCTGGTCTCTCAAAGGACTGTGCATCACTCTTTGACAATTATATCAGAATGTTTGAATCAGATCCCCTCTCAGAGGAGACAGCTGCTCAAGGTGAGAAGGTGATGAAAAGCATTGCCCAAGAGCGAAGCAAGACCTGGAACGCTCTTATTGAGTCCACAGACATGTCAAAAAACAGCAAAAAAGCATGGACACTTATTCGGAAGCTACGGGGTGACCCTAAAGCAGCTCCTCAGCGCCCAAAGGTCACTGCCAACCAAGTTGCCAACCAATTGCTTGAAAATGGAAAGAGTGGTAAGAGCGCGAAAAAGATCAAGCTGAACAGCAGGAAATACATCGAGGACCCTGCATTTGCAAGACAGCTCACCATTGAAGAGCTGGAAGGGGGAATTGCCACCCTCAAACCAGGAAAAGCCATTGGACTGGATAAAATCGCAACCGAACAGATCAAGCATTTCGGTTACAAGGCCAAGACATGGCTCCTACAGTTCTACAATGAGTGCCTGACAACACACAAGTTTCCCAACATCTGGAAGAAGGCCCACATTATAGCACTGCTGAAACCTGGGAAAGACCCATCCGCTCCCAAGAACTTTAGACCAATCTCACTTCTGAGTCACACCTACAAGCTCTTCGAACGTCTAATCCTCAACAGAATCGGCTCCTTTGTTGACGAACACCTCATCCCTGAACAAGCAGGTTTCCGCCCTGGCAAGTCGACAACTAGCCAAGTACTCAACCTCACCCAGTACATCGAAGATGGTTATGAGGAAGGGATGGTAACTGGTGTGGTGTTTGTTGACCTCTCAGCTGCCTATGATACATTCAACCACAGACGTCTCCACAGCAAGATCCTGGAGACCACAAGAGACATCCGTCTGACAGAGCTGATTGAAAGCTTGCTTGAAAACAGGCACTTTTTTGTTGAAATTGGAGGAAAGAAAAGCAGGTGGCGAAGACTCAAGAATGGCCTCCCACAGGGAAGCTCAGCTCAGTGGCCTAGTGGTAGAGTGTCCGCCCTGAGACTGGAAGGTTGAGGGTTCAAACCCCGGCCGGGTCATACCAAAGACTATAAAAATGGGACCCATTGCCTCCCTGCTTGGCACTCAGCATTAAGGGTTGGAATTGTGGGGTTAGATCACCAAATGATTCCCGAGCGCGGCACCGCTGCAGCCCACTGCTCCCCTCTCCCCCAGGGGATGGATCAAAATCACACGGGGATGGGTTAAATGCAGAGGACAAATTTCACCACACCCAGATGTGTGTGTGACGATCATTGGGACTTTAACTTTAACCACTTCTCTTCAACACCGACCAACCAAAAAGTGCAGACACACGTCGCTTCTTCTATGCAGACGATCTTGGCATAGGTGCACAAGCCACTGATTTCAAAATCGTGGAAGACAGACTCTCCAATGCTCTGACAGAGCTAACACCCTACTATGAAGAAAACCACCTTCGTACAAACCCATCTAAGACACAGGTGTGTGCCTTCCACCTGCGAAATCGTGAAGCTAAGCGCCAACTGAAGGTCAGCTGGTCAGGAACCCCCGTTGAACACTGTGAGCACCCAGTCTACCTAGGGGTAACCCTGGATAGATGCCTCTCCTTTCAGACCCACATTGAGAAGACTAAGTGCAAAGTAGCTGCGAGGAACAACATTGTCCGCAAGCTCACTGGCACAACATGGGGTGCTAATCCACAGACTCTCAAGACAACTGCACTTGCTCTCTGCTACTCAGCTGCGGAGTATGCCTGCCCAGTATGGGAGCAAGCTGCCCATGCCAAGAAGCTGGACCCCGCCCTAAATGCTGCCTGCCGTCTTATCACTGGCTGTCTAAAACCAACACCTACAGAGCGCCTCTACATCCTGGCAGGAATAGCCCCACCAGAGATACGTAGACAAGCAACAAGCAAGGAAGAGCGGCAACAACAGTCCACTGACCAAAGACAACCTCTCTTCGGCCATGTACCAGCCAAAAACCGCCTTAAGTCCAGGAAAACTTTTCCGAAAAGTGTCCCACCCCTCGGAACACCAAGCATAGGCAATGAAAGAGTCACTCGGTGGGAAGAAAGACTTGACAATCTTCCACCAGAAACTACAATGGAGCTTAAGGCAAGCGAAGCACTGCCCCCAGGAGCAGACACCAACTATGCAACGTGGAAATGCCTAAATAGACTAAGATCTGGTGTTGGACGTGCAAAAGTCACTCACCAAATGGGGACATCTGAATGATCAGAACGCTGAGTGTGACTGTGGCACTGAACCACAGACCATGCAACACCTCCTCATATGCCCCCTGCTGGAACATCCCTGCACAGCATCGGACTTAGCAGAGTTTAATGAGAAGGAACAGAAATGTGTTCAGCTATGGCTGAACCACATCTAGCCAAGCCTTGTAACTAACTGCCTTGTAGACACGATAAGAAGAAGAACTACGGAAATTACTTAATATAGCCACAGTGTTTGAACACTTAAACAGCGACATAGAGACAGACAGCAGTTCAGTCTAACTGCATAGCCTGTCAGCATAGGCAGCCATGTGATTACGCAATCCTCAGAGGAGGCAAGGCAGGAAGTTGCCTCCTCCGAGCGACTCGTCTTCGGTTTTAACATAACTATAAATATATATCAACGATTTTGGTTCAAAATGATACAAAAATACTGAAATTAAAAGGAAAATGATTTTATAATAAAAACAATTGAATTTGTTTTTTCCCCTTTTCATGATGGCAGGGGAGGCATGGTCTCCCTTGCTTCCTCTGACCGCACGTCCCTGGTTGTTAAAACTTTAAAAAAGCTTTCTGTGTACCGTCTTTCTTTGTAAATAACTCGCGTGCACACTTCCGTGTTGCTGCGGTACTACTGCTGCGTCACAGGCAGCGTTTAGAAAGTTATTAAAACTTTAAAAAGGCTTTCTGTGTACTGTCTTTCTTTGTAAATAACTCGTGCGCACGTGCAGCTTATAGTCCCGTGCGGCTTATAAAAGAAAAAAACTAAAATATCCCCGAATTTTAGCTGGTGCGGCTTATAGTCCGGTGCGGCTTATAGTCTGAAAATTACGGTAAATATAAATAGTTATGATAAAATAATAAAATAGATGAATAAATAAACTAGCAAACAAGCAAGCAAAAACACCAAAATAAAAAGAGAGAAACAAACAGAAAAAAAATCATTACAGCAAGGTGTCTGGAGCAGGGGCAGTAGAAAGTCATGAACAGATGTTGATGAGTGATCATATTGATCAGTGATTCCCAACTTTTTTTCATTCACGGCACACTTTTTCATTGGGAAGAAATCTTGAGGCACACTACCAAAAACCAGCTTCTATATGAAAATTACAAAAGACATTGTGAAAGTGCTATATAAATAAAGTCCTATTCCTATATATGTATATGTATGGAGAGAGTCAAATAATTGAATAAAAATATATAAATGAATATATATAGTTTAACTTTTTTTTAAATAAAAGTGTGTAAATGTTTTTTAAAAAGGTTTTAGACGGTGTAAGGAATAAACTATTGAAAGTGATTGTGATTAAAATCCAAAAGAATCAAAATTACTTTGTTTACTGTTTTAGACTAGCTCTATAAATATTGCGACAACAACTTTTAAAGACGCTCTGCTATTCTGGCAGCATCTGAGCAGCCTACGCAGATGATCTAGCAATAGGGATGATCTTGACTGACGTCACGTTCGCTCATAAATATTCAGCGGATGCGAAAGGTCGGACAAACATTGGAATGGTGACATCTGCATGCATCATTTTGGAGAAGGACGACGTCCCAGGAGCAAAATTCCAACACGGTTTCATTGCCAAACATTGTGTGGAACAACTCAAATGTTGCCTGACATGCAGAGGCCTCAAAGTCAGCGGGAAGAAAGCCATTTCGGTCGAAAGGTAAGCTTTATTTTGCAATAGCTCTCTCACTCCATAGAGGTCCTGCTAGGTAACCTCGTGTTGCTGACTTTCCTGAAAATGAATCGACAAACTACGTTGGCTGACATGCAGAGACCTTAAGGTCAGCTGAAAGAAAGCCATTTTAGTCGATAGGAAAGCTTTATTGTGTGATAGCTCTCTCACTCGGGTGAGGTCCTACAAGCTAACCTCGTGTTGCTAACTTTCATGAAAATTAATCAACAAACATAGCGTGGAACAACTTAAACATTGGCTGATATGCAGAGGGGCTCCTCCGGCCGTCATGACTACTTTTTACCGCGGCACCATTGAGAGCGTCCTCTCCAGCTGTATTGCTGTCTGGGGTGGCAGCTGCACTGACTACGACTTGAAGGCCCTGCAGCGCATAGTGAAAACGGCTAGAAAGACTATTGGTGCTTCTCTCCCCTCCTTGAAGGACATTTACACCTCCCATCTCACCCGCAAGGCGACCAAGATTGTGGGTGATGTGAGTCACCCCGCTCACTCTTTGTTTGAACTTCTGCCCTCTGGGAGGCGGTACAGGAGCCTGCGCTCCCGCACCACCAGACTCTCCAACAGCTTCGTACTCCAGGCTGTTAGGATCCTGAACTCGCTCCCCCTTTCGGCGTAGCGTCCTGTTCTTGCTGTCTGCTGTATGCACACTGGCTCGGTTTTGCCCCTCTTATTTATTGGTCTATTATTTATTCATCGCTCATTTTATTTTATTTATTATTTATTGTTTATGGTTTGTGCCTTCTTGTTTTTGTTTTGTGTCGCCTACTTGTATGTCTCGTCACCGTGGGATGGAGGAAACGGAATTTCGGTTTCTTTGTGTGTCTTGACATATGAAGGGATTGACAATAAAGCTGACTTTGACTTGACTTTTGACTTGAGAGACCTTAAAGTCAGCAGAAAGAAAGCCGTTTTAGTCGATGGGTGTTAGGGTTGAAAGATTATTTTGATCGTATGATTATGTTGGAATGTAGACTATAATGATTAACTAAACTTGTCCTGCTCTCACAACGCAGTAAAATAAAGTGGTTGCATTCTCTGCTTGATTGAACAGCTGCAGAGGAAGCAATCAAAGTTGTTCTGTTTCCCCCAACGTCGTAAAACACCCCCTGCTCTGATTTGACCAGAGGCCGGGGATTCACCAAACCTGTCCACTCTCACCCCCACCCTGTTTTCTCTCAATAAATACTCTCTTGCAAGAATCCAAAGTCAGACTTCGTTCGAATGTCGCTGTATGCACAGTCACAAACGTTGAGTGAGCACCACTCTAACAATGGGTAAACCTTATTTTGCCTCTACCCAGCAAAGGCATTTCTCTCGGCTCCTCCTCGGCTTTGGAAAAGATAGGAAGAAAACTCCCCTCATATGATCCCGGTCAGCATATCGCGAGTTGCTCCGGCAAACACCAAAGCAGCGGTGTTTTGTTGTAACAATAATAGGTCCGTTAATGTTATTTCTGATCAAAAATAGCGAGTTGGTCCTTTGCGCTCCTACTGTTTACTACCTGTGCAGCTGGAGTAAATGTCCGACCACGCAGTGGCCGCCACGCATGCGCAGTTCGCTGTTCTAAGAATAGAAACTTTGGGGTAATTGTGACAAGCACGCAGGGGGAAGAAAAAAGAAGACGTGTTGCTGACCCTCCAAACTGAAGTAGACAAAGTAGTATCGTGGAGTTCAGAGGCTAAATTAACCTTGAACGCTTCCAAATGCGAGTCCAGCTTCTTCAGTCTAGATCAGGGGTGCTCAATACGTCGATCGCGATCGACCGGTCGATCGCCAAGCCACTCTTGGTCGATCGCGTGACATTAAAATGTTTTTTGTTTTTTCGCACTTAACGCGTGTACAAACAACGGCGCTAACAACACAACACAAACACGCTAGCTCGCGAGTTCCCTCCAATTGTCAGAACCCTATTTTTTCTCTTAAACTTAAGAAAGGGTATACAAATGAGTGGGGCAGCTGGCCATAGTAAGAAGTATCCCTTTCATAGGGAATGGGAGTAGGTCTTTTTTTCACGATGACATAGTATATATATATATAAAATATTTTTTTTTAGTGGGTAGATCTTTGTGACTTGGTCATTTCAAAAGTAGCTTGCGAGCTGAAAAAGTTTGGGCACCCCTGGTCTAGATAATGCAGACACCAAATGGAAACCCACTATCAACATCAACAGAGCTCCCATTGCCTACAATCCCAACCCCGAATTCCTAGGGATTACCTACGACAGACAACTTACTTTTGACGAACATGTCAACAGCATCTATCGTACAAAGCAGGGGAGAAATAATGTACTCCGCAGCCTCTCTGGCAATAGCTGGGGCTGGCTGAAGGCTGATCTCTGTCAGGTCTACATTGCAACTCAATGCAGTTTAGCTGAATATGGAGCTCCAGCCTATGCCCCCTGTTTGTCAGCCACAAACATCGGCAAACTTGAAAGAACTAACGGCGGTGAGAGTGATCAACAAACATCTAAACTCAACTCCCGTGGAAGTAGTCCGAGCAGAAGCCCAATTACCACCTCTAGCACCCCGCCTTTCCATCCTTTCCCTCCTCAAAGCGGGTGCATGGGCAAACTTCCAACGAACGATGAACGCCACAAGGTTCTTCATACCACAACACGCAAAAGACTTGCAAAACACAACCTTATCCCCCTAACCCTCCCCATTCCTCAGTCACCAGAACAGCGCCAACCACCATGGGAAATACCACCCCCCATCAACGCCATCTATACTGAAACAAGTACAAGTCTTCCCCTCGATATACAACCAACGGCGCCCCAACTAACCCGAGCCAGCTACCCAACCCTCCCGATGTAACGATCTTCACCGATGGCTCGACATCCGAAGGTACCTCCAACGGTGATGCAGGTATGGTGGTGATGAGACACGATGCGGTAATCCACGAGTGGCATGCCCCGACTGGTGCTTGCAGAAGCTCATTCCACTCTGAAAGAGCAGCCTTCCAAGAAGCACTCAAGCAGAGAACGACTTGTAGTGGCTGTAAGTCCCTGGTTCAAGCGGTCGACAACCGTTCTCCCCAGACCCGACGAATCACGACTTGCAAAAGACAGCAGTGTCCACAGTAGCTGGCAAGAGTCTGGCTGACGCGCAGGCGAAACGTGGACAGAACTACCACAACCAACCACCACCAACGCAGATACAGCCATCCGTCTGGCGGTTATACGTCGACATTACCTGCCAACCCTCGACCACCTTCGTCTGAAAGACGTCTTCACAAAGAAGCCGGATGAGAGAACCGAAGCAACCCTATCAAAGGCTGATCTAACGGACCTGATACGCTTCCGCAGTGGTCATCATCCGGCCCTCAGACGTTAGCAGAAGATGGCGAATTGCACTGAAAACGACCAATGCCGCCTGTGCAACAAAGAGGTGGAGTCAGCAGAACACCTGTGGCTAAGATGCCCGGCACTAATGATGGAGCGGCATGTCCATCAATTAGGTGCCTCAATGGATGAGTTGATTCATCTCCCAACCGCAACTCTAGCGCATCTGAGGTCTATCCTTAGGCGCCTGAGGTGAAAAGAAGAAGAGGCTGAGTGGCTATCACAGTCAAGGTGTCTCGACTTGACTGTGTATTTTATGTTGGTGAAAAATGAACAATCTATAAACCATAACCAAACCATAAACAAACCCCATGACAACACTTCATTATCATTCACCTCAGAGAAATGTGACACGCTTTTGTCATTTTTCAACTCTAAAAGAGAAAACATCTACCACCAGCTCGCATCCTCCCCCTCTACTATCCCACAACCTGAACAGACCCATCTCTAATCTCACATTTCTATCAAAACCACTGGAAAGAGCCATCACATCTGAACTCAAGACCCACCTCCTCTCAAATAACCTGTATGAACAATTCCAATCTGGTTTCCGTACACAACACAGCACGAAACGGCCCTACTTAAAGTCACAAACAATCTCCTCCTGTCCTCTGACTCTGGTTCTCTCACCATCCTCCTCCTCCTCCTTGACCTGAGTGCTGCCTTCGACACAGTAAACCACTCCATTCTTAACCGTCTAGAATCCATTGGTATCACCGACACCTTCCTCTCCTGGTTAAAATCCTACCTGTCTGACAGATTTCACTGCATCACCATTGACCAACACAAATCCCACACCACCCCTGTTGCACACGGAGTCCCTCAAGGATCAGTTCTGGGCCCCATTCTCTTCACACTGTACATGCTTCCCATCGGACACATCATCCGCCGCCATGGTCTCAAATTCCACTGTTATGCCGACGATACACAACTCTACATCTCCACCAAAACCATCTCCCCTGCCATTCTCTCCACCCTCACTCGCTGCCTCACAGATATTAAAGACTGGATGACTCAAAACTTTCTCAAACTAAACAGTAACAAAACGGAGATCATCATCTTCGGTCCTAAATCCAGCCTCCCCACCTACCACAACTTCACACTCTGCATTGATGGCCACTCTGTCACTGCCTCCCCCCTAATCAGAAATCTTGGAATTTATATGGACCCCACACTCTCCTTCAAACCACATATCAACCACGTTACCAAAACATCTTTCTTTCACCTACGAAACATTGCACGCCTACGTCCCTTTCTTTCCACCCCTGCAGCAGAGACATTAATTCATGCATTTATCACCTCCAGACTGGATGACTGCAATAGCATCCTGTATGGTCTCCCCTCAACTGTCCTTCAAAAACTGCAATATGTTCAAAACTTTGCTCACCCACTCACCCAGCAGACAGTACACCACCCCTGTCCTCTGTCATCTTCACTGGCTCCCCATAAAACAGCGCATACATTTCAAGATTCTTGTCACCACATACAAGGCCCTAAACATCCTTGCCCCCCCCTACATGTCTGAACTCCTGCATCGCTGTACCCCCACCCGCCGACTCTGCTCTGCTGACGCCAACCTGCTCACCCCCACTACCTCGACCAAATACCGGACCATTGGGGATAGAGCCTTTGCCATTGCTGCCCCCACTCTCTGGAACTCTCTCCCCTTGACCATTCGTAATGCTGACTCTCTGCACTCCTTCAAACACCATCTCAAGGCCCACCTCTTCAACTCTGCATATGACACCTAACTCTTCGTGTGTGTGTGTGTGTGTGTGTGCATGCGTGTGTGGTTGTGTGGGTGTGCGTGTGTGTGTGTGTGTGTGTGTGTGCATGTGTGTGTATGCACGATTAAGTGCGAATTTTCTATGTAAAGCGGCTTTGAGTGTTTAGAAAAGCGCTACATAAAACCGATCTATTATTATTATTATTATTATTATTATTATTATTATTATTATTATTATTATCCAGGTTCTCCGGTTGAACTGGATGGTCTGATTTCAATCAGTCCGCAAATGCACCACAGAGTATTGCTCTTAGCAAAGGCACACAGCAGCACACACATAAACTGAATATGTGCCAATGCAGCACGATCAGACCGACACAACATGAAATCTCAAGATTCTCCGATTAGCCACGCATGCGCGATTAGCAAGTGGCTGGCCAGGCCAACTGACCAGTGGTTTTGCGATCCTGTTTACAATGTGCTCCGAAATTACTATTTGACAATTTCCCACAGCACAGCTGAACATCTCTCACGGCATAACAGTGTGCCGCGGCACAGTGGTTGGGGAACACTGGTATAGATTGTTATTCCAGTCAGAGGGAACTTTGTATTTGAAGGCACTTCTACCAATTCTACATATACTGTTAAAAGCAACATCAAGAGAATGTAGGTATTTCTCTGATATGTTTTGATATATTCTGTCAGCATAATCCATTATTGGTTGCAGCAGTTGAGTGGAGATAGTTTTCCTGACTTACAGAGTGAAACAGTTTATGGAGCGTGAGCGTGTGCTAAGATTGTGATTTACTCTATTAACAACAGATTCAATATGAGGCTAAAATGATAATGTAGTGCCGATCCAAAGACCAATATATTTAAATTGTACACTTTTACAAGGGGGCGGCGACACGGTGGAACACTGGTTCACACGTCCACCTCACAGTTCAGAGGGCGCGGGTTCGATTCCGCCTCCGGCATGTTATCCCCGTGCCTGCGTAGGTTTTCTCCGGGCACTCCGGTTTCCTCCCACCTCCCAAAAACATGCATGCTAGGCTGATTGTGGACTCCAAATTGCCCGTAAGTGTGAGTGTGAGTGCGGATGGTTGTTCGTCTCTGAAGTGACACCGTGAGGACAAGCGGTACAGAAAATGGATAGATGGATGGACTTTTACAAGAGGAAAACCATCATTAAAGCAGTTAGACAATTCAGATGAATGATGTGATAATTTTTTACTAGTTACTAGGTACTAGTTCTACTCGTACTAGTAAACTAGTACCAACCTACCTACCTATCTCTGTGTTAAAATCTCTAAGAATGATTAGTTCATTTAGATGTTCAAATAAGTTAATAGTAGACAATATGCATTTAGTTGATTCAGGATTGACAGGTGGGGTCCTATTATTGCCACCAATAATCAAGTGTTTGTTTTCATGAAGTATGTAGATACGTAGATAGAACCCTAACCATAATGTCTTTTTGACTATTTTCTTAACTGTCATTTTCTTCCCTGAAGACCCTTGCCAGCTGAATAGTCTACACCCTGAGGACTGTAGCTGATCTTAACTGGAGCTCATTTAAGTGGAGTTTGCAGAGCTTTCTATGTCCATGAAAAATAGATTTAAGTAACTTTAAAGCAGCTTTCACAATTACATTTTTATTACCAATGTTGTGTCCTATTTGTCACAAATAGTTTTGCTGAGGTGTTTATCACAGTGATGAAGTGTAGAAAGTGAAGCAACTCGCCAGTTCAAGAACTGTATAGTCTGTGCCTTTTGTCTTGCTATCTGACGAGAACTTTGTTTTGTTCCCTCTGATTGTGCACATAGAGATGAATGTTTTCCGCAAAAAGCTTTGAAATCTCTTATTCAAACAATTTGGTCTCTTCCAAAGAGAGTCGCCGTGCAAAGACAGTGCAAATAGATTTGCTGGCGACCGTTAGTCGCCGTTACGCAGCGGCACGGCGACTAACGGTCGCCAGCAAATGTATTTTGTTGTCTCGATCACTTCCAGGACTGTCTCAGAAAATTAGAATATTGTGATAAAGTTCTTTATTTTCTGTAATGCAATTAAAAAAAACAAAAATGTCATACATTCTGGAGTCATTACAATACAGAAATATTGCAAGCCTTTTATTATTTTAATATTGCTGATTATGGCATACAGCTTAAGAAAACTCAAATATCCTATCTCAAAATATTAGAATATTTCCTCAGACCAAGTAAAAAAAAAAGATTTATAACAGCAAAACAAAATCAAACATTTGAAAATGTCCATTAATGCACTCAGTACTTGGTTGGGAATCATTTTGCACGGATTACTGCAACCAATGCGGCGTGGCATGGAGGCAATCAGCCTGTGGCATTGCTGAGGTGTTATGGATGCCCACGATGATTCAATAGCGGCCATTAGCTCATTTGCATTGTTGGGTCTGGTGTCTTTCAGCTTCTTCTTCACAATACCCCACAAATTCTCTATGGGTTTCAGGTCAGGGGAATTGGCAGGCCAATCGAGGACAGTAATGCCATGGTCAGTACACCATTTACTGGTGGTTTTGGCACTGTGGGCAGGTGCCAGATCATGCTGGAAAATAAAATCATCATCTCCAAAGAGCTTTTCAGCAGACGGAAGCTTGTGGTGCTCTAAAATCTGCATTTACTCTGGACTTGATGAAACACAGTGGACCAACACCAGCAGCAGACATGGCTCCCCAAACCATCGCTGACTGTGGGAACTTCACACTGGATTTCAAGCAACTTGGATTTTGCTCCTCTCCAGCCTTTTCTTCAGACTCTGGCGCCTTGACTTCCAAATAAAATACAAAACTTGCTTTCGTCTGAAAAGAGGACTTTGGACCACTCTGGAACTGTCCAGTGCTTCTTTTCCATAGCCCAAGTCAGACGCTTCTTCCGTTGTCTTGAGTTCAGAAGTGGCTTGACCATGGGAATAAGGCTATTGTAGCCCATTTCCCGGACACGTCTGTGAACAGTGGCTTTTGAACAGTGCAGTCCACTGTCTTTGAAGCTTCCCCAAATTCTGGAAGTGACTCTTCTTCACAATGCGGTTAAGGCTGCGGTCATCTCTCTTGGTTGTGCAGCGTTTCCTGCCACATTTCCCCCTTCCAACAGACTTTTTGTGGATTTGCTTTGAAACTGCACTCTGTGAACAGCTTGCTCTTTGAAAAATTTCTTTTTGTGTCTTACCCTCCTGATGGAGGGTGTCAATGATGGTCCTCTGGACACCAGTAAGATCAGCAGTCTTCCCCATACTTGTGATTTAGTTTACTGAACCAAGCTGAGTGTTTTTCAAGGCTCAGGAAACCCTTGCAGGTGTTTTTCGAGTTAATTAGACGATCCAAGTGATTAGTTGAATACCCTACTACAGGGGTGCCCAAACTTTTTCAGCTCGCGAGCTACTTTTGAAATGTCCAAGTCACACAGATCTACCCACTAAAAAAAAAAAAAAATTATATATATATATATATATTAAAGATTAAGATTAAGATTAAAGTCCCAATGATCGTCACACACACACCTGGGTGTGGTGAAATTTGTCCTCTGCATTTAACCCATCCCCGTGTGATTTTAATCCATCCCCTGGGGGAGAGGGGAGCAGTGAGCAGCAGCGGTGCCGCGCTCGGGAATCAGTTGGTGATCTAACCCCCCAATTCCAACCCTTAATGCTGAGTGCCAAGCAGGGAGGCAATGGGTCCCATTTTTATAGTCTTTGGTATGACCCGGCCGGGGTTTGAACCCACAACCTTCCAGTCTCAGGGCGGACACTCTACCACTAGGCCACTGAGCTGGTCGCCACTGAGCTGGTCACAGTATATATGTATATATACAGTGCCTTGCGAAAGTATTCGGCCCCCTTGAACTTTTCAACATTTCGCCACATTTCAGGCTTCAAACAAAGATATAAAATTGTTATTTTTTGTCAAGAATCAACAACAAGTGGGACACAATCGTGAAGTGGAACGATATTTATTGGATAATTTAAACTTTTTTAACAAATAAAAAACTGAAAAGTGGGGCGTGCAATATTATTTGGCCCCTTTACTTTCAGTGCAGCAAACTCACTCCAGAAGTTCAGTGAGGATCTTTGAACGATCCAATGTTGTCCTAAATGACTGATGATGATAAATAGAATGCTCCTGTGTGTAATCAAGTCTCCATATAAATGCACCTGCTCTTTGATAGTCTCAGGGTTCTGTTTAAAGCGCAGAGAGAACCATGAAGACAAAGGAACACACCAGGCAGGTCCGAGATACGGTTGTGGAAAAGTTTAAAGCCGGATTTGGATACAAAAAGATTTCCCAAGCTTTAAACATCTCAAGGAGCACTGTGCAAGCAATTATATTGAAATGGAAGGAGTATCAGACCAGAGTCTGTCCATAGGACAACAATCAGTCGTGCACTGCACAAATCTGGCCTTTATGGAAGAGTGGCAAGAAGAAAGCCATTTCTCAAAGATATCCATAAAAAGTCTCGTTTAAGGTTTGCCACAAGCCACCTGGGAGACACACCAAACAAAAGAAGGTGCTCTGGTCAGATGAATCCAAAATCGAACTTTTTGGCCACAATGCAAAACGATATGTTTGGCGGAAAAGCAACACAGGTCATCACCCGGAACACACCATCCCCACTGTCAAACATGGTGGTGGCAGCATCATGGTTTGGGCCTGCTTTTCTTCAGCAGGGACAGGGAAGATGGCTAAAATTGATGGGAAGATGGATGGAGCCAAATACAGGACCATTCTGGAAGAAAACCTGTTGGAGTCTGCAAAAGACCTGAGACTGGGACGGAGATTTAGCTTCCAACAGGACAATGATCCAAAACATAAAGCCAAATCTACAATGGAATGGTTCACAAATAGACGTATCCAGGTGTTAGAATGGCCAAGTCAAAGTCCAGACCTGAATCCAATCGAGAATCTGTGGAAAGAGCTGAAGACTGCTGTTCACAAACGCTCTCCATCCAACCTCACTGAGCTCGAGCTGTTTTGCAAGGAAGAATGGGCAAGAATTCCAGTCTCTCGATGTGCAAAACTGATAGAGACATACCCCAAGCGACTTGCAGCTGTAATTGCAGCAAAAGGTGGCGCTACAAAGTATTAGCGCAAGGGGCCGAATAATATTGCACGCCCCACTTTTCAGTTTTTTATTTGTTAAAAAAGTTTAAATTATCCAATAAATTTTGTTCCACTTCACGACTGTGTCCCACTTGTTGTTGATTCTTGACAAAAAATTAAACTTTTATATCTTTATGTTTGAAGCCTGAAATGTCGCGAAATGTTGAAAGGTTCAAGGGGGCCGAATACTTTCGCAAGGCGCTGTATATATATATATATATATATATATAGTATATGTCATCGTGAAAATGACCAAGTCACAAAGATCTACCGACTAAAAAAAATTATAATTTTGCCGATGTTTGTGGCTGACAAACAGGGGGCATAGGCTGGAGCTCCATATTCAGCTAAACTGCATTGAGTTGCAATGTAGACCTGACAGAGATCAGCCTTCAGCCAGCCCCAGCTATTGCCAGAGAGGCTGCGGAGTACATTATTTCTCCCCTGCTTTGTACGATAGATGCTGTTGACATGTTCGTCAAAAGTAAGTTGTCTGTCGTAGGTAATCCCTAGGAATTCGGGGTTGGGATTGTAGGCAATGGGAGCTCTGTTGATGTTGATGTCATGCCTCGTCCCCTGTTTTGCTGTCTGTATGGGTTGTAGTCGTTTCTGTGTGTCTGTGTGCTCGCCCCTCCCTTCCTGTGCCCATGATCAGTGTGATCATGCTCACCTGCCTCTTGTTAACTGTCGCGTATTTATGTTCGGTTTGGGTACCACTCGATGTCGGAGCATTGTGTGGACAATGCTTGTGTCACCGTCACGAGAGTCTGTCTTTGAGTTCCTGCAATAAACCCTGGTCCAAGCTGCATTTGGTCGTCCTGCTCCATTTCTACACTCCGTTCGTGACAGAATGCTCCGACCACCACAGCGACCAGCGCTTGGACCTCTCTCCACCATCAGCTCCCACTGCGACGTCCGATCCGCGTCCATCGTCCGAGCAGGTTCCAGCGCGATCGGCTCCGCTGTCGTCATCGGACTTCGCTGCCGCGACGCCGGACACGCGGCCGCCATCGGAGTGCCTCCCGGCGCCATCGGCTGCGAGAGTCATCGGACTTCGCTGCCGCGACGCCGGACACGCGGCCGCCATCGGAGTGCCTCCCGGCGCCATCGGCTGCGAGAGTCATCGGACTTCGCTGCCGCGACGCCGGACACGCGGCCGCCATCGGAGTCCTCCCGGCGCCATCGGCTGCGAGAGTCATTGGACTTCGCTGCCACAACGCCGGACCCGCGGCCGCCATCGGAGTGCCTCCCGGCGTCATCAGACTCGCGGTCGCCATCGGGCTCCACCCCAGCGTCGCAGGCCCCTTTGACGTCGCCCGTCTTCAGGCCAGCTGCACCGGACCCGCGATCGTCCCACTGCTGCGGCGCGTGGTGGCTCTTGCTGCTGCCACAGCTCCGCCTTACGAATGCCGCTGATCGCGGTCCGGACTTTCGAGTGCCGCTGATTGCGGCAAGGACTTTTTTTTGCCGCCCGAGTGCGGGTTTTGCGTGAGTTGCCGCCCGAGTGCGGTTCGGTTCCCCTCGTCGCCGCCCGAGTGCGGTTCTGTTTCCCCGAGTTTCCGCCGATTGCGGTTCTGTTTCCCCGAGTTTCCGCCGATTGCGGTTCTGTTTCCGACGATTGCGGTTCTGTTTCCCCGAGTTTCCGCCGACTGCGGTTCTGTATCCCCGAGTTTCCGCCGACTGCGGTTCTGTATCCCCGAGTTTCCGCCGACTGCAGTTCTCTATCCCCGAGTTTCCGCCGACTGCGGTTCTGTTTCCGCCGACTGCGGTTCTGTATCCCCGAGTTTCCGCCGACTGCGGTTCTGTATCCCCGAGTTTCCGCCGACTGCGGTTCTGTATCCCCGAGTGTTCTGTATCCCCGAGTTTCCGCCGACTGCGGTTCTGTATCCCCGAGTTTCCGCCGACTGCGGTTCTGTATCCCCGAGTTTCCGCCGACTGCAGTTCTGTATCCCCGAGTTTCCGCCGACTGCGGTTCTGTATCCCCGAGTTTCCGCCGACTGCGGTTCTGTATCCCCGAGTTTCCGCCGACTGCGGTTCTGTATCCCCGAGTTTCCGCCGACTGCGGTTCTGTATCCCCGAGTTTCCGCCGACTGCGGTTCTGTATCCCCGAGTTTCCGCCGACTGCGGTTCTGTATCCCCGAGGCTCCGCCGACTGCGGTTCTGTATCCCCGAGTCGCCGCCGACTGCGGTTCTGTATCCCCGAGTCGCCGCCGACTGCGGTTCTGTATCCCCGAGTCGCCGCCCGACTGCGGTTCTGTATCCCCGAGTCGCCGCCCGACTGCGGTTCTGTATCCCCGAGTCGCCGCCCGACTGCGGTTCTGTATCCCCGAGTCGCCGCCCGACTGCGGTTCTGTGCCCCGTGTCGCCGCCCGAGTGCGGTTCTGTGCCCCAAGTCGCCGCCGAGCGCGGTTCGGGCTATTTCAGAGACCAGTAGGGTCGTCTGGACTCGTGCGCTGCCCCCCCCGGCCCCCCCGCGTGCCGCCGTGGGGGGTTGGGTTTTTGGGACGTCGGGAGCCGTCCCTTGTGGGGGGGGTTCTGTCATGCTTCGTCCCCTGTTTTGCTGTCTGTATGGGTTGTAGTCGTTTCTGTGTGTCTGTGTGCTCGCCCCTCCCTTCCTGTGCCCATGATCAGTGTGATCATGCTCACCTGCCTCTTGTTAACTGTCGCGTATTTATGTTCGGTTTGGGTACCACTCGATGTGCATTGTGTGGACAATGCTTGTGTCACCGTCACGAGAGTCTGTCTTTTGAGTTCCTGCAATAAACCCTGGTCCAAGCTGCATTTGGTCGTCCTGCTCCATTTCTACACTCCGTTCGTGACAGTTGATAGTGGGTTTCCATTTGGTGTCTGCATTATCTAGACCAGGGGTGCCCAAACTCTTTCAGCTCGCAAGCTACTTTTGAAATGACCAAGTCACAAAGATCTACCCACTAAAAAAAAATGTTTTTATATATATATATATATATATATATATATATATGTATATGTATATATATATATATATATATACGTATATGTCATCGTGAAAAAAAAGTCCTACTCCCATTCCCTATGAAAGGGATACTTCTTACTATGGCCAGCTGCCCCACTCATTTTTATACCCTTTCTTAAGTTTAAGAGAAAAAACAGGGTTCTGACAATTGGAGGGAACTCGCGAGCTAGCGTGTTTGTGTTGTGTTGTTAGCGCCGTTGTTTGTACATGCGTCAAGTGCGAAAAAAAAAGAAAAAACATTTTAAAAACACGCGATCGACCAATAGTGGCTTGGCGATCGACCGGTCGATCGCGATCGACGTATTGAGCACCCCTGCCCTACTAGTATACTTTTTCAGGATATTCTAATATTTTGAAATAGGATATTTCGAGAGATCAACAGGCGGATCGGTGCCGCGTCGGCAGTAATGCGGACTCTGTACCGGTCTGTCGTGGTAAAGAGAGAGCTGAGCCAAAAGGCAAAGCTCTCAATTTACCGGTCGATCTACGCTTCTACCCTCACCTATGGTCACGAACTATGGGTCGTGACCGAAAGAACGATAAGGTGAGAAGCTCGGTCATCCGGGAGAGGCTCGGAGTAGAGCCGGTGCTCCTCCACGTTGAGAGGAGCCAGATGAGGTGGCTTGGGCATCTCATCAGGATGCCTCCTGGACGCCTCCCTGGGAAGGTGTTCTGAGTATGTCCCACCGGTAGGAGACCCCGTGGACGTCCCAGGACGCGCTGGAGAGACTATGTCTCTCGGCTGGCCTGGGAACGCCTTAGGATCCCCCGGGATGAGCTGGAAGAAGTGGCTGGGGAGAGGGAAGTCTGGGAGTCCCTCCTAAAGCTGCTGCCCCCGCGACCCGACCCTTGATAAGCAGAAGAAAATGGATGGATGGATGGATGGATGGATGGATGGATGGATGGATGGATGGATGGATGGATGGATGGATGGATGGATGGACGGACGGACGGTTTTTAGAGCAATTTTATCATACAGTTATTCATGATTTTGGGGTTTCTATTGTTCAGTAGTTCTGCTTTCAATGAATTTCACAATTTAATCTGCAATTATTGTATCCATTCATCATTTATAAAGATCTGGCACATGCAATTGAAATATATCCTGTTTTACATACAAGTACATTTCTAATGGGCAATACTTAACATTATTGTGACTCCCTGCGTCAAATATTGTGAATGGCTTAACAAAATTCCCCATGATCAGTCAATGCGATTTCTAAATTGGATCCAGACTTAAGAGTCACTTGTAATGGAATGTATTATTGCTTATTACTTGAAGCACTGAAGTGGTGGCACAATTGGATTTCCAGGAAACACAGTGGGGCTGTATATCAAGTAGTGTATGAAAGGAGGGACAACAGGGTCGCATTCGCCAGTACAGTATAGGTGTTCATCACTCTGATCGCAAAGCATGATACAGCATATAAAATGAAGTACTTGCCGACACATAAATTCATATTATATGCCTGGCCAGAATTTGATACATGTATGCTTGTATGGGACAAAGGGCTGGGACAAGAGACTATAAGGTTGGTTCTCAGAAGGTATGGCCAGGTGGGTTACATGATCGCCTGAACACCAGGTCATAATGATATCTGCTTTAAATCAATCCTTCCTGTTGTATGCCCCAAATTAAATATAGTTCACTCACCTCTTTGTTTGCAAGAGATTGTTGAATGCCGTGGTCTATTCCATTGTGTGATTGGTACCTGCAGTGGTGCAGCTAGGATTTATTTTTTCTGAGAGAGAACCTGAGCCTCCTTCATGAGCCATCACTTAATGCGTGTCCCAATGATCCTTGCAGCTAAGTTGTCTGGAGCTTAATGCCCATCCATTGCAAACAAGCTCCGGTGGCCCAAAAAATCGATTTCAGACAGACCAAACTGAAACTTCACTGGGTCCTGCCCTCTCAACTTCGGAACCTGCCATGAATGGTGGCCCTGCACCCCTGAGATATGTCTCCTCTGGGAGTGCAGTGCTGCTGTAGACATGTAGCTGAAAGCCAACCACCTGCAATTCCCGTACTTGCCAGTAAGGAAAGTGCACACTTTGTGCTCCATGAGGTGAGCCCATGGAAAAAAACACTTGTGAGGACTTTGCAGAGCAGTGGCTCACCCCATCAAAGATGTAATTTGGACTATCAGAAAATTGTTGGTAAGGAGGCACAGACAGATCCCCCTGTGGCTGTGCTCCAAATGGCTGCAGCTACCCTCACAGCTGCATGTGGCTGTGCCCTTGGCACAGTGAACAGCACCAAGAAGAATCGTCTGTGTCTGTCCGGAGTGGTGAACCAGAGCTACACAGAAAATGTCATGACAAAATTAAATTATTTTTTAGAACAAGAAGTTCGGATTCTGAGCTTGCCATCTTTTGTCAGTACAGTATATGTGTAATTTACTTTCTAAAATCTGTTCTACCAATGAATTGTCGTTAAATTGGCCATTGTTCCACTGACCTTAGCTCACTGTGAAGGAGCATGGGCCCAGCGATTATTTTCTTCCAATCATTTGAAAGGTCATGCTTGCAGGTTTCTGGGCATGGTTTGACCATGTTCACCTCTCGATTTGTGTGTGCTCTGTTTCTTGTCATTGAAAGTCAGAGAAGAGAGAAAAAAAAGAAGAGAGTTGTAACATTGATATGTCCTGGAGGTGTTGTCCTTATATCTGGTGATCACCTTACAGAATCAGAAGTCGTAGATATGCACTCATTTAAGAAGTCGTCTTCAAATGTAGACACGGTAAAACTGTGAACTATCTCAGTTTTCTTGCTCGTCAGCCTCCCACAGGTCACCTCATCTTACTTGCCCACTCAATTTGGGATACACAGGCAGCTGGCAAGAATAAGAAATCTTGGTGTCAGCTGCTGTGGCATTTATTATTAAAAAAAAAAACATTGTGCCCACATTCTGTCATTCTGTCTCATTAAGTGTGCGCATTACCCGAGCTTTAAAAGCTGACAACTTGGGTAACCCAAATTAGAATTGTTTCCTCAATGGGTTTCTTGTAAGTGCACAAAATGGTGTCGTAGTGTGCTTACCGTAATTTTCGGACTATAAGTCGCGGTTTTTTTCATAGTTTGGGTGGGGGGGCGACTTATACTCAGGAGCGACTTATATATGGTTTTTTTCACAAATTTTTACTTGATCATTAACACATCACTTACTTACAAGTATAGTTGACCACTTCACATGTTATTTTTAGTATAGTTGATCACTTCACATGCTTTGATATCTTTATCTTGAACATATTCAAAACATGAAAAATAGAGAGAAAAAATCAAATAAAGTAATTAACACTAAAGCGCCATATCTTCTGGACATGTCCTCTGTCACCAGGATGACATGAAGGACGAGAAATTTGATGGATGGATTTAATGATTTGGAGTGACACAAATGGTTTGATAATATTGTTGTTTATGTGATAGTTATTTAAAATATAGTTTATATATCGTTGTATGGGCCTGTGGAATAATTTGAACTGCGGCGCGGCACACGGCATTGTTGACAAAGGACGATCGATAAAAGACGAGAAATTTGATCGATGGATTTAATGATTTGGAGTGACACAAATGGTTTAATAATATTGTTGTTTATGTGATAGTTATTTAAAATATAGTTTATATATCGTTGTATGGGCCTGTGGAATAATTTGAACTGCGGCGCGGCACACGGCATTGTTGACAAAGGACGATCGATGGATTTAATGAATTGGAGTGACACAGATGGTTTTATAAACGTGTTATTTATGTAATAGTTTTTTTTAAATAACTGAATGTTACGTCAGGCCCGTTCTCAGCTCCTCGTTTGTGTTTGTCACGTTAGCATACCGTATCATTTAGCCTGTTGTTGCTCGTTCATGTCTGTTCTTGGTGTTGGATTTTGTCGAATAAATTGCCCCCCAAAATGCGACTTATACTCCGGAGCAACTTATATATGTTTTTTTTTCACATTTTTGGGCATTTTATGGCTGGTGCGACTTATACTCCTGAGCGACTTATAGTCCGAAAATTACGGTATATAAAAATGTCATTTTTCTAGCAAGGCAGCTTATTAGGAAGCCAAAGGGGTCCTTTGTCATGGTAGTTTACGTATATCAAGCATGTTCGCCGTTCGTCACCGTGAATGCTCCCCCTCCTACATTGAAGTCTGTTGACATTTATATTAAAAGAGAACCAATACGCAGATGACAATATCAGACGGACCAAGTCATTTTGACACTATGTGAATTGGATGGAAGAGAGATTGAAGCAGGAATTTATTCTACTACTGTGCCCAGCAAAGCTCTTTGACTTGAGTTTTCCCAGGTATGTCTAATGTTTTAATGACATTTCTCCAATACAAGGTGTTGTGTGACAAAGTTTCAAAGTGAATATCCATCCATCCATCCATTTTCTGAACCGCTTAGTCCCCACGGGGGTCGCGGGAGTGCTGGAGCCTATCCCAGCCGTCATCGGGCAGTAGGCGGGGGACACCCTGAACCGGTCGCCAGCCAATCGCAGGGCACACAGAGACAAGCAACCATTTGCACCCGCACTCACACCCAGGGACAATTTGGAGTCTTCAATCGGCCCACCAAGCATGTTTTTGGGATGTGGGAGGAAACCGGAGTGCCCGGAGAAAACCCACGCGGGCCCGGGGAGAACATGCAAACTCCACACAGGGAGGGCCGGAGGTGGAATCGAACCCGCACCCTGCTTTTGCCCGCATACAGACAAATGGTGAAAGCATCCAGGCCGGTGCGCAAGCGGGTTAGAGTGTGGCCTGAGGGTGCCTCTGATGTGCTTCGAGACTGCTTTGGCCCTACTGACTGGGAAATGTTTAAGCAGGCAGCCACTTGCGATGATCGGACGGATATAGAGGAGTATACTGACTCTGTTTCCTCTTACGTCGCGAAGTGCATTGATGATGTGACCCACTCGAAATACATCGTCACTCGGGCTAACTGGAAGCCGTGGCTGACTGGGCCTGTCCTCAGGCTGCTGAGGGCCAGGGACAAAGCCTTCAGAGCGGGGGATGAGGCTGGCTTGAGGACAGCGAGGGCCGACTTGTCCCGGGGCATCAAGGAGGCGAAAAGGGCGTTCTCTTGCAGGATTACCGCCCACTTCAAGGACAGCAAGGACGCACGGAGCCTTTGGCAGGGCATTCAGACCATCACGGACTACAAGCCCGCGCCGCAGAGCTGTGAGGGCGACGTCCGTCTGCTCAACGATCTCAATCGCTTCTTTGCTCGCTTCGACGCTCAGAACAGCACTTGCCCGCTGAAGGCCCCTCCTCCTCCACAAGAGCAGCCCCTGTGCCTCTCTGCTGATAGCGTGAGGAGGGCGCTTGCCGCTATCAACACTCGTAAGGCGGCGGGCCCTGACAACATCCCGGGTCGAGCGCTGAAGGACTGCGCTGGGGAGCTGACGGGTGTCTTCACGGACATCTTCAACATTTCCCTGCAGCAAGCCGTCGTCCCTTCGTGTTTCAAGGCTGCCACCATCGTACCTGTGCCGAAGAAACCTGCCCCGTCCTGCTTCAATGACTACCGCCCCGTGGCACTGACGCCCATCATCATGAAGTGCTTTGAGCGGCTTGTCATGGAGCACATCAGATCCATTTACCCCCCACCATAGACCCCTTCCAGTTTGCGTACCGAGCCAAACGGTCCTCTGAGGATGCCATCTGCTCGGCCCTCCACTCGGCCCTCACCCACCTGGAGAGTAGGGACTCGTATGTGAGATTGCTGTTTGTGGACTTCAGTTCTGCCTTCAACACCATTGTGCCACAAAGACTCATCTGCAAACTCGCCAAGCTGGGCCTCAGTACCTACCTCTGCAACTGGCTCCTAGACTTCCTCAGTCAGAGACCTCAGGTGGTACGTGTTGGCGACAAAATCTCCGCCAGCATCACGCTGAGCACGGGGGCCCCCAAGGCTGCGTGCTCAGTCCGCTGCTCTTCCCCCTGCTGACGCATGACTGCGCTGTAACCTACAGCGCCAACCGCATGGTGAAGTTTGCTGACGACACGACTCTGGTGGGTCTCATCACCAAGGGCGACGAGACTCAATACAGGTTGGAGGTTGACCTTCTGACCACGTGGTGCAGGGACAACAACCTCCTGCTGAACGTCGACAAGACCAAGGAGATTGTTGTTGACTTCCGGAAGGGTCACACCGAACACCTGCCGCTGACCATCGACGGTGCTGTGGTGGAGAGAGTGAGCAGCGCCAGGTTCCTGGGGGTGCACATCAGTGAGGATCTCTCCTGGTCCACCAACACCGCATCACTGGCAAAGAAGGCCCAGCGTTGCCTGTACTTCCTGCGGAAACTCAGGCGGGCGAGCGCTCCTCCGGCCGTCATGATTACATTTTACCGTGGCACCATTGAGAGCGTCCTCTCCAGCTGTATTGCTGTTTGGGGTGGTAGCTGCACTGACTACAACTTGAAGGCCCTGCAGCGCATAGTGAACACGGCTGGTAAGATTATTGGTGCTTCACTCCCCTCCTTGAAGGACATTTACACCTCCCATCTCACCCGCAAGGCGACCACGATTGTGAGTGATGTGAGTCACCCCGCTCACTCTTTGTTCGATCTTCTGCCCTCTGGGAAGAGGTACAGGAGCCTGCGCTCCCGCACCACCAGACTCACCAACAGCTTCATACTCCAGGCTGTTAGGATCCTGAACTCTCTCCCCATTTCTGCGTAGCGTCCTGTACTTTTGCGCTATGCTTACTGTCTGCTGTATGCACCCTTGCTCCGTTTTGCTCCTCTTATTTATTGTGTTATTTGTTTATTTATTATTTATTCATCACTCTTTTTATTTATTGTTTGTGCCTTCTTGTTTTTATTTTGTCGTTTGCTTGTATGTCTGTCGTGTACTATGTCTCGTCACCGTGGGATAGTGGAAACGTAATTTCGGTTTCTTTGTGTGTCTTGGCATGTGAAGAGATTGACAATAAAGCTGACTTTGACTTGACTTTGACTTTAACTGTGAGGCGGACATGCTACCCAGCGCGCCACCGAGCCGCCCAAAGTGAATATCGCTCTTTTTAATTCATCATTTCCTTTTTTTACAGTATCACTGCCATTATCACGTATCCATGTGATACTTTCTGAAGTGAAAGTCATATCTTTCTGGGTTTTTTTTTAATCCCACAGGGGATGTGCAATATATTTACATGATGAGGCCGCCAGAATGAAAGCTATTCTCACCTGATTATGAAATTAGAAGTATTTGTGCATTTCCGGTGCAGCACTCCTTATCACTTAAACGTTGTCAGTGAGGACTTTGAATCAAATTTTCTTATTCTGTTTCTCTTGCCCATTTGTGTCTAATTATTGTCTTCCCTTTATCTCATTGTTTCTCTCTAGGTCTCTGTCAGATTAAGGAGGAATTCTGCAGGATCACACTACAACAACTGCAGCCCACATTCAGCAAATTGGATTAATACACACCCTCGCTGTTGAGTCTGTACAGGAGGAAGGGTGGAGCCCTTGGGAAGAAACCTGATATGATACTTGACATGTTAAATGAGGCATGTGCTACAGTATTGTAGTAGTATTTAGTTTTATGTTGTTGCTTTCTGGTGTTTGTAGGGTTAAGGTTAGGATTAGGGTGACCCCACACCCGATAAGTGGAAGTAAATGATGAATGGAATAACAGGTCATGGCCCACAAAGAAGTGGTTTTATGAGCGTCAATGGTGTGTGGTTCACTCGGCTGATTTCAGTGCAAACTGCCTTGGTTTATTTCATACTCATCAATTGATAATTTTTTATGATGAGCATGTTTGCCTCACACTTGTGATATTGCCGTTCAAATATTGGCTCCAGTCACACACAGACACAAACAATGAATGATCGAGGTCTCCAAATATTCACTTCACGCTGTGATCATTCACCGGTTGAGGTCTGCTTGCAGTTCCTTATAAATGTATTTAAAGTGGTTCAATCTTTTACATGGATTTCAACATGTCAATTCCTGCTTGTTCAGTGTCAGACAGGGTGCACCTCTTTTTTAAAGGGAATGAGAGGAGTCGGTTCCGTTGGATGGAAGCAGGCCGGCTGTGTTCACGCCCACAAGGGCGCTAATGGCCCTTTCTCAATGTACCCGTCTACAATATTATCAAAAGAAAGACTGTAGTGACTATGTGATGAGGTTAAGCTTCATGCAGGCATTGAGGCTTCCAAGGACTGCTTACATGCATACGCGGGGCCAAATCTGGTCAATACGGCATGCACAGATGCTGGAGTATGTGACAAGAAGCGGGTTGAACTTTGTTCATTTCTGTGCCCTTGTGGTTGCTTGCCAGCGCTGTTTGCTGTCGTGCAAGTATCTTCAAACCTTCATTCAGTACAATTGTGTCCTTGTTGAGAAGACGCTTTTATTCGTTGGATTATTTTATCTTTATCAGAAAACTCATGACAAAGTTCATTGGCCACATCGAGCATGAATGTTTTGGCATTAATTACAATCTGTGAATGGCTTTCCATTCATAAGCATTGCTAAATAAAGGACCAGCAAGGCTACCCGAATTGAAGTCACCTTGCTGAGTCCATACGCCTAGTTGCTGCTGAACGACCCTTGTGAGCTACCACATTGTCCAATAAAAATAGTGTTTCGGTATGCGAAATTGTGAACCCAGAAAATAACGTGTTGAGGCCGAAAATAGATAGTTGAGTGGATTCAAATGCAAAATAATGTTTAATATTTTAAATGTTAGTTATAATACAGATTTTTGTAAAGTTTTACTAAAAATATCAGCGGAATTATTAGTTATTTATAGTGTTAAGAAATGTCAGGTTAGCTTTGTCTGCGCGCCAGATGCCGTCGTCAAAATAGCCACGTGTATGCCTGACCCCTGCTTTATGCCAATAACATCTCAAACCATACTCAATAATAATGTATGATTGCTGTGCCACCTATCAAAAGAAAATAATATTTTTAGAACCACATTCTTTTCTCTCAAAATCTAACATTAGTCACAAAGGGTGTCATTATGTTGTCATTTTAAATTCATCAAAATGGCAATCATCTAATGGTTTGTATGACAGACACTTGTGTGTTTAATTTAATTTAATGACAGGGGTTCTTGGTGTCATAGAGGGATTGTTCTTCAGGCACTACTAAAAATATCCAAGCCTGTTGTTAAGTGAATATTTGAAAAACAGACTTCCATTGTATTTTAGGTTGTGTTAAGCTGCCCAGAAGTGATTCTTATTTAGAGTGACACTACCTTCAGAGTCACTCAGTACGATGGCTGTACTCTGCGTCCACAAAAATACACCTGCACTGTTTAAGGTTGACATGCAGCAGGGATGAGCAGCTTAATTGCTGGAGGGGACCACCATTTTTCATCCGTGCTACTGGAGGGCCACATAGGAACATGCGTTTCAGAACCAGAAATGCTATTTTTAAACTATGCAAAATAAGTACCGTAATTTTCGGACTATAAGTCGCTCCGGAGTATAAGTCGCACCAGCCATAAAATGCCCAAAAATGTGAAAAAAAACATATATAAGTCGCTCCGGAGTATAAGTCGCATTTTGGGGGGCAATTTATTCGACAAAATCCAACACCAAGAACAGACATGAACGAGCAAAAACAGGCTAAACGATACGGTATGCTAACGTGACAAACACAAACGAGGAGCTGAGAAAGGGCCTGACGTAACATTGTTATTTTAAAAAAAACGATTACATAAATAACACGTTTATGAAACCATCTGAGGCGGCTCGGTGGCGCACTAGGTAGCACGTCCGCCTCACAGTTAGGAGGGTGCGGGTTCGATTCCACCTCCGGCTCTCCCTGTGTGGAGTTTGCATGTTCTCCCCGGGCCCGCGTGGGTTTTCTCCGGGCACTCCGGTTTCCTCCCACATCCCAAAAACATGCTTGGTAGGCCGATTGAGCACTCCAAATTGTCCCTAGGTGTGAGTGCGAGTGCGTATGGTTGTTTGTCTCTGTGTGCCCTGCGATTGGCTGGCAACCGGTTCAGGGTGTCCCCCGCCTACTGCCCGATGACGGCTGGGATAGGCTCCAGCACGCCCGCGACCCCCGTGGGGACTAAGCGGTACAGAAAATGGATGGATGGATAAAACCATCTGTGTCACTCCAATTCATTAAATCCATCGATCGTCCTTTGTCAACAATGCCGTGTGCCACGCCGCAGTTCAAATTATTCCACAGGCCCATACAACGATATATAAACTATATTTTAAATAACTATCATATAAACAACAATATTATCAAACCATTTGTGTCACTCCAAATCATTAAATCCATCGATCAAATTTCTCGTCCTTTATGTCATCCTGGTGACAGAGGACATGTCCAGAGGATATGGCGCTTTAAAGTGTTAATTACTTTATTTGATTTTTTCTCTCTATTTTTCATGTTTTGAATATGTTCAAGATAAAGATATCAAAGCATGTGAAGTGATCAATTATACTAAAAATAACATGTGAAGTTGTCAACTATACTTGTAAGTAAGTGATGTGTTAATGATCAAGTAAAAATTTGTGGAAAAAAAACATATATAAGTCGCTCCTGAGTATAAGTCGCCCCCCCACCCAAACTATGAAAAAAAAACGCGACTTATAGTCCGAAAATTACGGTACATACTTGCTCTTGATTTACTGTATTTCATTTTTGATTATATATTTTTCAATGCATTTATATAGTAACAAATGTTAACCTAACAACCTAACAACTTTAACCTCAAACAGCAAACCACAAAATAGTGTAATTTTTGCAAAAGACTCACAATTGCCACACAAAACAACTTTACAGATTTGCACAAACAATAGTGTTTATTTACCAAAGGCGGCAGAGGTACGTACTCCTTTACGTGTTACGTCCAGTTCTCTGATTGTTTTTTGCCCCGATCTATGGCAAACATAATGTCCTCTGATTGGTTCATCGACTCTTCATATTATGCCTGTATATTACGGAAGCCACACAAAACAACTTTGGTCCACAAGAACATTGCTCGATGAGACAAGTACTGCTGATATTATTCCTTTTCCTTCAATGGAGTAAACTGTCTATTGCAGTTTTCCCCCCTTTAATAAGACAATTTCTTCCACTTTTTTTACATTAAGATAAAAAAATCAAACTACAGCCACAGAATACGGGAAAAATGGCGAAAGCGTGCAATTGTGACTTATATGGTTGAATTAATTTGAATTAATTAATGGTGTTATGTTGGTGTTAATGTTTGAATGTTTGAATTTAATGTAAAACAATTTGAGAACTAGCGATTAACAAGCTTTACTCGTGCCAATGTGTTTTATGATGACTTGCAGTTAAAAGGTACTGTTTTGGGCTGTTTTTCAGATCTTAAACCAAAGAGTTTGCTTAGCGTGTTTCTTTCAAAGACCAGCCCTGAAAGTGTGGAAGCAAAATTATTTCCTCCAGGAGGGTCCGAATGCAAGTTTGTATCTGCAAATAGTGATGGGAAAATGAAGTTTCAAGATGATTCATGAACCTGTTGTCTTCATTGAGCCTTCTGTTCAACATAGAGAGCGGAGGCTTCGTGGCCGTTTGTCTACCGTCGATCATCGGACACAAAGTGATTAGACCACCTGTCAGGATGGGTTTGGAGTCTGTAAAGCTAAAGTTAACTAGCGCTAGGCTAGACTTCCAGCATGCACATAGCTCCTCGTGTAGACTAGAGCGTGACAGTTTGAATAGTGCTACAGTACACATAAACACACTTTCTACTGGGGTAGTAGACAAATCCAATCACTCCACCCCGACCGGTTTTGCTGATGAAACGGTGCCTGTTTCAGATAATTTTACATGTGTAACAAATATTTACTATCAGATTCCCACGGTCGTATCGTCCCGCCGCGCTAACAAACATTCGAGAGGTGATGTTAGGCCTAGAGAACACAATCTTACTCGCATCTCGTTTAAATATCCTTCGATAGATACGCACCCTGATCGACCGATTACGCTTAAACTCGGTTTTATGAATATTAGATCGCTTCATACAAAAGCAGTTCTCGTTAATGACCTCATCACGGAACATAATCTAAACGTTTTTGGTCTCTGCGAGACCTGGTTAAAACCTAATGAACTGCTGCCGCTTAACGAGGCCTCGCCTCCAAATTTTGTGAGCTCGCATGTGGCGCGTCCTCGAAAAAAGGGTGGGGGTGTCGCCCTCATCTCGAATTCTGAGCTTAGACTTAGGCCTCGTTCGATCAACGTATTTAAAACATTTGAAGTTCTCATTGTCCGATCCACCGCTTTACCGTCATTTTATCTTGCTGTTATTTACCGTCCACCCGGGGCTTACTCTGGCTTCCTGGATGAATTTTCAGAATTCGTGGCTGATCTAGTAACCAATGCGGATAATATAATTATCATGGGCGATTTCAACGTCCACATGAATTTACCGTCAGAGCCACTTACTTCGGCGTTTCAGACTTTAACTGATATGTTTGGTTTTACGCAAGCCGTACAGGCAGCAACGCATAAGAATGGAAATACCATAGATCTGGTATTATCCCGAGGACTTGCAACCTCAAATATAGCAGTACTGCCATACACTACTGTTTTGTCTGATCATTACTTAATAAAATTTGAAATTCTAGTTTCTTGTCAAAGACAAGAGAGCACTCGGAATTATAGGAGCCGTAATTTTAACTCCATGACTGCAACTGCGCTATCTGAGTTACTGTCGCCGGCAACCGCTATATTTCCCGCATACACCGGCTCTGTTGATAATCTTACAAATGAATTCAATGCGACATTGTTAAATGCCATTGACTCTGTGGCGCCGTTATGTCTGAAAACTCGCCGTAGATTGCCTACTCCGTGGTTCACAGACGAAACGCGTACGCTTAAGCAATTATGTAGAAAGCATGAGCGCAGATGGCGTCTAACCAAACTTGAGGTTTTCCATCAGGCATGGCAGGATAGCCTCTTGAAATATAAAGATGCGCTTATCTTAGCAAAAACTCTGTATTTTTCGCAAGTTATTATTCTCAATAAAAACAATCCGAAACACCTATTTGATACAGTGGCAAAGCTGACTCTACGCCAGCCGACCCCCGATAATTCCTTCCACTCAGCTGACGAGTTCATGAAATTTTTTGCTCAAAAGATTGAGTCCATTAGGGACGAGATCAAGAATACCATTCCAATCGCTCGGTCGAGCCCGCCGTTTACCAACGCTGATGATCATGCAACAACCCTCTCAACTCTTAATAGCGTGTCCCTGGAAAGGCTTACACAAATGGTTAGTGCGGCTAAACAAACATGTTTGCTCGACCCTCTTCCAGCCAAACTACTTAAAGAATTATTGCAACTTTTAGGACCGTCTGTCTTAAATATAATCAAGCTGTCTGTCTCCTCTGGGATAGTGCCAACAGCCTTTAAAACCGCTATCATTAAACCGTTACTTAAGCGACCAAATCTTGACTCGGACTGTCTCAGTAATTATAGGCCAGTTTCAAACCTCCCATTCATAGCAAAACTTCTTGAAAAAGTAGTAGCACAGCAGCTTATTGATTACATGGTCGCCAATAATCGATATGACTCTTTTCAGTCTGGTTTTAGAGCTAATCATTCCACTGAGACAGCACTTGCTAAAGTGACTAACGATCTCCTCATAGCTATGGATTCAAACACTTCATCTGTACTGTTACTACTCGATCTTAGTGCTGCCTTCGACACTGTAGACTTTGATATTTTATTAGGGCGTCTTAAAAGTTGTGTTGGTATTTCAGGGTCAGCACTAGGCTGGTTCCATTCCTATCTATCAAATAGGACGCACCGAGTGGTCCATGGCAATGCGTCCTCTGAGCTCTATAATGTTACGTGTGGTGTCCCACAGGGATCGGTTCTCGGACCAATTCTATTTAATATTTATATGATACCGCTTGGGGACATAATACGTAAATATAATATTAGTTTTCAATGCTACGCGGATGACACCCAATTATATATGCCGTTATCGATGACAGATCCGCGGGATTGTTGTAATCTTGAGGCATGCCTTGCGGAGATCAAGCAATGGATGTCTCTCAACTTCCTTCGTCTTAACCCAGATAAAACTGAGATGTTGATAATTGGTCCAACTCGTTTTCAACACTTGTTCAAGGAAACCGCTATAACTATAGATAACCGTACTATCACTCAGAGCGATACTGTAACTAATCTCGGGGTAATGTTTGACCAAACTCTCTCCTTTCAAAAGCACATTAAGAATATAACCAGAATTGCGTTTTTTCACCTTCGTAATATTGCAAAGATTCGTCCGATCCTCTCGACCGGTGATGCGGAAACTATTATACATGCGTTCGTCACGTCGCGCCTGGACTACTGTAATGTACTATTCTCTGGTCTTCCTAAGTCCCGCATCAAAAGTCTACAGTTAGTACAAAATGCTGCTGCAAGGCTGCTCTCACGGACAAGAAAATTTGATCACATTACCCCAATATTAGCCAACTTACATTGGCTCCCGGTCCATTTAAGATGTGACTTCAAGGTTCTTCTATTAACCTATAAATCACTGCATGGCTTAGCGCCTTCGTATCTCGTCGACCTAGTTGTTCCTTATGTTCCGTCTCGTAACCTTCGTTCGCAAAACGCTACCCTTTTAGCGACACCGATGTTGTTTAACAAAGTGGTCTTTGTTAAAAAGGAACTGTCTCGGTAGATGTCTTCTTTTTGCTGAGTTGTCAGCTGGTCCTGTCTGACCCAGCTGTAACCTCTCTCCTGACCCAGCCGTAACTTTTCTCTTCTGTGGTACATCATAAAAACAGCAAGGCCAAACAGCAAGCATATATTGCAGTAATATTGCGGTAAAGCATTGATTAGAGAACGCATGATAACATATATATATACATTTTTCTAACACTTGCCATTTCAAATACCGTATTTTCCAGACTAAAAGTCGCTCCGGAACATAGGTCGCATTAGCCATAAAATGCACAATAACGTGAAAAAAAACATATATAAGTCGCTCCGGAGTATAAGTCGCATTTTGGGGCAAATTTATTCGACAAAATCCAACACCAAGAACAGACATGAACGAGCAACAACAGGCTAAACGATAGGTATGCTAACTTGACATAAACACAAATGAAGAGCTGAGAACGGGCCTGACGTAACATTCAGAGTTATTCAAATAACTATTACATAAATAACACGTTTATAAAACCATCTGTGTCACTCCAATTCATTAAATCCATCGATCGTCCTTTATGTCAACAATGGGTGCGCGCCGCTGACGGTGCTTGCACTTCAAAATATTCCACAGGCCCATATAACGATATATCCATCCATCCATCTTCTTCCGCTTATCCGGGGTCGGGTCGCGGGGGCAGCAGCTTTAGGAGGGACTCCCAGACTTCCCTCTCCCCAGCCACTTCATCCAGCTCATCCCGGGGGATCCCAAGGCGTTACCAGGCCAGCTGAGAGACATAGTCTCTCCAGCGCATCCTGGGTCGTCCCCGGGGTCTCCTACCGGTAGGACATGCCCGGAACACCTCTCCAGGGAGGCGTCCAGGAGGCATCCTGATGAGATGCCCGAGCCACCTCATCTGGCTCCTCTCAACATGGAGGAGCAGCGGCTCTACTCTGAGTCTCTCCCGGATGACCGAGCTTCTCACCCTATCTCTAAGGGAGAGCCCGGACACCCTGCGGAGGAAACTCATTTCGGCCGCTTGTATCCTGGATCTTGTTCTTTCGGTCACGACCCATAACTCGTGACCATAGGTGAGGGTAGGAGCATAGATCGACCGGTAAATCGAGAGCTTTGCCTTTTGGCTCAGCTCTCTCTTCACCACGACGGACCGGTACAGAGTCCACATTACTGCCGACGCTGCACCGATCCGCCTGTCGATCTCGCGCTCCATCCTGCCCTCACTCGTGAACAAGACCCCAAGATACTTGAACTCCTCCACTTGGGGCATCCCCGATCCGGAGAGGGCATTCCACCCTTTTACGACCGAGGACCATGGACTCGGATTTGGAGGTGCTGACCCTCATCCCGACCGCTTCACACTCGGCTGCGAACCGCTCCAGTGAGAGCTGGAGATCACGGCCTGAAGAAGCCAACAGCACCACGTCATCTGCAAAAAGCAGAGACGCGATGCTGAGGTCCCCAAACCGGACCCCCTCAACGCCTCGGCTGCGCCTAGAAATTCTGTCCATAAAAATTATGAACAGAATCGGTGACAAAGGGCAGCCTTGGCGGAGTCCAACCCTCTCTGGGAACGAATCCGACTTACTGCCGGAAATGCGGACCGAACTCTGGCATCGGTGATACAGGGACCGAACCGCCCTTATCAGTTGGCTCGGCACCCCGTACTCCCGAAGCACCCTCCACAGAACCTCCCGAGGGACACGGTCGAACGCCTTCTCCAAGTCCACAAAACAAATGTGGACTGGTTGGGCGAATTCCCATGCACCCTCGAGGATCCTGCCGAGGGTGTAGAGCTGGTCCACTGTTCCACTGAGGTGAAAGAGAGCTCCGTAGAGTAGGACCGGCCGTGCGTAATAGCCATGTCCGAGCCCCATCCACCGTCCCCGGACAGCCACCCGGCCCAGCGCCGGCCCCTGACTTCCATCCACGGAGGTGAAAGAGAGCTCCGGAGAGTAGGACCGGGTGTGAGTAAAAGCCATAATAGTTTTTCAAACCTTCTGTGTCACACCAAATCATTAAATCCTTCAAACTCTTCGTCCTCCGTGTCACTTACAAACAAAGCCGCTAATGATGCCGGTAGTACGAGGGGCCCTTCGTCATCTTCGTCATCCCGTGATTGAATCTTTGTCCTTTATGTAAACAACTGCCGCGCCGCGCTGCTGACGTCACTTGAAATTCAAATTACAGTAATCCCTTGCTACATCGCGGTACGTTTATCGCGGTTTCACTTTTTTTATTTTATTTTGAAAATTTATGAACGAATTCACATATAAGTCGCTCCTCAGTATAAGTCGCCCCCCCACCCAAACTATGAAAAAAAACCGCGACTTATACCGTTTCTTTTCATGTATAATGCGCAAAATTGAACTAATTTATTGTCCTAAAATCTTGGGTGCGTATTATACATGGGTACAACAATTTTTGAAGAAAATCTCCCTCGAAATAAAACTTGAAATCACCTTTCTTCTTGTTTGTTGTCAATCGCGCATCGCATTCAGCCATCCTGCCCAACACACTTAGTCAGTAAAATTCATAATTGACGACACATCGTTTGATGCGATGATGCAATCCTTGATGGTGTGTTATTGTCAAATATTGTTTGTTGTTTAATCTCCATCGCAGACCGGATATCATACGGAGGCCGCCATGACAGTATGCGCAGAACGGATGCGCAAGACACGTCAGCTATATAAAGAGCGAGAGTTCAGTTCTCTACCTATGTTTGTTGTCAATCGCGCATTGCATTCAGCCATCCTGCCAACACAGTCAGTAAAATTCATAATTGACGACACATCGTTTGATGCGATGGTGCAATCCTTGATGGTGTGTTATTGTCAAATATTGTTTGTTTTTTAATCTCCATCGCAGACCGGATATCATACGGAGGCCGCCATGACAGTATGCGCAGAACGGATGCGCAAGACACGTCAATCGCGCATCGCATTCAGCCATCCTGCCCAACACACTTAGTCAGTAAAATTCATAATTGACGACACATCGTTTGATGCGATGGTGCAATCCTTGATGGTGTGTTATTGTCAAATATTGTTTGTTTTTTAATCTCCATCGCAAACCGGATATCATACGGAGGCCACCATTACAGATGCGCAGAACGGATGCGCAAGACACGTCAGCTATATAAAGAGCGAGACTTCAGTTCTCTACCTAAATGCGTATTACAGGTAATATTTTATTTCACAACACTTTGCCTTGTTCCTTTCTTCTCTGCTGTTCACTTCAAACACGCTCCATACGAACACAATGCTCTTGTATCAGACGCTTGCTCGATCACCTGCTCGTTTGCTGTCACAATGTACCCTACACAAATCCGAAACATTTCTCCGCTATCGAGTTTGCTAGCGCATGCGCAGTGATACTGACCGGCAGAATAACATCCGGTTGTTCCCAAAGATGATCTTTTTTCTGAAATAATTTTACGTTTACGGACTTAAGTAGGAGTCAAAATTTGGGTGCGTATTATACACGGGTACAGGCTTTTTTCCAGCATCGACATGCCATTTGTAGGGTGCGTATTCAGGTACGTTTACTGACTGTGAACTGGCCTACATAGTTCTCGTTCACTCACTGAATTGTTCACGCCTGGAGAGGCAACACGTTCACTTACTGATTGGTTAATGCACGGGAAAGGTTGTTCATTCACTTCTTCTTCTTTCGTGTAACGTCAGATATCCAACTCGGTGTCGCGTAGCCATGCCCGCGTCTCTGGTCCTAGGTCAAAGAGGCTGGCTTCCGAGGGTGGTCCATATAAGGGGCAGATGTTGATTATATGGTCGGCGGTCTGCTCAGGGTCACCACACTCGCATGCCGCACTGTCCGCCAAGCCCCACGTCTTCATTGATGACCCAAAGCGACCGACCCCAGTCTGTAGGCGGTTCAGCGTGGTCCATTGCCGGCGTGGTAAGTCGTCTCCTCCGATGGCGCCATCTCCTGGGTCCCAAATGTAGCGGTGGACTCGGGAGGGTCCGGCCGACTCCCACTCCTGCTTCCAAGCTGCTGCCAACCATGCATCTCTGGAGATGTCCTCAGAGGTGGAGTTGAGCATCTCTTGTGCTGCCTTGTTGTAGGGGTGGCGGGACTTGAGTCTGCTTGGAGGTGCTGGTGTTATTGTGGTGTTGTGCAAGGTGTGCCAGTCATATTTTTGTGCCTTCCTGGCCAGGGCGAGGGTGGCAGCCTCCCGTCGGAGGCCGGCCGGTGCTATTCCCGCGAGGACCGGCAAGAGGGACACAGGAGTAGGTTTCAAGCATCCAGTTATTATCCGGAGGGAGGTATTAATAGCCACGTCGACCTTTCTCGCATGCGGGCTTCTGCTCCAGACTGGGCTGCAGTATTCTGCTGCAGAGAAGACCAGGGCTTGGGTGGATATTCGCAGCGTCTTAGCGGAGGCTCCCCAGGTTGTTCCAGCGAGGCGGCGGATCAGCGCGGCTCTGGATGTCACCTTGGCCTTGACTTCTTCCAGGTGTTGTTTGAAGGATAATGTCCGATCCAGACGCACTCCAAGGTACTTCGGGGCTTGCTGGACCTCCAGACATTTGTTGTCAACGCGCACCTCAAGTTCCCTCCTGGCTTCTCTGGTGCTAAGATGGTATGCCGCTGCGACTGTCTTTTCGACGCTGAGCTGTAGACGCCACCTCCGAAGGTATGCTACCAGTGTGCCCGTGTCTTCATTAAGACCCTCTTCCATCGCCTTCCACGTTGGTCGGCTCAGCATGATGGCAAGGTCGTCTGCGTAGCCATACTTTCTCGATGCTGTATCAGGTAGGTCGTGGATGTAAACATTGAACAACATCGGCGAGAGGACAGACCCCTGCGGTACCCCGTTCCTCAGTCTTCTGAGCCTACTGCACTGGCCACTGCTGGTCTGGAGGATGAAGCTGCGGTTGGAAATTGTCTCCATGATGAACTTCACCATGTGCCGGTCTGGTATTGTCCTCAGCAGCTTCAGGTGGAGTCCCCGGTGCCACACGGTGTCATATGCAGCCGTCAGATCCAGGTACACTACCCCAGCTTTCTCACTGTCCTGGAAGCTGTCCTCGATGTCCTGACAGAATAGTGTTACCTGGTCTGCTGTTGATCTTCCACGACGGAAACCAGCTTGTTCCCGTGGGAGCTGTGAGTCCACCACTGGCTCGATGCGGCTATGGATCATCTTCTCCAAGATCTTAAATGGGACACAGAGCAGCGAGATTGGTCTGTATGACTTAGGATCTTCTGCCGGTTTATTTGGCTTCGGCAGAGCTATGACAGAGGCACGGCGCCAAGTCTTTGGGAGCTTTAATCTCCGGTAGCATGATGTAAAGAAAGCACAGAGCCAACCAGATGTTGTTGTGCTCTGGTGGATGACAAACTCTGGGTGGATGTTGTCACGGCCAGGGGATTTGCCTGGCTTGAGCTTGCTCAAGGCCTCACTGAGTTCCTCTGCTGTGAATTCTCCCGAGAGGTTGGAATCGGCACTGGCCGCTCCCGAGAGGCCAGACACCTCACACGATATCAGTCAGGCAAAAACTTTGTCAGCATCCGGGAAGCGGCCGTTCTTCAGGAGATGGGATGCAATGGCATTCGCTGTGACTGGGTAGCTGTGGGGTGTTGTATTTCTGCCTGTGAGCTGGTTGATGGTCTGCCACGCCTTGCGACTAGAATGGGTGAAGTCGATTGATTCGACGACTTCTGTCCATCTGGCCCTACGGGTGATATCCAGCTTCTGGAGCAGTGCTGCTCATTCACTGACTCATTTGCGAATGTGGGAGTCAGCATGTTAATTTACTCACTAATCCGTTCACGTGATAAACGGGAAAGGCAGTACACGCACTTATTGACTCATTGTGAACGGGAAAGTCAGCATGTTCAGTCGTTCACTCACTGATCCGTTCAGTTGATGAATGGGAAAGGCAGTTCACTGACTCGTTCATAAACAAGACGTTACGTCATTCTTCTTCATTTTGTTTTACGGCGGGGAGGTAACAGCTTCAGGCACATTACTGCCACCTCCTGTGTTGGAAAAGTTACGTAATTACAAGACAGGTAACGAGAGGCAGGTGACTGTGATTACATTGATTGTGAGGTAACACGGGAGGGAGGGGCGAGCACACAGACACGGACAGAAACTATGACAATATGGACACGATCGGGGACGAGTCATGACAGTACCCACGCCCCCCCCCCCCGCCCACAAGGGACGGCTCCCGACATCCCAAAAACCCAAACCCCCACATTGAGTGCGGGAGGGCGGAGGGGAAGCGCACCAGTCCAAATGACCCACACTGGTCTGTGACAAAGTCCGAACCGCGCTCGGCGGCAACTGGGGAAACAGAACCGCACTCGGCGGAAACTCTGGGACAGAACCGCACTCGGCAGAAACCCGGGGACAGAACCGCAATCGGCGGAAACTCGGGGACAGAACCACAATCGGCGGAAACTCAGGGAAATAGAACCGCACTCTGCGGCAAACGGAGAGTCAGAACCGCGCTCGGCGGCAACTAAGAGGTGAAAGCCGCGTGCAGCGGCAAGAGTCATAGCCGCACACACGGCAGCATACAGGAAGCTAGAGCTGCACGCAGCAGCAGTAGTCAGACGCGTGTTTCAGCAGTGGGAGCAGGGTCTCTGATGGTCACGGGTCCGGCATTGTTAGCACGAGGCCCGGCAATGCCGCGGGTCCGGCGACGCTGGGGTGGGGCCCGATGGCGGCCGCAAGTCCGATGGCGCTGGGCCAAAGTCCGGCGACAGCTGCGGATCCAGCGGCGCAAAGGTGGATCCCAATGGCACACGTGCGTCCGGCGTCGCTGAAGCGAAGTCCGATGGCGGCCGCGGAGCTGATGGCGCCGGGAGGAACTCCGATGGTGGCCGCGGGTCCGGCGTCGCTGGAGCGAAGTCCGACGGCGGCCGTGAGTCCGATGGCGCCGGGAGGAACTCCGATGGTGGCCGCAGATCCGGCGACGCTGGGGTGGATCCCGATGGCGCACATGCATCCGGCGTCGCGAATAGGAGCTGGTGGTGGGGTTGGTCTAAGCGCTGGTCGCTGTGATGGTCGGATTATTCTGTTAGGAAATAAGTGGATCCAGGGCGACCAAATGCAGCTTGAACCAGGGTGTATTGAGGGAAAAGGTAGTTGGACGGGAGGATGAGGGGAACAAGACCCACAGAACCGGCAAACTAAGATAACTCAACGGACCAACCGACAGACTGATCAACAGCAGGTTTTCGCAGATTCTACAGATTTATCATGTACTACTATGTCTAATTTAGCAAAATTGAAATTTTGAAAAAATCACCCTCTGGGACCTATTTTTCCACAAAATGCACTTTAAAAAAGGACAAAAATCTCAAAAGAAATGTGTTTCACACATTAGTCAAGCAGCACATTTGTCAGTGAGCTCTTAAAGTTAAAATCCTATTTGGAAAGCACTTGTCCTCTTGATTATGCATCACGCTGTTAACATGGACTCCTTGTTGTACTCGAATCAAGTGCAACTCCAGTCACGATGTGAAACAGTGGACAGGCAAGACAGATTGAGGAGAGCTGTGACACACTGATGTTTTAATCATTGGTTTGTCAGAATTTTCCATTGGTCATTAAATTGAGGTTGGTCCCGGCAAACAATTTTTGATATTCCTTCGCGTGTCGACAAAGGAATAGCGTGTGACGCTATCCACTCCACGGTTGATGATCTACAACACCCTGAGGCGCTGCTGCTGATCTTCGGGGACGAGAACAGCTGGATTTGTCAATTGACACACAGCACAACTTTGCGTCATGACTGCTTAATACGCGTTTGGAGGAAAAATCTGAAAAAAATCTGACTTTTATTTATTCACCATGCTTAGTAGAAAAACAAAGACAAAAATGTATTTGTATTAATTGTGTGCATGATACAGCAGTTTATACCTAGAATAGCTAGATGTGTCAATTGACACAATTGAACATTATAGCATGCGCAATATAGTATGTAACATGTAACAAAGTTCTTTCACTAGCATTTCAGTCACAGACTTGCATGTTTGTACCTGTCCCTGATATCAGGCAGCCTTATCTTTGCAGGCCATGCAAATTTTAGCCATGCATTTTCCACATACAGGACCTTTGCAAACATCACGAGCGGTTACAGCTCTGTTGCGGCTACACCGCAGTTTTATTTGTTAAGTCACTCTGTCCCGAAACTGTTGACTCTCTGCTCATCCTTTCCCGATATATGGCTTCACACCTTGGCAGTACTTTGTTCCAACTTCAGCTAGGATCTAAAGCTTGATTCCAAACTTGTCGGGTTTATTTGGCATATGTTGAGCGAAACTACAGCGGGTTTTGGTGGGAAACAGCTGTTCATCCACTGTCAGTGAATCCTGTGGAATATATGCCTTCTGACTGGACTCAACAAATCTGTCCAAAACCCATGACATCAAACAAAATGTGTCTTTCTTGACCCTCTCTCCACAAGTGGAACAGACATAAAAACGGTACTGTTTGACTCTTCTGAATCGGTCACGGGGCATTGCTTGACGAAAGGCTTGGCTTCCATATTTTTCTGACCACGGCAAATCCAGTGGAAAGTTCTTGTCATTCATACACACTTTCAAGTACAGCAACCCAATAAATGCTTCAAGCTCATCATCTGATATATCCCACAATGGATCAGAAGTGCGGGCATACTCAACAGTGCAGCGCTTGATGTGACGAGTCATGCCTTCATCAACAAGGGACGACCACAGGGAACATGCTTTTTTTTCCGTACTGTAGTACTAAAGTCTAATTCCACATCCACAATGCCAGTAGGTTGCAGTGGCGCTCTCATTGTTAGAGTGCACACAGGTTATATTCTCACAATATTGTCAGGGGGTTTTTGGGGCTTCAGACCTGAAAGCAGAAGTCTTCTCTGCTATCTGTGGGGAAATGGGAGCTGAACACCAAGCTGTTGTTTCAGTGAAGCAATTCCAAATTTTTGAGCTAACAAAGCAGATAAGAATGTATGAAGTTGCAGAAAAATGTCGTGATGAAAACTTTCTGGTGGGATTGGCCTACCTGAATATTTGGAAGGCTAAATGAACTTAATTTGTTGCGTCAAGGGAAGATAAACACCTTCCGTAGGTCACAGACAAGATTCATTTGAACTTAAAAGCTTGCATTGTAAGGTCGTCATTGTAAATGAGAAAATGTTCTCAATTGACTTACCTGGTAAAACATTGAATTAAAATTAAAAATTTAATTGTGGGACAGATGACTTAATAAAGGAAATACTGATTCATTAAAGAACCTGCATGAATTTGTTTTCACTACACAAAAGTCAAAGTCCGCTTTATTGTCAATTCCTTCACATGCCAAGACACAAAGAAATCGAAATTACGTTCCCACTATCCCACGGTGAAAAGACATAGTACACAATATACATACAAGTAGACAACACAAAAAAAATAAAAACAAGAAGGCACAAACAATGAATAAATAAGAGTGATGAATAAATAATAAATAAACAAATAACACAATAAACAAGAGGAGCAAAAATGGAGCAAGCGTGCATACAGCAGACAGTCAGAATATAGCGCAAAAGTACAGGACGCTACGCAGAAGGGGGGAGAGAGTTCAGGATCCTAGCAGCCTGGAGAATGAAGCTGTTGGAGAGTCTGGTGGTGCGGGAGCGCAGGCTCCTGTACCTCTTCCCAGAGGGGAGAAGATCGAACAAAGAGTGAGTGGGGTGACTCACATCACTCACAATCGTGGTCGCCTTGCGGGTGAGATGGGAGGTGTAAATGTCCTTCAAGGAGGGGAGTGAAGCACCAATAACCTTACCAGCCGTGTTCACTATGCGCTGCAGGGCCTTCATGTTGTAATCAGCGCAGCTACCACCCCAAACAGTGATACAACTGGAGAGGACGCTCTCAATGGTGCCACGGTAAAATGTAGTCATGACGGCCGGAGGAGCGCTCGCCCGCCTGAGTTTCCGCAGGAAGTACAGGCAACGCTGGGCCTTCTTCGCCAGTGATGCGGTGTTGGTGGACCAGGAGAGATCCTCACTGATGTGCACCCCCAGGAACCTGGTGCTGCTCACCCTCTCCACCACAGCACCATCGATGGTCAGCGGCAGGTGCTGGGTGTGACCCTTCCGGAAGTCAACAACAATCTCCTTGGTCTTGTTGACGTTCAGCAGGAGGTTGTTGTCCTTGCACCACGTGGTCAGAAGGTCAACCTCCAACCTGTATTGAGTCTCGTCGCCCTTGGTGATGAGACCCACCAGAGTCGTCAGCAAATTTCATCACAACTGCTGACTATGATGTATCTTCAGTAATTCCATGTAGGGGGGATCCCAGCTCACGATTGAGCAGCAGCTGAGAGTTCAGTATCATTTAGTGTCATCAATTACTTCAACCCACTTCCCTTTTCAACAACTCATATACCGTATTTTCCGCACCATAAGGTGCACTTAAAAGCGCACCTTCTCAAAAACGAAGATGCGCCTTTTAATAAGGTGTGCCTTTTGTGTGGACCAAATCCCCAAATCTTTAAAGTTGTTTTGTGTGATTTCCGTATTATACAGGCGTAATATGAAGACGCGATGAACCAATCAGAGGACATTACGTTTTACGTAGCTCGGGGCGGTAAACCAATCAGAAAACTGTACGTAACACAATGAGTACGTACTTCGCTGCCGTTGATAAACGAATACTATTGTTTGTGCAAAGAAAACAGCATTATGACTGTTAGAGTGTTGCTTACTCTAACTTCTTTGCAAGAACCACACATGAGACAGTTTGGCCATTTACGCGTGCAAGCGGAGAAAGCCATCTGCACACTGTGTGGTACAGTGATGCTTGAAGGCAGTCTGACTTAAACCTCTTGCAAGGTCATATTTATTGAGAGAAAACATGGTGGGGGTAAGAGTGGATGAGAGTGGAGAAGTTTGGTGGTCATCTCAGCAAGTGGTTAATCAGTGCAAAGGGTCTTAGCTTTGTTATACAAGGTTGAAGAAACAGAAGCATTAGTGGAGCATTTTAGATAACTAACTAAGCAAGAATGTTTCCACATCATGTAGAACGTTTCAACAACTGAATGTGGAAACTTTCCAGAGTCAAGAAAAGGTGAAAGGTTTTAACAAAATTAATAATTCCAATCTACATCCAACATAATCATACGATCAAGATAATTTCTCAACCCTAACAAGGACCCTCTAAAACGGCATATACAACGAGACATGCTTATGAGGCACAATTACAGCTTTCTGGAAAGCCAGGATCATTGCAGAAGAGCAATGTCACAACAACGAGACAATGACGAGAGGGAGCTTGGCATGTTTAATGGCGAACTTGCCCAAATGTTCAATTTGGATACAGAAGATGAATACTTGGATGAATTTACGTATGAATATTGATCAACAATAATGTGAGTACAGTAGAGTACAAACGGTAGAATAAAGTACTTGCTCCTGTGACGTTTTTTTGTTTTTTGTTTACCGTAAATCATGGCATGCATGCGCCCTATAATGCGGTGCACCCTATGTGTGGATTAAATACAAAATAGACCCCGCAATTGAGTCTGCGCCTTTCAACCCGAAGCGCCTTTTGATGCGGGAAATACGGTAAAACAAATAAGTGAAATGAAGTTGTAATAAGTGTACTTGCCGAAATGAACAAATAATATTAATTAAAAAAAAAAAAACTTTTAAAAAGCTGTACACCAAAAACGGTGGCCATTGTGAATCCTGACTTTTTTATTTAAAATATATCAGCACAAATTGATCTGTTCATTTTTTTTTTGTAAATGTCCTGTTATCTACTCAAAACGTGTTGTGGGTATTTTGACAATTCGGCTGACGACTGTGTATGTGTGACGTGTATGCAGACTGCACATGCAAAACAAATACCGATCGCTTAAAATTGCTTAACTGAAGCATAAGAATGTTTTCACCTGCTGCTCTACATCACACTTTGTTTGAAAACATTGCTCCCCTGCTTTAAACTTCTTGTTAAACCAAACATTCTACTCAGCCAGTGGTGAAGTATTAAAATTACCCAAAACCCACAGGATACACAGGAACAGACAGGTGTTGGTAAAAATTTGAAGCTGTTCTTAAATGTTTCCCTCTATTCAATACCTAACTAAGTTGCTAATTCGGTGCAACATAGCCATATACAGCCAATAGATAAACAGATGGGAGAGTGAAGGAAAGAAAATGAGAGAGGATCATCAACTTGTGTTGGGGTGGAGGAATCAACATTCACAACAAGGGCCACCAAGTGCATTCATTCATTAAGACCTCTTATTTTGCATGAAGCTGAAGAAAACAAACACTTAAACAATTGATGGTTGAGACAGATATGCCAATGAAGTGACAGGTACAATGTTCCCTCTCATTTTTCAAGTGTCTGTGCAAACACACAAGCTCCCTGTACACACTGTGGACCACTGTGTGCAACACTAGATGAAATAAATACAATAAATAAATAAATAAATAAATAAATAAATGTCAATGAAAACTTGAACTTTTATTTTGTGTGACAGCTAGTTCCTTTTCTGTCAGTCTTTTGCGCTCTCCCGCAATAATGTACCGATCCCCTGTCCCATCTTGAGTCTTTGTACGATTCCAACAGCTTTCAAATGACGTTTCTGCTGAATGTGACGCTTGTCAATCACTGATTTACACTACAAAAAGGCGCAGAAATAAAATCATTCGTCCACTTAATTAGATTAGATTACGTCTAACATTAGATATTAATCAATCAGTTTATGATGAATTTTATTTTGTGTGCAGCATGGAGTTTCTTGTGCGCAGAGACTGGGGACAGCTTAGAGGAACAATGGACAGGTCTTAGGACATGTCACTTTTTTTTTTAATTAGTCAGTGCTAGAGACCATATGACCATGGTTACCATGGTTACAGTATAAGCCGAGCCTTTTATGCTTGGCATTTATAAGCATTCGCTGCTTGGTGGGATACCAGCACGCATTCTCTACATTGATCATCAAGCCAAGGAAAACTATACTGTTACCCACTTAATAGTCTAAGCAGGAAGATAGTGTAATGACTCTATCAGTTAGTTTGTTCAGTTTGGACTACCATCAGAAGAACTAGTTACTTATAGAGCCATGTGTTTGAGCAACAATAAAGACGTGACAAAGATTGTCACTATGAGACCAAACATCAGAGCTACACATTGTACACCGGTGCCGAACGAATACAGAAAGTCAAGCAAATGGCAGCTAGCCCGCAAGCTCAACAGCAGTTTTTTTTTTTTTTTTCGGGCTAACAAAATACAAGAAAACGCCACATGAAGTCGCTGAATTTATTGCCCAGCACGGCAAACCGTTTTCAGACAGGGATTTCATAAAGCAGTGCCTCATCAAAGTCACAGAAATAATGTGCCCAGAAAAAGTGCCGGATTTCAACGATGTGAGCTTATCCAGAAATACAGTGGTGCGGAGAATCGAGGACTTGTCAGCTAACTTGAAACTAGCTGAGAAACAACGCTTGTGTTTTGTATTTTTACTCGATAGCACGCGATGAGAGCACAGATGCCACACCACCGCGGAACTCTTAATTTTTTTGCGGGGAGTAGATGATAATTTTTGCTGTACGGAGGAGCTGCTCGATATGATGAGCTTAAAAGGCACGACAGGAAAATACATTTTTGAAGCTGTGTCAGAGGCAGTTGAAAAGATGGGGCTTAAATGGGACAACCTCTGTGGAGTAACAACGGATGGAGCTGCGGCCATGACGGGCAAGCACAAAGGATTGGCATCGTTGGTGTGCGCCAAGGTAAAAGAGAGTGGAGGTGAGGCTGTTAGGATGCACTGTATAACCCACCAAGAAGCACTGTGTGCCAAGACTGTCCACTTGGGCGATGTGATGAACACTGTTGTAAAAACTGTCAACATAATTCGAGCTAGAGGACTGTTCCACAGAGAATTTCAGGCTTTCCTATCTGATGTTGAATACGGGGATGTACTCTACCACTCTGATGTGCGTTGGCTCAGCCGCGGCGCTGTCCTGCAGCGGTTTTATTCGTTGAGATCAGAAATCAACCAGTTTTTAAAAGAGAAGGGCCGACCTCTTCATGAATTACGTGACCCTCTGTGGCTGGCTGACCTGGCATTTCTAGTTAATCTTACGCATCTTCTGAATACACTAAACAAGAACCTACAAGGCAAAGAACAGCTGGTGCCACACCTGTATGTGCACATGAAAGTCTTCTGTGTAAAGCTCCACCTGTTTGAGACACAACTACGAGGCTTTAATGCTAAACACTTCCCTGCGCTATCTGAAATCAAGTCTGCTTTTCCAAAAAGCCGACCTTTCTGCTAAAAAGGAGAAATATGGCTCTGTGATTGCATCTTTCGTGACAGAATTCAACCAGCATTTCCAAGATTTTTTTGTCATTGAAAAGCAAATCAAGCTGTTCTCGACCCCCTTCCTGGTGGATGCAGGAGAAGTTGAAGAGAGTCTGCAGTAAGAACTGATTGAAATGCAATGTGATGATTCTCCGAAGAGTCAACATCAGGTTTTCTCCCTTCCTGAATTCTATTAGAATTTGGATTATGCCAAGTTTCCTCTGATGAGACGCCACGCAAAAAGAATGATGAGCCTGTTCGGGTCAACATACATATGTGAACAAACATTTTCTCTGCTAAAACAGAACAAAAGCAGACTGAGAACCAGAATTACTGATAGCCATCTCTGTGAAGTCCTTCCTGTCTCAACCACCAAACTTTCTCCTGACATGTCAGCTTTCCTTCAATCCAAAGGACAGAATCACTGCTCCCACTGAGTGCAATGTTCTTCACATTATAGGTGAGTTAGAAATACACACAGTATTCATGCCTCAATTTGTAACTTCTAGTGTGTGGCCCGGCCCTTAGTTTATTTTTCTGCATTTGGCCCCCACTAAAAAAAAAGGTTTGGACACCCCTGTACTACACTAAGAGCTAGATTTTTTTTTTTTTAATGACCAAAAAAAATCAAGTAACCAAACAAGCAACCACACCAAAATAGTCAAATAAACATCAAATTGTCCTATACATTGGACCTTCTTTTGCTCTTACTCCAGATTTGCATTTAAAAATACAAGCTAACTAACTTTTGATGATCTGAGCCAATTTCGTCAATAATATAATATATAATATCTACCCCATGTTACTGAAAATCCTCTCAGGCGGATGTAGCCACAATGCAGAGTCTATTTTCATGACATGAGAACGTCTTGGATACACCACACCTGGGGTGGGGGTTGAAGCTCTAGTTATAAGGGGCGCTTCCACAAAAGCACGTACCTCCAGGATTGAATCCGCTAACGGATTACGACAGCTGCTCAGAAGCCTGGAGACCTACAAGCAAATTATTTTGTTCAGACAATAAAAAATTTAAGTTGTTACCTGCTGACAGTTTCGACTGATTCTCCAGTCTTCCTAAGAGCCGTCATCCGACGTGCTGCTGTCATGTCATTTATCCATTGGCCGGCTCAGCAGACCTGTCAGCCTTTGGTGGTCTTTAGAGAAGGGAATCCCAGGTGTGTGATAGGATGTACGCCCCCTCGTCTCTGTTGATGGTCCCGCTTGCTTGCGTCCGTATCTCTATGGCCTCCTTGATCCACCTCTTTAGTTTATTAGATTCTGTTGTTATGATTATTGCCCTGTCCCAGTCCATGATGTGGTTGTTTCTTCTGCAGTGGTCTGTGATGGCCAATTTTAGATTTTCCTTTTCTGCTTTTTCTTTTTGTGTCCGTGTAAATCGCCCCGCTGTCTCCTTTCCGCATTATTTTTGATGTTTCCTTGTGTTGTATGACCTACCTGTTTCCCCAATGTATGTTTTGTTGCATGACTAGCATGGTATTTCATAGATGATGTTGCATTTTTGTTCCGGTGTTATTTTATCTTTGGGATGTACGAGTACTTGTTGGAGTTTGCTGTATGGTTTGATGTGTGTATTGATGTGATGCTTTTTCATCGCCCGTTGTATTGGATCAGTTATCCCTCGGATGTATGGCAAGATTACGATGTCTGGTGGTTTCTCAGTCTGTTGTGTGCGTTTTGTTTTCCTTTCCCTTGTCTTGTCCTCTTTGTTTTTGACTTGTTTTCCTTTGTTTATGGCCCATCTTGGATACTGGCAGAGTGTGAGTGCTTGTTCAATGTGTCGTTCAGGGATGAGAATGGCAAATGTGAAAAAGCACGGAAAAGTAGCGGGGGGGATATATACATATACAGGACTGTCTCAGAAAATTAGAATATTGTGATAAAGTTCTTTATTTTCTGTAATGCAATTAAAAAAACAAAAATGTCATACATTCTGGATTCATTACAAAAAACAGAAATATTGCAAGCCTTTTATTATTTTAATATTGCTGATTATGGCTTACAGCTTAAGAAAACTCAAATATCCTATCTCAAAATATTAGAATATTTCCTCAGACCAAGTAAAAAAAAAAAGATTTATAACAGCAAAACAAAATCAAACATTTGAAAATGTCCATTGATGCACTCAGTACTTGGTTGGGAAACCTTTTGCACGGATTACTGCATCAATGTGGCGTGGCATGGAAGCAATCAGCCTTGGGCATAGCTGAGGTGTTATGGATGCCCAGGATGCTTCAATCGCGGCCTTTAGCTCATTTGCATTGTTGGATCTGGTATCTTTCAGCTTCTTCTTCCCAATACCCCACAAATTCTCTATGGGGTTCAGGTCAGGCCAATCGAGGACAGTAATGCCATGGTCAGTACACCATTTACTGGTGGTTTTCAAAGTCAAAGTCAAAGTCTGCTTCATTGTCAATTTCTTCACGTCAAGACACACAGAGATCGAAATTACGTTCCCACTATCCCACGGTGACAAGACATAGTACACAATATACATACAAGTAAACAACACAAAAAGTAAAAACAAGAAGGCACAAACAATGAATAAATAAGAGTGATGAATAAATAATAAATAAACAAATAACATAACAAATAAGAGGAGCAAAAATGGAGCAAGTGTGCATACAGCAGACGGTCAGAATCATCATCATCATCATCGTTTTAAAGTCCGCTTTCCAGGCGCCGCTGGGTTGGACTGGGTTCTCGATATGGCCGTCTCTAGCCATACTGAGAATTTTTGGAGCAAAACTTTTTACAGCCGGATGCCCTTCCTGACGCTAACCCAAAGGGAAATTGATTTTCTGTCGGGGTTGACTCCCTTAGCCCATTCCTCTCCCGAGGAGCCCACTGGGCAGTGGTACTATTTAACCCATAGTTGGGGGCTGGTTCGTGGGCACCAGGGCGTGTCCACACACCGGTGGGCCTGCGTGCCGCACGTCTAGGGGCCAAACCTCCTCCGAGTCCCTTGTAGTTTAGCCTGGGTCCGTGTTGTACCCAGTTACCATGTGTCGCCGCGTGGAGGCACTACATAGGGCTTGCTGTTAGAGAGGCTATGTACTGGCAGGGAGAGACTTACGCACTCGGCTCTCCCGTTCGCATACTGCTAGCCAGCGGTGAGGGTTGACAGTGAGAAGTGACATGCACTGGACACTCCACCAACACACTAGACGCATCACAACAACCCGACTTGGTGTTATGAAGTCAGACACACTGTTATGAAGTCAGACACACTGTTATGAAGTCAGACACACTATCAGAATATAGCGCAAAAGTACTGGACGCTACGCCGAAGGGGGGAGAGAGTTCAGGATCCTAACAGCCTGGAGTATGAAGCTGTTGGTGAGTCTGGTGGTGCGGGAGCGCAGGCTCCTGTGCCTCTTCCCAGAGGGCAGAAGATCAAACAAAGAGTGAGCGGGGTGACTCACATCACTCACAATCGTGGTCGGCTTGCTGGTGAGATGGGAGGTGCAATGTGGGCAGGTGCCAGATCATGCTGGAAAATGAAATCATCATCTCCATAGAGCATTTTAGCAGACGGAAGCATGTAGTGCTCTAAAATCTGCATTTACTCTGGACTTGATGAAACACAGTGGATCAACACCAGCAGCTGACATGGCTCCCCAAACCATCGCTGACTGTGGGAACTTCACACTGGATTTCAAGCAACTTGGATTTTGCTCCTCTCCAGCCTTTCTCCAGACCCTGGTGCCTCGACTTCCAAATGAAATACAAAACTTGCTTTCGTCTGAAAAGAGGATTTTGGACCACTCTGCAACTGTCCAGTGCTTCTTTTCCATAGCCCAAGTCAGACACTTCTTCCGTTGTCTTGAGTTCAGAAGTGGCTTGACCATGGGAATACGGCTATTGTAGCCCATTTCCCGGACACGTCTGTGAACAGTGGCTTTTGATACCTGGACTCCAGCTTCAGTCCATTGTCTTTGAAGCTCCCCCAAATTCTGGAAGCGACTCTTCTTCACAATGCTGTTAAGCCTGCGGTCATCTCTCTTGGTTGTGCAGCGTTTCTTGCCACATCTCCCCCTTCCAAAAGACTTTTTGTGGATGTGCTTTGAAACTGTACTCTGTGAACAGCTTGCTCTTTGAGAAATTTCTTTTTGTGTCTTACCCTCCTGATGGAGGGTGTCAATGATGGTCCTCTGTACAGCAGTCAGATCAGCAGTCTTCGCCATACTTGTGATTTAGTTTACTGAACCAAGCTGAGTGTTTTTCAAGGCTCAGGAAACCCTTGCAGGTGTTTCGAGTTCATTAGACGATTCAAGTGATTAGTTGAATACCCTATTATTTTTCATGATATTCTAATATTTTGAGATAGGATATTTGAGTTTTCTTAAGATGTATGCCATAAAAATCCGGAAATAAGATGGCGGCGTGTGCACACGCAGCGGCCTCTCTCTGTCCCGAACGGTGTTTTGTTTTGTCGTTTCATGTGGGTTTGTCCGGCAGTTTTGTGTGTTCGTCTCGTCGTACTGAGTCGTGCTACAAGTACAGCGGGCTGGTTCTGCTCGCCATCGGCGAAGGCGAGTTTTGTGGCGTTCTGCACTTTGAAGCGGGGACATTAAAGGCGCTCGGTCTGCTCCGTCCTGAAGCGTCGCCGGACTCGCCTGCTATTCCTCCCCCGGTTGGGAAGCGTCGGAAGCGGTGTGCGAGGAGGCTGAAGAGGGATGAGCGCGGGGGCGTCCGGGCTAGGCTGGCGGCCAACCCGGCTCGCCCGGCCGTGCCTTCCATTCTTCTGGCGAATGTTCGGTCGCTGGACTTCAACATGGTTTACATTCGCCTGCTGAGATCTACGAACCGGACAGTGCGTAACTGCTGTGTGCTCGTGTTCACTGGGACTTGGTTGACCGTCATCATTCCGGTCTCTGCTGTGCATCTGGAGCGGCTAGCGTGCTATCGGGCGGACCGGGCCATTGTACGAGCGGGAAAGTCGCGAGGAGGTGGGATGTGCGTCTAGATCCGTGACGGATGGTGCCGGGACTCTGTGGTGGTATGCGAGCACTGCTCGCCACTGGCGGAGTTTGTGGTCTCCAGGCTGTTAGGGTCCTGAACTCTCTCCCCCCTTCTGCGTGGCGTCCTGTACTTTTGCGCTTTGTTCTGACTGTCTGCTGTGCACTCTTGCTCCGTTTTGCTCCTCTTATTTACTGTGTTATTTGTTTATTTATTATTTATTCATCACTCTTATTGTTCATTGTTTGTGCCTTCTTGTTTTTATTTTGCGTTGTTTACTTGTATGTTTATCGTGTACTGTGTCTCGTCACCGTGGGATAGAGGAAACGTAATTTCGATTTCTTTGTGTGTCTTGGCATGAAAGGATTGACAATAAAGCAGACTTTGACTTTGATAATCAGCAATATTACAATAATAAAAGCCTTGCAATATTTGAGTTGATTTGTAATGAATCCAGAATGTATGGCGTTTTTGTTTTTTTAATTGCATTACAGAAAATAAAGAACTTTATCACAATATTCTAATTTTATGAGACAGTCCTGTACACATCAATATCATTGTAATCAGTAGAGGTTTTGCTTTCACTTCTCCTTACAATCTCTATTACTTCTTTTGTACTAACTGTACCAAGAAATATAGATTTAGCATTTCTCTCCCATTGAGTAGCCTCCATTCCCCTGAGTCTGTCTGGATCCTGTATTTTTCCTGCCAGCTCTGGTCCTACATTTACAAAAAAAATATTAATTCCATTTACCACCTCTTTCACATTGTTTATTGAACGGTCATTTTTTATATAATAATCGGGGTAGCTTGTGTTTTTGTTTTTAGCTCCATTCCTAATAACACTGTTTAGTACCTTCCACATCCCCTTCATATTACTTTCATTACTATCTAATGTTTTATTATATTATTCCTTCTTACATGTCCTCATAATGCTGGTTAATTTATTCTTGTAGTTTTTATATTTAGTTTCTGCCTCTATAGTTCATTTTCTTTATGAATTGTTTGTACAGCGTGTTCTTCTTTTTGCAAGCATTTTTTAATCCTTTAGTGACTCATGGGCTGTTTGCCTCTCTTTGTCCAACCCTGTATTTCTTTACAGGACAGGTTTTATCATATAATGTTTTAAAGATATTTATAAATCTACTGTATGCTATGTCAATATCTCCTTCCTCGTAAAGTCCATTCCAGTCCTGTTTTATAACAGTGTGTATTTGCATGAAATTTTTGTAGTTAAAAAATGTCAGAAAAAACTATTAGCCCCTTCACTTTATCAAATCTGACCCTCGCAAAAAGTTTGGACACCCCTGCTCTACACCCAGTTCACCCACGACTACATCGCCTCCCACGAGGACAACATCATCCTGAAGTTTGCAGACAGAACAGCAGTGACTGGACGCATCACAGGTGGAGACGAGGCAGTCTACTGGCGAGTGGTGGACAACCTGGTGTCATGGTGCGACCATGACAACAACCTCACCCTCAACACAGACAAGACAGATGAGTTGATAGTGGACATGAGGAACGAGAGAAGACCTCATCAGCCACTTTTCACCCGGCAGCTTGAAGTTGAGAGGGTGAGCAGCTTCAAATACCTGGGTGTCCAAATAATTGAGGACCCCACCTGGACATTCAACACCACACAGCTGGTCAAAAAGGCTCAACAGCGGCTGTACTTCCTGAGGAAGCTGAGGAAGTTTGGGATGCCTCCCAAGATCTTCAGCAACTTCTTCAGCTGCACCATCGGCAGCATCCTGACCAGCTGCATTTCCGTGTGATAAGGCAGCACCACTGCCACAGACTGCAAGCGCCTGCAGACAGTAGCGAAGACGACAGAGAGAATCACCAGGACTCCTCTGCCCTCCCTGCAGAGCATCCACAGGAGAGCGGCCTCTATCCTCAGAGACCCCACCCACCCCCAACATGGACTGTTCACACTTCTCCCCTCAGACCGGAGGTACAGAAGTGTAAGATGCAAAATCTCCCGCTTCAAGAACCATCAGACTCCTAAACAGCTGAGAGATCACATTCCTCAGCCACTGATCTGCACTTTATATTTCCAAACTGTTTGCATTCACTTTATTGCTGCTATCATAGGTATTGCACACTCCTCACCTGTATAAATGTAAATACCGTTTTTTCCCATGTATAATGCGCCCCCATGTATAATACGCACCCTAAAAATGGCATGTCGATGCTGGAAAAAGGCCTGTACCCATGTATAATACGCACCCAAATTTTGACTTTTTTTTTTTTAAATTTTTTTTTTTTTTTAAAGTCCCAATGATCGTCACACACGCGTCTGGGTGTGGTGAAATTTGTCCTCTGCATTTGACCCATCCCCGTGTGATTTTGATCCATCCCATGGGGGAGAGGGGAGCAGTGAGCAGCAGCGGTGCCGCGCTCGGGAATCATTTGGTGATCTAACCCCCCAATTCCAACCCTTAATGCTGAGTGCCAAGCAGGGAGGCAATGGGTCCCATTTTTATAGTCTTTGGTACGACCCGGCCGGGTTACTTAAGTCCGTAAACATAAAATTATTTCAGAAAAAAGATCATCTTTGGGAACAACCGGATGTTATTCTGCCGGTCAGTATCACTGCGCATGCAGTAGCAAACTCGATAGCGAAGAAATATGTGAGACTCTCAACGGGATCACCAATATTTGAGTGATGTTCCAGTTATTTATCACAATTATTTATTATTATAATAATAATATATATAATTATTTATTTATTATTCACAATTGTCATGGTGATCTTTCTGGTGATTTCTTAACTAGGCTGGATGTATTTTTTTGTTGGCGTTGATTTCTCCGACTGCCCAGAAAGGCACCACCGCGATCAGTTAGGTTAAAATGAAAAGAGAGGAAAGTGACGTTGTAAAGAACCGTCCGTGACAAGATTTTCTTCAAAAATTGTTGTACCATGATTTTCTTCACAAAAAAAAAAAAAAGAAAAAAAATTTCTTTTTAAAATTGTAAATTTCTTTTACCCATATACATGGGTACAATGCGCACCCCAGATTTTAGGACAATAAATGAGTTAAATTTTGCGCATTATACATGGAAAAAAACGGTCGTTTTATTTTGTTTTTTTTTTAACAGATTAATGCCCCTAATTTATTTTACTTTTTTTTATTCTATTTTATTTCATTATTTATTCTTCAATTTTTTTCACTGGCATCCTAACGGATAGCAAAAGAATTTCATTGTACAAAGAAAGTGCTTTCATTGTACATATGACAAACGCTTTAAATTTAATTGAATTTTGACGACGCATGTGCCGTGCGGCAGTTTGTGGCCAGAGCTGCCAACAATTTTTTTCCCCAAGCCTAATAAGACTTGTTTACAGTGTATTTAGTAGGTTTTCTTTTGTAGTTTAAGAAGAGAATACTTGGCACTCTTGAACGAAAATGAACTGCCCATCAAAAAACGTTCATTGGCCCCAGAATGAGCCCGTTCACAAAAACATTGGCTGAAAGTGGATGAGCAAAAATTCAGTCTACATTCAGTCCAAGTTCTTCCAAAATATGAATGACTTCTTGAGCTTTTGTTCACTGAACTTGTTCAGGTATAACACTGCCTATGTATATGAATTCTCATTACTTTGTCAATGACATGCAATAGGATTCTCCTAAAAAAATAAACACTGGAATATTATTCATAAGGGAAAATAGTTCTTTCCTATTGTTGGAAATGTTATCTTATGGGAGGCGAGAGCACCCCAATTGCCATCCGCCTCGTATCAATCCCTTTGTCCAACTACTACTTCAATGCGTGTTGATTTTCTTCTAAGGAAAGATGTCCCTGAGACACAAACCAAACTTACACCAGCTTAGTATAAGGGAGGTCTGCGTGTGCGCATTTCAACTCGCGCTCGACAGTGAGTCGACACCGGGGATACGTAGTGGTTATTCCTTTTAGACACTCCGCACAAGTATACAAACTTTCTCAGCCGAATTCAGGGCAGTACCTTTAATGATTGTTTTCCGGCATTATGTTGCCTTTCTGGTTGTCTGTTTAATTAGATATGGATGTTCGGTTACCACTGTTTGAATGAACTGTGTAGCTGCACGTATCGCATTGTTGAACAATGAATAGCCTTGATAGAAATCAGATTTTGATCGGAATGTTTTTCAAAGTGCACTTTGCTTAAATTTTCTTTACTTGACTTCATTATTTTTTTTAATATTGTGTTATTAAGCTATGAAACATAGCGTTGGGTTTTGAAATGTAATTTTTTATTATTTTTGCTGACCTTTCAGCGACCCACACACCACACTGTGGTAGGAACTCGACCCCAACCCCACCCAAAACTAAACTGAGCTACTAAACTTAACTGAACTAAACTAGATGAGCTACCCACACGCCACACTGTGATAGGAACTCGAAACCCCCACGCTCACTTGGCCATAGGTATTTCCACCCCTTGAACTCTTTTCTGTTTTAACAAGTGCGTCGTTTCCCCTTGGTTATTTTCCCAACTGACCCCTGGACTTCTAGAATCCTTGGCTTTCTGCGGTTGTTAATTTGTTATCTTTGTTGATTGCTTGAATCTGTTGCGACTATTTGTCCTGTCATTTTTTTGTTAACATCTGTCATTATAATAATGTAGTTTTATTAATATATAATAATTAATATAATATAAACATTGAACCTTATTAACTATAGCCTATAATCATTTGTGTGTATAAAACAAAACACGTGGGGTTCAAACCCATTATTCTATTGGTTGCAGTCTGTCCACCTAGCCTTTTAGTCCCTTGAGGGTTACGTAGGACGAGAACTTTCAAAGCGCACAGAGACAAATTTATCTCGACACAGATATATGATGAGTTTTAATCCCGTTACAAAGTGATGGGCGTACTGTCAACGATTCACTCCGTTCAGTAGTAGGGTAGAAGTCTGCCATCTTTGATATCTAACTACGGCAACTACAGTAGGTCCGATCAGAAAAAGTAATTGATGCATGCACAAATTTTGAGGTCAGTAATTTGTGTTAATTAGTTGAAAAAAAAATACTCACTGATTTATGAATCAAATAATAAAATATTATTCATGTGTGAATACTTTTCAAAAGATTTCATTCATTAAACTCATTCAAATGCAACACTGGATATAAATGTTAAGCAACCACCACACTGCTGTAAGTGCTTTTTTGTGTGGCTCTAACCCTGCTCAGTTGGAGTTTTACCAATGTGAGATGCACTCTGTGACACCTTTCCTATTGTTTTCTCTCAAGTAGAGAACTGTGTAATATATTTCTCTATTTATGCTCAAACATCTAATATTCCTGAACCCAGCATCCTACTCTTACATTTTTTGCTTCTTTCAAAACATGCTGCACATTCATGTGTGAAAAAGACATGAAATAAAATCTCTCAAACTTAAGTATCCCTCTTGAAGCGCTGAAGCCAGTGAGTCGGGACATTAAAAAAAATGCGAGTGAGCCCTGGAATCATCATCTAGCAGCACAACCACAAAATGTCTCGCAAAACACACAACCGAATGTAGAGATTACACTACCTTTTAGGGATATTAAGGAAAACCAAGTCTGATTCAAGTGATTGAATATTAGTTTCAAATCAAATTGAGTGGTCGGTTATCTTGGTTGTGTAAGCGTTATGGTATGTGGTGACACGGAATTGTGTCTAGCGCTTGAAGAAGGCAGAGTGAGGCAACGTACATGAGTTCACTTACGACCAGCTAATCTGCTCCATAGCATTTACATTATCAAAAGTTCTAAATTATTTATTATATTAATTTACCTATTTTCCTCCAGTATTTTGATTGCAGTTTTTTTCCCAGTTTGGCCGGGGGTGTGACTTATACTCTGGAGCGATTTATGTGTGACATTATTAACACGTGTCATTTCACGTGTTATTTCTACACCAAACCGCTTAAGGGTGCTCTAGGCCTGTGTTGATAATTTCAACACTTCAGTCTGACCTAAGCAACGTAAAAGAGGAAGCGCCACATCTTCTACCTCTGGAGTTAGCGGAGTTGTTTAAAAGTGACACAGAGGATGAAGATTTCATTGGATTTAGTGATTTGGAGTGACACGAACAGTTTGGTAAACTTGTTAGCATGTTATTTATGCTATAGTTATCTGAATAACTCACAATTGTCAGGAATGATTTGAGCCAGGGCGACCAAATGCAGCTTGAACCAGGATTTATTGAAGGGAAAGGGAGTTGGAAGGGAGGTAGGTGGGGAACCGAAGACACAGACGGGATAGAGACTCACAGCCAGGAAACAGACAGACCGACCGACAGAAGTCCACTTGGACAAGGATACAATTCTGACCGTGAGCCTCCAGACAGATCGGGGGGAAACCAGACGACAGGAACAGGAAAATTGGGCGCGGACAGGGACAGAACATAACAGTAGACACCGACAAGGAGGAACACACGGGCAAGGTTTAAATACATGAGACAACGAGAGGGAGCAGGTGACAGACATTAAGGTGATGAAGGGGTGTGGCTCTGAAGGTGCTCTGGCACGGGCATGACAGTACCCCCCCCCCCCCACAAGGGACGGCTCCCGACGTTCCAAAAAACCAAACCCCCACGTGGCGTGCAGGGGGGAAGCGCACCAGTCCAAATGACCCCACTGGTCTGTGGCAAAGTCCGAACTGGCAGCAGCAAAGTCTTACCCGCGCACAGCGGCAAAGGTGAAACTTGGAGAGTCCGTGCTGCAATCGGCGGCATGCAGGGAGTCAAAGCCGCAATCGGCGGCATTCGGGGAGTCAGAACCACAATCGGCGGCATTCGGGGAGTCAGAACCGCAATCGGCGGCATTAAGGGAGTCGGAGCTGTGCGCAGCGGCAGGAGTCGAGCATGTTGCAGTCGTGGACGCGGGGTCGGGTGATGATCGCAGGTTTGGCTGCTACTGGCACGAGGGCCAACGGCGGCCGCGGGTCCACCGACGCTGGGGTGGGCCCTGATGGCGGCCGCGAGTCCGATGGCGCTGGGCCGAAGTCCAGCGACAGCCGCGGATCCGGCGGCGCAAAGGTGGATCCCGATGGTGCACGTGCGTCCGGCGTCGCTGGAGCGAAGTCCGATGGCAGCCGCGGAGCCGATGGCGCCAGGAGGTACTCCGATGGCGGCCGCGGGTTCAGCGTCGCTGGAGCGAAGTCCGACGGCGGCCGTGAGTCCGATGGCGCCGGGAGGAACTCCGATGGCGGCCGCAGATCCGGCGACGCTGGGGTGGATCCCGATGGCGCACGTGCATCCGGCGTCGCGGATAGGAGCTGGTGGTGGGGTGGTCCAAGCGCTGTGATGGTCGGTCTTCTGTCAGGAAATGAGTGGAGCCAGGGCGACCAAATGCAACTTGAACCGGGATTTATTGAAGGGAAAGGGAGTTGGGAGGGAGGCAGGTGGTGAACCGATTACACAGACGGGATAGAGACTCATGGCCAGCAAACAGACAGACAGACCGACCGACAGAAGTCCACTTGAACAAGGATAAAATTCTGACCATGAGTCTCCAGACAAAACCGGGGGGAAACTAGATTAGCAGGACAGGAACACAAGGCGCGGACACAGACGGGGGACAACAGTAGACACTGACATGGAGAAACACATGGGCAGGGCTTAAATACATAAGGTAACAAGAGGAAACAGGTGACAGACATTACGGTGATGAAGGGGTGTGGCTGAGGGAAGTTGCCGGCCGAGCGTGCTCTGGTACGGGCGTGACAACAATATGACAACGTAATGTGCGTAATGTGCGGCCGCCACCCAGCCAGGCTCCAGCGGCAAGGAACCTGTGGCCGCAATTTGACCACTGGACTGGCCCCTTTGAACGTTTTGTGCTCCCGCCTGCTGCCCCCTCCTGCCAACACGGGGTTGGGGTCTGTTTTTGGGACGTTAAGAGTTCCTGGTCTGAGTGGAATTCTGTTTCTTGCCCGCTGTCCATGAGCCTCTGCCCCGCCTGTGTCTCTGTTCTCCACTACCCCCCTTCCCTTCAATAAACCCTGGTCCAGGCTGTATTTGGTTGCCCTGCTCCATTCATCCCTGACAGATCATAGTCTGACAGTCGGACAATCGCCGGACTGGGCCATTCGGACCGTCGTGCTTCCGCTTGCCATACCTGTGAAATTTTTCAATGGAATTGTTGGTATCCTACTCTTTTGGGTTGACGAAAAGTTCATGTTTGGACTAAGTAGTACTGCTGCACATTGTGGTACATCATTACCTCCCACTTAACTTTTCACGTTTCAGTTAAATACTTGAATTCTTTGTTTAAAATGTTTTATATGTAATAGTACATATGCTGCGCTTTGCAAATTTTATGGGTCTGATTTTCATTTTATTTTTGTTTTATAAACTATTTTTGTTATAAACATGAAAAACATTTTTTTAAAGAACTTAAAATCTTGCATTTCTAAAAAAATCCTACAAAAAAGACGTGGTTAAAAATAGTTATATTTGCAATGCAAATGTTTAAAACTAAAAAGAATGTTATAAAGCAATATTATTGTTGGAATGTTTTTTCATGTACGGACCCTGGTCTACTAGGTTGGTCGTGATAGTGGACCTCTTGCCAATTTATCTGGATGTTCCTTAATCCAGGGGTCCCCAAACAATTAACAATTAATTAATAACAATCCAAATGGTTACTATTGGGGTCAAATGATGGTAATGGTGGATTCTGAGGTAACGCCAAATGATTGATTTGCATGCTGACAGATAAATCTTGGAAGAAACACATTGACTTGAGCAACAGGTTTTTCTGGATTTCTTTCATTCATCTCCCTTTGACATGGGCATGGTCTAAAAAGTCAAATGTATCCGCACATAAATCTGAAAAAAGGTGGTAAGGAAAATAAATTCATAAACCAAATGAAACTATATATTCTCCCAAAGATCTGTGTAAATTTCCAGTCGCAGACATCAAGGTATTACACAAAAGTTGGGTCGTAACAACCGAGTCACAACTACTACACACACTACAAACGATCCTTAAGGGAAATAAGGTAATTCCTGTTAGTTACATGATTTGAAGCCTTTCCTGTTTTTGTCAATCAATCAATCAATCAATCAATCAATCAATCAATCAATCAATCAATGTTTTATTTGCCAAGTTTGAGCATGCCAAACAAGGAATTTGAATCCGGTAGATCTCGGCCTCTGTACAACATTTAAGTAGCTAACATTCAGGACAACATGCGCAAAAATTGACAATTATTCTCAAACATCCCCTGATCTTAAACTCCCAGGAGGGCAAGAAAAACTCAAAACTCCTACTAGGGGAAATGAGAAACCTTGAGAAGATACCACAGATGGGAGGATCCCTCTTCCAGGATGACCAGGCTGCAATGGATGCAGAGAGGACACATAGTACACATAATATGGACAATCCAAAGGTAAAGCATCGAGAGCAGGATGTTATTGCACAGTAATGTCTCTGAGAGGTGTGAGTTCATCAGAGCCACAGCCTGGGGGAAGAAGCTGTGTCTGTGTCTGCTGGTTTTGACGTACAGTGCTCTGTAACGCCGTCCGGAGGGGAGTTGCTCGAACAGACGGCAACCTGGGTGAGAATGGTCTGTAGAGGTATTATTTGCACGTTTCCTGGTCCTGGACAGGTACAAGTCCTGGATAGATGGGAGGTTGGTCCCGATTATCTTTTCTGCAGTCCTGATTGTCCGTTGCAGTCTGTGCTTGTCTTGTTTGGTGGCCGATCCAAACCAGATAGTGATGGAGATGCAGAGGATAGACTGGATGATGACAGTATAGAAGGTCTTCAGCAGCTCCTGTGGCAGGTTGAACTTCCTGAGCTGTCTCGGAAAGTACAGCCTCTGCTGGACCCTCTTCCGGACAGAGTCTATGTGGCTGGTCCATTTCACGTCCCGAGAGATTGTGGATCCCAGGAACTTGAAGGTGTCTGTGGAGAGAATAGTATTACTGTGGATAGTAAGGGGTGGAAGTGGTGAAGGGTCTCTCTTGAAGTCCACGGTCATCTCCACGGTCTTGAGTGGGTTCAGCTCCAGGTGGTTTTGGCTGCACCAGTGGACCAGCCGCTCCCCCTCCTGTCTGTACGCAGTCTCGTCACCATCCCGGATGCGTCTAATGAGAGTGGTGTCGTCCGCATATTTCAGGAGCAACCACAGAAGAGTCGCCTGAGGAGCAATTGTTACTGTAGAGAGAGAAGAGCAGTGGGGAGAGGACGCACCCCTGGGGGGCATCAGTATTGGTGGTCCGGGTGTCGGATGTGATGGTCCCCAGCCTCACATGCTGTCTCCTGTTGGTCAGGAAGCTGGTGATCCACTGACAGGTGGAGGCAGGCACCGCGAGCTGGATGAGCTTCTGGTGGACGATGTCAGGAGCGATGGTATTGAACGCCGAGCTGAAGTCCACAAACAGAATCCTGGCGTACGTTCCATGGGTGTCCAGGTGGTGCAGGATGTAGTGCAGTCCCATGTTGACCGCATCGTCCACCGACCTGTTTGCCCGGTAGGCAAACTGCAGGGGGTCGAGCAGGGGGCCGTGATGTCCTTCAGGTGGTTCAACACTAACCTCTCGAAGGATTTCATGACCATAGATGTCAGGGCGACGGGTCTATAGTCATAAACCCGTGATGGTGGGCTTCTTGGCCACCGGTACGATGATGGAGCTCTTGAAGCACAAGGACACCTCACACAGTTCCCGGGAACGGTTGAAGATCCATGCAAAGGTGGGTGCCAGTTTCAGACTTTCAGGCAGGAGGGAGCCACGCCGTCTGGGCCTGGTGCCTTCCTGACCTTTAGTCTCCGGAACATCTGACACACCTCTACCTCCTGTCTGTACGCAGTCTCGTCGCCGTCCCGGATCAGTCCGATGAGAATGGTGTCGTCCGCATACTTCAGGAGCTTCACAGAAGAGTCGCCTGAGGAGCAATCGTTAGTGTAGAGAGAAGAGTAGTGGGGAGAGGATGCACCCCTGGGGGGCGCCAGTATTGGTGGTCCGGATGTTGGATGTGATGGTCCCCAGCCTCACATGCTGTCTTCTGTTGGTCAAGAAGCTGGTGATCCACTGACAGGTGGAGGCAGGCACCGCAAGCTAGATGAGCTTCTGGTGGACGATGTCAGGCGCGATGGTATTGAACGCCGAGCTGAAGTCCACAAACAGGATCCTGGCGTACGTCCCTGGGGTGTCCAGGTGGTGAAGAATGTAGTGCAGTCCCATGTTGACCGCATCGTCCACCGACCTGTTTGCCCGGAAGGCAAACTGCAGGGGGTCGAGCAGGGGGCCCGTGATGACCTTCAGGTGGTTCAACACTAACCTCTCGAAGGATTTCATGACCACAGATGTCAGGGCGACAGGTCTATAGTCATTCAAACCTGTGATGGCGGGCTTCTTGGCCACCGGTACGATGATGGAGCTCTTGAAGCACGAGGGCTCCAGGGAACGGTTGAAGGTCTGTGCAAAGGTGGGTGCCAGTTGTTCAGCACAGACTTCCAGGCAGGAGGGAGACACGCCGTCTGGGCCTGGTGCCTTCCTGACCTTTTGTCTCCGGAACATCTGACACACTTCCTCCTCGTGGATCTGAAGTGCGGGCGTGGCTTCTGTAAGAGAGAGAGTAGGTAATAACGATGATTCCTGTTTTGTCATTTACTGTAGGACGCTTCAGCTTCTCTCACCAGGGTGGAGATGGGCCTCTGCCTATGAATGGTATGTAACTTGCATGCATGAAAAGCACCAAGGCATAATTGAAATTGATACCTGATACACTTCCCACTTAATTTAGAAACTGATGCATTTGCGTATTTTAAGAGCATCATTTTTAATTTGAGGCAGCTGTATAACCCCAGAACTTTAAGGTTTTGTTGTGATGTTTTACATGCAGCGAGAAGCTATGGCAGAAGACGAGGTAAATCCTGTAATGTACTTGTTGGAAAAAAAAAAAAAAAGAAAAAAGCTTTTTGAAATAATTGAACTTTGCTGCGGCAGCACCGCAGCCCCATGTTTGCTATGAAATCTGCCTTCAATTAAGCATACTTCAGTTTTCATTTTATTTTTCTTTATCCACTTGCTAGGCCATTCCTCTCTGTTCCCCATGGAGGATGAGCGCTCTTTTGGGGAGGATGAGACCACTGACCAGGGGCTCGGGGGACTTGGCTCGGCACACTGTTTCCCCCACCTGAATGGGGAGCGCATAGAACGCTACTCTCGCAAAGTGTTTGTCGGAGGGCTGCCCCCAGACATAGACGAAGGTACAGCGACGATCCGAAAGACACTATGCTAGTGTCAGGGTTACTACGCCAGTATGGAAATAAATGTGATCATTTGTCTTCCAGATGAAATTACAGCCAGTTTTCGTCGTTTTGGTCACTTGTTTGTTGACTGGCCTCACAAGGCAGAGAGCAAATCCTATTTCCCCCCAAAAGGTGAATACTGCTACACGCCTGTTCTCTTTTGGATGCCACAGCACTTTGATGGTCACTGCTCTTCTCATCACACCTCCCCAGGATACGCCTTCCTGCTCTTTCAAGATGAGAGCTCTGTTCAGGCTCTGATCGATGCCTGCATCCAAGAGGATGGGAAACTGTATCTGTGTGTCTCCAGCCCCACCATCAAAGACAAGCCTGTAAGTATTTGCATGCTCCTTATGTATTGTACGTTCCACCTCGCGACATGCTGCGTTGACCGCTATTTTGACGTGATTATACTGACGTTAACCTTTCGTTGTCTTGATTCGAGATACCACATTTCCACTGTAATTTGTTTTATTTGTATTTTAATGAAATGAGTTTTGGGCTTCTTTCACTGCATCCTTCACAAAGGCAACCTTCATGTTGAAAATAGTATATACCGTGTTTTTCCATGCATAATGCGCCCCCGTGCATAATACGCACCCTAGAAATGGCATGTCGATGCTGGAAAAAAGCCTGTACCCATGTATAATACACACCCAAATTTTGACTCTTACTTAAGTCCGTAAACGTAAAATTATTTCAGAAAAAAGATCATCTTTGGGAACAACCGGATGTTATTCTGCCGGTCAGTATCACTGCACATGCGCTAGCAAACTCGATAGCGAAGAAATGTTTCGGATTTGTGTAGGGTACATTGTGACAGCAAATGAGCAGGTGATCGAGCAAGCGTCTGATACGAGAGCATTGTGTTCGTATGGAGCGTGTTTGAAGTGAACAGCAGAGAAGAAAGGAACAAGGCAAAGTGTTGTGAAATAAAATATTACCTGTAATACGCATTTAGGTTTAGAACTGAACTCTCGCTCTTTATATAGCTGACGTGTCTTGCGCATCCGTTCTGCGCATCTGTAATGGCGACCTCCGTATGATATCCGGTTTGCGATGGAGATTAAAAAACAAACAATATTTGACAATTCAAGATTCAAGAGTTTTTATTCGCCATGTTTGAGCGTGCCAAACAAGGAATTTGACTTCGGTAAATCACACCCTCTGTTCAACATTTAGGTGACTAACAACACAGGACATGTGAAAAATGGCAAATATTCTCAAACATCCCCTGATCTTAAACTTTTCAATTTCAATTTGCTTTTTGTGAATGACCATTTTACTGACAATCTGCACAGACACATGTCCCAACTGGGTAATCCTAACTTTCCTGGGTCTGTGGAATATTGAATACCATCAGTCATCAAACAGTAACGTCAAGCAACACAAAATCGATGGGAGAAGACTAGAGACATAATATGCACAAGGGCAGATTAAGACACAGAGACTAAGTGATAGTGTTGCAGTGAGGAGACACTTCACACAGTAATTATAGAGCAGCATCTGGTAATTAGTAATGTTTCTGTGGCAGAGGACGTCGGCCCCATTTTCACCAGATGAGATTTATAGTGACAATCTCCCTCTGTGCATGGCTTTTAACTGCCTTGAAAGCCTCTCTATTGGAATACCTTTTGGAGCTATTTGCTTTTTATGGCAAGGGTAGAGCATTTTGGGTTTTTTATGCATTGTTTTGTGATTTGGTTCTCTGGTACAGACGAATGGAGGGTGAGTTGTGTCATATTTGGTCCTCATTCAAGGGCAACTTTAACACTGGACCAAACATTATCCAGTAAAAAGCATTTTTGTGTGTGTAAAGTTAAAACTGTGGAGCTAAACAACTAATGAAAGAATGTTTTACAGCACAATGTTTAAAACAAGTAACTCAAATGCTGCCAATATGTCCCTTCATACACATACTTGAACTTTCAAACACAATTCTGCCATTTAATTTAGTTTTTAAATATGAGCAATATATTCTATTACCACGATTACAAGTGACGCCCAACAATCACAATGCCAAATAAGGGATGTCATATTTTGAAAAGTCAGTCTGACTGCTGTCATACAGTGGATGACCCCAATGTATCGGCAAGGACCTATTAAGCCCACAGCTGTCCCCAGAGATAACTAAAGAATACACTACAGTTAATACATATACATATTATTATTATTAGTCACTACAGGAATTGTGTGGCAGCTGTTCTCTGCTGCGCTGCATTCCCTCCCTGGAAGCCATCAAACCTGCCAACGACGACCAAAAGATTGTTGGAGTTGGGGAAAAATTGAACAGCAAGTTGTTTGACGAGACGATAGACCGGCAGCTAAACCGGCTATCGTTAGCCGAAGTAACTGGGACCACATCGGGTACGTGCTTCCACTGCACGTGTAAAGATGGCTACTATCTCCGGGACAACATCAACTGTGTGGACAAGGTAGACGGGGATGACGGCCTCCAGAAGCCTTCATGGTCCGGCGAGGACGCGCACAGGCTGCCCGCGCAGCTTGATGGAGACTTGGGAGCTGAGTCAGCCGCCTTCGGAACGAGGCAAACCAGGGAGAGATACGATGCGTCCGCAGTCACCACCGCTTCCTCTGCGAGAAAGCTCCACGCGGAACCGGACGGGTCCGCAGGAAGATACCCAAAACCATGACCCCAAGGACCTACTCCGCCACCAATGCAAAAGTCATTTGGAGAGTTTTCATAATTCTCTAAACCAGGGGTGTCCAAACATTTTAAAGTGAAGGGCCCTGGGGCCAATAGTTTTTTCGGACATTTTTTAACTCCAAAAATTTCATGCAAATACACACTGTGATAAAACAAATTTTATTGTCACAATTGTCTTTATTTTTGAAATGACAAAATAACCAAATATAAGCCACTCAGGCAGATGTAAACAACTCTAAAAATACAAATTCTGCCTTTCATTCATATCTGAAGAGTCAGATAACATTGAACAAACTGTATGAAATACCTTAAATTTACATAAGTTTAAACTTATTTTTGCCTCATAAAGATTTTAAACAGGAGTTATAAGTAATGCAAAGTTGTCTGTTATTATTAAAACTTAAAACAAGTGAATTTAGCTCTTGTCATTTACAGTATCATGTTTAGTCTGATAATGTCTCTTTATGTTGAAATCTTTAAACAAGGCAACCGTCTCTTTACAAATTAGACAAACACAATTGCCTTGATTCTCAGTGAAGAAGTGTTATAATTCCCATTTCTCTTTTGTGAGGACAGGAGGCCGTGTGTCTGACACGGTGGTCTGCAACACAGGAGCTCCACAGGGGACCGTCCTGGCCCCCCTCCTCTTCACCATCTACACAGCTGACTTCACCCACCACACATCAACCTGCCACCTCCAGAGGTTCTCGGACGACTCCGCCATCGTCGGTCTCATTAACGACGGAGACGAGACGGAGTACCGAGGACTGAATCACAGATTCGTGGACTGGTGCCAGCGGAACCGCCTCCAGATTAACTCTGGAAAAACAAAGGAGCTGGTGGTGGACTTCCGCCGGCGCAAAGTCCCCTCCTCGCCGGTGAACATCCAGGGAACGGACGTAGAGATTGTGGACTCTTACAAGTACCTGGGTGTTCACCTGAACAATAAACTGGACTGGACTGGTAACACTCAGGCCCTATACAAGAAGGGCCAGAGCAGACTCCACCTGCTGCGCAGACTGAGGTCCTTCGGAGTGAGGGACGGCCTCCTAAGGACCTTCTACGACTCTGTGGTGGCGTCCGCCATTTTTTATGGGGTGGTCTGCTGGAGCAGCGGCATCACTGCAGCGGAGAGGAAGAGGCTGGACAAGGTGGTGAAGAAAGCCGGCTCTGTCCTGGGCTGCAGTCTGGACCGGGTGGAGGTGGTGGGGGAGAGGAGGATGGTGGCTAAGCTGTCCTCCATCATGGACAACGTCTCCCACCCCCTTCATGAGACTGTCAGGGCCCTGGAGAGCTCCATCAGTGACCGGCTTCGTCACCCACGATGCACCACCGAGAGGCATCGCAGGTCCTTCCTCCCTGCTGCCATCAGACTGTATAACCAGGCTAATCACTGTAGCTAACGGACAATAATTACGTGCAATAATAACGTGCAATAACCGTATGTGCAATCATATGTGCAATATCTGTCTACCTCATACTCTTTTTACCTGCTTTTTTTGCACTGTTTTTTTTTCTTCTTTTGCAGTATTTTTTTACCTAATACTTTTTTTATCTCCACTGTATATTGTGTATTGTGTATATACTGTCCATATTTTTTTTTTATTATATATATCTCTTACTTTTTTAAATCTTTTATCCCCTTCCCCGCATGCGTGTGTGTGTATGTTAAGTGTACTGCTGCTTACACAGGAGTTTCCCCATTGAGGGAATAATAAAGGATTATTTTATCTTATCTTATCTTGAAAGCGACGGCCCTCAATGTCAACTTTCCTCGTTTTCTTTGCAGTCGCCATGGCAGAAATGAGCGGAGAGGGGTGGTGCTGCTACATTTTGGTAATAGGAGAAATTACAGTTTCAAGTTTCATGATTTATTTTATTCAGTTTGACAGTGCAGGCGGGCCATAAATAATAAATAATTATATATATATTATAAGACCGAAGCTGCGGGCCGTATGAAATCTGACCGGGGGCCGGATTTGGCCCGCGGCCGGACTTTGGACATGCTGCTCTAAACAAATTTAAAAATAATAATTTGGTCACGAGAATCACCAAAAAAAATATATATATATATCTTTTTTTCCCCTCTGTCATTAAGGTCACGGGTTTTTTTTGTTTGGTTTTTTTTATCCTGATAATATGCTGTAATTGTGTCTACCGGATGTGAGTGAACGCTGGCGCGACTTGCTGCCGCTGCTCTACTGTCGTTTTTTATGCTGTTTTGTGTCTGTATGGCGACCTTGAGTGCCTTGAAAGGCACCTTATAAATAAAATGTATTATTATTATCATTATCATTATTATTATGTCCACCACTCACAGTAAATTTAAGTCCAGAGCCAGAGTGGAGGTGAACCTGATGAGACCCAGTTGGAAATTCATTCACTTATAATGAAATGGAAGTTCTACAGCTGGATTGGTGCAACGTCTACTATGATCTAGATTTTGTGTTGGTCCGTTGTGGTAAAGGATATAAGCTGAAAAGCAAATTTCTCTATTTATTGGGCACTCTACCGTCCTACCCTCACCATATATGGACTGAAAGAATAAGGTAAAAATACACGCAGCCGAAATGAGTTTCCTCCAGAGGTTGTCTGGGCTTTTCCTGAGAGATAAAGTTAGAAGATTGGTCATCCAGAACAGTGGTACCCAACCCGTGGGCCGCGGACCGGTACCAGTCCGTGGCTCATTTGGAACCAGGCCGCACAAGAAAGAATAAAAAACTTGCATTATTTCAGTTTTATTTATCTGAGGCTGGACGATCTTTTATTCCTTACTCATTCCCCGCCCACCCCCAACTGCGCACCTGCGTCTGTTGTCTTCCGGGTTAGAGCAACGCTGACGTCTGGACTGTTGACTGCCGCTTCTGTTCCAGACCATGTCCGCTACTTCTTTGTCCGCTACTTGTTTTGCGTTTTCCCGTTTTAAGTGCGCCCGTCTCTTCTTTTATTTTTCTCGTGTTGTCTCTCGTCCACCACGCATCTCCGCAGCTCCGCTCACACCTTTCTGTTCCCGCTCCCTCAGACTCCCAGCTACGTTAGCCAGCTAGCCAAACCGCCTGTGGCCGCTTGCTCTGGACTCGGCAACAGCTTTGACCCAGCTCTCTGGCCACCCGGCCGGCGTCCTCAGGGGGAGCCTCCACTCACTGCGAGCTCACCAGCCGTGGCTCAGCTGTGTGCCACCATGGCACACTGGGGCTTGCCGTTTGTGCAGGTACAGTCGGGATCACCAACACCACCACTCACTGCACCAACATCACCACCCGATCCACTGCTGCTTCCACACATCTCACTGACCACCAGCTTTTAGCTAACCAGTTACTAGCCACTGCTAGCATACTACCTGGACTATTGCTCCAGTTGCTCTCACGTCTCATCTCTTCCATGGACTATCACTTCTGCTACTCCGGGCTCCTACTCCACCAACTTCTAGCTCACTCATCTACACTTGTGCTGATCTTCATCGCCTCAACAATAACCACCATCTCCCTGCTGCTGCTGCTTCCGCTGCCAGCAAGGCTGGGATCCTTCGCCGTCACCGCTAAATTCACCGTAGCTCTGGACTGTCTTTGAACCGACACTTCCCCGACGGCTCACCCATCCCCACTTTCTGGACTACCTCTCGCCCCCCGTCACCCCCACCTCCCATACTGACAACCTCAACAACCACCCCCCCTACCCCCCCCTGCTCCTCCATCCATCTCCTTCGCACTGCTGAACTGTCGCTCCCTCTCCAACAAATCACGTGTTATTTTTTAATTGCTCCTGGACAACAACTTGGATCTGCTCCTTCTCTGTGAAACATGGTAACATTCCCTGGATTTCTTGGCTCCCAACCAAGCCACTCCATCCAACTTCAGCTACATCGCCAAACCCCGCCTCTCTGAGCGATGGGGTGGTATTGCTGTCCTCCATTAGTAGTCCCTACCCATCACTGAACTGAACCTAAACCTCCCATCTATTTCATCCTTTGAATATCTCGCTTTTGCAACACTTTCTCCCTCCCTAATTCTACTACTGCTGTTCTCATCTACCGTCCGCCAAAGTCACACCCGTCTTTTCTTTCTGAACTCACTGAACTCCTCACCATTGTATCATCTGTCTCTTCCCGCCTCCGACTCACCAGTGACTTCAACATCAACATCAACCAGCCAACTGCCCCACTGGCGTCCGACTATATCTCTCTTCTGGACTGCTTCCATCTTACCCGGGATATCAACTTCCCCACCCACACCAAAGGCCACACCCCCCGCCCGCTTGCCTTTATATCACCATATCACCAGGAGATTATAATCCCATACAAACACTGAGTAAATGCATTGAACAAATCAATGACAGGTGGGCCAGAACTTTCTCCAATTAAACAAAGATAAAACTGAAGTAATTGTTTTTGTAGCAAAAGAGGAACAATTAAAAGACAGTGCTCAGCTTCAATCGGTGATGTCAAAGCCCGCAAACCAAGCTAGAAATATTGGTGTAGTTATGGACTCAGACCTGAATTTCAACAGTCACATTAAAACCATTACAAAGTCAGCCTACTACCACCTGAAGAACATATCAAGCATTAAAGGCCTTATGTCTCAGCAAGATTTGGAAAAGCTTGTCCATGCTTCTATGATCCAAATATCTGGAACAAACTCCCAGAGACATGCAGGTCTGCTGCAACTCTCAATGTTTTTAAATCAGAGCTGAAGACTTTTTTGTTTGCTGCTGCCTATTGCTGATTTTATTTTTGATTTTACATTGCACTGTAACCCCATTCCTGTTTTATTTAGATTTTTACTGATTTTAATTTTAATCAATTGTCCTTCATTTTCTTATTTTTTTTTTAACTGTGCCCTGATGCTTTTAATGTTTTCTTTTTCTTTGATGCCTTTCATGTTTTGTGTGAAGCACTTTGTATTGCCTTGTTGCTGAAATGTGTTACAAATGTGATACAAATAGCCTTGCCTTGCCTCGTCTCACCTTGCCACTGTTAGAAAATATCTGCATCCTCTTCTCCGCCCCTCTACCCTCGCCTCATAATCCCACAAAACACGCCATCTCATACCGCAACAGTAGAGACAGTAAACCCACTCACACTTTGCCAGCTCATATCCTCTGCCCTTCCCTCTGACCCCACCCCCTCTTCCCCTGATGACCTCGCCATCATGCTCAACAACATCCTCTCTGACTCCCTTGACTCCCTAGCCCCCTGGAAAACTTCCTCTGTCTCATTCACCAACTCTGCCCCCTGGTACACCCCGAAACGCCACTCCATGAAACAAACTGGCCGTCAACTTGCGATGATGATGAGGAATTCAGACAAAGGTATTGTTGTTCCACTTTATATAGACCACAACTGAATTGTTAAAATGTAAAAAGGTATGATTTATAAGCATGATATGTCCATCCTAATTAAGCTCTTGCCCCTGCAACCCAACTTCTGATAAGTGGATGAGTTCATGGATGGATGAATGGACAGACAGATGGATGGGTTGGATGGATGGATAGACCTCACTCAAAATCCTAGGCTCTTTTCCACCAGAGGGGTGATGGTAATTAGACATTCAGTTTGAGCCACCAAGGTACCTGTACTCAACAGCCCTCTAATACACTCTGCATCTCACCCCAATCTTGATGAGTCCATGCGTGGAGAACATATGTGTTGTAGATACATAATGAGACTGCTTAACAATCCTTTTACTTGACTTGCTCTGATCTTCATTTTTAATAGCTCAGGTTGAGTTACCAGTGATTGATTGTAGCGTAATGACAGTATAACAACACATCATATACCTGAATTGAATTTTAATGAACCAGAAAACCATTAATGGGGTGTTCCAACCAAGTCTAATGCAGTAAATTCAAGCAAGGCAATTTTTTGAATATAGAGTATTCTTCCTCCCCTTTATCATTTGCATCAGATTAAACATACAACATATTTGCATTTTAAACTGAAGCAAAATTCAGTATGTGCCGAGTGTTATAAATACGTATATATTGACCTGATTGACATGAAAATTTCTACCTATGAGACAATTTTCTTTTCCAAATATCTTAAGCCTTAAGATATAACTACTAACTGACTCCCACCGATGAGTGTTTCTTTTTAGGAAAACCATTTATTGTGCTAAAGTATGGAAAAATATAATTGAATTTAAAAGAAAATAATTTCCAAATATTAAGTCAGCAAAGTACAAGGGTTTGGCAACTTTTGAAATTCCAGTGAAATTTATTTTACAAATGATCGCTCTCATCAATTATTAATAACATTAAATATGCATATGTGCTGAAATCATTAATCATTTGCACCAGCAATCTAAATCTCTCATGGACAACTACATCTTCAGTATTTACCACAGACTATGAACACTTATTCATGGAAGGTCATAAGTAGTTGGAGTCTTTTCTAGCCGAAATAGGGCAAGAGGCAGTGTTGCCGCCTACATTCATGACCGCAGGAAATTCAAAACCTCCAATTAACCCGTGACTGTGAAAACGCTGGTGAATGAAGCCGGAAGGGTCACCCACACTGACATGAAACAATTGGCTATGGCTGTCACATAACCATTGTCACTAAACAGAACTGTCTAGAGTCGGCCTCTGGGTTTTTGTAGTATGATTTCACATTAGCGATATGCCACCCACTGATATTATGAACAAAAAAAGGCATATATATATAGATATATAGATATATATATCTATATATATATATGATTTCACATTAGCAATATGCCACCCACTGATATTATGAACAAAAAAAGGCATATATATATATATATATATATACATATATGCAGGACTGTCTCAGAAAATTTGAATATTGTGATAAAGTTCTTTATTTTCTGTAATGCAATTAAAAAACCAAAAATATCATACATTCTGGATTCATTACAAATCAACTGAAATATTGCCAGCCTTTTATTATTTTAATATTTTTAATATTATGGCATACAGCTTAAGAAAACTCAAATATCCTATCTCAAAATATTAGAATATCATGAAAAAGTATTCTAGTAGGGTATTCAACTAATCACTTGAATCGTCTAATGAACTCGAAACACCTGCAAGGGTTTCCTGAGCCTTGAAAAACACTCAGCTTGGTTCAGTAAACTAAATCACAAGTATGGGGAAGACTGCTGATCTGACTGCTGTACAGAGGACCATCATTGACACCCTCCATTAGGAGGGTAAGACACAAATAGAAATTTCTCAAAGAGCAAGCTGTTCACAGAGTGCAGTTTCAAAGCACATCCACAAAAAGTCTGTTGGAAGGGGGAAATGTGGCAAGAAACGCTGCACAACCAAGAGAGATGACCGCAGCCTTAACAGCATTGTGAAGAAGAGTCACTTCCAGAATTTGGGGGAGCTTCAAAGACAGTGGACTGAAGCTGGAGTCCAGGTATCAAAAGCCACTGTTCACAGAAGTTTCCGGGAAATGGGCTACAATAGCCGTATTCCTATGGTCAAGCCACTTCTGAACTCAAGACAACGGAAGAAGCGTCTGACTTGGGCTATGGAAAAGAAGCTCTGGACAGTTGCAGAGTGGTCCAAAATCCTCTTTTCAGACGAAAGCAAGTTTTGTATTTCATTTGGAAGTCAAGGCGACAGAGTCTGAAGAAAAGGCTGGAGAGGAGCAAAATCCAAGTTACTTGAAATCCAGTGTGAAGTTACCACTAAACAAAACGCCTTTTTAAATCATGTTTTTTATTTGTGCATTTATGTCCGATCGCGCAACTGTAGCGCACCGCTGAACGCCCAACCGTAGCGTACCGCCGACCGCACAACTGTAC